>NC_140529.1:36561953-37161953 GCF_057382185.1 Mchenga conophoros
CTCGGTGTGTTTACACCTGTAAACCTGCCCGTGCGAACGTATTTTCTTCTTAACAACTTTACTTTGTTGGTTTGTCGTCAGTTCCTCCGAAGAATCAAAACTTTTCCTTTAAGAGCATCAAGCCAGGTCGCAGAGGCTGAAAAGGTACGCATTAGAATGCGTTCCACAGCTCCATAGATTGAGACGAGGATTTAATTGGCTTCATATCAGGGTTAGATAGCGCCGTGGTTGACATTTGATTAGAAAAAATAAAAGAACAAGGTGACTTGATATTGCGGCGATAAGCAAAAATCCCAACTCGATCACATCGATACTTTACTCGAGTGCACGTAGGTTGCTCACCTTGTAACCAATGACAGTGGTCGCAGTGGCTCGCCTGCAGATAGACATCAGAGGTTTGCTACCGAGCGTGCTTTGTCATACATTTATTGCTGTGTGTGCACTGTCTGTTTCCCCTCAACATAGTGTTGACTTAGAGGTCAAAGCCGCGCAAAGGCATAAATTTCTGGAGCTTTTATGCCGGCCAATTCGCAACATTGTTGCCCTTCGAAACAAAGGTCACGTCTAAGCAGCACTTTATGACTTTATATCTGTTTTACAGGCAAATTTATCACTGTGCGCTTTCAGAATCTGAATCGCCTTCGTACCTTTAATTATTAAGACTTTGTTTCGGTGGAAAGGAATCGGCCCAGGCAAATCAAACAGATTTTTTTGTGCACATCTACAGATTGTTTTCAGTTCTGCTGCTATTTTTAGATCTCTCCCTAGAAGTCCTGTGCTCCTTTTGCAATTTCACCACGGACCTCAAAGTTGAAGAAAACTTCCACTTCTGTGTAAAAGCGATTCGACCACCACTGATTGGAACTGGGTCTCCAGTTGCCAGCCAGCAGTTTTCATCAGGTTTAAGTCAAAGTGTCCAGAAAAGGTTATGCATCTGTCAGGGTAATGCTGTCAGTGTAGTGCTGCTACTGTAGCATCCAATAAGAGGTTTCTTTTATTATTTTTGTTTTTTCAAACCTGCCCATTTTGCCACACGTAAATTCTTGTGAATTCGTCCAATTCCCCCAAAGGAAACTCAAATAGAAGCAATGCTGTTCCAGCGAGAACAGGACTACAAATAGCAGCCATGTTTTGATCTGGACATGTGTGAGAAAAAGGCCTGGATAGGTAAATTGGATAAGTTTTGGTTATAGAGCTGGGCAACTTTAACCATCAAATCAACCGTGTTTTGCTTTATAATTCTGAAAAGAAGGTTAACTGAAGGTTTATAAGGTTTAAGCACCACAAATCAAATCCTATTTAGTTCTATTCATGGGAAGGCGAACGACTCACCGTAAAACAGCTGATTTGTTTTTGTGCTTTGTTTTTTCCGCTGGAAGCCAGAGGAGAAATATGTGATTTTAAATGAAGTTTTAAATGTTCCCCATGTTAAAACCAGTAGATGATTCATTCGGTATCATTGGCCCTTAACTCTGTAATAGCCTTCCAAATAAGATTATAAAATTTGACTCAGTCGATCTTTTTAGACTTTTAGCTTTTAAGGAGTTCATTCCTATCAAACCTATTTATTACTTTTAGTGGCTTTTCTGCTTTAGCATTGTGTGTTTTATCATAATTTTTCTGTTGCACTCGCGTCTGCGTTTCCTCATTTTTCCCCCAATATGAACTGTTATATACTTTTATTATTATTATTGCTATTAGATCAAATTGGGTAATATGCAACTGCCTGTTGTAATTTGGACCAGCAGATGACCACGCTTCTTACATTATCCAATTTAAAAATGAAAAAGCTTATTTCTGGGAAAACTGGTTTAAAAAAAAACGTGGCTTCCAAATCCAGCTTTGCATGTTTTGATTCACAGAACACTTAATTTATATTCCCCATTCAGCTGTTTATAATGGCGACCACCTTTTGCAGCTACTGTACGTGTTGTTGATTACAGGTTAAGCCCTTTGTGCGAGACCTCATTGACATTACGTCTCTTTGTCTGAGCTTGTTATCTTTGTGCCCCACAGTTTGCTTAGCTCATTCCAAAACGCCGCTGTATGTGTCTTTAGTTGCGAGCGTATTAGTCTCCATGGAAACTCATTTTCCCAATACTTCATTGGTGCCAAATGACCCTGTACTGTTACTTAGCTTCTTGCTGCTTTGTGTGGAAGTGTTTTCTTTTGGAGATTAAACGTTCGAAGGCAAATTGAGGTCCTGCTGGTTTTATCGCAGGGGTATTGAATAAGCATACGTGAAAAATACCAAAGCGCCGTACTGTACCACATCATTTGAAAACAGATTGATGTATTTCTCTGCTTCTGAAAGGGCAGAGGGATAACAACCTGTGTAACGGCCAGTCTTGGTCCTGCACGATTTTAGGCAGAAACAGGTTGGGGAAGTCTGACTGCTGTTTAATCCTATTTTCCAAAACGTTTGACAGAAATATATTTATATAAATTAGTAATAAAAGATGAAAAGACTTTTTCTTTAATTGGATATCCACATCGGGCTTCCTGTGCGAACAGTATTTGTTTCGGGATTCCCTCTTGAATATTTACACTCTTTCTCTTTGCAAAATGTCCTCAGATAATTGCTAGAAGGAAGCACCCAGGAAGGTCAGCCAAGAACCTCGCTGTAGGTGCCAAAGTGAAATCTACAGGACTACAATTACTTGGACAGACTGAGGCAGCAGAGCAAAGTGAATGACAGGTAGGAAATAATTCATACGAATCACCTGCTGTATTATGAATAACCACCTGCTGAGAGGACGTAGCACGGTCAGTTATCCTCAAAATTGGTTCTGAACAGCCCTTTTTGTCATTTGTTAGTAATTGCCTTATTCTCTTGATAATATAATGAAATTAACCTCCAAGAACATTCCCTCCTTATGGCATTTACGAGACAAGGTTGAAGTTGACATAGCAGCAGTCGCACAATTATATTTAGATTATTCAGCTGTTATTTGGCTTCGTCTTTTGATGTCGACACATTAGAGGAGCTCTTTTCACTGCCACTCATAGCTCGTAATCTTCACCAAAACATACAGTGTTGAATCCTGCACGAAGGGCATTCTTCAAGAAATTCAGGATCACTCACATCTCTCTTCTGTTTGGGGTACATCTGACCTTGTAGTGAATAGACATAAAAGGCTGTCAGTCAAACCGTCATGCCGTCTTTGTTTCCTTGTGTTTGTCATTCTCCAGAGGAGTCAAGCAGCTACTGACTAATCTAGTGATTCTGTGCTTCTGGCAAAATGCTTCTACGTCCTTCTCTCTGCCGAACTCGGCGACTGCCTCGGGGAAAGGTGGAAAGAAGGTGAAGGAAAAAAAAAAGTTTGGGAACAGTGTTTGAATGGTTATAGAGTGTAATCAAGGCCAGCAGCTAGTTAATGTTCAGTTTTCTGAAGCACTTAACATTCTGACCTTAAAGAGACTTTGTCAAAGTTTAGGAACAAAGAATCTGTGCTGGTAAAGAAAAAAGGAATTTCAGCTATCACGCACTTCATTCTTCAAAGGGTAGAAAACCTGAGGACAAAAGCCTCGGGCCTCTGATTGGGCCCCACCACTGCTAACTGTTGAGATGAAACCAAGCGGGCTCCTGTGTGTTAGGCAACTGGAAAATATCACGCTGTACGTCCTACAAATGTTCTACAAAATATTTCACAGCATCTTTTGTTTTTTCTGTATTTCCCGCTAGCAGATATTTGAGCTGCATGCCAGTTTACAACTTTTAACATTTTTGAAGTCACATCGTGCCATCAAATGAATTTCAGTTAGGAACCAAAAGCTTGTCAAGTCGCTCGCCGCGTTCTCTCCCACTGAGAAGCTTCGACACCAAAGTTCATTTTTACTAATCACGTGCACACATCAGCACAAAGATCAGGAATTCATTTTAACTTTAGCCTCATCCTGTGTTTGCAGTCTTAGCATCACTACACATGTGACATAGTACCACTTTAGTTATTCTAGATCTTTAAACGTTTTAAATAATGTGAGATTTAAATCTAAATGCAGCTGCCACCTCACCAAAAATATCCAAGGCAAGCCGACTGATTGAAGACATTCACGATGTTAAGTGAAGCGTAGTGTCGGTTAAGTCTAGAGAGCCCACGATCCCGGAGCACCAGCTGATCATAGTGTCGATATCATTAGTATCTGCCTTTAAAGCTGCTTCAGCTTTCCTGTTGTTTGTCACCTGCAAGCCACTTTGCAACCCGGCTCCTCTTGTATTATCACATGTGTTGACACTGATGAGCCAAACTGGCAAACAGGAATACCTGACTGAACTATATTTGCTGTGATTATAGGCAAAAGTATTGGTGCACCTGTAGGTTACACTTACAGGAGCTTCATTCTAAATCATAGGCATTCATATGGGGTTGGTTCGCTTTTTGCAGCTGTAGGATTTTGGAGCGCGCCCGTGGAAATCTTTGTTCATTCATCCAGATGAGCATTTGTAAGGTTAGACAAGGAGGCTTGGCTCGCAATCTCTGTTCTAGTTTATTTCAGTGGCGTTCGAGGTTGAGGTCAGTGCTCTCTTTGGACCAGTCAAGTTCCTCCATAACACACTTATAACCTAGCTTTAATGGACCTTGTTTTGCGCATTGGGGTGCATCATGCTGGAACTGAAAAGGGCCTTATGCAAACTGTTCCCGCACAGCTGGAAGCATAGTTGTCTAAAATGTCACGGTAAACTGAAGCATCAAGGTTTCCTTTCACTAGAATTAAAGGGTCCAGGTCAACCCTTGAAAAACAACCCAGTGGTCACCAAACGCGGATTAGAGAAAGATGATAGGGAAAGATGATTCCTCGCGCCACAGAACATGCCTCCTCTGCTCCACAGCCCACTGATGGCATGCTTTACACCACTCCATGTGATGTTTGGCATTGTGCTTAGCGATGCAAGGCTTGCATGTAACTGCTCACCCGTGGAAAGTCATACCACGAAGCTCCCGTGCTCCTAGTTTTTGTGCTGATGTTGATGCCAGAGGAGGTTTGGAGCTCTGAAGTTGTTCAATTAGCAGTTGGCAACCGTGTTATCTAACGTTTACATGGTCTACCGCTTCATTGCTGAGTTGCTGTGGTTCCTAAATGCTTTGCAGCAATTCCTCTTACAGCTGGTTGTGGAAAATCTAAGAGGGTAAAGATTTCACTAACTGACTAACTGGGATCCAAGTAAAGTGCCAAACTTGAACTCATTCTTTTAAAAATGTCCATAAAGGCAGGTGATGATTAAATATACCTGTGGCAATGGGAGTGGAAACACCTGGAATCAAAGATTAGGAGGTGTGGCCCAACGCTTACATTTATACTGTATCTATGTAATAAATAAAAGTGTCACTGTATTACTGTATGTTAACAGTTAAAACTTGCCGGTTTGTGTTTCAGTCCATTGACATCTCCTGTGTGTTGCTTCAGATGTGTCTGCATGCTGTTGACCACAGTGGTTAGGGGAATTTCAGACGTTTGTCCATCTAAACACCAGCTGGTCTGAGTTTGACTGACTCAGACCCTCAGCAGAACATCAAACATTGGAGTATCTCACTACTTGGCTCCGTTTCACATGAACAGATCAAGGCTACCACAATGTTTTCATTCCAGTGGAAATGTCACATCATTTCAAAGAGAACTTCTGTTTTATTTATAGCTATCACCCTTTTAGTTTTGACTGCCTAATATGGACCTGGAAAAGCTCTAACCAAGCTAGCAAAGAGCAAAAGGGCCTTGCCTGCAAGAGGTATAGCGCACGAGTAGTTGTTTTGCAGGAGAAAATGTGGAATTTTGACATGAAAATACGTATAAGTGTGAATACCTGAGGCAATATTACATTTTTTTTCTGTATCTGGGCAATTTCTGTGCAAACCATTGTATTTGGAGCTGTGCTGAGAGCCGTATAAAGCACAAACCTGTGCACAGAAACCACTGCTTTGTGACAAATATTGTTGGTTTTTTGGTGCATTGATGGCTTGCAGATTGAAGTAATGATCAGGTGAGTGAGAAATTGGTCAGGATAAAGTTGTTCACTCCAAATTTGGAGATAAAAAAAAGATTTTATCTGCACTTCTTCTGTTGCAGAACAAATTTGATATCTTTTGCCCTTCCTCTCCTGTTGTGATAAGAGCTGTTCTCTACATTCATAATGGATTTGTTACTTTAGGAGATGTTATGAGGGCTCTTTAAAAAAAGAAACAAGAATATTTCACATCCCAGCAAAGCCTGGAAGCCTTAAGTAGATATCTGGATTGTATACTGTAATATTGCACGGCTCCCTGAAATTAGATTCTTGTTCAAATGAGGAGGATAATGTCATTAGGTTTTGTGCTTTACTAGCTAAGAAAAAGCTAAATAGTGTAGAGTGTAGGAATGAGCAAGGTCAGTTAGCAAAAGTTAAAGAAATGATAATTTCATCTGTTGAGTTCTCTCCAGGCATTCCAGCTTTCTCCTGCAGTCCAACGACATGCAGGCAGTTGAATTGGGTTAACTGGTGTTCCTAAATTGTCCAAAGGTGTGAATGTGAATGGTTGTCTGTGTCTCTGTGCTCGCCCTGCCACAGGCCGGCGATCTGTTTGGGGCGTCAGACGCCGCTCACCCTATAGTAGCCCTCCCGCAACCTTGAATTGGACGAGAATTGATTGATTATAGATTATAAAACTGATGTCCAATTCCTTCCCTGACTTTTCCACATTTATCTGAAATATTTTTAGCATGCTGTCCTGAGAATATTGTTGAAGGAAAGATAGTAACAGGAAGAAAATCTGGTGTTTATAACGTATGATTATTTAAACTGGAGAAATCAAGTGTTCTAATGTCTCTGCTTTGCACTTGGACTGAGCGTAGACTACTGAAACAGAAGAGACTTTAGCTCCTTTTATGAAAGAAATCTTATATGGAAGCAAACTGCCTAATTGATGGCTACTATACTGGCATCTCATTTAACCATAATGCTATTCAAAAGGAAGCATCCATCTAGCCATGAGGAGCGCCTCTTGCTCATGACTCTGTGTCAGGAATATTGAAAATATTGATGGTGGCCCCCCCCTCGGCTGAGCTGTAAGTTGGCTGCATGCATCCTTCGGTTGCCAAGTGTAGTCTGGTTAAAACTAAAAGGTTCCTATGCGAAACACAGCACAACAACAAGGTTTGTGGATTTCATTTGAAGGATCTGATCACGATTTCTGGAAACAGATATCGTTGCTGAGTTTTTCAAATGGCACACAGCATGAGCCATTTCGCTGCTATAGATTGATGGAAAGGCAGACATCTCTCGAGCCAATATATCCAAAAGTAGAGATGCGAAAACAATCGAGATGACTAAATAGCATTACAGGCCGGAGGAGACAGTTTAGTTGTTGTAAGGGGGAGCGCTCCCTTATATGGGATGTCTAGGTTTGCCTTATTTAGCCAGCACAACTATTACTTGTGAATAGTTTCAGGTGCTTAAACTACCTCACACAAACTTGAAAATGGCATCGAAGAAAAAAAGAGTCATTTAAAAGGACTCTTTGATACCAAATAATACCCTCACATTTTTACTCTGTGCACTCTGTAGAGCTGCGGTTTGAATTTTCTCTCAGTTGTGTTTAAGCTCCTTGCTTGCGCGTTAACCTTTCCATTCATCTGAGCTAGCGTTGCTCACGCTGACACCCTTTTATGTTCGTCCAACAACTCTCTCATGATGGAGGAAATGACCTAGCGCTGTTCAAAACAGAAAAATTACTAGTTCATTAACTGTTTGGCAGCAGGAGCACTTTGTAAACTCGATAACGCTCTCAAAACTAGCAGCTGTGATACCTCGTCTAATTATGTTTGACCTCATCCGCTGTTATTCTCAGCCTATTACAGAACCGGGACTGGACTGCAGGAATGACTAGCACCTTCCTCCAGGGCTCTGCTTGTTGTTTGTAGTAGTATGGCTGGTGCCACACCCCATATATCTCTGTTCCTAATTACACATGGCTGGGATGAGAAATTAACATGGGGCACATCATAAAAAGATTAATAACAGAGCTAATACAATTACATTAGAGTGATTAAAAAAGGTTAAATATGTGATCTATTACATTGATCTTAAATACATTCAGACTTAATTTAATTTAACAGTTCTATAATGCTGTAGTTAAAATATGTCCTATTAGTGTTTGGAGCCTGCATGTGTAACGATTAATTACTGAATAATTGTTCCTACATTTCAACACTGGCGGGCTCTGAAGGGTGATTTATTTTCTTCAGTGGCTGTACAGAGATAGGGCTTAATTACAGTGGATAGCCTTATCTCCCCTCTCTAATCCGCTCTTTGGAGTCTCTCGCGTTCACGCCATCTAGTCATCGATACCATCAGACTGTTGGCAGAGCCAGACAGAGAAAGTGATCCCCAATTTCTCTGTCACATTAAAGCTTATTCATGAAGTCTCCACTGTGAACGTTAAGAACTCCAAAGCGGGAGGAAAGAAGAGTCGCTGAGTACTGAAAACCTCACCCCCGGTCTGAGGTCATCACCAGCTGGCACATTACCCACTTGTGCTGTTTGTGTCAGCTGGATTGACTGAAAAATGTGTGGTCAAATCTGATCAGATAATGGGCTGAGTTTCATGCCAGGAGCAATTTGTTGCAGATATTCTTGCACTAATGCATCCAATTTGACTGTTTACCACCTCACTGTGAGCAGAAAACTGTGAGTCTGTGCTGTTTAGTGCGACGTCGACCAAGTGCAGGCAGATAAATGTCTGTTTTGAATTTTTGCTGATCGCTGGTTTCGCTTGATAATTCACAATTAACTGTATTAGATCTCTATTAGAGGGACTAGCTGTTTAATTATTGTAGCTTGATGGAAGATTTCCAGCACACTAATAGTTGCATATATTAAATTAACTTGGAATGAGTGGAAATTTGGCAGTTCAGGCAGACTGCGTTTCAAAATGCCAGAAAGGATTGCGATCAGCTGAGGTGTCTGAGCTGCAGTGATGTAAGACTCGTGATAGACCACTGCAATAAAACAAAAAAATAAAATTGGAGTCAGTGAAATTATATAAAGGGTATATCATTCCTATAAATCCTGCACTAGCACTGAGCAGTTATACGGGGCATAAATCACAGATGCTAAATTACCCAGTAGCATCGGGGATAGATGCAATCTCTCGCTCTCAACATGCTTTGTTTTGCTATCTGCATACATTTGAACATACATAATATATTTATGATCCTTGACTGCACAGTTATTTCTTTTAATAAATATTAGATTATGTCATTATTATAGGGCTAAAGTTGACTATCGGTTAACTTTTTGATCTTTTTTCTTCAGTTTGTTTCCTGTTTTGTTCTTAAAATATAGAGAAAATGTGAAATCGGCCACACAGTTGAAGGGAGCGTCTTCAAAGTAGAGATCAGTTTTCACTGATGTTGCAATAGTTGTAGCTTTATCAGCTTCGGTATCTTGCTGGGAAACCTCGGGTCACACGCGTTACTTAGCCCTCGGTGATTGTATTCCTCCTCACCCACCAGCACAAATGGCCAAACCAAACTCCAACGACTGTACAGGAATGATTTCAGGAATATGCGTTGAGTGTTGAGCCGGCATCTGAACTCAATCCCAGTCCCACAGAGCATCTGCAGAATGTGCCAGACTATCCATGTCATCCTGCAGATGCCAAGCTGATTTTCCTTCTTCTTTCTGTGGAAGTTCAGGAGAAGCTCTGTATGCTCATTTCTCATGAGGATGGCAGGAGAGGCTGGATGGTCGTCTTCGCCATCAGTGCTCGAGTGTGCTGATGTTTGTCAGAGTGGCAGATATCAGAGCTCATGGATAGTCTATCATCCCACTCTTCAGAGTCACCTCTGTATCCGTTGTTTCCACTGACCGCAGAGGAAAAATGTCAAACCGAATGCACCTCCGATTCCACCGTTCCAGGCACAGTGACAGCTCTACCTGAAACTGACACAACTTCCAGTGCAAATAGACAAGCGAGCTGACTAATTAGAGCAGAGATCCAACACAAATGTTTAATGAAGAGATAATATATTAACACACCAAATCCTGGAGTAATAGGACTACTTTGTCATTTATCTTTTTGTCTTGAAAATGAAACTTTTCCCCGTGCATGTTAAAAGTGTAGACTCACTAATGGGAGTTTTTAATGGAAGTTTTAATAAGTTAAGTTTTCTTTTTACTAGCTGCGGTGTGATTTTCACGCTTTCATGATAAAGTACTCTTCCACTGGTTTTCATTTAGGCGTAAAAGATTAATCAATTTTAAGGCACATTAAGCTCATTTGCTGCTTTTTTTACATTCCATATATTTTCTAAAGATAATTCTGTCGTTAAGCCACCTAGATAACTTTGCTGTTTTTGATTTGATGGTTGTAGATTTGAAAGAAATCCCGTATTTCTGTCACACTCATTAATTCTTACCGCGCATATTTTGGAATAATATTTCCTGTGATAAATGAGGAAATTAAATTCTTATTTTTCTAATAATGGAATTTATAATAGTGACCATTAATGTGGGTCCAGCCGATCTTCTATGACTATGAGCAAACAGCGCAAGCATAATACTGTCAGAGAATGATGAATCCACATGAATTCATATTTCGATATTCCAGCCTAGTACGACTAAGTCTTTGTGGTAGCTCCAGGTTTCTCCTTCTGCTGGATTCTTATTCTTCTATCACGGAGAGATGTCCTGACATTTTTATTTTAGAATTTGCTGTAATAACTCAAAATTCATTGCTCCATCAGTGATTTCAAGGCATCCTGGCCCGCAAGCAGCAAAACTGGCCCAAACCACAATACTACCACCATCATGTTTCACAGATGGGATAAGCTTCTTATCCAAGAACGCAGCGCTTTCCTCTCCCCAAACATAATGCTTCTCTTATAAACCAAAAGTTTTATTTTGGTCTAATCCGTCCACAGAACAAACAGCCTTCAAGCAGCCTTCGGGTTTGTCCGCGTGATCTTCAGCAGACTGCAGATGAGCAGCAGCGCTCTTTTTTTAAGAGCAGCTGCTTTTCCCTCGCAGCCATTGTTATCCCGTTGCTCGGCGTTACCCTGATGGCGGACCCGCGAACGTGAACAGCCAGTGTGAGAGAAGCGTTTAGCTGCTTAGGAGTTACCCCAGGTTCCTCTGTGACCTTGCAGACTATTACACACCTTGCTCTTGGGTTTATCTTTATTGGTAGACAACTGCTGGAAGAGCTAACGGCACTCCTGAATTTCTTTCATTTGTACACAGTCGGTCTGACTGTGGATTGATGGCATCCTAACGCTTCACAGATGGATTGATAACCTTTTCCTGCCTGATGAGCATCAACAACTCGTTTTCTGAATTCTTTAGAAAGTCCATTTGTTTATGCCATGATTCCACAAATGTGTGTTTTAAAGATAAGACTTCTTTTGAATAACATGAACACCTGCTTGTCATCCTAATTATTAAAAAAATACATTTATTTTTTTAAAGCATCTCACAGCTAATTGCTGCAGTAATGGTGTTGGTCATTAACTTTGATTCTAATCCTTTCCTCGTCTTATTGTAATTCTAGGCCTAATGTTTGATTAAATCTTACCAAACAGTAATGCGAACACCCTCGTTCCTAAAATGCAATCAGTATTCAAAGGAGGGAGCTGATTTGTGCTAACTGAATCCTATATGTCAGCACCTGATGTTATGGTGATGGTAATAGCACTGTCAAGTTTGACAATGTGGAGAAAGCAATACCGTCATTCCCCATATTCACTTTTGAAAATCTCATTTTGCTTTCATCTCTTCACTAACACAGAGCTGTCAACATATAATTCAATGAGTGTCACCACTGCGCTTGAACGTTTTCTTTATCTCTTGCCAAAGCTGCTCGTACCATCCGGCATGACTTTACTTTCTGTTGTGTTTAAAACGTGTTGTGGCCACTTTGGTTGTGATTGTAGTTAATTAGAATGTGATAGGCAATCTCATCTTTTGTAGAGCTTTTGTTAAAGGTCTCGGATTGTGGGGGACATTTGATCTGAATGTGGTGTTTTGATGTTTACAGCAATACCTCCCCGTAACGGCCGCCTTCATTCAAGCTTGTGGATGGAATGGGCTGTCAGAATAGAGGAAATTGAAACCAGTCGGTATCTTGGGCATTGTGAGAACACTGTTCAAAACACAAACACCACCTAAACCGTCCTTGAAAGGATGTATACCGCACCGCACATACCTAACACTGATTTGAACGCACCTGAAGAAGAAGCGGCCATTTAAAGGGTTTCAACCACAGTTGAGATGAGCTTGGCTCAAACTGATCCCAGCAGCAAACTGCCAACAAATCCCCCAAAAGGCCAAACCAGGCGATAAATTTAATCTTGTTGGCTAATAATTTCTCTGTTGTCTAATAAAGCCTACAGCACCACTGTAGTCCAAAATCTATTACTGTAAATCTTCTGGCTGCTGTATTTTCACAAAACATTCACTGTAGTTTGAATTGATTACTTTGAATGTACATATTTGCCATAATCCGTTGCTCCCAAGCAGTAACTTAGGTGGAAGAATAAAACCAACACATTACCTCACATGACCACTGAGTCAGTGCCCAAAGATTCCTCCCACAGTCCAAAGACAGTTAGTGGGGATAGGTTAATTGGAAAAATGCCCACGGTGTGAATGTGAGTGCGAATGGTTGTCTGTGTCAGCCCTGCAACAGACTGGCAACTTGTCCAGGGTGTACACTGCCTCTCCTCAAGATTCAAAGCGTTATTGTCATGTGTGCAAAGAAAAAGCATTTCTCTGTACAATGAAATTCTTTCTCTGCTGTCCACACACAGATGCCGGTTAATATGTACACATAGCATTGATCAATAAGTGGAGACAAAAAATAATAAAATGAAGTGTTAAATAGGTTTATGTGCAAAAGAGCTACGAGCTTAATATGCTGGTTTAATATGTGAGATGACCTGATCTGCAAAAATTATTAACACTGTAAGACAGCTGGGATAGGCTCTAGCGCCCCCCACGACCCTGAAAAAGAAGCGGATGGATGCATGGATGGATGGATGCATGCATGGATGGACGCATGCATGCATGGATGTTTGGATGGATGGATGCATGCATGGATGGATGCATGGATGCAGGATGGATGGATGCAGGATGGATGGATGCATGGATGGATGGATGCATGGATGGACGCATGGATGTTTGGATGGA
Source organism: Mchenga conophoros (assembly GCF_057382185.1). Taxonomy (NCBI): domain Eukaryota; kingdom Metazoa; phylum Chordata; class Actinopteri; order Cichliformes; family Cichlidae; genus Mchenga; species Mchenga conophoros. The sequence goes on from NC_140529.1 coordinate 36,575,113, forward strand.
TGGATGCATGCATGGATGGATGGATGCAGAATGGATGGATGGATGGATGCTGGATGGATGGATGCATGCATGGATGGATGGATGGATGTTTGGATGGATGGATGGATGCATGGATGGACGCATGCATGCATGGATGTTTGGATGGATGGATGCATGGATGGATGGATGGATGGATGGATGCAGGATGGATGGATGCATGGATGGATGGATGGATGGATGGATGCATGCATGGATGGATGGATGGATGGATGGATGTTTGGATGGATGCATGCATGCATGGATGCATGCATGCATGGATGGATGGATCGACGGACAGCATCCGGGTACAAAGAAATCAGTTTTGGTCTTCATAGCTACGGTTGCACATGGGTCCACAGATCCACTCTGGTGTGTACACATGCAAAGTTTTACAAGATCAAATGTGTCATTGAACAAAGTTTTATGTTCCCAACTATTTTTTTTAACTACGTTAGCAATTGCATGCTATTAAAGCGAGAAGCGGAGGCGTCAAATGTGCTATATAGTCATATCAGAAAATCAGTTATGTCAGTAAAGAGCATTCATGAAGAAAAGGCGTCATTTTCTACTATTTATTCTTTCAGAGCTGGGATTTATTACACAACAGGAATGCAGACTTAATGGGCGACATGTGAGCGGCACAGATACTGCAAGCCTGGAGCCAACGCGGCCAGTGTGAACTTTGACCTGGGATTGTTTGTCACCTGCTGTTTTCAAAGTAGAGCGTTAGCTTTGAAACTATGGAGAGACGGACAAAGACTCTCTCGCCTTTTCATGGGATTTGCTGACTGCATAGAAACAGCACCAATCCGTCCAAAAGCAGACATCAGTTAATAAAATCCTTTTCCAGATAGGCATTTTTTAATCTTCAGACAGGATTTGAGTCATCTGTTTAATCTGTTTCTCTGTAAAATGCCAATTTTTTTGTCTTCTTCCCTTCTTTGCCAGAGATCTAAAGATTCTACCGGATCATTTACATACAAAAGGATGATCCCTCTTTCTCAGACCTACAAGTGATGGGAATTATCTGGTGTAGTGCTGCTTGTGTTGTTGACTTGTTTTACGATAAGACGCGTGAACAACACTTCAGTTGTTTCCAAGCAGGCCGACACCGCAGTCATTTTCATCAGCACTCTTGTTCAGGTAATGTTCCTTCAGGCTCGCTGATTTCAGGGCTTATCTTGTTAAGAGCCCCCTGCTTCGCCACAGATCTGCTCGGCTGTCAGAGCCGGGGCCCACACATTTCGGGACTATTATTGGTGATTGTAGGATGACACTAATTAAAGTCATTGATGTTTAAAATCAAGCTCCGCACGTCTCGCTTGTTTTGTCACAAAAAGCTCCGATAGCTTCTCAACGTGGCCCCGTCATGTAAGCTATCATGCTATTTGTTTTCAAGCCATGTGGAGAAACTTGCACGTGTGTGTCACCTCATTAAAAAAAAGCACACACCTCAAGATGGGAGAGAGCTCTGCTTGAGGTGTTTACATTTCGTTTTTAGCACTGGGCTCAGGCTCACTGAGTCTAAATTTAATCTAATATTTATAATAATGGAGCAAAACCAAAAACTCAGACTATTTATACCGCGTCTTCCTTCTCCCCCAACTGACTCCAGTGACATAATTTGTGCTAGATTCATTATTTGAAATGCTAAGTGGTATACAAAGTCAGATTCCTAACAAATTCAGTCTGTGAAAACTGAGTTGAATGTGCAACTCTCTCAAGTGTTTATGGTAAATAATATTGGCGTTATAATACCTCATATTTTCCATCTCTTTGAATATCTGGCAAGAGGGCCTCTATAAAGTCTGTATAAGTCTATAAATAATGTTCACAGCATATGAATCCAGTAAGAGTGAATTAAGGCAGTTAAGTAAGGTTGTTTTCAAATGTTGCTTAATCCTTGGACGTTTCCAAACCCAAATATTTGCTGTATTTACTTTTTATTACAGTAAATCAGTGCTTTCTAAATGGTAATGCAGTACTTATATTAAGTACTTGTATTAATTAGTATTAATTACTCAGAGAAAGTGTGTGTACACTACTCGCTACATTATATATTACACTATAAATGCACAGTTAACAATATAAATTGAGGCTACAATTTCATAGAAATGGATGCTGGAAGCTTATCACTGGCTTTGTTAGCTGTTCAGTGTCTGGCTGCTGGGCTGAGGTCAGCATACAGTCAACACTAACATCCCTCTGGTTTCTTGGCTAGCTTAGTGTTAGCATGCTATCTGCGCAGGTGTTTGCAAAGTTGTGTTAGCAGTACAATGCATTTGTTTCTATCCTGGAGGCAGTTTGCACTTTTCCTTTGTCCTCTTGTCCTTGTTTAATAAAAATAAAAGTAGTGTCTGCATCTCTGCTGTGGACCGCTCCATCACGTTCCCTTTTCCAACACATGAACTGAAATCAGCTGATTGTAGCAGGGCGCCTGGACTCCACCCAGCGTCCAGACAACTTAGAACTTTGGTTCTGTAACAATAAATTGTTACATCGTTACATGACTTATGTGATGTTATTAAAGTAACATGTTATTGTAACAATATGCGCAGTTACATCTAGCACTGATTGTGTCAAAATTGCCAACCTTCTTTCTATCCACTGATTTAAATAGCTGGTAACTGGAGCTTTTTTTTTCTTTTTCTGTTTTTGTGGTAACTTGAGCTCCCAGCGCTTCATCTTTACCATCAGTTTTAGTCTTGAAAATATCCACTGATGGACACTGGACAAACCAATAAAAAGGAGAAGGTGGTTGTCGGCTCCCTAACCTGTCAGCCTTGCAGATTTAATCAGCGACTTGTTTTTGAAAATTTTGACAGGTTTGCCAAAGTAGCTTCTGTGCTTTGTATTTTTGGTTTGGAAACCTGAAGCACACGGAGGACAGGCAGTGACTTGCCCTTACATCTAATCAAGTGCAGAAAGGTACATAATGGTCTTGCTGAAGGAGAGCGTGTCAATTATTCATCAGCTGGCTCTGGCCTGTGAATTTAATCTTTGTTTTACAGTATTTTCAGTTATTTCATGTGTTCTGTAAACTGTGCTGGCATTCAGGAAAAAGGTGCGGCTGCCTCTGCCGAAAATGAAAGTAATACATTTATTAAACAAAAGCTCAAATCAAATATCAAACATTGGCAGACTTTGAGAACCTCTTTTATTTGATAATGATCCAGTATCCAGTGCGGAGACAACAGCAGCTTTTTAAAAAAATGTATTTATTATATTTTCATACCCTTTAAAAAAAAATTCATATATGTTTGACATCTAGTTTTGGGTTACCCATGTAGATATAGCTTGGACATATACACCATTCAGTGACAATATTAAAACCACCTGTATAATATTAGGTAGATCTCCAAAACAGACTGTTGGATGTTGTACACAACATCTGGAGGTATCCTGGGGTGTCTGGCACCAGGACTGCAGATCCTCTGGGCCCTGAGGGTTTCTGTGAACCAGCTTTGTACCGGTGCATCCCACAAGCGTGCGGATTAGCAACTGGGGGTGTTTGGAGGCTACGTACACCTACTGGTTATGTTCCTCGAGCCATTATTGAGCTCTTGCGGTTTTGCTAGATTTGTCCCGCTGGGGGGGGGGCTGTTGCTGCGGACGAGCACTATTGCTATGGGTGGGGTATGAGGGATGTTCAAAGCAGCATCGGCATGAATACCAAGACCCGAGTTTTCCCACAAGAGTCTTACATTGTAATGATTAATGTTATTCACTTCCCTTGTCAGTGGTTTTAGAGTTGTGGCTGAAGGATGTATGTAGACTTGAAAACTCCCAGGGAACAGGGAAAAAGTGTGACACTGCAGTGGAAGGAGCGCTAGTAATCCAGCCTTATTTGTTTAAGTCTGACTGCCCTGATAGCGAATACATGCACACCCTCAAAGTGTAACGCATAAACATTTCACAGCAAAACAAATAAATTAAATCTGCTCAGAAGGAAAACATATGTGCTAACTACAGTCTCTGCTGAATTGTCTTTTTTGTGGCTTTTCAGTAACTAGGTCACTGCAGTGCATGTAAACTTGTCTGATTTCCAATGCAACCGGTTTTGTGAATGTAATTTGCTCGCTTCCTCGTGCAACCGCACAGGAGCAGCACAAGGCTGATAACTAGTAACCAGCTAATTTATTCTGTTATTGGTAGAAATTAACACAAGATAAGACATTTTATTGAATACATTAATCAATACGATTTTCAATTAGCTCCTCAGAATCACTCAAATTACCTTGCTGAAATGACTTGAGGGTCCAATTCCACTCAAGGACCCTCATTTGAATAACCCTGCCTCGGGGTGTAATGAATTGACAGCCTTTTGATTTGAAACGTATGCTTCAGTAGCTGCGTATCAGCCCTCGCCTCCTTGTTGCTGAAATGGTTTTTACGGATGCTCCAAGCATGTTCCACCTTTATTCACGGCCATAGCATCTGGCTGCCAGCCACATCCAGCTGACCCACCCCCTGCTTAAGATGCACTGGAGCCTCTGTGGGTTAGGAGGGCCAGCTCTATCAATCTGCTCCCTTCCGGCCCCCACGTTCCCCAGTGTGGTTAATCACTGCCACTAATTAGCGCTAATTACTCATTGCTGCCCGGGAGAGCCCCCCTCGCTGGCTCACGCTGATCTGAAGGTCCTCCGTGGCACCCTGCTGCTTGCCATTCCTTGGGTACAGGACAAGGCGCAGGTACGTGGGAGGTGCTGAGGGGAAGGGGGAGGTTATTGAAAAGCTCATCTCCTCTAATTCAGCTTTTTTTTATTTTCGGGGAATCAAACACATCCCTGGGTTTTAGCCTTCAGCAGCTACAGGTAGAAGGGTACCTCCCTGTGGGCCTGCAGCTGAGCAGACTGGTTTGTGCTGGTCTGCTTTGGTCTGGCTGTTGGCCTTGTCTTCATGCACAGGGCTGGCCAGGCTTAATGAGCCAGCACCTTTTTGCTCCCACCGCCATTAATTGTCTGCGGCCATGGTTCTGCGGGCTACATTGTGTTTGGTTCTTTTCTCTCAGTAATTTTGCTTTAATAGATTCAATTTGCTTTCATTTGCTTTGTATTGATTTATTTGTCCAGCTTTGTCTTGTCAACCATAGAAACCTATAATTTCTCACAAAAGTTTGGGGCAAAAAGGCAGAGAAAAAAAGCTCATTTAATTTGCTAATATCGAGCGAATTATTTAAAAAAAGAGAAATGACAAATGATGTTGATATGGCGTGGACGTGAAGCGAGGCTTGACTAAGGCTGAACTCATTTCTCGGAGGCGAGAAAAGTGCATAAAAATATTGCAAATTCCAGACGTGGCACAAAGAGTGAAGCTTATTAACAGACCTGGAGGTTGTTAAGTCTGACAATCATGTAGCTAAATGGTATCATTGGATCTGTCAGCTTTTTAGCGGTCAAAAAAAAGAAAAGAAAAAACTCAGTAATGGCTGGTGATGAAAGGTGAGTGTGTCATGTCAGCCGTAAATAATTCTACAAAGACAGCTGATGGAAATGATTACATTGATATTTGGAAGGGCCTTTCAGACAAAGGGGTTGAGGATGTGTCCAAAATAGATTCCTTTAGCCTCTGCCAGAGTGCAGCACCGTGTGTCACCAGGAATCAGCATGAGGCGAAAGGCTTTACCTCTTGCTGACCTTCAAATGTGAAGCAGCAGTAACTGTGACAGGTGAAACAGCTGCAGTCATAACACACAAACTGTTACACGAGTGAATGTGTGTACCCCTGAACATTTGGAAAGGATGCTTTTTAAAAAAAAAACTTTATAAAGAAATACCTCATAGAATTAAAGCAACAGACAGACAAACTACTTTCTTAAATGGGCACTTAACACCAGAATCAGATTTACAGATGTTTGTCTTGTGGAGCTCTAAAGCCATCTAGAGTATTTTGGTGTCAGTCGCACAATTTCAGAGCAATCGGCTGTCAAGGTGTCTGCCTTGGAGATGTCTGCCCTCAGCTGATGTCATGAAACTAAATAGCACTTGCTAAAGGGACAAAGAACACATCTGAACCCTCAGCAGCAGCAGCATCCTTGTCCTGGGCGATCTCATGTAGGAACTATTTTCTACCAAACGTACTCCACCAACCAGCATTCTGCACAAGTGTATCCATCCACCAGTGATGACAGGCCCATCCATCCTAATTGCAAGATTTTGCTGTCATCCCTCTTTAGTTGAGCTGAGATGTTAGCTAGCTGCTAACTTCCTTTGGTTGCTAAATGTAAATCTGTAGATGTTAAAAAAAAAAACAGCTCCAAACATCATTCATGAACTTTTCTTTTCAGTCACTGGGTCACGATTCCTGGGAAGAGAAACTGCTGCCATTTTTGCCCTACAAGGCAAATATTAGTTTCAGTATCTCTAAGACAAGGCAGACATCTCGCTAATCTAAAATTAAAATAGTAGCTCCAAAAGTGGGCGAATCACATCACAAATATTTAAATGAATAAATGATACTACAGGCCAGAGTGGGAAAAAAACTATCAATTTTTTTTAACTTTAAAATTAACAGAACTGAAATTATATCAGTATACGTAATTCCTTCAGTATCAGGTATGTATTTTTAATGGCTCAGTCACATTAGAGTAAAAACAATGTCAACCTCTTTAGGAAAAATCAGCTCTTGCCAGCGATTGCACAGAAGTTTTTGTAGCAGTTTGTGACAAACACTAATGATCAGTGTACAAAACCCTCAACCTGTGGATGTTTGTTGTAATTGCACAGGTTGGCTGATGGGAGGCAACCTGTCTCCAAACAACAACGGGCCAACTTGGTGTGTCTTCGTTCACTCTAAGCCGCTTTGAAGGTTTGCAAATAATTGTCATCTAATTTAGAAATGCAGACAGAACAAAGAGGATTGCAGTGTGAGCAAAGTGTCTCTTTGCAATTGCGTACTCGACTCAAATGGTTGCCAACTGGTTGCATTCAGGTCATATCCCTTATATAAAAACTTGTGCAGCCAGAACCTCACCAATCAGATCGATGAGGTTCAGTAGTTCATGTGAATTTGTTTTTAATGTGAAGCAACAGATGGCAACGGATTTTCCATTTTCGCTATTTTATTACCACAAATAGATTGCATGTAATTGCCAGTTGACCCCCTTCAATCACACACTGACAGCAGACTGACTCCATCTTATTGCCATCTTGACGCACCTGGTCCCGTCTTTGAAGCAACGTTTTCCAAGGCAACAAATTCCGTCGCAATTGCAAGCGGTTGCAATAATTTTCGACTGCTTTCCCTAGTGTGACTTTAGCATAATGTCCCTGGAACATTTCACCGATTTGAATAAGCTTAATAAAAGTCACTTAAAGCATTGAGTCGGGTCAAAACACAAGGAGGGAAGGAGGAGATTGGCAGAAGCTGAAATCTTTTTCGCTCGTGTTCACTCAGCTGCTGAACTGAGCTGACCAGATCTCTCTTGTTGAAGCATTTCTTATCTTTGTGATGTTTGCCGCCAAGGCCAAATCAAAGCTATGCAGGAAGGTTAGACCATGAATAGAAAATACTGTTTATGTCTCCGTCATTACTTTCGGGTGAATAACAGTACTTTTGAAAGGAATCTCAGCCTCTCAAAGAAAAGTGTAAGTATCTGAAACGTCTTCAGGCAGGATTGTAAACTTCACGCTGTTGCACAGACTTTACACAAATGAAACGGTCACACTCTTTTCAAACGTCAATACCCAGATGGAGTTTTATTTTTCTGATGACAGAAATGTGAAATTAAACGATGGTTAATGGGTGTTTTTCAGACGATCTCCTTCAAGCATGTTAACAGCAAAATATGTCATAAAGATGTATATTTTTTATTAATAGGAACAGGATACATTTCAAGACAAAAATGATTTAAACTAACAGCCTGAGTCGTTCAGACATGTGTGATTTATATGTTAATGTTTTTATTGGTTTATTGTGACATGCCAACACAGCTGATGTTAACAGCAATGGTGGGCACAAGGTGGGTATTTACAACACAAGCTGAGACACTGCAGGTCGTTGCTTATGATCTATGACTATTACAGGTTTATTAAGGTGCCTGCTTATTTCTGCAAGGAGAAATCCACAGATGTAACAAGTTATATGCATTTTAAATCAAATCAGCCATGGAAAGGCTTCCTTAACTGTCGTGATTAGTAGGAATACCATCGAAGTGTCAATATTCAATCAAGTGATGCTAAAAAGTAACCAAATTGTTGCCAAAGTGTCATGTTTTTGTCATATCTTATAAGAAAAAGACATGAAATTTATGTACAATACCTCTTAGTTTGTCTTCTGTCATTTAATTGTTTGTCTGTAACTTGATTAAACTGGTGCAGAATGAGTGGCTGTGTGGTCTTCATCAGAATTGAAGGTTATAAAACTTATGAAAATACATTTAAAAGTGCCAAATTTGTGTCCTCCATAAATTCTGGAGGACAAAACTATCCCGTTGGCCAGATTAGTCTTTGCTGAATCTGGACCACGGGCTTTATGTTTGACACCCCTGAATTATATGATAATTGTTAAAATGAACACATATGCCCAGATGAGACTTAAAATCAGAACATCACCGTTACAGGGCAGTATTATACTCTTTCTTATGGTGAATCTTCTGGCAGAAAAAGAAGCCTTGACTGACCATATAAATGGGGAAAATGCATCAAATATACAGTTGTGTTATTAGATTACAATGCATTATTAAAGTGAACTTCTTGGACTCTACTAATGTAATTTAGCATCTTTCACAGTTCAGAATGGGCAATAATGCTGCATAATAGTGCTTTAGACCCCATTTCCTGAGCCCCCCCACCACTAAAGTCCCCTTTTTAATAATTAGCTGCTCATTTTCCGACTTTCACAAATTGAATCGGGTGCTTGTGTGCATCGCCTGCTGCCTAACAAACCTTAAGTCTGCAACAAATAATTTCTTATTCTTGATCAGGACTGACATCCTCTCCATCCACTAAGTGTTTGAACTCTAATTCAGTCTAATGTCTCATACAAGAGTGGACATCGCAAACATCCACAGTGACAAACAATACAGCCGGAAACTTTGGCCAACAGCCATTTGCTCTGATTATTAATGACACGGGACAATAATATTAGTGATGTAATAATTCTTGCAGCGTGCAGCTGTCACCCTCTTTCCTTTTTGGAACAGCTTTGTCTTTTAGCATTAGCCTAGCAGCCCAACGTCATGCAGGGCTCTAATAATGAAAGGGTCCTCTGCATATAACAAATTACAGGTTACACGTTATATATGACATGTTTCTGTCATAGATGCAGTTTACATGTATCACAGAACATGACAGTACAATGTAATTTCTGTATCTTTGTAACTATTTTTATTTTATTTTTTATGATCGTGTGTACGTTTTTTACAAATTACATGACGTAATCCAATTAAATAAAAGTGGCCTAATCACGATGGACAAACTACTGGGTCACCTGCAGGAGCTGCTTGACCGAAATCCACACCACGAGGCTCCCAGCACAGTTTTTGTGCTGATGTTAATGCCAGAGGAGTCTGCAGTTCTTGGTGGGGCGTTGGCAATTTTTACACACTATGTGCTTCAAAACTCAGCAACTTTGTGAAGTCAGACAATTCATGGCTGAGTGTCTATGATTCCTACATGCTTCCACTTTCCAATTCCACTTACAGCTGATTATGGAATTTCTACGAAGGATGAAATTTTAAAAGCTCATTTGTTTTGTGTATTTTTTCTTCCTTTATATTGTACTTTTTGTGTCATACTTTCCAATTTCCTTAAATAAAGAAGTTTAGTCTTTTCCACCCTTTGTGATTTGCTTGAGTTAAGTTATTGTTTAAATTAGCATAAATAGTGAGAAATTTCCCAGGAGGTGTGAAGTACCTACTTTGTAATGTATCTCTTCTTTTCTTGAGTATTTATTTTTCCGAAAACTTTTTACATTTACTCCTTACCGTTTAACAGAATTATCTATATTTTCTATTGCTTACATTTTCAAAGCAAGCTCGGTACTTCAGGTTTAGGACATTTGAGGGGAGTTATTTCAAACCGATTTGAGCCTAAACAGTAACACATGTAATGCACTTTCTATAGGTGTACCAATCACCAGGGGTCACTGGATAAAAAGAGATATAATACCATATCAGTGGTTAAAATGCGCCTTTTCTTTTGGTCAACGGTGGAACGAGTGCAGGTGTCCATACATCGTGATTCCGGTACTTCATCATTTAGCTCGTCCTACAGAAGAGCAGCGAGCATAAAGGGACGTTTTTTTAAGTGAAAGGTAATTTTGAATGCAACGTTTCTAACAGCTCAACAAACATCAACGCAGACTGTGTGTGTGCAGTTTGTCATAGACCGTGCCTGCTAGCTAAAGGTCCAGCAGTGCAAGCTAACTTCACTCAGAGACGAAGAAGAGAGGTTAAATTTAAAGGTAAAGACTGCCTTGTGGTGTTTTAAAGTAAAACTTTAAAGAACATGTGGGTTCCTCTTTGTGAAATCATATATTGGATCTGTATTTGTTGTCAAGTTGTGTATTTTCGTCATGTGAAACGTTCTGGAAAACAAGCTAAGTATGCTAACTTTGTTTTGCTTAAAGGTTGCATGACATTGCAGTTTAGTGCAGGATAAACAGGTTAGCTCTCCATACTCTGACGGATTTAAATTAAAATTAGAACCTTCATACCGTCCAGTATAAAGACAGTATAGCACAGTATGTTCTGCTTTTATAATAATTTCCTCTTCCGTAAACCTAAATACTAAAAACCTAAAATGTATAAATAATAGTCATTTGCATGCATTTAACATACATCGGTAATTGGCATTCCTGTAGGTTCTTCAGCTTTAAGAAATTATTTCTAATTATTTTAATTAGAAGAGAATCAGGCTCGTTTCACAAGCAGATTCCCTCCAAAATAAGGAACAAGTGGTTTCATGAATTTTATCAATGGGTTTCCTACAGAGATGATTTCCTTTGTTAGGAAATAAACATCAAGATTTTGGGCTAATGGGCTAATTAATCAAAGTTGTCATGGTTACAATCAAAACAAAAATTGTGGTTTTGAGTTTCAGGGAATGATCACTTTCACAGACAACAGAAAATCGTGTTGGAAACAGGACAGGAACATCTGTCTCCTGTGTTGAAATTCTGCATTTCGGTGACCCATCCATCCGTTTCTCTGCGGACCGGGTTTTGTCTTGTTTTTCTTTGGAGAACAGTCTCCTCGGAGCCTGTGCAAAGATGGAAAACAATGAACCATGTGAGCACGAGCAGCTGTGATTCAGTCGGCAGCAGAAAGAGATTACAACAATGTGTAGCGCTGCATTTTTGTTCAGGTCTGTGCAGTTTTCTCCACCGCGACGTAGTTCATATGCGTTGTTTCCACGTGACGCTGCTGATAATCGTGCTACCTTCTATAAAATTGAATTTTTACTTTTTGATTACATATACTCCAATTTTAATTAACTATACTTTCAATGCACTGAGATTCAGATCCTCATCCTGCAAGAGGAGGGCAGCCTTTCCACAACGAGCTGTTACTCTGCAGCCGTGTTCACAACAGCACTTGTTCATGCAGAAGTTGTTGCTTTTTCTTCTTCATGAATTCCTTACGGTGGTTCTTCAAACTGAGACAAAGCATTTTTTTTCCTTCTGAATGAATCTTGCTCAGCGGCAGATACAAAGCCTCTTTACAGTTTGAAAAGACATTTATTTCTTGTCAGTATGCCTCCCTTGGAAGTGAATTCATCTTTCCAATAAGATAAATCCCCTCTGCACAAACTTTGTTCATTAAACCTCTGAGATTCATTCAGGTTTATTTTTAGTGAGAGGCATTCATCGTTATAGCTGTGTTGATTTTCCACACAGTCTAGAGGGTTTATTCTGGTGCTGCTGGTGCACCAGTAATATGTTTCCTTGGAGCAAACACAAGTGAGATGAGGTTAGAGGTGATCTCCTCAATAGTGGTATTAAAAGAGCTTAAAATTCAGGGACAGGGACATGAATGTCATCGCTGCACACCTGGCATGCTTTTGTCAGTCACCTTTCAAAGGAATTTTTGGTATTCATTGATTCAGCTGTTCTCCTGGTCTGTGACAACATCAGGCCTGTTGAGGTCAAACATCTTATTTTTTAAAGTGCTTTCAAAAGACAAAAAAACCATTTTAAAATTGAATTTCATTAGTTTTGCAAAATTACAGCACAAATTGACAGTTTTACCAAAAAGAGTTAGGAGGAAAAAACAGAAAGCAGCAGACCGCCTGCGCCAACTTTTCAGCTGCAAAGGATCTTCTTTCCTCATTTGGAATAGCTATTGATAAACAAAAGCTCACCCTTATAAAACCTGCCAAATCTGCGCTTTGTTTAGGGAAGTCTTTGGGAGGATTTGTCTGTAGGATAGGCTAATTTGTTTGCTTTGTGTTACATGTCCTCTTCACTCTAAACCCAAAATACTTTCTCATAATTAAGAAACAGCAGGTGTCCAATTAAGATACTCTATTCGTAAATAATTTTTTGTCACTACACTGGTAAATTATCTGCATGCAAATGTGTGCAGATTAGAAAAAGCTACCCCATCCAAGAATTGGCTCAAAGGAGGAAAAAAGGACACAACCCTTCACGTTACACCTGCCTTTCCACTGTTTGCATTTGTAAATTGGAAATAATATTGCTGCATAAATGCCACAAATGTCACAGACACGGCACACTTCAAAGCGCAATCTGTTGCATTTCACCAACTCTTAATTGACCTTTTGTTCTCTGCCCCCTTTTTCGTCTCCCTCTTATTTCTCAATTCACAAGAAATAAAGCTATAATCCTGAGGCAAAAAGTCCTGTAAAGCCAAACCTAAAGGCCATTCTTATTCATTAGACAAGCTTGCAGTGTTGTTGGCTGTCACTGCCACCGAGGGGCTTGTCCATGGCCGCGGCCGACATCTGTTGGCATAATGTAGCGTCCAGGGCTCTGATAGGCAACGGGAGCTGATTTATAAGGTTCTCTGTTTAAGTGGGTGTCTTAAGGTAATTATAAACCGGTGGGGGGGTTGCTACTAATTGCACCTTCCCTGATCTGTAATGAAGGCCAACCAGCATGAATGAGTCCATCCTGTGCGACTCAGGCAGTGCAAGAGCGAGGGCAGCTGAGCTTGACCAGTTAGTGTTGGTTTAGCTCTGGGCTGGAGCTCCTCACCTGCTGTTATGCCTCGTCTTCAGCCAATTTCTCTTGAGTAATTAACTGTGATGCCACATATGGTGCAATGGTGGAAAATCTGATCGCTGGTGGATGCAGAGGAGTCGAAGAGAAAAACCCAATGCGAGGAACCCCGCGGTGACCAAAGCTCCAAACACTGAGTGTGAGCATAAATGGGACGACTGGAAAATTCTTTTGACATGCACAATTAAAAACAAATGTTGTTTCCACATGACATAAATGAGCGTAATTAATCACTCAACAAATGAATTATTAGGAAGATTAGAAAATTAGGTAGATTAAGTACACCAATGAGGCTTGAATTATTAACAGTATTTGTAACAGTTGATTAAGATATTGCATAGAAGGAGGACTTTGTGGGCAACGTATGACAAAGTAATTAGTTTGAGTTTAACATGTGCTATGTATATAAGGTCATATAGCCAACATGACATGAGGAAATCTTATATCATTACTTCTCACTTTAATAAACTTCCATAAACTCTACAAATAAGCATCATAACTTATAGCAGGTTCAAACTTGGTGCTTCCAGGCTATTAGTCCATCGCTCCCTGGAAGTGCTGACCGGTTTCACTTGTGCCTTCTCTGTAGGTGTTACCAAAAAAAAAAAAGCTACCTATGTGCCAGCACACGGTAGTACAAAAACACACCTCAATTCACACTCCTCTCACCTCAAAACCTTCGGTGGAGCGGATCAAGGAATATGAGAAAAGCTGCCAGACATTCACCTGGGCTCCAAACTCCCCAGATCCCAATCTGACCAACAACAACAGGACATGCTCAACAAAACCAGTCGACAGAGGCCCAGCTTAGCAACTCACGGGACCTAAAGACTGTGCTGCCAAACACAAGAATTAAGTGTTTGTTTTAGGCTACTAAAACATTTGATTTTTTTACACAAAGCTTAGGTGAAGAACTTTTCCTTTTCGACCCTTTCATCAGTCACGGTGGCAAAATGTAGTTCTGGAGTGGTTGGAGACTGGGGCATGACCAAAAATATGTTCATGCAGTCTGTTTGTGAGAGTGCTTCCATTAATTGTGATAATTTGGTGAAAACAACAAATCTGTTGGTGTCTGCATGAATAGAAATTCTCGCAGTTATTTGCAAACCTTCGCCAGTCTGTCTGAGAGCAATTGCCATCAGTCCCAATCAGACGGTGATTATTTGGAGACAGGTTGCCTGACCTGTGCAATCGCTTTGACTAAAACTGGTTACGAATCCTGACTTTTTACAGATGTTTGTGCTCAAGTTTAGGTCTGTTTGTCTATACAGACTTTTTCTTAATGCAGTTGTCATGCAGAGTAAACTCTGAGATCAAAATGAGGACAGAGTTTGGTCTTATACCTCTCTTGTGTCTGGTGCTATTGGAAGATGGTCCATTAATGCATTAAAAAGCATGTTGACAGAAACTGTCACTAAGTTGTGCAATATGTAAATGTGATTACAATCTAGCCCTGATCTTAACCACAGCGTTTTAAACTGTGAAACCCGGAGACACGAGGTTTTAATTAAGAGTAAAAATCATGCTCTGGCTGTGATGAGCATGTGCTTCACTTAAAAATGTCCGTAGAGTCAAGTAAAATCATTCCAGACCATGTGCTTAAGTTTGGTTCATAAAAGATGCCAACTTCCTTATTTTTAAATCTCAAATAGACTTGAGCTGACAGCACCTGCCTCTGGAGTTCCATCGATATGTCGCCTGCACAAAATAGGGTTTAGTTAGGAACAGCCGTGGACCCTAAGAGAGCAGAACATCCATTATTCTTGGGTAAGTGACAACCTAATTATCAATGCTGCTTACAAAAAAACATCATTTTATTGCACTGTTGGTGAATTTCTTATGAAAGTGGCCACAGTCTCTTTGAGAGGTGCCAGAAATTCTTTTATTCCAGGAAAATCTCCAACACTGATATAATAAATGGTAAATGGCCTGTATTTATATAGCGCTTTACTAGTCCCTAAGGACCCCAAAGCGCTTTACATATCCAGTCATCCACCCATTCACACACACATTCACACACTGGTGATGGCAAGCTACATTGTAGCCACAGCCACCCTGGGGCGCACTGACAGAGGCGAGGCTGCCGGACACTGGCGCCACCGGGCCCTCTGACCACCACCAGTAGGCAACGGGTGAAGTGTCTTGCCCAAGGACACAACGACCGAGACTGTCCAAGCCGGGGCTCGAACCAGTAACCTTCCGATTACAAGGCGACCTCCCAACTCTTGAGCCACGATCGCCCCCCTATATATTATCCATAATGAGTTAAATTAAATATATACGTGAATGCGAGAGAGCAATTATTTCTTTGAAGTTCCCTCAGATTGAATTACGGCCTGCATGGCTCTGAATACAAAATGACATTTTAAACACGAGGCAGCTACATTTTATATCCTGCAATGTAAAAAGGTTTCAAGCAAAGAAAAAGCAAAAAGAACTCCGATGCCTTTAATTAATTTTTTTCCAAAGAATATGTGACCTTGGAAAATTATTTTCGTAATAAACGGTTTGTCAAATTATCAAAGAAGCTTAATAGTTCGAGATCAGCGCTGTATGGAACAGTGAGTCATGATGGGGCGCTAAAGCAGGGAGGTGAGGCTGTGTTTAAGCACTGAGTTACAGAGGAAGAGTTTCCGTCAAGTGAGTGACACAAAAGCAAGATTAGGGGATCAAGTGCTGAAAGATGAGAGAGGAATTTAGTGGTATTGACAGCACATTCAAGGGTTTCTGAGAGGAAGAGAAGACAAGAGACAGGGCGATAATTTTAGAGATTTGAAGGGTCAAGATTAAGCTGCCTGATAATAAGCAGAGTGAAATGAACCAATTTTGAAAATATATGCTGATGTAGTGTCGACTGGGGAGTGGGGGGGTTGTCAGTGCTTCCACAAATGACTTGGTATCAGACAACAGGCTTTTGGAAATATTGGATTGTACAGTCAGACTGTTTCACCGCCTGCCACACTATATTAATGCACAGCTCATATTGGAGCCCGCATTAGGTCTCCCGCGCGCCGCTGTTTCTTCGCGGTAAACGTGAAGGGCCAATAAAGAATCGAGATTTCTCGTGGATGTAATTAGCCAATCGTTTCTAATAGTGTCCATAGCAATGCATTTTCACGGCCGTGTCATTTCAACCTGGCCAATATGCCTTGAAGTGTAATTTCTGCCTGAGCATTTAGACACAGAGCTATCGATTGCATTCGGCGAATGATCTGCTCAGAAACCCATCATCTACTTTAATAATGTCACTCAGCACCACATTCTCCCTGCTTGGTTTCCATTAATAGTCAGCCTACGTGACATTGTCAACATTCACTGCTCAAACAACGGGGTTTTTGAAGCATGGTCGGTTCACAATTGGGTCATTTAATCAATTTATACAATTGAACCTATTTAACATATTGATATGCAGTTACCCTGTAATGTGTGTGGCCTTTTATCCCCTCGAGTGAAACAAACTCCAAGGGAGCTGTTCAGATCTTCTGCCGTTATTTATCATGTGACATTTAGCTGGGCCCTGATGACGGCAGCTCTCCACTTTAATTAAAGGTTCAACCTCTTCACTGGATGACAAATTGACTGGTTTGTGCCTTGGAAAAGTGGAGGAACATGTCTAGTCCACCCTGCTCCTCGCTAACGGTGGGCTAACATCAGGGAGAGAGGTGGAGCTGGCATTTTAGTCGAGTCTTAACTGAGGCGAGGTCAGACAGCGAGCTGCATTATCTACCGCACAGCTCTCGGACTAAATGGAGAATAGACTTAGAGATTTATAAAAAAAAAAACCCTGAGACAAGTGGAGAAATTTGTTTTCTCCCTCTTTCTGTGTTTTTAAACTTCACATTATTTCCTCTTTTTGCTGTTCTTTTGTTATGTTTCTTGTGACCTTCTGTTCGTGCAGATGCAAGATCTGCAACTCGGTCGGTAGCGGCAAATGGCTAATGGTCCATCCCCCGGTTATTTTACGGCAGGCTGGAGAATATGTCCACTTTGCATGGTTCCCTTCTTCCATTTTTCAAACTTCGCCTGAGTTGGGGGTGACACAGCTTGAAACAGGTTTCAGGAGAAGCAGCAACACAAATGGAAGAGCAGGCCCAGATGATACAATCACTTTGTTCAGCATGAACACTTCTGCAAACATGTTGTGTGTGGGGGGGGAGTTGGGGGTTCTTCGGGGCAGGCGCCAAGGCTTCTGTGTAAGATGAGATGGTGTAAACAGGCAGATTGGCTCTCTTCTCCGCGTTAGCTCCTTGAGATTTCATGCTGGCTGGATTTATAGAGAATCACAGTGCATTGGAATGCGCCTTAGGCTCCACTGGGGCCAGTATCAGAGAGAGTGCAGAGCTGTGAACTTCAGATGATAAACTAAATATAAATCCATAAAAAAAAAAATATATATATATATATATTTTACGATCTTAAAAATAGAGGCCCATCGTTTTGTTGTGCCTTTCAGATGGGAGTTAATGATACCCATTCTGCCTTCATCTTCATTGTATCTATTCTTTTACTACAGTACCAATTTTATTAGTCTTTTAGCATTAACGTATGAAAGTCGTGTTTGATTGTTGTATAACACTTTATCTCATCTCTCCCTCTTTTTTCTTTTAACGCACTAGTTTTCTACTTAATTGTGAAACCACAATCCACCACCATCCACATGGCGGTTGCTGTAGGAATGAAATTAGTATTAATACTACAGGTCATGCGGATGCCCCAATTAACAAGAAACCAGTGGAACGGCATCACTTTTTCAGTTAAGTCTGCACACCAGCTAAAATATGCGAAAAACCTTTGAAACCTTGCATCTCAAAAGCGAGGAGAATGACTCATGTTCATTCCGGGCATTGCCACCCCATCTATATGTATTAAAAAAGAAACGCTGGGTAATGTAGAAGGTAGTAATGCATGAAGTCTCTGGTGGTGGACTTGTAATACGATAAGAAATAAGACACTAGTTGCACATGTAAGAAACACGAACCACTGAATCTGTTAAAAGTGCGACAGGTGACTGAAAAATGTGACTGATACAATGGTAATTATACATTTTCCAACACTGTAATTTTATGTGGTTCTGCATAGCTATAACCTGAAACATTAGCATATTTTCTCACAAGTCCTAATAGATAAAGGGAGCACAATTAAACAAATGACACATTTATCATGTCCTTTATTTATGGAAATGTGCCCACATGCAGAAGGGAGGAAAGTGAGCATCAGGTGTTCAGTCAGTGGAGTGAAAATCAAGTGTGGGTGGTCTGCTTTATTTAAGTTTAACAACACGTATCTGTCAGAATGTGATCTCCGTAGCCCTTGTTTGTGGAACTGTATCAAAGCATGAAATAATGAGACTTCTCATAAAGTCAGGAAAAGAGCTGTTGATGCTCGTAGGCTAAGACTATTACAGAACTATGTTTAGCGTTTAGATTTCACCAATCCACAGTCGAACAGGTTTCATGCAAATAGACAACTAGTCGTCCAAGAGCAGTTACAGGAACCTTTGTTAGTTATGTAATATTTATGAATGAATTTCGTTATTAATTAAGTGACCACGGTAACATCCGGTTGTTAAATGATGACATATGAACCCTTCTTCCCTTGCAGCCCAGCCCATGCAGCAGTATATTAATGACTAACCTCATATCCGGTTGTTAAGTGATGACGTGACGAATCCTACTTCTGTTTCCAAAACCCCGCAGTCAGGACATGCTATATTGTATTTAGATAGAAGCTAGCGAGCTAACTTCCTGCTAACTTCTAACTCCATTAAATGTCATAAATTCCGTTTTCATGGATGCCTGGATGTTAAACTCAATTGTTACACCTGGTAGAGCAGAACGCTGATCATTTTATTAAAGATGAAAGACTTTAGACAGTTTTTCAACTCTCAGTAATGCCACAGTGATCGTTTGATATATGGACCTGCAGCGGAGTTTAGGCCCAGACACGGCTAGTGACGTCAGACTGAACAACCGGATTGTGGATGGATTATCTCAGTTGTTCTCCTGACTGAACTTTGGTCCGTTTACAGCATCCTGCCATGCGATTGGATTTGTCCCTAACCATCGGGAACCCTCACGTTAGCTTTTATCGACTGGAAAAATAGCATTCATCCTCCAGCTTCACTGTTTATGTTATGCTAACATAGCTGTTAGCTAGCCACCACGTAGCACATCATTATATACCAGCTAGTCCAACTTCAGTAACCCTGCAAACATCACTGCTGTTTAGTTTTCTGTCTTCATTTATGTTGGAAGTGATAACAGAGCTGTACGTTTTAATTTTTCAGAAATCTCTCAGTCAGAACATGCTATATCATGAAACTAGCGAGCTAACTTCCTGCTAACTTCAAACTCTGTTAAACTTCATAAACACTGTTTTCATGGATGCCTGGATGTTAAACTTAATCATTTTACCTGGTAGAGCAGCAATACTCATAATTTTATTAAAGATGAAAGAATTTAGACAGTTTGTAGCTCTCAGTAATGTCGCAGTGTTCGTTTGACTTTAGGACCTGAAGCCGAGTTTGAACCCGGAAACAATAACGTCATACTTAAAGACCAGATTTTGGTCTCATTTTTTTAAAAAGTGGGTTTACTTCCTCTACTTTTTAAGACTTTTGTTGTGAGTACACTGCTCTTTTAAAAAATTATAGTTGTTAAAAAGTTCTTTAATATTCTATATTTGGTATGTAAAGTTAAATAATTCAGGCCTTTATTGTTCTGTTGGTAATTATAGCTTATGGCTCATGACAATGAAGAATTCTCAAAAGCAGTGCAATCAGTCCTATTTTAAAATCTGCAACTTTACAGCAAAAATAATAGTCTTTACAGGTTCTACAGTCTTTTATTTTTATTTTGTAACTCACTTGTTTAAACTGTATAAAGGCATAAAGTTTTATTCGGGCAGTGTCTACTTCCAGGCAGCGATTGCTGGTACTTGTTTGCTAGGCCTCAGCTCTGTGGTTTCATGTCACTGAATTAGACCAGTCCAAGACGTTTGTGCTCCAGGTTTAGGAAGTGAACTTCTACTATTTTATTTCTCTATTACTTACCTTTTATTAGCACGTACCCTTATATTTGCTTTGCATTCAGTCTACAAGTTGCATCTTGCTAACAAAGTTTGCTAGTGTTAGCAAACCTTGAAATATGGTAATGGCTTGAGCAAAAAATAGAGACCATAAAAGCCTAGAGTCCCCTTCCAAAATTGGTGGCCACAAACCAAGAGGTGACATTACACTGGCTACAGTCTGAATTTCTATTCAGTTTATGCACTCATCTCCCCCAGAAACAAAGCATAAGTCCCAATAAAAAAATGAAACCCCAAACGATTCTTAACAGTAAAAGGGTAGCGGAGCACCCAGCTGGTTTCTGCAGTGTCACACATCTGTTTTTGCTAAATATTGCTTATTCACCAATATTTTTAAGGTGTTTTTTGCAGCAGTTTTGCGTAATAAGATGTGCATTCATAAACAAACACGTTTCAGACTCAAACTGGGTGTTGGCTTTCTCCTTAATGGTTGCTGAAGAAGAGTATTTGATCTCAGTGACAAACATCAGGGTAGAAGGCCATTAAATACACTGGAGAAGCAGGTTTTCCCTCAGCACAGCAGAGTGGACAAGGAATGATCGAGGGGCCGTGGCTCCCTAATGACGGTCCCCTGCAGAAGGGACAGTTGTCTCAGCTATAAGCCCTACTTCCTTGACAGCCCCTGGGATCCCTTTGTCCTGTTGTAAACTATACTGAAGGAAGGACATTTAATTGCCTGGCACACACTAATGAGTTTGCAAACTAATTAAAGGGGGTATATTACGCCCTGTGGAGGCCCACATCACTAAGAAAGCCAGGGACATCTTTAATGAGGAGCCTTGATAACCCTTCAAAGGAGGGATGTGTAGTGTCTGTAATGATGCCCAGGGTAAAGCCGAGCTCAGCCAGGGAAAAGTGTGTGTGTGTGTGTGTGTGTGCGTCCCTCACCTCGGGTGTGTGGAGACTTGCAAGCAGATGCCAAGTGTTTTCAGTCCATCGCCCACAGCTACCTACCTACATGTCCTAATCAAAGAGTTTCACTCTCCTTCCAATAGGTTCAAAGAGACCAGCTCCACCTCTTCTCTCAGTGGGTGGTACACAGAAATTTCTAGGTTGTTTCATTTTCCTGTATTGTATTATTCACCTCGGCATAATCAGGTTTGTTAAGGAATCAGAAGAAGCATTTTAGGAGCATTTTTAAGCGATTTAAATGACCTATATACACAGGAGAATGCAAACGCACGCGCTCGATGCATAGGCAAGATCTTGGCTCGGTAAGAAAGGCAGAGGCACGAGATGGACAGATGGACTGAATATGCCTTCAGAATCAATGACGGTCGTGATTAGTCCCCATTTTGGAATTCATTAAATTACCCAGGGCGCTTTATGTTTTCAAACAAATTAAGCTCTTTGACTGTTGCTGAGGTTGAGCCGTTGCTCTCCGTCATGTCTGCTCGAGCTCCTGCTGTGGCTCGATGCAGCTGGCAGCCCTTTTCACTGCAAAGTCAGTCCCCCCTCCAGTAAACAAGTGCATTTTTTGTGTGGTCACAATATTTTCCTCCCAGACAGTGACGGCTGTTATTTTGCCCGTGGCTCCTGTCAAAACTAACATGGCTTAATTGACTGCGAGCGAATGAGCTCCTGGATTGATCCTGTCAGGCTCCTCAGGAAGTGATGCTGCTCCATCTGTGAGGCGCAACTCCAGCGACAGCAGCAATCTGTTGCTTGGGAATGAGCCAAGGCTAAAAAAAAAAAGAAAAAGTCAAAATTACAGAAAGTACCTCAGGCGCTGTGTATATTCTGATCAGCTGTCAGTGATGACACACTCTGATGCACATGCACGTGGAAATAAGGCGGCAGAGAAGCTCGACAGAGAGACAGATATTCACATATACACAATGTAATTTTTGCATCATGGTTAGCAATGTCACATTCATGGGGGCCTGTGTCTCTCCCTGAAGGTATGGCACGAAATCAGAATGGTCTTGTCTGGCTTGTTAGACATTTGATGTCAGGCGAGGTTGTCCTCGGGGTATATCCAAAACGCGGGCTGTCATCTCTGCCTGCATTGCTGTCATTTGCCCTAAAATTGTGGCATATACTGTCATCTTGGGTTTTTACCTGTAACTCAACTCGGCTAGGCCCAGTCGCGACCCTGAAGCCTTTCACCTCTCCGTCCCTACCTTTCATCTGCCGCTTTTTCTCCTTTTGGTTGGAGATGCTGCATTTCCTCAGCTGAAGTGTGCAATGCAGCAGCTCCTTCTGGCTCGATTAAATATTTAGACGGCTGTCTATGTAGATGGCGGTTCGGAGACATGGAGGAATAATCTGGGAGACAGCTGCTATAGCACATCTGGGTGTCACTGATAGCAGAGGAAGGTGTGCGGCTGGTGTTGCTATGGAGGAGGTAGTCTTAAGAGACACACCTGTCAATCAGCTGGGCGGCACAGGCGCTGAGGCTTTGTAGCGTCCCTCTATGGTGGGCCAGCTCACACAGACTGACACCTGCCAGACTGAGACTGCCATTCATGTCTGAGCCGAATGTGCTTTTTGTTGAGGACAACCACACGATAATGCTGCCACCAGCCACACCGTATACTTTAATAATATATCTGCCTCCACTCTAATCAAGTTAACGTCGCGTTACGAGGACGAGTTCAAAATTAAAGCACCAACTTCTTCCCTTTCGGTGATGCTCCGACTACAGGTAGGAGACATTTTGGGTTTTTAAATAGCGCTGATCCTTGTTTAGGTTTGCTGCTAACAGGGGATAGCTGTAGGTGCAGTGTGTCAGAACATTTGAGGAAGATTGAGTGTGAAAATCCACCCACTCCTTTCCCTCCCCACCCCCCCCCCCCCCTGCACTCTTCATCCGCCAGCAGCCTCAAGTTGGAGGCTGCACAGCGGTGCTACGAGGCCGGCTGGCCTGAAAATCACTTTGTGTTCCTCTCCCAGGCACATGCGATATGGATGCGTCTCCGCTCGGCTCAGGCCCTCCCGACACAGTGATTAATGGCACAGGCTTCTCTCCCCATCTCATTCTGTTACTGTCAGAGTTAAGTGGGCCGAAGACAATAATAAACAGTCAGTCTTCTGTGAACCCCCTAACACGATCATTCCTCCCCTCCCGATTCCCCCTTTCCAATGAGGAAAAAGAGGAAGAGAGATGGAGTGAGAGATAGAGGAAGTGTGCGCTCGTGTGTGTGTGTGTGCTGCACAAGACAGACAAACGCAGAGTTAAAGACACACAAATAGAGTTCAGTAATGGAAGCGAAAGCCTATATGTCAGTGAATCAGATTGTTCCTCACAAGCAAGTGAAGTTTACAAACTGCTGCCGTCTGATTTCAACCGTAAAAGATAGCAACAGTACGGATGCAGAATTTAACTACAAATGATGTGGATGTAATGTGTACTTACTTTTTTTTAACACATGCATTGTAATTCCCTCTTATCCATCCACGTCATACGAAAATCGATTAGGAGAACCATACATCTCCAATGTAATTACATATAATGTAATTAGATGATAATGCTTTTTATATGCAGATTGATTTAAAGCATCTGCGCCGCCTTACCTCCATTACCTCACAACAGCAACCCCGTGACAGTGAATAAGGACTTGATCTTTGCTGTGATCGTTTAACAACTCAAGCAAGTGTCGTATAGATTTTAATATTGTATGGAATTAAATGAAAGCAAATGAGTCCCAGAGGAGAAAAACTCAGCAGGGTGATCCGCTCAGTATCAATACTGCTTTTCAGGGAGTCGAGGGAACTTGACTCAATGTGAGAAGCATCAGGGGCGGAGAAATCATGAAGAAAGCCTCGTCTCTTGTTTCCCAAAAAATCATCTTGATGCTCCCCAAGACTTCTGGGAAAATACTCTGCAGACCGAAGAGACAAAAGATGAAGGAGGTGTCCAAATTCATAGGCTGCATCCTCCTGAGGCCGCATTTGTAGGTCGGTCACGTCACAGCGATGCGACGAAGGCTGTCCAAATTCGTAGACTCCTCCAAATGCAGCCAAAAAATGCGTCCCCCTTTTTCCCCAGATTTGAAGGATGGGTCGGGTGTATCCTTCGTGGCCCACCATATCCCAGAATTCATAGCGCCAATTCCAGGAATTCCAAGCCAATTCTAGTTTCCAACAATGGCGGCAGCTACTTAGTTTTAATGTTACTCTTATTACTCTTTCTAGGTCATAAAAAGGCGAGAATGTAGCTGTGTAAACTTCAAATATCTGCTCGGTTTATCAAGACATCACATATTTGCAAAAGTGCGCCGACGTTTTCGGAGACGTCTGTTACCCACCAGCTCGATAGCTGACCGGGGCGAGAACAGTGAACTCCCGGCTCATCGATTTCAAACCCCCCTTGGTCTTTCGCTACTCAGGTTAAACATGATATATAAGTCAAGAATTAAGGCCAGTATCCTGCTATACTTTAGATAGCAAAGAGCAGACGGCTGAGTTTATTACACTCCACCGAGACAGCTGGTGACGCAAAACTGAAGGCTAGACCGTCCAATTTCACTTCTGCTCACTTATGGTCTACCCTACCCTTCGGAGGACCCGGCCCACGTAGACTGCGAAGGCCGGGTCCCCAGGAGGATGCAGCCTATGAATTTGGACACCTCGGAAGTTTTTGGAAGGTTTGTGTCCCGTTACATCAGGCGTAAAAAAGTACCACAGCATATCAGAAACTGAACATCATGCCAACAGTAAAATGTGTTGGTGGTCATGTGATGGTTTGGGGCTATTTTGCTGCCTCAGGACCTGGAAGACTCGCTGTGGTCAATGGAACCATGAATTCTGCTGTCTACCAAAACATCCTGAAGGAGAATGTCCAGCCATCTGTTTGTGACCTCAAGCTGAAGCACACCTGGGTTCTGCACCAGGACAATAATCCAAAACACACCAGCGAGTCCACCTCTGAATGGCTTAAGAAAAACAAAATGAGGACTTTGGATCGGCCTAGGCTCCAAAGGCGATTGAAACGCTGTGACATGACCTTAAAAAAGCGGTGCACGCTTGAAAACTCCTCCAACATGGCAGAATAACAGCAATCCTACAAAGATTAGTGGGCTAAAATTCCTCCACAGCACTGTGAAAGACTAGACTTGCTAGTTATCACAAATGATTGCAGTGTTGCTGCTAAGGTGGCCCAACCAGTTATTAGGTTTAGGGGGCAATCACTTTTTTCTTTTACTCCTGAATTTCAAACACCTTCATTTAGAAGCTGCATTTTGTGTTGACTTGTATTATCTTTGTCTAATATTTAAATGTGCTTGATGGGAAAACACTTTTTCACACCACAGGATGTTCTCCTGGGCTTTCAGTATGAACTCTGGAATGATGACAAATTAGGAAGAATTGGAGTACATGAGCTGGCTCCAGCCAAAAGAGAGAGAGAGAGTGCAGGGACTGTGGATCTCAGACCTGCTGCTTTAGTCACTAGTGAGCTTGTCTTTTCCTGCAACTCTCTTCCTCCATCCCCAGGCCTGTCACTTCACTCTGCCATGTCCTCTTCAGACGAGCACTCGCTCCTTCTTTCTCTGTCTCTGCAAGTCTCCACCTCACAAACAGCACAGGGCTCATCCAGCAGCAGCACCGCTCAGTCCTTCGAGAGTTTCCGTACACAAGTAGGAATAAAGGATTCGAGTCTGAGTTCCAGCCACTGACCTTGGTTTCAGGGCCTCAAAAGCCTCCGCTGAGGCTGTGAGACCCTTCACCACGACTGCCATCACATTTTTCCCCCCCTCCTCTTCCTCTCCGTTTTCTTCCCTCTCTTATTACTGGGGATGACCTGCCTCACAGCCCTGCGCTCAGTGACCGAGAAATCCTGTGGCCCTCACCGTCCCCGTCCTCCTTGCTGCTGGTAGATTGTCTTTGTGTCTACCGGAGTGGCCTCGGAGAAATGAAGTGCCATGATCTCATCACAGCAAACCCATTGTTTTCACTCTCATGCACACTGTGTAATAGCCATGGAGATAAGGGGATGATTCAGACCTTTCACGGAAGGAAATGTGAAAAGCCTGCCTGTGAAAAAGTGAAATTACTGTTTTGATGGCTTTTGATGGCGGGGGGCATAATTGCTGGATGGAAGGAAGGATGGAGGGTGAAATACACATAGGAGATTAGTATTTCTAATACTGGAGACGATTGGTAGGAGGCCTGCAGAAGGTTATGCACGCAGTGGGTAGTTCTAATGAAGCTGCCATGTACGTGGAATAGCAGATTGACTAAAATAGCTCATTGTTCTTCTTTCCACAGCAACCTTTGCCCCTCTGGATTGAAACTACATTCTTGATGGCAGCACTGATTATGATATTGTTCAATGCTCATCGCCATAGTAACGGTGATTAATTTCACATTGTTTGCGCATAACATAGTTGCCTGTGCCTTCAGGAATGGGAAACGAGCTTAAGTATTTTTGGCAACTGGCATAAGGCTCATCAGCACATGCTCACAACGGGATTACAGCCTGTCGTAATGACAGGGGCAAAGCGTAAATAGTATAAATACTCCATGGGATTATAATTAGCCTTACTCTGCGTATTTAGACACACTCAAGTGGAACTAAAACCTTATTGACTTCTGGAGACAATTTCATATTAATTGGATGCCTCTTCTTCCTCACTGCCTACTTCTTTGTTTTTTTTCCCCCCAAGCTGCAGACAAACACCGTGCTGGTGTAGTGGATTAGCATCAACCGCAGCACCAACTCGAATGTAAGAAACACCACCTTCATTGCTGGCGTTGGGGCAGACGACGGTGGTGACAGCGGAGGAGGGGGATGAGAATCAAAGGGGAGTCTGAGCAGCTTTGAAGCAGTCTATGAGGAGCAACTCAAAAGGCGCAAAGGGGGAATCGATGTTGGAGCGATAAGATAAGGCACATGCTGATGGGGAAATATCCTCCGGGTTTAGGCACAGTAGCACAGAAGCAAGGCGGACAGGGTTTCCTGGTGACGCCGCAGCACGGGCACGATGGGAATTGATGTGAATCTCGTCGGACGCCGCCACCTTTCTCGAACGCACATTCCATTTCATCTTCCATCTCAGTATTCAGCATATGTCTTCCTCCCTCTTTGTCTCCCGCTCTCCCTCCCTCGTTTTATCTGTGCGCCGGCCACAAATTTATCCCTTATTTTCTATCCAGGAGTGGAGGGGAAAGTTGTAAAGCTAATTAAGGAGTGTGGATGCGGCAGCTCGACAGATGTGCATTGAGATGGGTGCTATTGAGTAGCGGGGATAATGGTGGGCAGCGGGGTTGTGTTGGAGGGAGCTCCTACCTGGGCGTGCATGTTAATCAGTGTGCCTGTCTGTTGAGAGCCGGGGAATTAAGGGGGAAGGGAAGCGTGTCGCCAGCCTCCAGTGAAGAGACAAGGCAGGCAAGCTGATTAAGAGCACAAATTTGCCAGTTTGGTCAGACAGGGAGATATGTGTACGGAGGAGGAAAAGGGCAAGAAAAGTGTGTATTGATTAACAGTGCCGGTGGTGGTGGAATTCAGGGGGAAAAAAAGTGGGAAGAAATCTACCTACCATTGTCAAACTAAATATTTCTCAACTCTTGAAGGCATCAAAAGACTTCAAAGGTGTAAAACATCACAAAATGACCACAGCATATATGCAGGGAGGCTGCGACGGTCGTTTGGAAATGTTAATAACTTCAAAATTTCTCCTCCCAGTGCTGAGATTTTTGCTTATGAAAGCTCTTTGACAGCACTATGAACTAAAACAGGGACCCTGATGAATTACATGACATTCAGTCTCCTTCCCATCCACGTGCACTTTCAGCTGCTCAACGACAGAGGACAGAGCTCCAGCGTGAGAATGCAGGATTCCAGTCATGAAACGAGATACGACAAAGACTTTTTATTCTATTTTAGAATAAAAAGATTTACATCAAAAGGCAGGAATTTCTTTCCCGTCTCTGACAGAAAACCACCGATATGTCATTCATATAAATCATTGCATATTTTTACACAAAAAAACGTCCTGCCTGGGATTTTAATTAGCCAGTGCCAATCATCATCTCGGTCTACCTTCTACTGCATCTGAGATCTCCTGCAGTATGTTGTGCAATCACGTCAAATATTCATAGGCAGGGTTCGTAATCGTGGTAATATATCTGGGTAAAGAAAAAGGGCACTGTTGCAGTCACAGTGATGCTGAGAGACATCAACATTTACATGCATATTTGATGTCAAAAAACAAGTAGTTCTGCATGTCATTTATGAAGCAACAACGGCAAACGCTCGCTGCTTTCAGCTACTTATCTTTTTCATGTTGTTCAGGTAAACCAGGACATTTTAAAGTTGGGTTAGAGAGAGAAAATTGAGAGCGAGTCCTCCACCGAGGCCAATCCAGTGCCCTATCTCACAGTTTTAGAGGGAAGTCACCCAGATCTCCACCAAATCTTAATGGCTTCTTCCCTTCCCCGCGCTCTAACGCTCCACCCGGTTTCAGCTTGGTAGATTTTGCTCACACAGAGGTGGACAGATAGCCAAACAAAGGCACTTGTCTCATGCAGTACCATCACCTTGGCAGGTAAATACAGAAGGAAATATTAGGTCAGGCCATAGCTTTAAAAACCTGTCACAGAGAATAACCGTACAGTTAGTTGATCACAAGTTAGCAGTGCTTTAAAGAAGTAGAATCCATTAATCCAGCCATAAATTTCCTTCCACCTATCCAGAGTCCCAGCTGTCATAGATTGAGGGGGTGGGGACACCCTGAACAGACCGTCAGTGGAGCACGGGCTAACGCACACACGTTCATGCTTACATTAAACCTACAGCCAATTTAGAGACACCTGTTAACCCCATGCATGTCTTCAGACACAGAGAGATGATGCAAACTGCAGTTGGAGCCCAGCACCTTCCTGCCGTGAGGAGATGGTGCTAACCACTGCACCAGTGTGCCGCCTAACCCGCCCGCTTTTCAAAATCAAAGCGTGAGCAGTCCACCTTAACAATGTTTCACAGTTAAAGCTTCAGGGGGATAAACACATCATATAAAGGCTGCACAAGTTTGCAGTTGTTATTTAATTACTTTGCACATAAAGTCATTATTTTTATTAAGTATTGATGTTCTATCTGTGCCTTTTACTGTGATGGGAACACTGCACTTTCTGAATAAGTCTGAAGCAAAACTGAAGGCTGCTTGGGGGGGCGGGGGGAGAAAATGGTGTAATGATTTGGTTTAGTGACAGCTTGTGAACAGCTCAAAAGTTTTCCACACTTGAGCGACTAATAATTCACTCCTATAGATGGATTCAAAGCTTTATGCTTTCTTGCCCAGATATATGCACGTTTTTAATTAGAATTATCTCCCTTTTCACCAGCACAGCCTGATCTAATTTCTGCGTAATTGTTGTTATTTACACAGTAAAGCTTTACGGGTATTTATCGACATTTCCTTTCCCAGAGCTCAGTGCCTGCCGTTGATAATGAGTGGGGAAATTATTTTCAACACTCAGACATTATCTGTGTGTTCAAGTAGTCTTCCTTTTAATATGCTAATGCGGCTGATATAATCAGCTGGTAATTGTAAAACACTTCAAGTACAACACATTTTGTGGCACTCTCTCCTGAATGAAGAAATCACAGGCACAGTGAGCAGCGCAGAGCTGTGGTTGGATGTGCAGGGAGCACCCGCGATCCTACATGGCCCAAATCCAAATCACACAAATACTCCTATAGAAATGCGTAGGCCGGCATTAGCGCCGCGTCGCCGTGTTGGCGATACAATCGCCACCTCCGACTTTACTTTCTCATCTGGCTTTCTTTATTCTTAAAAATCCACCTTTGATTACCATTGATCCTCCCATAGAGCTGGCTCATACCTTCTATTTATGTCACAACATCTTAAATGAATCTTTTTTTTATTGTGTCTTAACGGGAATGATGAAAGAAGTGTTCTCCCCATGTCCTCCGGGGATGTTAGTGCTTTTCTGCTGGAGAGGATGGGATCCTGACTTTGTTTTTCTCCTTCAGCTGTTATTTCCCTGAAGAGAAGAAGGGGAGCTATGAGTGATCGACTCTGCCTTTATTCTCCAAGTTTTCAGGGGATTTGAAGTTATTGAAAGTCTGGGGATGGGTGACAGCTCTGAGATGTCTGTGTGATGCCTATCAGGCATGCGCCGGCCACTCCGTGTGTTCGCCTGCACCCATGCGTCACCCAGCCTGTGAGGAAGAGGGCACGGGGTCCATGTTCTCCAATACATGGTATTCTTGTGGCCAATCATTTCTGCTCACACATGACATCTCTCCCAGATTGATTTCATTCAACTGTAGAGGGCGGCAAGATCAAACAAATGTTGTTTGAAATAGCAGCGACAGTGCCGTGAGGGGGGTGGGGTCAGAGGTGGGAGGGTGCTTGCTCGAAAGATGAAGTGATGGATGGAAATGGAGAGAGAGGGAATCAGTCACCCAGTCAGCACCATGCCATGTGGTGATGTGGAGTAGCAGGAGAAGGTGCTACTCCATAAACCAACAATCCTTTCATAAACTGCTCCTTTTCACAGCGAGGTGGGTGGCGGGCGGGGCGGGAGGGACGGTCCTATTCCTTCACGATGCCTTTGAGTACCCATGCAAGGAATAATGGATGCGTAATATGGAACGACAGCTTGCAGAGTACTATCATTAATGTTGTAATTCACTTTTAGTGTTTCTACTATTGCGCTGCAACAGGAGGCACAGATGTCACCTGAATCTGCTCCTTCTAGCAGCCAGAGCGCGCCCGCTTTTCACCAGCTGTCTTGGAATGCACCCTGCCAGCCCCCCCCTGTGTGGCCAAATGTGTGCACTGGAGTGTGTGCTACGCGTGGCCCTCGCTTTGCCTTTTGAATACAAGTCAGGGTTTTTCTGCACAGACTTGTTTTTGTTACGTCGGTGCATTTAGCATTTTTGGTCCTGAAATCGTTATAAGAGTTTACAGTTTGAGTTTGAGGATAATTAATCATTTTTGTATGTTCTCTCGGGTATGGAGGGGTTTGCTCTTTTCTCATTTCTTTCTCTAATTGAGGTTATAAGATGCATGCAATGAGTTTTCACTGAACCAGAACGTTTCGCGATCCAGCCTGCTCTCGTTCCCAGGGTGTAAAATAGTGCTGTTTTGTCAAAGCCGCTGGCATCTCGCAGACAGGCACAAGGTGTCCTTTGGCGCCGGTGCCGTGACGCACCGGGTTTATGGCAATAGTTAGATGCTCCTCACTTCCCCTGTAAAGCGGCCCTTAGCTTCACATTTAAAGACACTATAAGCGTCATTTTTTTCAGCGTGCAGGATTAATATTGTGAACCAAAAAAAGTAGTTTTTAGCGCCTTAGCAGAGCCAAGCAGTGAATGAAGACGAGGGAAAAATGTGAATGACAAGGAGACTAATGACAGAGAGCTGCTAAACTGGACACAAGCTGTTATCACTTATTATTTAATTGCTCCCAGGATAACTCGTATCTCTGTGACAGAACGGAGGTATTTGATGGTGTCGGGATGCACAGTCCCACCAGTGAACTGTATTTCCTCAAGGTGGGCTGTGGCGTTTATAATATAAGCTACTGTCTTTGTGGTTTGTTTGTGCTTGTTTTTCCATCTTTGTGGTGATTTTGTTCATCTTAAATGACAGGAAATATTTTCACACAGCTCGAACAATATTAGGAGTGTACAACTATTAGTAATAAGAATAATATGGCAAGTTTATATTAATACCTTTGTATTTTTTTGTTTTGTGTTCAGGCCTTGATTATTGTGGATGTTTAATATGGGTGGGTGTCACGGTCCTGGGTCTGGTTTGATTATTTAATGTTCTGTCATTTAGTGGTTTCTCGTGGTTTCTCGTGGTTTAGTCTGTATTTTTAGCTCATGTAGTTATCCTTCGGTATTTTGGGTGATTTCTAGTCTTTGGGTGTTGTTAATATGCCTCCCCTGTGTGCTGCGTTACGTCTAGTCATCCTGGTTTCTACGTTCATGTGTTTCCTGATTTATTTTGACAGTCCCGTGTTAGAGTGTTGTGTTTTGCTTCCTCCCTGTCTCATGCATCAGATTAGGTTCAGCTGTGTTTCCCTTTTGTTACGTTTTCCCTCATTACCCTCCGTTTTCATTGTGTGTGTTTTCCTTTGCTCCTCGTGGGGTTGTCTGCGTGTCCTCTGCCCCCACCACTCCACATGTTTCCAGGTTTCAGGTGATATGTAATGCTTAGTTTACCCGGGTTTAGGTTTTTGTTTCTCTCAGTCTAAATTTGCTTTTGTTTATAGCTTTGTGCAGGCTCACTTTTCGTCCTTCAGCTCACTCTGCCGCCGTCTTCTGACGCTGTCTCCCTCAGCAGACGTGACAGTGGCTTTTCAGTTTTTTTGGATGGCACTACAGCAGTGTTAGGATTTAGCTATCGATGCCATCGCCTCCAGCCCGGCTTCCTTTTCATCACGGTCATTAAACTGTTAAAAACTGCGTTCCTGCAAGCGTGCATTTCAAAAAGCTGATATTTAGTGGTGGGCGGATCAATCCAAATATCGATTGTATCGATACCAAGTCTGCATCGGTATCGGATCGATACTAGCCTGGAGAGATCGCTTCTTTACTTTAAGTGCCGCTCTTGTTTGCAATGCTGTGGTTTCGGTGACAACGAAACAGCCAGGGCGCCGGACTCGCCGCTCCTGTGTCGGCGCAGAGCAGGCACACTTTGCTCCCCCCTCCCCTTGTGTTTAGATGTTGCGCCGTCACATGACTCAGAGGCTTTGAAGGTTGTTAAGTTGTTTACATATTATTTATATTTTCACCAGTTGTTTTTGTTGTTGAGAATTTTAATTGTAATTTTTGTATTATAGTTTCTCAACAGTACTTGTTTGTTTTAATTTCTTTACTGGTTTGCGTGCACTTTTTATTTCAGATTTTTCTAATAAAAATTGATAATATTATTTTTCTATTTAGTTATAAACTTTGTCCTAATTATGTCCTGGGTTTTAACTATTTAATAATAAAAAGGAAACATCACAAAAATCACTCAAGGTCATGAAAATTAATTGAGTTTTAGCAATTCAATGGCACATCCACCTTATTTATTGACGGGTATCGGTATCGGCATCGGTATCGGCGATATTGGCCCATATTTACTCGGATCGATACCAAAATATGCAGTATCGCACACCACTACTGATATTGTCTCATAATTCAGGACGGGCCACATGGACAGTCAACGTAAAGTTATATTTAGCAGTAATGAACTGCTTGTGGAGCACTATGAGCGCTAAAATAACAGAATCATTACAATGAAACGGCTGATTATTATGCATCGAGTTTATATTATACACAGCACAGTGCTGTTGTTGTAGCAGGACACAGTGTAAAGCTACAGTGAGAGCGGTGTCTTTGTGCAGAAGTCTGTCAATCTGCAAACTGTCTCGTTTATGCCTTTTTTCATGCACCTTCACTAATCTCTCTGTGTGCTTCTGTGCACTGGTGTTTTTCCCTTCCTAACCTACCGTACGTACTTCATAAGCACAGACATATATTTTTTTGTTGTTGTTGTCGTTTCAAAAATCCCATTTATTTATTTACAAAAGGCTAAATAAATAAGCAATAATATGGATTTCATAGATATCCAGGTTCTAATTGAAAAAGGTGTGATTAGCATATTGTTTGTGTCTCATGCTTTACAGCAGGCCTGTTTGTGTTGTACAGGGACCTTTATGGAAATGAGCTCTGTGGGGTTAAAAAAAACGGAAAGAAAAGAAATCAACAGAAATGTAACCTATTTCTTTAAAAGGGGCACAAATTTACTGTGAAGATCATCCTGGCAAAACCACAGAGGAAAATGTCAGGAAGGGAGAAAAAAAAAGGGTTGGAAGAGAAAATAGCTGACTGACTCTGTAAGTGAAGCTAAGCTCAAAATGAAAAATGTTCATTATATGCCCGTCAAGGTGAAAGGAAGCCATCTCCTCGCCGCTGCAGTTAAAATGTCGACCTCTCCTTCTGCGAGGGCGAAAAGAGGAGAAATGTAAAAACTGCTGCTCTTTGTGCGATCGTGCGTGCGCGCGCACGCGCGTGAGTGACTGATCCGAGCTTAATTTCAGACAAGGGCAGCGATGTTAATGGCGCTGCTCAGTAAAATGACCCTTCCATCCATTTCTTCATACATTTTACAGCACTCAGTCGTCACATTTTCCCCTTGTCAGCAGTGTTTGTGTATCGTTGTTGTTTTGCGCGTGACCTCTGCGACTAGCGCAGCGCCCTCTCGGACCTCCGCTTGTCTCTCCGTATGTACCTGCTCATGTTAAGGCTGTTAAATTGCGCTCAGGATGCATTTTATTCAGCTGCGAGGCAGAACGTTATGGCCGACCTCTTCAGGTCACGGATGCCGTCCCCTGTGCCTCATTACTGACAATTTATATCATCTAACGTTCCTTAAAACGCTCGCCGTGTTGGCTTAGCGCTGCGGCCGTCACATGCTGCAAATTCTGCAAAAACAGAGCGGCGAGTGGGAGCTGAGCAGCTGACCACGTTTTTGACAAACATTTCAGAAACGACCTCCGTGGCCTGACTACAAATGAGCCGAAGCCTCGCGGTTGTATTTGTTGGGTTGTGCTGCTCGAGCCAAGGCCCATTACAATTTTCACAAGGAATCGATGCCAGCGTGGCCACCCTCAACTATGTGTTATGGATTACAAGCTAACCTTCCACCTCACTGTCTTATTTCCTGCAGCAGCGTTGGATCTTTTTAAGGATGCGAACAGCTGCATTAAAGTTCAGCCGGTCCGTGCAGATGCCGAGTGCAGATACTTAGCAACCTCTCGTTCTTCTTCTTTTTACAGCCGATCATTTGGTGAGGAAAGTTTGTGGGGAAATGTGGAAATATTCTGTTTCTCGAGTGTGTGTGCATCTGAATCCTCAGAGCTCAGAGAAATGTTGCAAAATTATCACGAGCACGCCTCGCTTTGTCATTCCCTCTTTTGTTTGTTGTCCGTGGGATAGAGGAAGGTAAACAATATATCAATCCCACATTATTTACCATTAATTTTCTAAATAAAAACCTGCGACTTTAAACAGTTGTAAGAGGAAAGAGTCAGCTACATGTTTCATATTTTCATGTTAAGTGGGTACATTGGTCTTGGGGCTGAGAGCCAAAGGCAGAATAGGAAAGCTGTGATGATTTATTTATTAATTTCTTTTAGTTTATTTATTCGAACTGGTAGCAAAGCAATTAACTCCACCCAGAGCAATTAAGCTTTTCTGACCTTTCTCTGGTTAGTTATGGGTCCATATAAAGTAAAAGGACAATAACTGAGCAGCATCTGCACACGCATTATTTCTACACAAGCTTCAGTTACATTTATGGGCTCAAATATAAAGGATGTTACCAATGATCACCAGATCTAACTGTGCCTGTTTATTTTGTTGCAGAAAGCGACTGGTATAACGAGTGGACTTCTGTTGTGCAACAACAAGTGATTTCTCCTCTTACCGACACCTCCGAGCTCCACCCTCTTTGACAGGTAGGATGATTTCTTGAACACAAATGCAACATTTTCACATGTGTAGCAAACAAAAGATGCAAAGCTATATTTAGGCATAAATGGATTATATGCCGCTGTCATCATCTGGAAATTAATCAGAAAATATACAATAAAGGAAAAAGAATGAGCGTTTGTGCCTTAAAGTTACATTTGCTCATGGGGAACCAAATCTGGAAAGTAAAGGTCGTCATTTGTTAAAATTAATAAATCATAGAAATGTTCTTCGGAACGCCACCTTTATAATTTCTCATTACGTACCACATGTTTTCATTAAAAACACTCTCGCAGGTCTCCAAGTGCTATATTGACTTAAGTCACAAGCCAGTGGACAGCGAAGAACCATTTTTCTTCTTTTGCCATTTCGCGTAATGAGCCACCGTTTCCATGTTCTGTTAAAAAAACAAAACAACCTTTCTCTCGCCGGCTTGTGCAATACTCAGACGCTTAAAAGACATCCGAACAAACTCATTGGAATGATAATGTAGTTTGTGTCTGCACTTATGGTGAATATGTCGAAGCATGTCTGCGTTGCATCAAAGGCGTTGTCGTAATTTTCTTTTCAAGGGCAACTTGAAAGAGGAGTCGGGAAGAAAGTGGCGTCGGTTTCTTGTTTTCTCCTACAAGGCAGCTGGTTCAAAAGTAACCTCCTGCTTTCTGAGGGGAGAGTGGGATGATTCAGCAGGAACCCAACAGCCCATCTGACTGATTCACATTTAAACATAAACAGAAATATGGCTGCTCCAGGGAGCTCCGCAGAGGAATGGAAAGTAGCCCCAAATTTCACAGCGGCAAATCAAACGTCTTTTTATTTAACTCTTCCTTTCTGTTTTCCCTTCCTCTGCGGCACCCCGTAGCATTGTGCACACATAACGGCACCTACTGATTGGACTTATTTGAAGCACGTACCTTGACAAAAAATGGAGAAGAGGAGATTTTCCCGTGTCACAAAGAGATTGAATGTGGTTCTCCAGAAGAGGAGGGCCTGAGAGGATTATATGGCTCAGTGGGCGCTGTATTGTGCGGGGAGTGGATACAGCAGGTACCCACCGAATCCCAGCCAAGAGACAGACACAGTGTTGCTAGGGATAATGTTGCCTCCCAGCAATTAAACTCTGGAGGTTTTGGAGTGGTTTAGGAGGAAGCTTGTTAAATTATCCCATCGCTTCTTTCCCCTCTCTCTCTCTCAGCCGCTCTGCCTCCCTGTTAAACACATTTCTTCCCCTTTTTGCTGTTTCGCTGGATGATATCCTGAGAACTATAGGGGGAGTCATTTAGCCTTCAGTACTTTACGCTTAATTGAATTCGTTCCCTTTGGTTCTTTGTGTCTTTTTCAACCACAAATCGAACGCACGCAAGAGACTCAAAGTAAAAACGCGCACGCATCGTCACTCGGGGGTGGAGCATCTTTAAAAACGCTTTTGAACACGTTTGAGCCGCGTTTGATGCCTTTATGTTATTAATAGAGTCGGAGGAGGTTCGCGTTTTGACGTCGCGTTCTGTTTAACGGTTTTCTGTTTAATTGTTTCGTGTGACAGCACGGGAAAAAGTTTGAGAACAAAATGATTATGTTGGTTTCTCATTACTGCAGAATGCATGAGGTCATCAGTACAATATGCCTCCACTTTGCTTCATTAAACTGGTTCATTTAGCCTTTGGTTAAGTACATGTAAAACTTTGTGCTTGTTAGTCCACAGTATTATTTTTGTGTGTATACATCATTAGACGACAGCCTAAACTTTAAGCCCATAGCCGTGGTTTTAAATAACAATTTAACGCAGATACTGATGGTTTTATGTCTTTGACTGGACATCTGCGCATTTGTTGTACTTAAGTGCAGCTACATATGAAGGTATCTACACCTCAAAGGAAGCCATCTTTCTGCTAAAACGACTGTTTTAATACAGTTTCTTTTAAAAGAAAAATAACGTAACACCACCATTCCTATCTCTATCTCTGCCACGCACACACCGCTCTTGTCACTTTTATTGTAAGCAAAGTTACACCGGTTCCCCGACATCGTGCCGCACTCACTTTTTCTTTACTTTGCCTTTGAGTTCAACCTCCATAAAACTCCTGCCTTGGTTCTGGTTTTATGTGAAAGGCGGTGCTCACTAACTTTGACCACTGTCCCCGTCCTCGGGCAAACAAACAGCCCATTTCAAAGGTGAAAGTCCGTGGCGTTCTTCTTGAAAAAAACCCTTCTCTCATTTATTTCCAAATGTGACACTGTGCTTCCTAATACCCTTGGGACTTTTGTGTCCGTAGTTCCGGGTCGGTTCCCAACAGCACAGCAGTGCTGCGTTAACCTCTTTTCCATACCCCGACACACACACACACACACACACACACGCCGGCGTCAAAGTAACCGTGGGTAGTAGAGCCCCAAAGCTTCGTCGTCCAGGACAAATTGGTAGCAAGCGGCTCATTTACTCGGAGCCGTCATGAATGGACTGTGCCATGACTGTGTAAACAAGTGCAAAGACTCCCAAGGGCATTCCTGCATAAATAATGACTCCAAGAGATGTTTGCCATTTGTACCACTCACCGGTTGCAGACATGGGTCAGCTAGTCTCCTCTGCGGGGAGTCTTCAGTAAACAACAGCCGCTGTGTCCATTAACGACTGTGTGGAAAGTTTACCTGGTCACAGGTGCAAAGGCTGATCTCCCGGGTGGAAGGATGCGGGGAATGTGTTTGGCTTCTTCCTCTTTCGCTCTGGTAGCGTTTGGAGCCTCACAGGCTTCCTGCTTTGGTCTTTAGTATATGTTTACAAGTGTTCTTCGTTAATGTTAATATTTAGTTGGTTTGCAATCACATTGATTTCACAGAATAGGAAGAGACAAGTCTGTGGAACTAAAGTTTGACTCAAAAGTAGTTACGTTGTCCTGCGGGCATTTGAGGGCTTGTGTTTTGTCATTCTGCCGGAGTAGAGGTTTTGGTGGCAGGTGAGGAGTCACAACACCTCACATCTCCTGTCACTTTTACTGAGCGCTGGCTCGTCTACAGTCAAACAACACATGAAGCTGAGCACAAGCGCCATTTATGTTTTCAGTTTTGATCGTCTCTGAAAACTTGCTGAATTGTGGGAGCTTCGTGTTCATTTCCAACAAGTAGTTTTCAAGGTTTCTGGAAAGAGATTGAAAGAGCGTTTGGTACAATTGGTGCTCCTGATTTTCAGAAGTATTATCTTCAGGATCTAGACCGAAGGAGTCAACACTCTGAGTTTGATTAAACCGGTCGAAACATTGTCTGTGCACCTGAGGTTGACATTAGAGGACGAGGTATTGTGGCTGTTAGCAGTGCTTTCATTATCGTCTTATTTTTGATTAAGCCTTTCAGGTGCAACCTTGGTGTGATTGTAAATTCCTGTTGCTATGACTAAACAGCTAAATGAACCAGCTCATATTCACTTTGGAGAAATTGGAAAAATTAGAGCAAAAGGCATTTCTTCCGTTTCCAAGGACGCTCTTTAATATGTAAGTCAAATATAATAAGTCAACAATAATAAGTGAAAAATGTAACAGTGTTCAGAGTCTGCAGTTATTGTCCCCTGTTGCCGTACTGAGACTGCTCATTACTGTACACGTTATTAAACAAAATAATTAGAAGGATTAAAATGCTGTGATCCTTGTTTAGAGTAAGATAAGGAGGGAAGAACATGCTGTTACCCAAATCAAACCGGTTTATCCTCCACCTCTCGAATGCAGCTCGCCTGGGTTAGGTGTCGATTGCTGGAAGTACATCATGCTAAGCTCTACTGTGAAATGAATGCAGCAGTATTAGGTGACACCGTGCTGCCATTTAGAATGTCACATTTATAATTCTAACCTTTACACACATTAAGCATTTACCATTTGCTTGTAAAACATCTTATAAAGAACACTGGTCAATTTATTCCAGTCATTCCTCAACTACTGTTGTTGTAACTGAGAATCCCTCTTTCTCTCTCTCTCTCAATATATATGTATGTAGTATATACACAAAGCAAAAAACCGATGTTGCTGTTTATTAGGTGAATGATGTGCTGAATTTGCATTTTTAAAACCCAATTTTGAAGCTCTATACTTCTCTGAGACGTCAGAAATTAATCAAGCATAACATTCATCTACTTAAATTAAATTTTTCAGTGCAGGATGTAAGGAAATAACTGTAATTTTGCATCTTAATTAAAATATATATATATATATATATGTTGTACTATGTTTTCTGCTTTTTTGTAATATTGTAAATTTGAAATGCATACTGGTGGATCAGCCATTATGGATATTAAAAAATGCTTTGGGTAATTACCAATATTGTTCATTTATTGCAGTTTTTGCATAAACGACATAAACAGCCTCTCTAACCTTGATGAATGCTTTACAGCCATTAATAACTGAATGTTTTTACATTTTCTCCCTGTTAATCCTGGCAAAGCTGAGGTTCCTGTGTTTGGTCTTGAGAGCATCAGTCATTACATCACCTCCCTCACCAACAGCAAGAACCTTATTTTTGTTATTTTTGACCAAAAATTAAGTTTTGCATCTGGCGTCTCAAAGTGCATTAAATCTTGTTTCCTGCAGCTAAGAAACATTTAAAAAAAAATCAGGTTTTTATTTTATACGGAACTCTTAGTACTTTAATTTTCTTCTGTCTCTTTTATTGTAGCTCTTTTTTCCCATTATTTTTCCCATTGTTTGCTAAACTACCTCATTTAGCAAACAATGTGAAATTATTGATCAGTTTAAATATTTAAGTAAACCAAGTTGTTGCTCAGATTATGAACAGCTCTGGATTTAATGTGTGCAAAGGTGTTTAAGTTGAAATTCTTAATTTTGAAGTATTGTGTGGTGCATTCAGTGACTGAATAACTGAGAATGTTTTCACCCCTCAGCCGTGTTGCTGCCGGGCAGGCGACATAGACACGTTTGACAAGTTTGTAAATGCAAGAACTCAAGAACGAAACAACTTAGGAGCTTGAAATTGATGCCACAGGTGTAGCTACTAAAAGTCTTGGATGAGTTGAAATCTCAGGGACCTTGACTTCAAGGTCAGAGGTCGCTGGTCAAGTTCGCTGAAAATCTTGTGAATGCTATGAGAACAATGCGACGATCTACTAGGAGGCTAAGTGGTACCACCGACTGCCACCAGTATTTTACATGTAGCTAACACAACAAAGGTCTACCCTGACTGAGACCACTGTAGCGTGGTCACATCCAGCCAGTGTTCACCTTCAGGGTGGCTGATAAAAATGCATTGTGCTGAATTTTTTTTACCATGTGGTGCAAGAAGTAGTGACAAAATGAGACACAGAGGTGGTGACACACAGAGTGACTACAGTGCATTGCTATAATTTACAATGATAAAGTGTTTATGGGAATTACAACAGGAAGGCTGAAATAGCAGTTATACAGACAGCTGACAGTGTTACAGTAACTTCTAGATCATTTATCCACCCCTATACTTTGATATTTGTTACAGTATGAAACAATTGTTGTAGATTACAGGAAGTACACTTTAAAAAATGAAGGAATAAAAAATATCAAATCTAGCTGCCAACATCTTTGCTGTGGTTACACTTTCCAGTTATATGTCAAAACCTTTTTAATCATTTTATAGCATAATGTCAGCGTACTGTGGACAGGTAACTCACTTTTAAAGTTGCACACAATATTGTTTAACATGCATATTTTTAAACATCTTTATATCTGTAGGCGAGTAACAAGAGTTCTGTTTGCAGTCTGTTTTTAGTCCAAGTATTGTGGGGTTGGTTGCGTGCAGGTAGACAGATGTGAGGTCTTTTTCAGGATATTTGCTTTCTACACCGGAAGCCCCAAAATATTTGGCATCATTGCCAGAGGCTAAGCCAGCAGACAATAGCCAATGGCTTGCTAGATCTTCTTGCGTTGTACTGAAGTGGAATATTTGTTCCGATAGTGGCACTGGATAAAAAGTGCAGGATACATACTTCTGAGCCACGTATCTGCTAATTGCTGACGTATCTGGCAGTGGACAGTGCTTGGTGTCCTTTAAACGCTGTTACTCACAGGATGTTAATGCAGCTGCAGAAACTCTGCAGTCTGCTGTGTTTTTAGTCAGCCACCCAGTCTGCAAGCAGCACTCCCAGTTGTGTTGCATAATTGTGTGGCATATAGGTTTCCGCTCCAAGCGTGGGTTTGACGGAGAATGGAAAGCAAGAGGATGTGTTGGTGGGAGAGAGGGGACGACATAAAGAGAAAGACAAAGCAACACCCACTCCTCATTAGCTTAAACATTGCGTGTGTCCGTTATCCTGTAAGATAACATTTGAAGAAGGAGGAAAAGAAAACGGAAGCCCACATCTACTGCGCAGCAACATGGGATAGAGATATAAAACAAATCTCCACACTTAGGCTCTGCCATCTGTTCATCTTGGAGAATACCATGCTTTGCAACACTTTTTTCTTCCTCCCGCCTTTGAGAAGCCATCAAGCTCTCTGAGAAAACAGCTTGACAAAGTGACATGCCTGCATGCCAGCCCTGTGGCTGCATGTTTTCTTTTTCCGCGCCTCCTTCAGACTTTTACTTTTTTCAGATAGTTTTCATATCTAAATCCAGGTTTTGATAGCATATGCAAAACACAATGTGACATAATACAATTTGAGCTCCATGTGAGAAATGGGATTATCTCGGTCATGATTGTCAGCTCTGTGTTACAGTAATCACTTTCTTCCAGGAGGAAAGACGTGACTCACTCACAACTTGACCTGCTGTCATTATCTATTCACTCTGACACTATTTAAGCATTTGGCTCGATATTTTGTTTTCCTTCAGGTGAAGTAGAAATGAATTTGGAAATAAAATAAATAAATGGTGAAAAAAATGAGTAATCCCCCTGCAAATTGGAACAAGGAGTAAATCCCACCGGCAGTAAATCCTCCACTGTTTCTATCGCTCTAATTCTCTCTCAAAACGTTGTTTGGATGCTTCAGAGGAAGTGGTCGATCGTCACAGCGGAGGCATGTCACAGGCTTCTTCTCTGCACTCTCCACAGCGAGACTCCTCAAACGCCTCGGTGGTCTAATTGATACAGAATGTTTCCCAGGTCTCTAGAGGAAGGTCATATCATATAAGTGCAACACTGCAGAGACCCCTGCCATATAGCAAAGGCACAACGAGTGACATTATAGATCTTAAAGGGAATATATATCTATATCTATATACATATCTATATCTATATCTATATCTATATCTATATATCTATATATATATATATATATCTATATCTATATATCTATATCTATATATATCTATATATATATATATCTATATATATCTATATCTATATATATATATATATATATATATATATATATATATATATATATATATATATATATATATATATATATATCAATCATTGAATCTCGATAAAACCAAATTTATGTTGTTTGGAAACCAAAAGAAAAACATCGAAGTAGAAATATGTGTTGACAATGTATATTTAGAAAGAGTAAATGAAATAAAATTTCTTGGGGT
Organism: Mchenga conophoros; assembly: GCF_057382185.1. Lineage (NCBI taxonomy): Eukaryota > Metazoa > Chordata > Actinopteri > Cichliformes > Cichlidae > Mchenga > Mchenga conophoros. The sequence continues at coordinate 36,618,341 of NC_140529.1, forward strand.
GATCATTGACCACAAGCTCTGTTGGAAGCCACACATTACTTATGTTCGGGGGAAATTGGCACGGGGCATTGCCGTCCTGGGAAAAGCAAAGCATATGTTGGATCAGAAAGCACTGCACATTTTATACTGTGCTTTACTACTGCCATATATGAGCTACTGTGTAGAGGTCTGGGGAAACACATACAAAAGTAACACACAAACAATAACTATAATACAGAAAAGGGCCATTAGATTAATAAATAATGTAGGGTACAGGGACCATACAAATGCACTCTTTGTCAAAATGCAAGCTATTAAATTCCAAGACTTGGTGAAGCTTAAAACAGCGCAAATAATGTATAAAGTCAGAAATAAATTGCTTCCCAAAGAAATCTGTAAATTGTTCATAGAAAGAGAAGGTGGGTATAACTTAAGAGGGAAATGGAATTTAAAAATACAAAGTGCTAGAACAACTTTAACAACTATGTCAATCTCAATTGCAGGAGTTAAATTATGGAACAGTCTAACAGAAGAAATAAAAGACAGTCAAAACATAAAACAGTTTAAAGTAAAATATAAAAACCTAATTTTAAATAAGTATAAGAATGAAGAAAACGGGGTTAACCCAGGACGGTAATGTTGCTGGTAATGGTGTTGCGGTTCTTTTTTGGTTGTTTTTTTGTTTTTTTTGTTTTGTTTTGGTTTGTTGTTTTTCCATAACTTGTGTATCTGCAAATATACACATTCTGTATTTTTCATATGAAAGAAACTATACTGTGGTGGGGCTTGCTAATTTCTTGTTTTTGATTTATGTATGTTATGTTTTGTTTTACTTCATATGTTTATATGTTTCATATGTTGTTTGTTTAATTTAAGACAAAAAAAAATTAAATGAATGAGAGGTAAAACTTGAGGGGGTAGGGACAAATAAGTAAATACTTCGGCCTACTCCTTTTCGAACAAATGATGGAGTGATGTTTTGTAATGATTGTGAAGGCACATGTTTGAAATGTTTGAAATAAAAATGAACTGAACTGAACTGAAGATATATATATATATATATATATATATATATATATATATATATATATATATATATATATATATATATATATATATATATATATATATATATAGAGAGAGATATATATATAGAGATATATAGATAGATAAACTTGTTATGCTAGACTAGGTTTGACCAGACCAGAAATTAAGCCTGACCAGTTACATAACAAAATCAAAATATAAATTACACGTATATCTTATGGTTAAAAAAAAAAATGTTAAGCACGTAATAGTTTCTTACTCATCTTAGACATGCTGCTATCAGATATATTGAAAATACTAGGCTATGAAAATCTGACACATGACCCTTATTTCATTTTACACAGCTGTCACGGTCATTTATTAGTCGCATTTTCAACAGCGCTGCAGCTTAAAAGGCTCCATCATCATGTATGATCCATGATGATCATTTTGGAGACATTAATGGTGTAAATAGTGATGATTGCAAATTGATAAACAGCTTGATAAATGGCTAGAGTCACACCAAGGACCATGTGCAGGGAACTTGCAAAAGGTGATCTTGTTGTTTTGAAGAGTAGGTCTGTGACCACCCGCAGCATCTCTAAAAAGACTTTGCTGCATGAAGACGGCAATAAAACAACAATAAGCCAGAGACTTATTGAGTCAGTCTGCTGTCATTTTGCAGTTAGTGAGGTAATTAACTCTGATAAATCAGCAAAGTTCACAAAAATCTATTGCTGTCTGTTGCGAACGTGTTGCTGCCTACATGCACATAAATTCACATTAACTGCTTGCACTCAGTGTGCATTTAGAGTCTCAGATCTGAAACAGAAATCCCTCCACTAACAGTGTCAGAGCTCCTGCAAGGATGGAGATTCACATATGCACTCAGCAAGCTGGCTTTTATATAAGAATAGAACCAGAGTAGAGTCCCTATCGCGAAGAGACGAATCCAGACGAGTTGCGCTCAGCGGCAGCCTGATTCCGGCTGATTTTCACAATCTGTTTGCATTTAATTTAATTTGGATGACCAGTCTGTCTGAGAGCGACTGCAGTCAGTCCGAGTCGGACCGCAACTGTATGGCGAGACGTTGCCTCTCAACAGGTGCCCTGCGAAGTCGGTCTCCGACACCAAACTCTTTGTTTCCGAGTTGCGAGGAGGTCGCCTGCCTGCATTCACTCTAGTTTGAGTGAGCTGAGAGTAAATACTCATTAATTATTTACTTGTTTTGGTTCTCAGTGTTCGGGAGGATATGTAGACAAATGTGACAGAGCTTAGAACTCAACCTCAGGATGGCTGCTGTGTGGCCCAAACGTCTGAGGTGTAGAAAGGTGATTTAGCCAAGGTTCTGTGTCAGGAACAAATACAGGTATTGTTCTTGTAAGAGCTCGAAACCTTCATGCTGGGGAGACTCACCTGTGGATCCTGCTGCTAAAGGCGAGAGGCTGCATGTCATTAATAATCTCAGACAAAAGAAAACACAAACAACTAAAAGCAAAAACATGCTGTTTGTCTAAACTGGGTTACATTGTTTTTGAGTCTAACCAACAACCTCCGTGTGTGTGTGTGTGTCATGATAGCTGGCAGCAGGATAGGCATAAACCACAGGGAGATTGTTGGGGGGGGGGCTATAATTTATTTCATTATTTCAATGAATTATGTATGTCTTGTTCTTGGTATAATGGTCTAATTGTGCCTATTGAAGTTGCGCTTCATCTTGAATTTAAATAATTCATCATTATGATTATTATGATTGATGATCATTAGCCTGTTTTGGTGCCCCCTTCGGCACTTGGTGAGCTGCAGTAGCACTGCTTTAGACTTTGACCTGTAATTACTACCAAATTACACACTTTTTGTTTTTTTTTAGGAAACTTTTTTTTGTAAATTTAGGAAGAGAAAACTGAACTTGAGGGGTTAAAACGGTCTTGATGTGTTCATTTCTGGAGTGGAAGAGGAATATTTGAATCACATTTCTTCCTGATTGCCATGGATTAAGTGGAGCAAGTGTCTCTCTGTGTTTTGGGCATTGGTATCTGGGCGAGATAGCCGAGCCTGTGCCAATAGGTGACACATGGCCGGCTATGCATCATTTTATGAGTGTTTGGCTAGAGCCTCATCCTCTCTCCACGGCCCCTCAGCCTGCTTCTACAACCCGTAAAGAGGACATCCATCAGGGCGATGTAATTTGCCATGCAGTCAAGCTTCTCTGCTAATACAATTTGTTAACCAGTTGTGGTGTGTGTGTGTGTATATGTGTGTGTGCGTGCAGTATATGGACTTTCTTCTTATTTTTATATCCTTTTTCACAAACACTGATTATCACAATTACCTTAATAGCTTTTTAGCTTTTTGTTTTATTAAAAAAAAAAAGACTTTTGAAAAACTAGAATGACACTTTTGATCTCGTTGAACGTGGTTTCGATGGAGGGAGCTCTGAGCACCAAACTCAGAGGCGTAGTGGTAATTTGGAGGCTTTACTGGTGTTCCTTGGCTGAGAGTGACATGGGAATCTGTGATGGCCGGCACTATGTACTTCACACTCCAAACTATTTGTTGCTCGGTGACATTGAGGTGACCCAGAAAATTCTATGTCATTAAATGCTTGGAGGAATTTTTTGCTGCTGACCACACTTTGTTACCAGCTCAACAACACGCTGCTTGTTTCTCTCTCTGGAGTGTTGAGTGTCATCTCGCCGCACGTCCCGCAGTAATGAAATTCTGCAATTACCGGGATCTCTAGGAATTGGAGAATTTCCTGTTCCTTTTGTTTTCTTCCCGCTTCCCCCAGTGTTGCATCACAGTCGCAGCTTTACACCGAATGCTACCAAATGGGTTTCCTAGATACCCTCGCACAATGCAGTTTAATTCTGGTTACACAACACTAGATGTCACTCCAATGTTCTGAGATTAGTTTGATGTGACTGCATTTGCCCACAACCTAGTTGGACATCCCTTTTCGCCTTTTAGTGCATTTCCACACATCAGCTCGCACGCTTTCATATCAAATTGTATCACATAGGCCTACAGTTAACCACGGATCAAAAGCTCGCGTCACCCGAGTCGAAGATGCCGTCTCAGATAAGCAGATTTAAAGTGTGTGTTGTTTTAGCAGAAAGCCGAAGAGGGGTTAGTGCTTCGGTGTGATCCTGGGTCTCAAGGGGAGGCTCCCGCTTGTCAGAATGTGCTGTTGCAGGATCTTCCTGATGAAGTCATTAAGAAGTCATTAAGAAACCATTAAGAATCATTAAGTCGGCGAGGTGGCACTCCAATGCGCACACAGCGAAGCGCCAGGCATCAGGAAAACTTGTTAATCACGCAGTTTATTTGTTTCCCCAGTGTGAGACTGTAAATACTATGACAGTGTGTTGAAGTGTGCATCCTAATGAAAGTCTGTATTAGCTCCTCTGCCAGTGTGCGAATGCCGTCTCCAGAGGGGCCACTCTCATCATCACACGATGGTTGCCTCCTTGCCAGCTAAGTCTCTAAAGCAATAAACAAGAGCACGCGTTTCTGATTCTGTTCACTCATTTTTCCCTTAAACCCCCAGGTGGCTGATTTATAAAATGGCAGCGATATCACGGTGTGCTCTGCGTTGTTTTTGTCCTTCCCGGTGCAGTCTAAAATGCGCGTGCGGCTCTGTTTGCTTCCGAGCGTCTGCACTCGCCATGCGTATAGGCATGCCCTCGGTGTTTTTCCAGCTGATTGTCTGTGACCAATAGAGCCTCGGCAGAGTGACAGGTCAGGAGGAGGAGGGTGCCGTTTGAATATGCACCCAAGTGCTCTTATCTTAATCAGTGGGCCTGAGCGAGATGTTGCTTCCCCCCATAATTATCTTCATACAGTAAATCTCTCATTAGGAGGTCGTGCTAAGCCAAACCCTCAGAGACCCGAGGCTATCTCGAGGATGAGGAGAGGGAGATGACAGCTCAGGTGTCGCCTGATGTATATGAAAGAATTACTTTGTGGATTAAATTGCACATCCTCTCTTTTTGGAATTTTGGGCTTTATTTGTATTTATTTCATTAAAGCTGTAGGCGGAATGGGAAATAGCCCTACTTTGAAATTCTTATAAAGATAGATATGCATATATAGAAAAAAAGAGACCATATTTCCACACATTAAACTTTTATAATGTGGCGCACAATGGCTCCTTGCCCCTTTTCCCCCCATACTCAATCACCAAAAAGGGAGTGGCAATTACATATTTACGATCACCAAAACTATTGCTTGGATTGTTTTAGAGTTTCTTTCTCAGGGTCTAGTTAATAAAGTCAGATGCACACGCACACAAATGCTTTTTGGTTCTGCCTTCGGTGAAAGCAGCACAGCAAGGAGCTCTAATGCGATAAATATCAGTCATCCCTTCCGTGTTCCAGGGCTTCTGTCCAGCTCCGGGGCCCCTAAATCCTTAAACACCGCCCACCCTCTGTCTGCTGTAACCAAACAACCAAAGTAAACAACAAAAATGCAGGTGTGTTCAACAAAGCGTCTCATGTGATCACAGCCTCATAAATCCCCGCGTGAACTTTTACTGCTGTTCGAAGCCATCGGAGGATATTGACATAAATGCTCTCAACATAACAGAAAGGCTACACATGACAGATGGCTTTCTGCTGGAATAGAATTATCTTACGCACGTGCCTTTGTCCGCACATTTGGCGCCATACCTCTCCCCGCTGCTTTTCAACCCGAAACACCGCCCTCCCGCCGACCGCGTGACCTGGGTCAAGCAACTTCTCTCAGGGATTAATCCTCGTTGTGTGTAAACACATTAACTGGCAATTAATATGGAGATTCTGCTCCAGATGTGCCTGTAAAAGTGGAGTTTAGACTTGGCAAGCGGCTTTTCCGATCCATATGGGTTAGCTGCCGAAGCAATATTCCACCTGCTCCCGCCGCCATTATTTCTCACACAGGCAAACAAATGCCCCAAATGAGAGCGGCAGCATTTGGTTTAGCCGCGCTGACAGGGGAGGGGGAGAGCGGCTCGTTCTCGCGGCATTCATATACACCTGGTTAGTATGTGTTTAGACGCCACGGAGAATCTGTTTCTGCTCTTCCGTTATGTTAATTTCAATCCTCCCACACTCGGAACATGATGATGTGAGGGTTTCATCAACAGCTGCAACTGTCTGTTAAGTGATACAACATTCCTGCAGAAACAGTACTTTTCTGTCGACTAGTCAAAGTCGACAAACTTTCCGCCGTCGCATTGCACCGATAACGTGGAAGAAAAAATGATGTAAAAGGTAGAAACAGTCAAAGTCTGTAGTGATGGCTCAGTCCCGTCTGTGGCATTTCACCTCACCTGCTAACTCGGGCGCGCAGGATTCCTCAAACAAATTGAACCGAATTGTGCTAAATTACTTTTCTTATCGATCCAGCTTATTTTCGGGCCATGTAATTTAATCCCGCTATTACTAAGCCTATATATCATCTTTGTTTATAAAGAAAGGCCGATCAATAAAAAATAATACCGACTCTCTTTGAAAATGAATCGATGTGAAACACGACGCTGCAGTATTATCATTCAAAACCAGTGTGGCGACCCGATCTGCTTCAGATGTACTGTCACAGCTTCAGTGGCAAAGGTCTTATCTGACTGGCAGCATGGAGGCATTAAAATAAAACAAACAGCAGAAATAGCAGGTGAAACAGATCAAACTCGTGCTGCGTGTCAACCAGGAACTTAATTTTCAGCCCTCGCGCTGGATGACTGCCACATTCGCCTGTTGCTTTACAGTCCTCTGGTTTTGCCAGTCAGGTCACAGCTGAGATATCATGCAAGTCCTGCTGAGACGATCGGTCGCTTCAACCGGCTGCAGAAAGAGCGATTGCGTACAAGCTCTGTTAACTCCCGTTCTCGTCAGCATTTCCTCAGAAACGCACATTAATTCAGAATTCAGAGCAGCAGCAAAACAAGTGGCTAGTTTTCATGTGTCACACATCCTCATGTTTTTTTCCTCTGGCACAAAAGCTGCAGCACTCTCATCATCCACAAGATAGACTCCATGATAGAAATATAAATGTGTGCATACTTTAAAGGCATCCTCGGTAGACGGTGCGCACCTTTAATGTATTTGTGTTGAACAATATCAGAATTTCTTAGGCTCGGTTGCATCAGCTCCTTTTCTCTCCACCTCCCAGTGTGATGAAAGAAAAAACAGATGTACAACAAAACACTGAACGTCTCTTTGACTTGTTACCTGTTGTTCCCGGTTACTTGTGTTATAAAACTCAGTAAAGGTCAGACAACCTTTAATACAAACTGCATGTTGGGTATTTTAGCAGTAGCCTGTAGTAAAAACTAGGGGTGAACTTTAGGGCCAATAACAGAGCCTATGTTCATAGAAATATCATCAGTAATTGATGCTAAAATATTTTTTAATCACTTCATGTTTGTTGTCTTTTTTTGACCTTTTAATACTAAAAACTAACCTTGAACATAAAAAAATATTTGTAAGGTTTGATAACAAAGCAAAAAAAAAATATTGGTCACTGATATACAAAGGCTGAATTTGCAAATATTGTTATCACGATTCTGCATTAAAGAATCAGTACAGAGATGTTCGGTAAAGTCTATAAAACATTTAAAATTGTTCAAACTTTAAACTTTTAGCTCTTTTCTTCCACCACTGTTGTGCACATTACAAAATGTGACTTTCTCCATTTTAAAAAGAGCCATTACAATTACTCATATTATCCAATAACCACACTGAGATTCCACAGATACCTCAGCGTCAAAGTGACAGAAAGATGTCATAAACAATGCATATCTTGATAGACAGGAGTGAGATTTGATGAAAAATGTGACCTTAGCTCTGAGAACACTGCCACCAGCGAGAAGAGTGATCAACTTTGGTGCATTATTTCACGTTTTGGCCTCAAATGCACTTTTACAGGCAATGGCGAAGCTTTGGCTTAAATTAGACATCATCAGGAAGAAACAGAAACAAGATAGCAGGCTGCTAGCTGTTTCTCGTGTAACAGCTCCAAACCTCCCACTCCCCGCCACATGGGGTCTGTCCTCCAGCTCTGCCCGGATGGACTAGCGGTCCCCTGATGGTCGCATCCTTTCTCCTGAGGTCTGCCGTGTGCTGACGGGTAAAGGGGAGAGATGCACTAGCAGACGCTGGCCACAGTTGCTCTGCCTGGCACGAGCGTCGTGTTGGCTCTGACCAGACCCGAGTCTTCCAAGAGCTCTGTCTTTTCCGGCCGGCCTGGGCGCCCGCATGGGGCCTGGCATGCTGAGCGTGAGCTTGGCATCCCGGACAAACAACAGGAGGTGGAGGCATCCTCGCTCTTTCTCTCTCCTGATGATCCGCTCCAAGGACGATTTCCCTTCTCCCGGAACTAGCTGCGGTTGTGCACAAAGCAGCAGCAGCATTTACAGACAATCAAAAGGAATAGAATAGAACAAAAAGCGACTGAGAGGATGGGTTTGATTTGATTGAATAGCATTGTAAAGAATCGCGTCCAGGCTATTTAAACTTTGTGCTTGGATTCATGCTGACACGAATGCGTAAATGCAGATATTGTGTGTCTGAACAGCGCTTGAAAGACAAAAAATATGACTTGGATTTTTCTCCACATGAGCTAATGACGGCTTATACACTGACGGGTTTGCTTCAGCAGTTCTAAGAAGGACTGTGCTTCACTCTATACCTGTGGTGACATCAGGCCTTAAATTTTTGTTTCTAGAAGTTGACTTTTGCCCCACACCCTCCCTTTTTTATGTGGCGACGATGACATCATTTCTCCTGTGCTTTGCAAAACTGGAAAAATAAGCATCAGTGAACCCAAAAGAATGTAACAAGAATGTAACAAAGAATGTAACAAAGTTACTGATTTATGGATTAATTAGAGCAGTGTTTACCAACCTTTTGAAGCCACGGTGCATATTCACATTAGAATAACATTATTATTATTATTATTATTATTATTATTATTATTATTATTATTATTATTATTAGAAAAATCAGACCACCAAACGAATCCCAGGCATAGCGGAATTGGATCGGTTTGTCCCCAGTATACCTTCTTTGCTTTCTTCTGACCACTACTCATGCTAGGGCCTTCATCTGGGTCAGAGTTTTCTCCAGGACCAGGTCAGACTGACTACTTTTTCTTTTCAAGTATTTATTTTTTGCTGTACGCGCTGCGTCGTCTCGCTTCCAGCATGACTATTATGTCATTTCTTCTTCGTCTTCTTCTATTTTAGTGGCAGTTGGCAATCCATTTAATTAGAGCTGGTAGTTGTACTGCCCTCTAGTGGAAGATAATGTAATTGTTCTGCCCGTTACTCACGCCGGTCGCTTAGATCAGCGGTCCCCAACCTTTTTTTGCACCACGGACCAATATTTTCACGGCCTGGCCTTTAAGATGTTGCTGATAAATACAACAAAATAAAACCAGTACCGGTACCAAAAAAAAAAAAGATTTATTCGTAACAGATGGGAAAAGACCCAGAGAAACTGAGTTAACGATAAAAACGATTAAAAAGGTAAAAAAACAATAAAACCTCTGAAAACCATAAATTTCAGAGCCTCAACTCTTGCAGCCCGGAACCAAACGGCTCACGTACCGGTATCGGGCCGTGGCCCGGGGGTTGGGGACCGCTGACTAAGAGTGCTAATCAGGCGAAACCAGATAATCTTCCACGGCACACATGAGTTAGAGAGCTGAACTCTGGATGTCATTTTAAATCATTTTAAACTCTTGATTCCCTTTTCTTAACTGAGCACTTTCTGCCATATGTCAGGCCTGCTTCTACAACAAAATGACTGGGATTGCATCTGAAGTTAGTGTGGGTGGTTTCAGCTGTCTGTGCAGCTACCCTCGCAAAAACCAAAACTTTCTCTAATGGTCGTCAAACCACATCTTTATTGATGTTTACAGAGGTGTCAAAACTCATCATTCAAAGAGGAGTGGAGGTTGTCGAACGCCGTCTTTATGGGGGAAACAGTTACTTACCATATCTACTTTATACTCTCTCTCTCATTTAGCATTTCTTCCATTTGTTTTCCTCAAACACAGTTTAACAGTCATACACGTTTCAAACAGAACCCCTCACAATCCTTTCCATTGGAAAAATCTAACAAATGTTAGCAGGAGCAAAGCAAACATTGCTCCTAAAAAACTCAAAGTGCGGCAGCACGAGTACTTATGTCAGTGTAACTTGGTTTCATCCATATCCATTAAACTCACCAACGCTCCTGGGGGAATGTGTTCATTAAAACCCACTAAATACATGAATATTGAATGAACAACAACAAGAGATCATTTTTCAAACTGGAAATCCCACCTCACGGCTGTAGGTCTCTGCCAACCATTCAAGTTGCAGTTTGCATCCATCTTTCTATTTTGGCCGTTAATGGGAGCTGTTAGAGGATGTCGTTTGCTGTACACATTTCGAAGGCCTGTGAGGGAAACGTTTGATTTGTGACGAATGGGTTTATACATAAAATTGATTGGACTCGACTCCGTTAAGCTTTTCTTCTGTTGTTCTGCTTTATGTATTATTTAGCAGAGAAAATGACAAAAAGGATAAAATATGGTTTCACATTTAGGCACTAAAGCTGAGATTTATGCCAACTTTGGCTTTCAACACCATTTTTTTAAAGAAAATCGCCTTTCTCTACAACGTAATGTTCTCCGACTATAACGACAGCATGGTTAATATGTTATTGTAGTTTTTTTGGAAAGGTTAAGGCATGACTTCTTTCTAGCTTAGACAATATTTTGATTATTCATAGCCGATGCATAAAGTGCTAAATACCATATTCATTTAATGCTGTGTTAAAAACTAGAATCATTGACAGTGTTTGACACGCTAAAGACATCCACTAACCAAGCAACCAGACTAAAGATCTGCTTAACCAGTAATAGCCATGACAATAATAATAAAAACTGCATTGATAAGGCCATCAGAAAATGAGCCAATAATGCCAGAAGACTGACTGAACAGCCAGAAGTTTATTACAGAGTTCGGGGAAAATTTGAATAAAATTTCAATTAAAAAAGAGAAAACATTTTAACATAATCCCGCACTTCCCCCCATGTTTTAAACATTATCACAGTGCATATTCAATTTTGCGATTAGTAGTCCACCGTTCGAGTGTAAAGTGTTGTACAAATAGCAGGGGCAGACACTGAAGCATTAATTTTGTCCAATTTACATGCACTTTGTAATGTAGTACTTTAGCAGAATGTATTGGCATATGGGATAAATATAAATAAAACATGTTTTGACATTTATACATGAAAATGATTATTTAGCAGTTCCACAAGCGCGCTGGCTTTGCTCGCATCGCTCTGTATGTGTTTAGTTTCCTCTCTTGACTTTGTGAGTTCTACACAAAGCCGTCCAGAAACTTCCAGGTTCGCCGTCGTGCACCGTTCAGCAAACTTTCTACACAAAAGATACTAAATGCTCTCCGGACAAGCACAGAAATCGGTCTTCAGCTGTATAATTTCTTGCAGCCTGAAGGTATATAAGCTACCGACATAATTTCTAAACAGTTTCTACCGACTTTCTGAACGTGTTTTTTCTTCTGTGTTTCACAATGTGAAAGTTAGAAGATGTAAGAGGTCAAAAGGGTCCAGTGGTGTGAAAAGAAATCCTCCAGCGTCGTTTGTGTTATTCACAAAATATATTAAAAAATCATATTTTTTTCGATTTGAATTACCTCTCAATCACTCTTCTTCACATTACCATATTGATCTCTGGCTAATGAGCTGAAAACTACTTTCTTCACTTCTCGCACAACAGCTGACTGACCAACGGGAAATTTGAATCCTAACAATGTCCTTCAGGCGCCACGTGACCGGAGGCAGCATCTCATTTCCATACGGAGCTCTGCGGATGGCTACTTCCTGACCGCCACAGCGTGATGAAAATAAAGGAAACTGTATTTTAAAGCAGCGCCCTTCCCGCAACCCCCATAATTCATGCTGTTTATGATGTAAATATTTCAGGGAGGTGAGATGACCCCACAGCGTGGCAAAGGCCATTAATAATCATAAAAAATATGAACCGCCCTCTCCGTGATTAATTGCATGCGTTTTGCATAATGCTTTGTTTGCGGTGAGCTTTAAGCAATTTACTATCAGCCGACCAAACTGTCAAAGTAACCAAGGCTACTTCAAAGTGATTTTTGCCTGTGTATCACTGGATACTCTACAGTTATCGCCATAAAGAAGCAGGAAGTAAGTCTGCTAGAAAACCCAGCACAGTGATTGGGGACATAAGCCTTGCTGTAAATACTGGGCAGGACGAGTAATAAATAAATAAATAAACTTTTAAGAATGATATGAATGCTTTACTGTAAATGTATAAGACTATACAAGACAACAAGTGTAGCACACAAAAGTAAAATTAGATTGAGCCAAAACACAAACACAAATATCCTGTCTCAGATTTCCGTGTTACACATTTTACTCCTCATTAGAAATATTCATAATGATCGACTTGAGTGATATTAGGCTAAATGTCGGCCAAGTAAACCTGGTGTCTTGGCAACTTCCGCACATCCTGCTGGCTCAGTTGAGAACAGTTTGTCAACTGGATCATACATATTAATTTTTGGGGAGCATTTGATTATGCAGAACAGGCTGATCACTTCGTCCTCTGCTATACTGTAATTTTAACATAAAACTATGCTTTAGAAAGAGGATAATAAAACAAGTTTACTGATTTATGACTCAAAAGTTTGTTCAGTTTGTCAAACATCATTATTTTTTCAGTAAAAAAAGTCAATAACAACTCATGTTGTATTGACTGAACAAATGCATGTGTTGTTTCATCCCTGTTCCCCTGAAACTATAATTGTAAATTAAATTGGAAAAAAAACAACAACACTCCTGTATCCGGTTTTTAAATAATGACATATAAACCCTGCTTCTAGGTCCAAACTACTCTGTGTTTATTAAGGTTGTTGTGTTTTTAACATGTTTTGTATCTTGTTCTATTTAATCTGAACAAGCCCCTAAAAACAGTCAGTGATCACTGTCAGCCCCTCTCGGTTTTTATCACCACTGTTCATTTTAAAGCTCAGTTTTTAAAACCTTACGATGTAACTACAGCCCATGCAGCAGTATATTAATGACTAACCTCGTATTGTGGATGGATTATCTCAGTTGTTCTCCTGACTATAGTTTGGTCTGTTTACAGCATCCTGCCATGTGACTGCCTCACGTTAACTTTTATCGAGTGGAAAAAAGTTAGCGTTCATCCTCCAGCTTCTCTGTTTATGTTATGCTAACACAGCTGCTAGCTAGCCACCACGTAGCACATCATTATATACCAGCTAGTCCAACTTCAGTAACCCTACAAACGTCACTGCTGTTTAGTTTTCTGTCTTCATTTATGTTGGAAGTGATAGCAGAGCTGTACGTTTGAATTTTTCAGAAATCTCTGTCAGAACATGCTACATCCTGTTTAGGTGGAAACTAGCAAGCTAACTTCCTGCTAACTTCTAACTCTGTTAAACTTCATAAATTCTGTTTTCATGGATGCCTGAATGTGAAACTTAAGTGTTACACCTGGTAAAGCGGCAACGCTGATCATTTTAATAAAGAAAGAAAGGATTTTGGAGGGTTTGTAACTCTCAGTGATGCCGCAGCGATTGTTTGACTTTGGGACCTGAAGCGGAGTTTGGACCCGGAAACGGCTAATGACGTCATACTTAAAGACCGGATTTGCTCTTCAAGGAACTTCTCTTTAGTGTAGTGTCCCAGCGCCCTGTGTGTGTGTGCATTTATGTTTAAATACAGTCTTGAAAGTAGAATTCAATCAACTGAAACATTTTCAAAAGTACAATGTGTGCTTGTAAGCCGATAATGTCTTTTAAAAATAAAGAAGCAGTTCAACATATTTCTTAAATTAAAGCCATAACGTTATGACTGCAAAGCGTAAAATAGCCTAAATATGTAAAATTACAGCAAACAATAAATGGCCACACACAACAAATGTTCAGATTACTACAGAAAACATAATTTAAAAAACAGCAGTAAAGCTAGAAAAGATCATTTATTTGCCGAACAACTAATTCACCTTCATCATAGCGATGTCTGAAGATGTTTGTGCTTCCTCTCAGTGTCATCAGTTTACCAGGCAGCCAGGAAGTCATGATAAATATATTAATCTAACATAAAGTGCCTCTTAATTAATGATTAACTACAATGTAAATGAAAAACGTCAATAGGAAACATTAATAGCATTTCATTAAAGAAATTCCATTCACTTGTTGCCTACGTTGCATTACAGTGCTCAGATGCTCTCACCGGATTATGCTGTATTTTTATAGCAGCCGCTGCAGCTGTAAAATCCAGGTCGGTGGCACGCAGTTACTTTTGGTGGTAAATCTGCTGGATTGTTTTATGGCACAAAGACAGATTACTTCCCAGCCCAAAACAAGAACCAGGTATTGTTCTCTCAGTGTGCACAGAGGGTGAACATCGAGTACAGTCGCTGTTTGTTTTTGTCCTTGTGGCGAACAATCCTTCCAAGTTATCGTGGAGGAGACTGAACGGAGAGAAGCATTCTTCAGTTTTAGATGGGCTGCGTGCTTGATATAGCATGTGTGACCAATTAAAACACACAGCTGTTCCTTCTCCCATCTGTTTGAACAGCTCTGTATTATTGACTGTGTTTGGATGTGATGTGTCATTCTCACATTGAATTACCGGGCCTCTCGTTTGTTCTCATCAGCTGAGCTGCTGTCTGATTTATCCTCATCCGCTTCCCGTCCTCATGTTCTTTGTGCTTTGGAATTTTAACTCGGACGATCAGACAATAGAACGAGTCTTTAGAGAGACCGGTGTTAAAAGAAGAGGGTGAAAAGTAGTGAATAGCGTAGCCTTCTGCTAACAAAGCAGGCTCATTCAGTTTAATATTCTGAAGTGTTTGCTATGACCTGTAGCCTGTGCTGGCTAATGAACACTAATCTTAGAAAGACTAATTGGCGTTATTGTTCCTCACAAACACAGATCCACACAGACCACTCGAGCGTGCGGGCCAGAAAGAGAAACGCTGACAGACGCATGTTTTTTAAAAAGCCGCAGTAACCAAGGTGGTGATATTTGTGTCCCTTGATGTATGGACTGTCGCTCAGGTAAGGAAATACATTTTTAGACCTGAAGAAAAAGAAGGAAGCAGATATTGAACAGTGCAAGGACTGTGTATATATTTCAGCCCTTTTTAATAACTGTGGCATGTCAAACATTTGTAGCTTTTTTCTTTCTTCTTTGGCTGTTTTGTCAGTTGAACCTGGTACTGAAGGCTGCCCGTTAGTGTTTTATGGAAAACAGAAGTTTTATTACGCTCAGGCTCAGCCTACACATTATTTTGTTATTTAATTTTTTTTTTAAAAAGATGATTTTTCAAAATCAAAAACAAACACATGCAGACATTTTACTGTGTTGTTGGAAAAAATCTGAAATTATGTGGAAAAAATCCCATTAATTTATTCAAATTATCTGTGCTGGCGCAGCCCGTAAATAAAACTGTTGTTTCTGTTGCGGCAGGTGTGTAAAATCAAGCACCTAAAGGTTCTGCCTTTACAAACATTTGTGAAAGAAGGGGTCGTTTTTAGAGCTCACTGAATTGGATGAATTTGATGCTGTAATTCAGTGTTCCCCAACCCCTGTGCACATAGGTGTGCCGCAGGTGCACATAGGTGTGCCGCGAGAAATGATCAGGTGTGCCAAGGAAGATTATCTGGTTCCACCTGATTGGTACTCTTAAGCGACCGGCGTGAGTACAGTTACATTCTTTTCCACTAGAGGGCAGTACAACTACCAGCTCTAATTAAATGGGTTGCCAACTGCCACTAAAAAAGAAGACGACGAATAAGAAACAACATAATAGTCATTGTGAGAGTGAGACGACGCAGCGCATAATAACAATAGATAAATATTTGTAAAGAAAAAGTAGTCAGTCTGACCTGGTCCTGGAGAAAACTGATGAAGGCCCTAGAATGAGTAGTGGCCAGAAGAAAGCAACAAAAGGTATACTGGTGACAAACCAAGGCAATTCCGCTATACCTGGTGCGCAGGGAAACATGATCAATATGCTTTTTGTGATATTTTTGTTTGGTGGTGTGCCGTGTGATTTTTCTAATGTGAAACATGTGCCCTGGCTCCAAAAGGTTGGGAAACACTGCTGTAGTGGCACGTCACCAGTACAACAAGTAAGAAACTGAGCTACGACGTGACAGACCTCTTAAAGTTACTGAGCAGGATTGCTCTCGGTAACTGGCATTAACATCAGCACAGCAACTGTGCGCCAGGAGCTTTGTAGAATAAAAACAAAATCATTGTTTTTAAGCGTCTCCAGCACGGTGAGCTCATCCTTTCTGTTTTTTAATATTAGTATAAAATGTCTGTTTTTTCCACTTGAGCGGGAAGGGCTTCTTATTTGATTTAATGTTTTTAATTTATGGACTAAAACCTCATTTCAGCCATAATTGATGGCTGAATCAATAGAGTAGATAATCACTATTTGCAGCACTACCAATGAATCACATTTCCCAGCAATATATTGATGGGCTGAGCCTCAGGACGACTGAGTCACCAGCATCTTGGATTAGACGGAGACAGACAAAACTGGCCAAACAAAGGGGCTCCTCTAGTGGAACATTGCAAGCGCTGGAAGTCAATAGTTTTATTTGATGTAGATTCCTGAGAGGCTGAACTAACTCAAAGCCTCAGCGAAGGTTGGCTGCGGATATAAACCACTGCTCCCCACTCTCTTCGGGCAAAGACAATACATCTGGAAGCCGTGTGAATCAGGTGTTGGCAATTTAGATCCAAACAGCGAGACACCATGTTTGATTTGAGTGGATCTGGATCGGATTGTTCCCTTCCGATTGAGCCGCAACCAGCTGACATTTTGACAGTATTTAATAAAAGCCACACTTGATTAGTGAGGCCTTGCCGCAATCTTTTTATTTATTCTCAGCGGCAGAAAAGCATTAATTCACAGTAATTAATGAACAAGTGGTGGAGGGCCTGGGAACAGCTGCCTCCTCTGGGAGGCTGGAGGAAGGGACTCTTTCCTTTGCCCTGATTAGATGCACTCCATTTCCAAGCTCCCCACGACACTCACTGTCTAATGATAGCTGCTGCTGTTTGGTATACCTGGCTTTCATACCGGACAGACTCGGTGCTGTCATACTCACTAGCTTAATACTTATTTTGTTTTGAATCTGCACACCTCAAAATTACTGGATAATCAAACAGGAAGTAGGACTACAGGGGTAAAAGTAAAACTTCCAGCAACTGCTTAACTTTAAAAATGAGATGAAAACCAATTTGCAAATGTTGTTTTTATGCGGCAGACACAGCAGACGCGTTACGAGTCCATTTGGAGTCGTTCAAGTTGCCATCCATCCTATAATGCGTCCATTTTGACTTTGAGGGTTTTTTCCTAGTTCAGAGTCATTTTGTTGTCTTCTAACCCTTCCCAGCTCATATCCTCTGTCTTTGGCTGTCACTCGATTTTAGTCAGAAGGATAAGCTGATCTCTTTTATCCACACTTGATCTTTCTCTCTTTTATCACCGCGTTTTGATTTTTTTTTTCCCCTGACATCCTTCTTCCTTCCAGCTGGCTGGCCATAGAGCTATGCTGTATGAAAACTGTTTAGACTTGAAAGGCACGACCGAGGTGGTGGTGGTGATGGTGGGGGTGAAGCGGTTTTAGCAGCCCACAGGTCAGACTTCTTTTCTTATATTGTTTGTCACAGTGAAAGGCAGGAATAAGTACTTGGCATTCCATCAGCTGCTAATTGTCAGCTTCTGCTTCATATAGATAGCAGCTAAAGACCTGGACCTAAATTTAAACTTGCTTATGTGCCAAAAAGTAAGTTTTTCCTCCCACAAGGTGGCTCTGAGTGAACTAAGTGAAGAAAGAAGAAGTCATTATGCTTTCGGCTGCTTCCTGGCTGAGACAGGTGCTATTTCACAGCTGACATGGACCGGAGTTTGACTGTGCAGTGCTCCCCTCTAAAGCTTAATTCTCTCCACTTATCAGTTATTATCAGGCTTGATGTAATCAAATCAGTATGTTTGGTCTATGTTTGGTCTATAGGATATCGTGATTTGCATAACTGGACACAAAGATAACTTTATGTTTGATCCTCAAAAAAATAATTAAGCAAATTCCTGTTAGAATGGAAGTATGGCATGTTCACCTTTTACCTGAAATAATACGAGTTTGTATGAACATCACAGAGGTAGATGTGGAGTCTTGATTTGAGCTCAGCAGCTGTTATTAACATGTTACATTGTTCCCTTTTTCTTTTTGTCTCATCTAACTTGACACATTGTTTCAGTAAGGCACATCAATACACTGTATAGGTGCACAGGGCGTTGACACGCATAGCTGCTATTCAGGAATTGCCAGGAACAGCTCATCTCTAACTTGTAACTCTAAATAGATCAAAAATTCATGCCCACACTGACACCAATGGCCAATTTGGACTCACCAGTTAATCTTTGCACGGTAAGGGACAGAGAAACCAGAGTGTACCAGAGGGGTTGCAAAGGAAGGGATCTCACAGGACCCCAGAACCCTTTTCCAGTTCCCCACTATGGTGTCTGTGCAATTAAATTATATGACTGAGCTTTTATTAAAGATAAAACAGTATACTAATAAAGATTTGCCACAGGAGGATTCAGATGCCACTGATGTCAAGACATAAAAGGTCCCAATCATTGACCGGCACCTCGAGACTCTCTGTGCAGTAAAAGATTAGTAAGTGTCAGAGACACTGATGAAACAAGGAGCATCCATGAATACCTCACAAAGATGGTCCCCAGGAACAAGTGCCAAGGTTGATCGAGATTGAATTGAAGCAGTGCAAACGTTGAAAGACCAAGCCCCTCCATGGGATCTGTGATCCGCAGACAAAGGAAGTGTCTGAAACCCAACATGTGGATCAAATCGACTCCGTGGTGTCCTTTAGGCCAGCACAAAGGCTCAGATCACGGTAGCACATTAACAGGCTCTAATCACCAGATCCACAGAGGCGGAAGGATGAGATGCCCCCGAGATAGTCCTGAACATGCTAGCAAAGATGCAACTCGGGACCACAGTCACTGCGAGGCATAAACAAGTGTCTGGGATAATGTACAGGACATTTGTAGATTATGTGTGACACTTGCTTAATGGGTCACACTCCAACCATGAGACCAACCTGTTGAGCAGCTGCTGACCAACCAAGCAGACACAGTGGCTGTTGATAAGGATCAGAGCTGACATTTACAGAAGATAGAGAAGCTCCAGGGGCTGAAGGAAGATGAGGAGGGTCCAAAGCATTTCCTGCGGTAATGGGAACATTAGGACTGCAAGTGTGTGGAAGTCCCACTTGTGGGGGGTTTCAGTAAAGCACTAAATGTGGATTCATTTGCTCCTGAAAAATGCTCCTAACAAATCTCCATTTTCTCCTGTTCTCAACCTTTGCTTAAGTCTCCTGCTAGAAAATTACCATGGTGTTTTGATAATGAGGCTGTATAATTGTGAGCGCGTTTTAATGGGAACCAATGGCCTCGGATATGAGGTAGAAAAGTCAGAAGTCTCTGAAGGACAAACTGACATGTTGATTTTTGGTATTTTTGTAGATTTTTTTAAAATGGTAAAAACAGATTTCATTATTTAAATTACCTTCTGCAAGGAAGTTTATTTTCCCCAAACAGTTTCAATAGTTAAAAGGATTTAGTTTTATAATAAGATGTAAAAAAAGGAGACAAATTCTCAAAGTGGAGCCGAAATGTGCAGATGTTTTATTTTAATGTGAGTAATGACTAAAAACAATCGGTCAAAATTGTTTTCAGTTCTTTCAGATAGAAATGTATCG
This sequence comes from Mchenga conophoros, assembly GCF_057382185.1. Classification (NCBI taxonomy): domain Eukaryota; kingdom Metazoa; phylum Chordata; class Actinopteri; order Cichliformes; family Cichlidae; genus Mchenga; species Mchenga conophoros. The sequence continues at coordinate 36,638,208 of NC_140529.1, forward strand.
TGCGAAAAAGCACGATATAAAATAATTTACGAAAGCTTAGACTGACAACAGCGAGTTTATGCGTTGCAGCGGCAAAATCTGACCTAACTGGTGATTTAACAGTTGCATCATTAAAACACGCCTCATAATAAGAGTAATCGAGGAGCGGCTGGTCCTGTCTCAACACTTTTTGGCTCACATTACACATGAGCCCACGTAGGAATGCTACGTGCAAGTTTTAGATATTGCATTTAATGATATACCGTGGATTAGATTGTATGCATGATCAAGTTCTGATGGTGTCATGCAGGAAACGGACAGCATATTTTATTCAACCTTCTGTTCTAATTTGTTCGAATGTATGAATAATGAGGAGTGCAGAGCGGCTGTCTATTGAACCTTGTATTTATGGGCCCAATGCATTAGAAAGTGCAATTCCTGAATGATAGAGAAACCCATTAAAGTAGTAATAAAATTGCAAATGTCTCCCTTCTCTGTTTTCCTGCCTTTCAATACAGGCAGCGGAAGACGTCTCTCACCGACTGTGTGCGAGCCTCTGGCGAACGCATACATAGCAATATGATACAGAACACATTTCCCAATCCAATTCCTACCTGCTGCGTTGGTGAAACACTTGGTGAGATCCATCTTTTTCAATTACGCCAAGAGAGGACAGGCATTCCTTTAAGCCTGAAGGGAGAGGGAGTTTTTAAGGACAGGTCTCATCTCCAGATCTCAAGCTGCATTAAAATGTATTGGCGCTATTGGATATTAAAGGAGAATCTGCCAGATTAATCGGCGAGAGGCTCACTGAGGAATTGCCGTTCAGAGACTTACTTACGGGAAAGACTGCTACGTATTTAAAAACATGAGCAACACAGCAAAGCGTGTTTAACCTGGAGCTTTAACTTGTAGGAGCATTATTTAAAATTCAGGTTGATTCGAATTTTGGTCTGATTCACCCTTTATCTATTGCTTATTGGCAGATAACTCCTTTTCGTTGCCTTTCAGTGTGAATGTGTCTGAATCGCGGTTAGAATTTGGCTACACTAATTAACCAGTTTAGTTAGCAGAGTAAAAGCGCCACACATGATTCGTCCATTTACAGGTTTTGTTGTTCCTCGTGCACATAACCTGTTGGTTGGAGCTTTTTGTCTGTTAATATGTAGCAAGTACGCTTCAAGCAATAACTTTAATGAGGACAACTTGATCAGGGAGTGGCCACGCTGCCAAAGACACATCAGCAGTCAGACCAAGCTTCCATCCAACCATGTGTTTTTCACCACTTTCCTCATTGTGCTGGTGCCAAGTTAGCAAAGCTAGACCAGACATCCTCTCCACCCGAGTTATCCAGGTCTTCTGGTGGGATTCTAATCCCTGTAGAGTTTAATGTCTTTGCCTTGGGGTGTCTTCTTAATTAAATGTGCTCAGAATGCCTCCGTGGGGAGATGTCCAGGAGACATTCTAATCAGATGCACAAGCCACCTCAATTTGCTCTCTTCAGTGCAAAGGATCATTTGTTCTGCTGAGCTCTTCCTGGAACTCTCAGCTCCCAACCCTGTCTAAGGTGGAGATGAACTTGTGCAGTTAAAATAAAAAGAAAACTTCTGCACAGACTGTAGGAAACGCCGCTCACCTTTGTACTGGAGGATTCCACTAGGGGGCACATTAGTGAACTGACATCTTAACTTCCAGACTTACTCGATGTAAACGATAAACACAGTCTTATTTTGATTAGGGCTGCCACAAACGATTATTTTGATAGTCAACTAGTCACCGATTATTTTTGCAATTAGTCGACAAATCAGATCATGCATCCATTGGACGTATTGCATCAGCATGGGTCTGCTTTTGTATAACAATCATTAGCTTGCAGTATGAAGTGTTTAAGGTATGTGCTAACTAAAAATAAAGAGCAGATGATAGTTTATTAAATTTTAATGATATCTGCAGGTTGTTTCGGTGGAGTTTAATAAACTCCTTGCTATCTAAAATATAACAGGACACTGGAGTAAATTCTACAGTCTCACACTTCTATTTAATAATCAGTTGCCTGCTTGACGTTTATTCAGCTGTGTAAAAACTATAACTTTAATCTCAGCCAAACGGATTTACTCAGGAACAAATAAAACACTGAAAAAAGCCAAACAATAACATTATTAAGTTATCAAAGTGACTTAAATATCATGTTTAACCTGAGTAGCGAAAGACTGCGGGGGGTTTGAAAGCGATGTGCTGGGAGTTCGCTGTTCTCGCCGGCTCGAGTGAGCCTTGAACGGCTCGCTATCGAGCTGGTGGGTAACAGACGTCTCCGAAAACGTCGGAGCACTTTTACAAATATGCGGTGTCTTGATAAACCGAGCAGATATTTGAAGTTTACACAGCTACATTCTCACCTGAGAATATCTTAAAAGTTTATTTTGTGACCCAGAAAGAGTAATAAGAGTAATATTAAAACGAAGTAGCTGCCTCCATTGTTGGAAACTGGAATTGGCTGGTGCGCGCTATGAATTCTGGGATATATTGGTCCACGAAGGATACACCCGACCCATCCTTCAAATCTGCCACAGTAGCGTATGCTGCTCGCTGTACCTCCCATGGAGCAGATCGTGTTCATCATAAGTGATGTCTTTCAATGCAAGCGGATCAGGAAGATCCCTCATCCCTAAAAGATCCCATGGACTATAAGTGTCATCAGTTACTAATAAGAACTATAATTTCTCAGAAACATCTTTTTTCTGTAGACTTGTATGTAGATTCATTCATAAAGAGTCTAACTGACCAATCGGAGCACTTAGCACACACACACACTAATACTGCACCACTGTAGGTGCTGTGCAGCAGTTATTCTGTCACACACTCACACAGCGGTGCCTCGCCTGCAGCAGTGCTGTTGCTTTTAGGCAGTACTTGATTGATTTATTCATTTTGATATATTTTGTTGATCCTTTGTGAGATGTGCCTCTTTGCTGCTTTCGCTGACAGGTGAGCGCTTACGATTGGTCATGTGCTGCGAAACTGCCTCCTATTTAATGCAAACATACACATAGCTGGATTGGGAAACCCTGTGTTGACTTATCAAGTGTGACTGCTTAGTTGGAATGCTGATGTTGGGGCAAGCGAAGGCAGATAAGTGAACAATATCCTGGGTATGATAGGCCTGCTTCATGGGACAGGTCATGTTGTGGCATTTCTGTCACTGCTCAAGCGCCTTGTAAATTTGTGACATGCCTATATTGACCCTACACTGCCCCCCCCCCTCCCCCTCCGTGCGTGTGCATCCTGTGGACACATTCGGAGGACGTGGACAGCGCTTCAAGCAGATGCAGGATCTGCAAGACAACCATTAGGGCCACACAAATGTCACAGTTATAAGCAAGTACTGTGGCATATCTCCAGCCTAGAATGAGCTCACCATCTGAAGCCACCCTGCAGAGGAATCTAATTTTCTCCCTCATGGGTCAGCAGTCTCATTTTGTTAGTCATTACCCAAAGCTCATGTTGTAGGTAAAAGGTGCTATGCACAATGCTATTATTAACGATAGGAATAATGGCTACAAGAGTAAAAGTTGTAATGATTTGTTCTCTTTTTTAGTAAGTTAGACGGAAACTGGAGACAAAGAGGAATGCTGAAAATGCCGACCGAGTCACCTGAAGCTGCGAGGCGCCCACTATCAGCAATGTCCACCTGCAGCTCCGAGGAAGCAGAGCTGTGCAGTTATAGGTTGTGGGAGAGCAGTGCGCCCCCAGCCAGGCCCTCCCTTGCAGCGCACTGTAATCAGTTCAGTCTGTGATCACTCAAAAGCCCTATTGTGAATGGGGATTGGAAACACCAGGACACTTATGACTAATGGACAGAGAGGGGTCCCTGTTCCCTAACCTGCCTTCTCCATCATACATAGTGACTGCCCTGCAGGCAAATGCAGGGGAGGGCGGGTGAGCTGCTCCAGCAGGGGGAAAGGTATGGTAGGGCTGCGAGCGTTTGATGCTCGCCCCACCTTACTAGTGATTCACAGCTGGTCATTTGTTTGCTTTATGTTGTGTGTTGTGAGCGCTGCAGCAGCCTTTTTGATCACCTCAAACATGCACACTGGTGTGTGAAACCACGCTGGCAAGAAGCCAGTCGCATCCTCGGTTCCTAATCAGGGGAGCCGAGCAGCATCCTTCCTCCTCTGAGTCCTTTCTCCCCTGACCGACCGGAGGAAGGGAATTACATTTCCCCTGGGTGGCCTAGCGCTGGGAAACAAGCCCCCACTGGCCTCGTGTTGGGGGGAAGATGAAGATAGCCTGTGGGGTAGATTGAAAAAGTGAGAAAATCTTCCCCAAATCAGAGAGGTGACCTAGCCCAGATTGTTTGGCTGATTAAAAGTCTGAGTTTGTGATACTTTTCATTTGTCAGACTATGGTGATTGATTTGTGCTCTAAAGCCTTTTTAAATGCAGTGGCATCACGGCAGTCACGAGGGACTGTTGTTTCTCCTCGTGACATTAAGAGCACTGAGGTGAATATACAGAGAGGCTCGTAGTTATTGCTACACACCGTTTTTCTTCATTGCATACTAACAAGCAATGATTAAATGATTAGTCAAGTAAGAGCTCTGACAGCCGCTCGCCCTCCATCAAGCAAAACGGCTAAACATCTATAGTTTCTGGTTTCTCAGATGTAATAATTTGCTGATTTTTGTCAATGCAGTTTAAGTAGATTTGCGATTTTAGACAAGAGAACAGACACAAAAATGGAGGCTTCACCATTCAGACGGCCAGATTTTACTTTTATGACATTTTATACCCAAAAAGCTGCTTGTGTGTTCCCTGAAGCTGGCAGCGTCCCTGCACTATTTCTCAAAAGGGAACAGTTGTTTTCATGTAAGACACACCAACACTCAGAAATATTACAAAGTACCTGATTTTAATGAAATCCCAGCATCGGAGGTCGATGTTCAGTGGCAGTCACACGTGCCGATTACCTTATGCAAATTTGAAAAATTAAAAATTCATATGAAAAGTCGAATCAGTCGCGTTGGCCGAGCTGGAAACGATGCGCTGGATAGCGAGCCGGTAAACTGGGAAGGTAAAAGTCTGGGTGAGTGACCTGCGTGGGTTTGAATAGTGTGTCAAAATCTTCTAAAGGAAAGAACTTTGTCTGAATATTTTTGTTTGTAGAATAGAGGGCTGTTCCATGTTTTCAGCGTGCTTTATTACTGCAAACCAGCTCAAACCTTCTCTCACGGGTGCAATTTAAGCTGCCAGTTGAGGAGCTGTGAGGCATCTAATGTACTTGACCTCTTGCTCACTTTTCTGGCTAGCACCCTTCTGTTATCGTCTGCGAGCGGAGCTGTGCACACTGTTGTATGAAATCTTTGTTTTGTTCATTTCCCACAATGATTGGCTTTTTGTTCATTGGGACAAGTTTCACATCAAAGTTCTTTGTTCAGCCGTTTTACATGTAGCCACAGACACTAAACTAGCCAAACGTGCTACGTCTTCAATCAGCAGAAGAATTTCAAGCGTGCTAACCTACCTGCAAAACATTTTTACTTATGACCAGAAAGGCTTTTAATGCGATGACTTTGAAATTAACCCTTTAAGACCTACCATAGAACCAAGTCCACCAGAGCTTATATTATGTTTTTACATGCTGTGGAGCCATTTTTGGGAGCATTTCAAGTTGATATACATCAATACAACCATTATAGCCCAAATTTTAATAATATGTCTGCATTAAGTGCATAGTAACTACATAAATTGCAAAAAAGTGCAATAAACTACAAAAAAATGTAAAATCGTTTTTGTTTTTTTAACATATATTTCTAGTTAGAGAAATTTAAGAGGCTTATCCCTCAAAACTGTAAATACAAAAAAGTTGCACAAAATAGTTTCCCACCACAGGAAATTTATTTTGAGTGTCTTCATAGTTTTATTTTTGAAATGCACCAATTTTTATATACTGCAGGAAAAACGAAAATAAATATTATACTGCAAATTTGCAAAAAAACAACAACATATGCATCAAAATAAACTATTTCCAACAGTGCAATATGAGTCCTAAGCATCCCAGAAACGACACAGGAAGTCTTAAAGTCAAAGATAACTTTTAAAAATACCAGTATAGGCTCATAAGGCCCTGATGGTAAAAAACTACATTTCCGCAAAATGACGTCACTTCCGGTTTCGGGCAGGACATGGCGGACATGTGATAGTTCACGCTGATGGTCGTAGGAAGTGTTACAAACAGCTGATCGGATCGGCAAAGCGTGTTTCTGGAATATTATGTTTTTGTTTTCTGCAAGCTTTGCAGTTTTTGCAAAGCTTTATGTGGAAGGAAACTGTGACCTAGGACAAGCTGATGGCATCAGATGTAAGTACAATAAATCCAGTTTCATATGCAAAAAAAATTATTGCGCTAGCTTACATGGTTGCAGTGCTACCGGGATTTAAAAATAGTTACGCAAAACAGAGCGTGCCCGCTCCGACCGGCTTCATAATGAGTGATTCCATCTCCCGTTAGCACATTTCTAAATAACTTATTGTTATGTTACATTAGGATACATCGGAGTAATCCAAACTTATTGCACAGTAGAGTCCATGTAGGCACTGTGTAGGTACTGCACGATTAAATCACAGTATTTTTCCTGAGATTTCAAGTGCAGATTTGACCCGAAACCCTCTTTACTGCAAACGCAGTGCTGGGTCTCCATGTGTTATACGTCGCTGTATTAGAAAATGAGATAAAATATAAGAAACAGCAACTTTTCAAATGCCTGTATTATAAAGAAGTAGTTTTAAGCATCACCTTGTGTTTGGCAGGAACATTGACATGGCCTCTGAATGGTATTATCTACATCGTGTTATTCCACTAAATCCTTTGTGAAAGCTACATAAAGAATGTCTGTCTTTTAAATAGGCACTGGATGCCTGACTCTGTGACCTCGAGAAGGTCACTGTCAGTCTCAGTAGTAAAACTTTATGGGATGAAAGAATCCCCAACTGCGTGGAGACCTTGGTCTGTAATTGCTTGATACCCTTCTGCTTAATACGAGAGGAATAGAAAGACCGAGGCTCCGACAGTAAGAGTGTCTCATCTGCGATATTCAGCGATGAGATTGAGCGACATGGAGTTGAATGCTCCAGTCGGACGCGCCGATCGGACTCATCCGCCATTGTTTTTTCAGGTTTTTTGTATCACCGCAGAAGGGATGAGAGTACGAGCCGCTTTTGTTGTCTGTGCGCTCATCACTGGCCTGTTCTTTATGATCCCAGCGTCCCCCGTCTATTCTGCACAGACCCGGCGATTGTCTGCGGAAACAAAACCCCGCTCCCAAGCGATCACTTTCATTGAACCACGGACAGTGTATGAAAATATGTACTCCTGTGTTCAGGCACGGGAAAGGGCAGGCGTCAACAATACCTTTGCCTTTTTGAATTCGCAGCACACATGAAAAGACGACGCGGCGGAAAAAATCCAGCTCAGTTGCCAAGGACTTCACAGCGATTTTTTTTATTTTTTTTCTTTCTTTTATTGTTGCTTTTGTGTCCTCATCATAAAGAATAACAATGGCTTATTGTCTCTGCCTCGCAGGCAGGGACTATCAGAGGAAGAGTAATAGAACGTACAGGTTGGGGCATATGCTGGCGCCGACATGGCCCTAAACTTCCTCTCCATCATTCTCTCCATTTACCCACCGCTGAGGCACATCTGGGTCCAGGTGGCATCCGTACATGTTGTCAGCATGTTGTGGTAACTGCCTTAATGGCTTGAGTCATTCTAACTGACAAGATGGGAAAACAGACATGGCAGAGTTTCACTCAGCCTCTTTATCTTGTGTTTACCCACCACTGTTCCAGCGATAACAAAGAACCCCGTACCGCCACGGCCTGCGAAAGGCCCGACCACGTCAGCAAGCTCACGGTTTTCAAGGTCCCCGTAAAACATAGCGGAAAGAGCAGCTTTGTCCTTTGCAGGATTAAAAATACACGTGAGCGAGAAAGTTGAACTGGCAACAAAATATCTGAGAAAAACTCACTTTAAGAACTATTGCAGGTCAAAAATACAGCTGCCCTCGTCCACAAGTCGTGATTCTAGATAAGAAATTCAGTCTCTCCTACCAAAAACTCCAAGCATCACAGAGCAGTGAAGTAAGTACTTATAATAACCTTTGTGTCTTGTCCCTCAGTAGTTTACACTTGGAGTATTTCTGCTTGGATGTACATGGAACAGAGTAGCTTTATTCACCCATACAAACCTTGAACCACCATGTTCAAAGACTTCTTCATAACAGATAGAAATGAAAGGGTCAGATGGATCAATGCCGTGGCCGGCGCTGCAGTAAGAAATGGCCAATCATCAAGCTGTGTTTGCTTTGTTCCCGTTTCTAAAACAAACCAATCAGCAGGAAGTGACACGCCATTCAATCAGGATTAGTTGTGTTGACACAGAACCGGTGGCCGAGGCTCCCAAACTTTTTCTGGTGTTTTGTGTGTGCAGTAAACGTATAAACACACACAGTCGCAGTGTATGTACATCGCTGTACATCGTTAGTTATCCTTGAGGAACAGTATTTGTTGAGCACTGCGCTGACATTTAAACAAAAATGACAAGAAGACCGAACCAGCAACTCAAACGCCCAAAAGCTTCAGTCCGCATCTTTAACAGGGACATCTCCAGAAAAAGGCTTTGGCTGCATTTAAAATATTTTAAGCCCCTATTAATTATGGCTTTGACTTTGAGCAGTTTTATAATTACACAATCTGCTGGAGTTCCTTTAATGTTTCAGTAAATTAACCCTGTAAAGCCTGCAGTATGAAGCCATTATCACAAAATTCAAAAAATATTTTATAAATATGTTATTTATTCAACTTTATGACAAATAAAAAAACTAAACAACAATTTAAAAATACTTTAAATTATTCTAATGCTCATAGTTTGTTTATATTTAATTAAATGTATCTTTATTTATCAAAAACATGTGAGAGAGGGGCTGTGGGGGGTTAGGGGTAAGAAAAATCACACTGATGAGGTCTTAAAAATGCATGTATCAAATATAATACACTGTTAATAAGTTCACATGCATTAGTCCTGTGAAGGGAAGGATCCTGTATATCGAGCGTGTTTTTATTACTTTTAAAAACACCGGCGTGTCAGCCACTGTGTTGGGTATTTAACTACTACAATAATTAAAATAATCTATTGATACACTAATAACTACATGACTTTTCTTCTCCCTTTGTTTGATGTTAAATTACTCAGATGATGATAAAGAATTGCAGCGTTGGATGTTGGCCCCACAGTGGATATCTTTTGGAAAATGTCGACCCGCCCCTCAAATAGAATTCCAAAGTATTGGAGAATTTTGTTGTCCCAAATCCCGAATCCTTTCCTTTCGCGCATCTTCGAACACGAAAAGATTAAAAAAGGATGAAATCTAATGAGCTGAACTCTCAAGACGAACCAAAGAATTTTTAATCGACATCACAGTGAGCTTGTTGTTTGCACAGGTACGTGCACGGGCTCGTGCACGCATACGCACAAGTACGTCGGATGCACTGACCCTTGCCTCCGTTGAGCTGTGAGTGTTGCATAACAGCTTTCACGTACACCCTTAAACCCGTTTATTTATTTATTTAACAATAAGAAGTTAGAGGTTAGTCCTTGTTTGTATGGCATGTGGATTCGTGATGACCCAGAGGGGCCGGGGATATTATCTGGATAGGGGAGGAACTGTGAACCTTCATAAGTCATAGCGAGACATGCACTTATGTTTAATTAACGCAGAGTTCAAGAACCGCTGGCTTCATCTGTTACCGAGACGGGCAGACGGAAGCTCCTTTAATTGGGGATGAGGGAAAAAAAAAGGGAAAGAAAATACAATTGAGCTGAATAGATAGGTCATGTATTAAGGTCAACATTTTTCATAGAAACCTCCAATCCTCTCTCCCTTACAGCATGATTAACTTTGTCACAGCTTCATTTTCCATTTCTGCCCGATGAGATAATGAGTTTAGAGTTGAAGCATTAATTCATGTATTCTTAATTTCCACTCCGCACCAAAAACAAGCTATTTTCACAACTTGTTAATGCCAGAAATTACTCAGCGGACAATGATATGGACACCGATGTGACCGGAGGATGGATGAGGTGACTCAGGTAATCAAAGAGCTATTGTGAGTTTATTTGGTTTTCGCAGCGTATTTCTCATGTTATCACAGAGTGTGATCAACATAAATACAGATTAACTGTTTATTTGACCCCAGCAAATGCGTTTTCTCACCTAGACTGCTCTCACTAATCTATTATTGTTAATTTAATCAGTGGAAGCCATGACAAAAATATTCATTGATGCCTTTTTTTTCCCCACATGGGAAATTTGATGTTTGAAGACAGCTGTGTTCACCTTAATACCAGCCGGGCCTAGGGATAGGGTTAGGCCAGGGGTAGGCAACTCCAGCCCTCGAGTGCCGGTGTCCTGCAGGTTTTAGATGTGTCCTTGATCCAACACAGCCGACTCAAATTGCTAAATTACCTCCTCAACATGTCTTGAAGTTCTCCAGAGTAATGAACTCATCATTTGATTCAGGTGTGTTGACCCAGGGTGAGATCTAAAACCTGCAGGACAGCAGCCCTCAACGTCTGGAGTTGCCCACCCCTGGGTTAGGGCGTTCTTTGTTTTAGCCACATGCTAAATAAGGACGTTTTCCGAAACTAGAAGATGAAATGATTTAATTAATAAAGCCTTACGTGTTTTGGCATTGCAGTTTTTCGTGTTTCAAGGTGGGTGTTTCAGACATGTTGACATGCTACAGAAAGGTTAACCAGAGCTAAACCCTAACCCTAGACCAGGGGTAGGCAACTCCAGGCCTCAAGGGCCGCTGTCCTGCAGGTTTTAGATCTCACCCTCGGTCAACACACCTGAATCAAATGATTAGTTCATCATCACGTTGAGGAGCTGGTTTAGCAATTTGAATCAGCTGTGTTGGATCAAGGACATGTATAAAAACTGCAGGACATCGGCCCTTGAGGCCTGGAGTTGCCTATCCCTGCCCTAGATGGGTCTCCACTGACCCGGGGAATTTTAAGAGGTTAAACTGTCCAATCTATTGTCGCAAACTGTAAAGCTATAACCATTTCAGTGGTCGGCTTGTGCAGACATATAAAATTAAAACCTCAAATGCAAAAGAGAGGCCGGCTCTCTTTGTAAAGAATTAGTAAAAGTAAAAAATAAAAATGGAAACCGAAGAATTGGAGATTAAGGAAAATTGCGAGTCTCCTGCATAGCCCTTGTTTTAACTTGTCATCTCTGATTTACTCTTGCAGATGGAATATTAAGTATGTTCCTTTAAACACAAGAGGGGGAAAAAAAACAGTAGAGAAAGGGAATTAATCCGCTTGGCTTTATTTTGATAATGTTTTAGAGCTACGCCTGCCCAAATCCATCGGCAGAGCTGTTCTACTTTCTCTTCCACAGACGAGCCAATTCTTAATCCCAATTCATCTAATTGTACCTCAGAGTGCTAATAAATATTGTTATGAATTATTCAGGCTCTGAGTGGGCTGATGACACAGAAACGGGTGCAGTGAGCAGAATTCAAAGCACTTCAGATTGGAAATGGGAAAGTGCACTAAATTCTCTCCGAATTTGAATTAATGAAAGTTACATGGAAAATGAATAGTGTAGGGACCTTCTCCTCATGATTATTGTACTAATGGGTGTGTTAGTGCAACTGTCCAAGGCGAAATACTGCCACTTCAAAGAATGCAAGCTGATAAGGTTAGTGGCATTAAACCATCGCGTTGTCAGTGATGATAAACACCGCTGCATTAATACGCCTGTTACACATGAAAGTTTGTGCACTCGACAACTAACGATTATCGTCCGAACCCATCATTTCGCTTCTGCGCCTGTGCCACTGACAAACGGTTCAATAATGTGTTGGCGACGCACCTGGCGGTCCTCTTTATGTCGTTTAAGCGCTGCGTCTAATGCATTCATCTCTTAATTTGCCGCCCAGATACTGTATGTTTCCAAATGTCATCCGTGTTCTGCACAGCTGGAGGTTTTACAACTCGCTTCATGGCTGCGGGTCCACAGGGAGCAAGCGGGGATTAGGCTCTGTGGCAGCATTGGGCTGAGCCTGTCTCGTCGCGGTACTGTTCCACTACTGAGCTCCACTAATGGCCACGGCTCAGGCCGGGCCTCATTAAGGCAAACTGACACCAGGAAACGGGGGCTCGCGGTAGGCGTGATTAGATTAAAAGTTCAGACAAGCCTTTGGTCTGTGTAATTTGCGGGGCTACGGTGATACACAAACAAAATGCAAGAGCACTTTAGAAACAGCCCCCTTAATTAGCTCACCGAGACTTGGGTAAGCAATATCAACACCGTAGCCTTGGGCTGTGGAAGTAGCTGCTGCTGCTGGAATAACGGCGGCGCAGGAGTTTGGGTTGGGAGGCGGACCTGAGGGGAAATGAGGGACAGAAGAATTATTCACCATACAGCCGTGTTACTGTGTTATTTTTTCGGTAGCAGAAGCAGGTTGGAGGTCATCGGAAGCAGCAGCTCGGGTCCAAGTCGCTGATTTGAGGCTGGAATTAAAATGTTCCACAGCTGTTTGGCTGGTCTCTGTACCTTGACTAATGAGTTGTGGAACAGGCTCATATCTCACCAGTCGGTGACATCCTCACTCCAGTCAACTGTTTCAAAGTATTTCTCTGACTAAAATACCACCTGCCCTACTCAGCTGTTGCTAGAAACAGCTGCCTTATCAACATGTGGACTGCAGCGCACCGTATGCAGGCTTAGCTTTTCATTAGACCGCCATCCGCAGTCGCGAGGCTTTTCGTACCTGACACGGCAGGCGCAAGGTCTTTGGTGTTTCCTTCTCACACGTCACGTTTTTGAAGCTAAAAGAAAAAGAGGACAATTTATTTGCAAAAAAATAATTTAGTCCAAAAGGGCCATGAAACACCGCTGCACCTCCTGGAGCTGATATGCCTCTACATAAATTTTCAGGGACTTTGATAAGCTTAAATAACCTGAATTTGTTAATGATTCCAAAAGCACAACTTTTAATAAGTAGTGTTGCTGCCTTAAGTCATCCCTGCTTATGTGTTTGGAAAGGTGGAAAGGTTTAATTGATAAGTAGTGACAAAACAGTGCTATATTATATTTGAACTCTAACGAGGTTTGTTGAATTTTAATGCTTTGAATGTCATGCCCCCAACAAACGCAGGAAAAAACAGACACTCCAAGGTGAGCAGTTGTGAAACAAACTTGGCAGATTTTTTTTTTGCTGCCCGTTGGTGTAGATGCCTTAATGCTCCAGCTAGCAATATTGAGCACCGAGATATATTCCTGTGTTTAAGCAGTGCAAAGTCTGCATTGAGAGGTAGGAGGGGGATTGTGGAGTAAACGTCTTGATGCACGCTCAGTAGCCCAGGTAGGGAAATCCCAGAAGTTGATTCAGTTCATCTGGACACTAGAAACACTTCATCGCTCCTCCGAGTCTGAAGTCGGTAAATGGTAAATGGACCAGATCTTATATGGAGCTTTTGTACTTTACTTGAACACTCTGTGCACTCTTTACAACATGTTTATACAAAATGTCTCATTCACAAGCTTTTTTATACCTCCAAGTGTCAGGAGCGACTTGACGTTCAGCATTTCGCCTGAGCATCGGATCCAATTACCAACTTTCCAATTAGCAGATGACCCGCTCTCACTCCTCCTCATCTTTCTCGGGTCGTGGAGTAAATCAGCCACTTCATCATTCAGGAAGCTGTAGTTTGGGTCCTATACTGGAGGTTTTTTTTGTTTTTCTCATGATCTGCTTGTTTGGCTTCATTGATCTCCTTGTCTAAGGAGCTTGGAAAGAAAAGCATCGGGACTTCTTTAAGTTTCCTTGAAGACGTTTCACCTCTCATGCGAGGAGTTTCTTCAGTTCTAAGAGTCCACTCAAGTCCTGGGCCATTTGACTTCAGTAAATCACATGATAGGATAGGGTGGGACTAGGCTTCACAGTGGGTTCACCCGAAACATCGGCTGATTGTGACCCAGACCCGTTTTCAGACCTTGGCTCATGTGATTAGGTAGAGGATCGATAGGGGTCCATGGCCCTATTGGCCTTAAATCTGGGACCCTTCACCAATTGCTCTTAGAACTGACGAAGCTTCTCGCGTGAAACATCTTCAAGGAAACTTAAAGAAGACTCTTTCCTGTCTCCTTAGACTCCGACGACCTAAATGACTGAGAACCTTCACAGACATTGATCTCTTTGCTTTTTTACTTTTTACTTGCTCGGGGTTTGAAACTACTGAGCAGCCGGAGCCATTCCATGTGGAGTTTCCATATTCTCTCTCTGGCTGTGTGGTTTCCTCCCACAGTCCAAAGACACACATGGGGTTAGGTTAACTGCTGATTTTAAACTGGCCGTAGGTGTGAATGTGAGCGTAAGTGGTCGTCTCGCTGTTTTAGCCCCGGCCTGTTCAGGGTGTATTTTACCTCTTGACCCATGACAACTGGGATAGGCTGCGGCGCCCCATGACCCTGAAGTGGATAAGTGAAAGAGAATGGGTGGGTGGTGCATGGTACTGAAAACAGATCCATGAAACCAGATGGGTATCTTCTAATTTTTCAGTTGTTGAAGGTGTAAAATATTTTATTATTAGAAAAGGCACCAAGGGTGGGGCCAAAGAAATTTCCTCTTTCGCTCAAGCGTTTTATAAACAAACACGCGTTTAACATAGATTTGGTTGCAAACTGATCATCTTTACTTAATTATTATGACCAATCACTAAGCATTTAAGGTGAGATGCCTTAAAAGATAAAAAATCAGATGACGTGACCTCACACAGACACAAAATGAACTCTGGAGTTTGTCAGTGACATGTTACGCCTGCAATCTGTGAACCGAAGCACAGGTTTTTAGTCTTTTAATCAAAAGGACTAAAAGGCAGCGATGGTGTGGATTTTGTCTGCTGAGGAAGAACTGAATAAAAATCAAAGCAAATGAAACAAACGGGGGGAAAAGACCCAACCTTGACTGTCAGTGGCAGACTGTCAAAGTCAAACGCCAATCCAATTAATTGTGTCTTGTGCCAGCACTGATAGGACTCCTGTCTGCGGGACCGAGGTGGTGCTGAGCATTTTCTGCTTCTAGATGTTTTGATGTCAGTTTGCTGGATCTGCAGCATCTGTACTTATTAAATGCTTTTGATAAAGTATAGTAATATGTTTCTTCTGTTGGGAGCACCATCAGTAAACATTATTATAGAAGGTGCATGATAACTAATCTGATTGATGGATTGTGCGTGAGTAATGCTGACATGCAAGTGATGGATAGTGTTAATATCATCTTTAGAAACATTTTTTTCCCGCTAAAATAGACAGCTACACTTATTTTCCGTCCACCAGTTAACTCCCATTTATCATCGCATTTGTCAAAATATGTGCCATAGATATATTTTTACCCCTTTCCTCACTCTCTTCGGTCGATAAAGTTTCCCGTGTGGTTATTTGCAGCCGATAGGTAATCAGATTAAAGTGACTTTCCAAACCTTTAATATTCAGGCTTTGAAATTGTCATTTCAGGCCAGCTGTCAGAGAGAGAGGGGAAGAGAAGGGAGGGGAGGTGGTTCAAGCAGATCTGCCAGGTTGTGTGTGTGTGTGTGTGTTGTCGTCATGGCTGCACCTCTGCAATATGTCAGGAGATGGAGAAAGTTGGTGCATTCCTAATAGGGGACGTGCTGTGTCTGTGTTCTGCTTTCAGGGATCCTCACTTAGTTTTATAACCGATTATGATACATGATGTGGGAACTTTCTCATGGTAAATATCGGCCCAGTCTTTATGTTAAAAACAAAATATTTTCAAACTGTTTTTAAAAAAAAAAAATCTGGAATATGCTGATTTTACTTTTCCCTGTGCCTCAGCTATAACCTCACGGCACATCAGCTGTCCTCATCAACCATCAAAGGCAGGAAGCTCCCTTTTTTGGAATCAGTACATCATTTCTAAAGTCAGAAATCCCATCTGATCCCAAAAAATTCATAAACCAGGACTTTGCAGTGAAAGCTCTTGAAAAAAAGATTCCATAAAAAATTTAGTTGTTAGGGATAATAAGGTCCCATATTTTTTTTAACGAGTTTCAGCTCATTTTGCCGTGCAGAACGAGCCGTGACTCTCTTTTCCGTGCGGGCATCTCCCTGTTTTTAGTTCTCTGAGCAGTTTCTGTGGCTGTAACCTTAAATGCATCTGAGTCTGCTTCCCGTGCCCTTTCTGCTTGAGTTCATACAGTGACAGAGCCTACTGGGCTGCTATGGTATGTGCTGCGCCGCACCATAGCAGCTTACCTCCACTAATAACATCTACACTGTATTGCTTTTCTTTTTTCTTCTTCTTCTATTTTTTGATCTGAACAACAACCTTAGTGGTAAAATCAGCATTTTAGCATATCTGAGTAGCATTTTAAAGAACAGTTATATTAAACAGGTCACTGTATAGTTCATGGGTCATCTTATAGTCACTCTTTTTCTGACAACCGAAATGCAAAAACATGAAAATTGCTTTATTGGGAATTTAGCTGTATTAAAATAAGCAATACATAACCAGAGGGAGCAGGAAAGTCTGAAAGGCTAACAGTAAGCTAGCTGAGTTTAGCTTGAACCGAAAGGTAACATCACTCGGTGTGAAACAAACACCTCTTGTTAATCTGTTATTGGGGTTATTATGCTAACTGACGTGTTACATTTTAAAGTGACAAAGTCAAATTTATTTATATATCACATTTAAAGCAACAACTGTTTTCCGTGGTGCTGTATATTTAAGATCATCAAAAGAGATACAAACATAGGAAGAAATGATCAAATTTAAGAAAAAGAAGCATAAAACGATTTGAGTAATAAGACAAATAAAAGTGGTACAAACTCATTCTGATTTAAAAGCCAAGGAATAAAAGTGAGTAATCAGACGGGTTTTGAAAGTGTCTAATGTTGGGCAGGTCCTGATGTGAAGGGCCAGTTTGCTCCACAGTTTAGGAGCAGTCACACTCGCGTCCTGGAGTCAGTCCGGTCTGCTCTTCAACAGCTCGGATGTTTAGTAGTGATTGGGAGTCATAAACCAAAAGAGTAGAGACGTTTTTGATCAAAACAGATGTAGGGCTGGGCCATATCATACCGTTCACAGTAATACCGGTGTAATGTTGGGCAACGATAAGAAAATGAAATATCGCGATAGAATATGGGTAAAACGCGCAAAACGTGCCTTTGTTTTCATACGCAAATGGTGGAAAAAGCATGGCGACGGAGAATGAGAAGGGCAAAAGTGGATCGTTGAATGAAACGATGAACCACAACTGGTTTGTAAAAATGCTGCAACGTCAGTGGTGTGGAACTGGTTTAGCTTTCGTCCGTCAGATACACAACAAAGCACTATTTTTGGTAGCGCATGCTAGCGGGCCGTCGTTATTACCGTGTTGTTTGGAAAATACGGCGCACTTAAAATCAATCCTTTGATTTTTCTGAAAGTCGACAGTGCCCCTTATAATCCTGTGTGCCTTATGTATGAACTTTGGTTGTGTTTACTGACCTTGAAACGATTTTATGTGCACGGCGCTCGAAAATCTGTCAAATGTTTCAGTACGACTTTGCTAAGCTACGAAGCCGCACCGCTTGATGGATTGTCGGAGCATTACGGCTATCGTAGGCGGAGCCTCGCGGAGTGATACGTACTGTGCTTCAACATAATATTACCGTATTGTGTGTGTATAAGCTCTTTTTAAGTTTTGTGGATATTATACATGGTTATGCTGAGGATGTGTCGGCCAGTTTCCACTGGAAATGCCTTTTGGTTAAACTGCCAGCGAGGAATTTGCATTTGCTCTGTTAAATATTTATATAATTTTAATGCACATAAAAAACAGCTGCTTGTTTAAGTGAAAATACATTGATGTGGTTTTTTTTTTTGCACTAATAAAGTTGTGGAGTTGTAAAGTATTTTGTCTAGTGTCAATTATATTGTTATCGCAAATTTTCAAATGTATATCGTGATAAATCTGTTTGGTCATATCGCCCTGCTCTAAACAGATGTAAACAAAGCTAAACAAAAACAGGTAACAGCTGACGGCATGCCGCACACACAGGCGCCATCTTGGATTCCTCTGGATTTCTCTTTATTCTGGAAAGTGAAACCAGTTTTCGTTCCTCAGTGGAAATGACGTCCTGATGGTATTAAAAGCGTGGCCGTAGCCATTTTTTTTCTTGTCTTTTTTTAAGATAGTAAAGCTGTCATGTCTCAGTGTTTGACACCCCAGATGGACTCTGATTGGGTTTAAGGTGTTAGGTTGATGCACCATAAATGGAAGGGTAACTGGTTGGTTCAGACACAAGGAGACCATTAGATTACTGAGTAAGTAACTTTTTCCACTGTGCTATATTAATTTTGAATGAAGGAATTCTGTATTTTGTTATTTTCTCAACACGGCTGAACTCAAGTAGTCTTAAGGAATAGTTTAGAAAAGAGGGAAAGTGCACAAAATAACCTTTTCAAAATTTCTGGTTTTGATTGAAACTTTAAATCTAGTCTCTACAGAGTCTCTTTTTATTGGTTGTTGGAGCACAAACCTTACACAGGTGCTTCTAAACTCTGGTTACAGCTGCGATTTGAAGCAGGAAAATGCCAGTCATGCAAGTCTGCTTCTTCAAACCAGGATTTGCGGTCCGCCATCATAGCATCGTGCAAAAAAATAGTTAGATCTTTTTATTTAGCAGCATGCTACACTCTCATTATTATACATATTTTTAGTTAGACTAAGAGAAAATATTGCTGGCTTGCAACGCTGGCAGGTCATAAAGTTGCGTGGCACTCTAGAGAAATGGAAGTAGCAAGTGACCTTTCCATCTACAGTATAGGGGACCTTTAATGCAGCCAGGGATACTGGAGCTTGATGGATTTATTCCAACGTGCATTTTGTTTTTCTCCAGACTGCAAAATAAGAACATTCGGCCATAACCGATAATTACTAATGTCCAAAACAGCAATATTTAAAATGCTTCATCTTCACTATTATGTGCCAAGACTTCGTGACTCCTTACAATGACAATGATTTGGTTAATGTTAATCTATATAAAATATGTCAATAGCACAAATTATCCAAATAGCAGCTGAAGAATTTACTCATTCGGCAACTGCATTAGACTGTGATGTAAGTTCTTTCATTTTTACATAGAAAAATTAATTTCATGTACTATTAGTATTATTTTTTTGGTATCAAGTGTTGGTATTGCATTCATTTTAAAGTAGAGAGATGCTTTCACACTTGGTATAACTTGAGGGTTTGTGGGATTTCAAAAAACCCCAGTAAGGCAGAAAATGACAGACAAGTCAGGCCATTCTCTATTCCTTTTAGAGTCCCGTCTTCTGACTTGTGCCACCCACAGTGCTAAATCAAGGGGCCAAGTTGGGCTCGCTCTGCTCTGTGTGAGCATGTGCATGCGGTGGTGGGGGAAGCTGTGAAGCGCATCAGTCCCATGCCTGTCAACGGGCCTACACCGCAAGCCCGGTCCAAAGGCCGTGCCTGCCACGGGTGCCTCCACACTGTGCTGCTCCCAGATCAGCCACGCTGCCCACCAAACAAAACCCAGAGAGCGAGCAAACAAATCTCAAAGTGATATTATACAACACATAAACAAAGTGTATTTGTACAGGGGCATTCTGTTTACAGTCGACGCATACTGTGTATATATATATATATATATATATATATATTTCTATTCTCCTAGAACGTGTGCGAGCACACACACCACCACCACACACTCGTCTCAGGAAGTACAGAGTAGGAGGACAGGCCCCCGGTATCTCATCTCTTTCCCTCTTCCTGTCACTGTGCGGTGGCGGGGTGGATTAAGGCCTTGTGTTTGGCACAAAGGCCTCCTACGTGCCCGGAGGCCGTCTCCTACAGGCCAGTTTTACCCAGCAGGTTCCCTCCCACCAGGATGTTAGTCTGACTCATTAACTCTTACTGAAGCTTCTCCACAGCGTAAATCGTTGACAGAGATAAACTCGGCTAACAGATGCCACCGAGGTCACCGTCACTTTTTTGTCAGAATTTTGCACGACTCCTGCTCTACTGTATGTCACTGAAATTGCACTTCCTGTGCTAGACAGTATCCTTCCTTTTACTCTTCACTTCAGCAATCGAAAGGATTCCTCTTCACCCTGCAAAATGATTCATCCTGCTCGCTCAAACACCATCAGTACATGCCCAAATCCTCCACTTTTATTAAATGCATTTTACTACAGTGCTAAAGAAATAAAACAGCTTCATTATACAGTCTTCTCTTTTTCCACATTTGCATTCTAAGACTTGTTTTTTTAGTACTTGGGATTTTAGCTTCTGTCAGTTTTTCCATCTACTAATGGAATTATTTCTTAGCCAGCGTCTGACCTCTTCACTATCATCCACACCTCTGCTTTATTCCAGTAATAGAAATAGGTCTGGTTCCTCTCATAAGCCTTTATCAATAAATACATTCTTTTCTGACTGGTGGAAAACACACTTTTGATGTTTTTCTCACAATGTATGATCTTTAAAACCACTAAGACCTTTTCCATCAAATAACAGCCTGTTATTCAGATTGCTGCCCCTGTGACCACAACCCAGAAAAGAGCTTGAAGATGGAAGGATGAATAACAACCAGTGCCATACATCAAAAACCGAATGTGAACATGAAGGCAAAACAAAATGGCAATTATCGGGATGATTAATTCCAACTTCTACCTTCTTTTCACGTACGAGAAATGTTGTTGACGAGTCAAACTGCAGTCTGCTGTCTTACCCCAGGAGACATCAATTTCAGTGAGGTGACCTTCAAAGAAAAGCTGGTGACATGCCAGGTTTAGCATAGTTAGAGGACAGTGGGTGTCTGTGTGGGTGTCAGGGTTCAGCGTTGGTTCAAGGATAAGAAATGAGCATCAGTTAAAACTGTTGGTTATGAAAAATATGTTGTCTTAAGTGAAAATCTTTAGAGATGAGTCTGGCAGACGTGACGTGACCGGCCCACTGCGACTCTTTGACCGAAAACCTTCCTTGACACATGTAACCGAGCACGAAACATCTCCAGATTCCCAACTGCACCAGTGTTTGGACACGTGTTGGAGACGAGGCACCTCTTGGATGTCATAATGAGTCTGGACGGAATCAATAAACATCAGTGGCATGATTGATGACGACCCAGAGCTCTGTGCACTCTCAGTTGTGATCCACTTATAGCGAGACGCACATTAGCATGTCTTCTTTAACGACGGAACAAAAACAAGGCACGGTACTCAGGGGAGTGTTGTCTAATTTTTTTTTTCCACTGCACGTGATCGAGCGCGGTGTCGTCCTAGTAGCCCATTCCAGTCACCATCAACTAACGGCTGTACTCTGGGGCCTCTAGGCCTGACTTAATCAGACCAGATATACATAAATAGCAGGTCAGCCATATGGTTTCACCGTGATGTTTTAAACAACAGCGTGTGACGTCTTCAGCCCTCCTGGAGGGGTTTGAAATAAGGGATCATACCTATAGGGACGCTCTGCTGTACGGCACGTCGATTCGTGCGGCACACGTGGTGCAACAGGCTCGGGCAATGCAGCACTCACCATATGCTCGGGCCTCTAGGTCAGTGCGGAGCTGAATTTGCAACATGTAATTTAGTAATACCAACACTGTGGTCGTCATGCAGGTTTGTGGGGGAGAGAAATAAATGTATTGGCGCAGAGTGCTGTGGAGTTGGAGGGAGGAAAATCTATAAATGTTTGCCCATATATTGTGTCAGAAGTATTGTAATTGTAGCCCATTAAATCAGCAGGGTGTACGATGGGCTAGCTTTGATGAAACGGCGCTCCGCTGCTGCCTTCACCATCCACAGCAGGGTCAGCAGGCTGGGGACCACCGAGATGATTTAAGGCTCGAGTCACTGGTTAATAGTTAATGAGAGTGAGTTGTTCAGAGACTCTGGATGGTTTCCAAGTTCCGGCCAGCTCAGGCACAGCAGCTTCATAGGCACTCAAGGCTGGAATTGAGAGGTAACGGAGAGGTCTAATCGTTTTGTTAAATAAGGGCTGCCGACTCTTTAACCTCAGCAGATACCTGTGCACACAGTAAGGCAGAAAATAAACACGGCGCGTACACCCGCTTGCTCCGGTGATTGCGTCCCCGCCTCATCTCCTGCCCTGTCCCGGAGCCAGATTTACAGCTGTTCCCGTCACCTCTGCAACTTGTTTTCCCTGAATTTTTTTGTCCCGTTGTTCATCATTTTTCCATTTTTCAGGCCCGCACGCATCGAGCCATATTTCAAGACACCTTGTCATTTAGCAGTTTCCCTGGGAAAAATAAAGAGGCTGTTTTTTAAGAAGGCGGCGGATAAAACCAGAGGCTTTTGCATACAGATGCTTAGGGTTCATCTGTCGTACCCCTCCATCCATAACTACAGCTGGGGGGAGGAATAAGTCAGAAGAGAATCAAGGGCACATTAGTCTGCAGAGAGGAAAAAAACACATGCACCTACAGTAGGAAACCATTATTACCACAGGTGTTTTGTTAATGCATAAAGTGGCTATTATCTGAGCGTAGCTGCCACACTTCTCCCTTTGGTTCCCAGGTGTTTATTGGTTTATTAGGATCCATGCTGGCTTCACTGTACCAATTGAATGCAATGGAATTGAAATAGAGCAAGATATTAGTGTTGTCTGCAGTAGCAGAGAGAACTGTGTCACGTAGCCAGTTAATGTTGTTTCATTATGAGAGAGGATTTAAGCGACCGTGTGCCCTGCAGAGGCGACAGTGAATTATAACTGGACGAATTCCAGCTCACCAGTCAGGGGCGATCAGGAGCACGTTTGAGGCGGTGCCTTCCTTTCTTTACGTTCTTGTATGCACTTGTGCATACGGCATCATACGAGCAGCTTTGTGTGTCTGCACCTCGCTGGCTGTGAGAAAAGACAGAGATTGGACGAGAGCTGTAGAGAGACTCTCCAGGGTTTAGAGAGAATGCTCATTAAGGCCTCCTATAGCACAGCCAGCTCATTCCTCACAGTCCCAGCGGCCGGCTCTACTACGCTCTGCTTCCTCACCACATCCTCTCCCCTCTCTTTATCTGCTCTCCTCTATTTCTGTCTCCTTCTCTTACTGTCTTCTTCTCTTTCTGTCTCCTTCCCCATCTGCGTCTCGCTCGCTTCCTTTCGCTCAGTCCTCCACCTGCACTCGGGAAGCTCAAATAGCAGATGTTTAGGCTTTTCGTCGACAGTTTGCATAATTGTCGAGTTCTTCAGCAAATTAAAAATTTGCCAAATGCAATCTGAATCTAGACTTGAAACACAGACTGTTGTCTTTACCTGCTATTTGCATTGTTTTTCTTAATTAGGCTATAGATAGTATTTTGTGGCCAGTTCCAGGTGTTGACAACAAATAGCAGCTGGATGTAAAGATACTTTATTGGGGTTTTCTTTTTTCTCTACAAAACTTTATCAGTTTATGCACACATGTTGGTCTTAAGTGTCTTTTTGATTGGTGAAGGCGGAGGTGTTGAGCAAGTGTAGCTGTCGCTGGTGAACCCAGCTCGCTTCTCACAGGAACAAGTTTAAATTTATCTCGCCCGTTTTGAATCTTCACTCTTCAGCTAGTTGTGCAATTAGGGATAAAACGCTCTTCTTTGTTTCTGCCTCATTTCCTGGTTTGAAGTTAATGAGGTTACTGCATTATTGCAGAGATATCTCATGCAGCAGCTTTAAAGGATAACACTGGTTACTTTGTCTTTTTTTAGTTCATAAACAAATCCCCCGAAGACACCGAAACCAACAATTAGTTTGCTGTGCTATCTGATAAAAATTACATCTTCATGCAATGCAGAGCTTTTGTCCAAAAACACACAAAATGCCAAACTTTGCACTTTAGATCTACAGCATTGTGCAAAAGTCTTGAGTCACTCTTCTATGAGTTATGCTTTGCTTTGAAGATGGGAAATAGATGCAGCAGTTTATTGAAACCTTCAAACGTGCCTTTAAAATGCAGTAAACAAGAGAAATAAAGAGTTTACAAATTCTAAGAAGACTGAATGTCAATATTAGTTGAGGTCGCCTTTATTCTTAGGCAGCGTTATGGTGCATAGTCTGCAGGAATAGTTCTCCAGATATCTTAAAAGACATGCAAAGGCCTTCTTTGGTTGTTGGCTGTCTTGTGGATCCCCCACTGCTTCAATAACAATAAGATCTGGGCTCTGGGAGGCCAATCCTTGACTGACGGTGGTCATTGTGTGTTTTACAATCCAGGTATGTTTTTCCTGCATTTGCATTGTGTTTGGAATCATCGTCCCCAACGCATTGTCAAATAAATGTTATGGTGGATAGAAATCTGACTATGATTTTCTATGTTTAGTTTTAATGAGATCTCCAACATCACTGGTTGAAATGGACCTAAACCACGACAGAGCCTCCACCGTGTTTCACAGATGGCTGTAGACTCACTGTTGGACCTCTCTCGTGACCGCCTCTGTACAAACTGATGATAATTTGAACCAAAAATGTCAAACTTGGATTCATCAGACCTGTTTCCAGTTCCTGTTGCCTTTCCATCCAGTTCTTGTGTAATTTGGCAGACCTCAGCCTTTTCTCCCCGTTTCTCTTCCTTAACAATGGTTTCTTGACAGCCAACCCTCCACTGAGGCCATTTCTAATGAAGCTTTGGCGAACAGTAGATGGAACTGAAGGGTCAGATGCATTTCTCAGGTCCTGTGTCAGGTCTTTTCTGAATTTTTTTTTCTGTTTCTTGAGTATATGAGTTTTTTAAGCGTTACCACTTCTTCACTTGTCCAATTTCTTCAATTCTTATAAGGACACACTGCACACCAAGCCAAAATGTACCATGTTTTTGGCTAATAGTGCTTTGGGAATCACTTTGTTGGAGCAACAATATTATTTTATGCCTATAAAACTGTGTTGTCTTTGGTAATTTTCATAGTTTTAACCAAAGCAATGGAAACATTGTGTCTTCTTGCAAAGATACATTTTAAAATGTGATTTTTTTTTCTGTGTTCACTCAACACTGGTTCATCCTTTGAGTTAGTTGCCTATTTAATGCTTAAATGATTCATTTGTTAGTGTTAAGTGGTTCAACAAACAAGCACACACACAAAAAAAATGTCTGCTAAAATGGTCAAGCGCACTGACTGTACTGAAAAAGTGAAGAATTAGCCAATGTCCATGGCAAAAACTTGGGAAAAACCTCCAGAAATCCTGGAGAATCTTTGCTCAAGACCACTTTAAAATATAATAAAATGAGGGGTGACTCAATACTTTTGCATAATATTGTATTACTCCATATTTTAGAAGCTACAGATCAAACGGTACCCCCAGATGCCCGCCTACATCAGTTGAAACTTTACCTGTGGTGCCTCTGCAAGCAGCTATGCAACCCACCGCAGACCCTGCTTTTCCTGCTGTTTGTTATTTAGTGAATAACACGTCTCTTGTCATCCATGCCTACTTTGTTAACTGCAGAGTTCTTTAATTTGGTGTTTAAGCTTCGGGCTTTTTACATGTTGCCTGGAATGCCAGGGAGGTCCCAGAACAGACCAGTTTCACCAAAAACAAATGAAATCAGTTTGAAATCATTTCCTTTTGTGGACCTGAATTAAACACATTTTTGGTTTTGTTAAGAAAAAGTAGTGCAGGTTGTTCTCTAACCAATCTGTGACAGATGTTGTTGGCTAATGCTACCTCTCGCATTTTCTTCTTTTTACATCCCAAAAGCAACCCGGTAGATGGGCTGTGCGTAGGTGGGCCAGGTGTATTTGCGTGCTCAAGTCTACAGATGAGTGCCGGTGACATGATTTGTCATGCAGACAGCCAGCCCGCTGTCTGCTTGATTACCGCTGGCCAGCCAAACGCTTGACCCTCAAGCGGTCGAGGCCCCGGCGGTGGCAGTGGTGGGAGCATTATCCACCTCCACCCCTGCCTGTGTATAATGGCCGCGTCGTGTGATCGATGGCCTGTGTACCTGTGGAGCCCGGCAACTACAAAGCCAGACACACACACAGTGACGCACACAACTATACAGCGAAAGGGCTTTTATGAAGGCCTGGAAACACACAGCACTCCTCAGGAAACACCTTAGGTCACACCCTGACACACGAATCCATTATACAGGCTTGACGAGATGTATGGTGTATTGTCCAAATACACTGTAGTCACAGTGCTGAATTGCTTGAATGTTTGCCTGTGCAGGCATTCTTCCTCATTAAACACGACGTACAGATTACAGATGAGTATAAGATTCTCCGAGTCACTGCCTGGTGCACATTTCTTAGCTTATATATCGAGCTGCAAACACACAGTTACTCAAACACCTTGTTTAAACAATTTGTGCATTTTTTAAAATACTGAATTGTTTAAGCGAGACTTTCATGTAAAAGTTAAGTAACTTTTCTTATCAACAGAGGCTTTTACGTCAACGTTTTTTTCTGTCTCTATTGTACAAAAGCAGCAACAATGAATGAGTGAAAGCTAGTCAGGCAGGTTGACACATCTAAATACCTTTAGTTCAGCTCTGCACAACTTGCTTTTAACCAGACTATTATCTGTATTCGTATTCACATGAAAAGGATTTGAGTGATGTTGCTTTATCTTGGCCAGACATCCATGACGGGAGTCCTAGATCCGTATATCCAGTCGGTTGACAGATTACAGGAAAATCATTTACCGTATTTTTCGGACCATAAGGCGCACTAAGCAAAACAAAACAGTTAGATAAGTCAAACTTTACTCAACTCAATCTTCTTGCTTCCTCCACTTCTGTACCATTGATTCATTAATGCTGTATTCTATCACAGCTGCTCTATTCCCATGTTGTTGCAGTATATTAATAACTAGTATTGTGGATGCATTATCTCAGTTGTTCTCCTGACTGAAGTTTGGTCCGTTTACAGCATCCTGCCATGCGATTGCATTTGTCCCTAACCATCAGGAACCCTCACGTTAACTTTTATCGAGTGGAAGAAAGTTAGCGTTCATCCTGCAGCTTCACTGTTTATGTTATGCTAACATAGCTGTGTCGCTAGCAAACACGTAGCACATCGTTATATACCACCTAGTCCAACTTCAGTAACCCTACAAACGTCACTGCTGTTTATTTTTCTGTCTTCATTTATGCTGGAAGTGGTAGCAGAGCTGTACGTTTGAATGTTTCAGAAATCTCTCAGTCAGAACATGCTATATCCTGTTTAGGTGGAAGCTAGCGAGCTAACTTCCTGCTAACGTCTAACGTTAAATGTAATAAATTCTGTTTTCATGGATGCCTGGATGTTAGACTTAATTGTTACACCTGGTAAAGCAGCAACACTGATCATTTTATTACAGAATTCAGACAGTTTGTAACTCTCAGTGATGCTGCAGTGTTTGTTTTGGGACATGAAGAAGTCGGAGTTTTGGACCCAGATTACTCCGCGAGGCTCCAACAATCCATCGAGCGGTGCGGCTTCATAGCTTACCAAAGTCATACTAAAACAATTTTTTAAAGATTTTTGAGCGTCGTGTACCACATAAAATCAGTTAGAGGTCAGTAAGCACAACCAGAAGTCATACATAAGGCGCACTGTCGATTTTTGAGAATATTTAAGGATTTTAAGTGAGCCTTAAAGTGTGGAAAATACAGTAGCATTTGTTCATAAAGTCTCTAGAAGTCTACTGAAGAGAAGGAATGCTATATATTTTCTTTTTTTGATATATACTGGCTGTGAACACTGTCAAACACATGGTTTAGTTGTTCAGTTAGTCAGAGATCAGTTGACTAAAAGGGAGCATAGCTAATTGTTTCCACTGTCAGTAGCCGTCCTGCTATATGGATGGCAGTACTGTTATCCTGCAAGTATCTGCTCCCACCCGGAAAGAAATATTTCATCACAGGATAAAGACGAATATTCCCGATCACTGTGATTGATTTGCAGTGACCTTTGCCAGCGAAATTCCCTCCACAGCATGATGGAGCCACAGTATGCCCTTTCTGTTAGGGTCAGGCGTTAAGGTTATTCCTTCGAGTCGCTCGTCTCCCCCTTGCTCGCTTGCTTTCCCCGTTCCGTTCTGCTCCCGTCCATCTCCTGCATAAACAAAATCCCTCCCGCTTGATCTTTTCAAAACTCTCAGTTTGTCCTTTGGAGAGCCAAGGTTACCGTGTCCATCGCTCCCTCCCGCTGCAGCAGAGATCTGTCAACAAACTTCTGAACACTTTCTCACTTGGAAAACTTAAAGAGGAGCGGGGCTATCCCAGGAGGTAATCAAGCTCCTTCTCCTGCAACTGGTATCTTTAAACAGAATAGATAAAGGAGAAGCGGGTCATGCAGGAGAGCTCAGGTACTCTGCTGGAAAAGTTCAGTGTATTGATGTGCTGCAAAGGGCTAGTGCTTCACAGAGAGAGGAGCCCGTCAGACCGCAGGCTTGATACCTGCACCGCTAGCCCAAAGGGAGCTAGGTTAGTGCCCAGAGAAATTGACTTACTGAAAAAAGATTACTCCCTCTTTCTGTCGTTTTTTTCTATCCTTCTTACCCACACAAACCTTCTTTCACTCCTCTCAACTTTTGTGGAAAAGAAGAAAAAAAAACACTCGGATAAATTACTGTTCTTCACTGGAGACTAATGATCTACTGGTGTCTTTGCATCCTGGCCCTGAAAGTGGTGAAGAGCTTTGATGATGGAGGATTGCGGCTGACAGATAAAAGCTGGACCCCCTCCAAACCTCCTCCCCCCCACCCACCACTACCACCACCACCACCACCACCTCCTTCAGATGCTCCCCATCTCTCCCAGCTACTTAGTTATGAGCTCCAGCGTTATTTCTATAGTAACCCATTGTTATTTTATTTCATCTTTGCCCCGAAAGTTCAAGCTGGAGGCAGAGGAAGAAATCGTGGTTGCCTCTCGCTCTCTATCTCTGCCTTTGTCTCCATTCAGGTCTTTTTCTGTCTGGATGCATTCATGCATTCAGGTTTCCTTTAGCTAGTCCTCCTTTTCAGGTAAATGGATAAACATTTGCATTTTTCTAACACGTTTCTTCTATCAAGTGACAGAATTACACAAAGAAAGGTCGCCGTTTTGAACATAACACACCTTTTAAATCTTCAAAGCTCACACTGATCTCTATAGTCTCTGCACTGCCTTCTTTACCTTCCTCTCCTCCTGACTTTGTCTTTAACGAAGCTGTTGCTGCTTTTAAGAAAACGAGCTTTGTGCAAATTCACCTGCATTATTTAGTAAATTTCAGCAGCGAGCCATTAAAAGGTTGAGAGAACTTGAACTCTGAGAAAACGTGACTGTTTTTGAGCCCTTTCCCTTTCCGTCCCCACTCCTCACTTTTTCACCCGAGCGCAATTTGATTGGACTTGATTTGATTTGAGCCCTGCCACTTTCAGTTTGAATAAGGTAACCAAGAGTTATTTGCTAGGAGAGACAAGGGCCTCACCGGATGGAAGGTTTGATGAATTTTCACACTGCTTAAAAATTCCAGCTTTGCTTTATTCAAATGTAACACATGACTACAAAGACCCAGTGTTTGATGAGGTGTATGAGATGTAAATGTCGGATGGAGCCTCTCCACTTATCTGCCCCACCGAGGAAGGTGCCCAGCATCGTAATCATCTGATCTGAATGGATTCAAAGTGTGCTCCTTGATGTGAATGAGTGCTGCTCCATTGCTTTGACGGGGGGAGCGGTACAGTAACATCCCCTGGGGGCTCTGTGGATCAGATGGAGCAGGCTGGGAGATGTGTGCGGCAGCCTCTCAGGGATCTGTGAAGACTGCAGTTATTTTTCCAGGAATCCATTTTTGATGGGGGAAAGCCGCTTTAAATCTCAGATTCCGCTACATTGGAGTTAAATTTGTATCTGACTATATCAGTGTCTCCTAAAAAATCCACTTCACTTCCTTTTCTGTTTTTTTTCCTCCGACCTGTGTTTGTCGTTCAGTCATTTGAAATTACTCCGCTCTTGTATGTATAGTCAGCCACGCTGGATGAGCTTGCAAGCATAAGATGGAAATGCATGCAAATTTTAGACCTCTTACTGCAGTGACCAAACCAGAGGCAATATTGGACGCCAAAATATGTCAGTCATAAAGGCGTAAACATTATGAGCTTGGAGGAGTTGCAATGCAGCAAGCATTTGATTGGTTTTCACTCATTCGCCTTTGTATTTTTTTAGTTTTTGTCAATGGTTAGCTGTAAACTAATTGTTTGGGTTAAGCTGGTGAAATCTGCATGAGTAGATTTTGTAATTTTTCATATTGCATGTTGCAATATGACACTTACCTAGTGTCCTTTATGATGAGCATCCATGTGTGATGAGTTGGGAGTCAGAGATGCTTCTCGCTGTTGCCATAAAGGATGCTCAAGGACACCTTGTGCATATACTTAAGACGTCAGCAGCTTAGAGAAAAATCGCCATTTTTGACATCCTAGTAGTGACGAGGGGCTGCCCGTAACCATCGCAGGTTCTGCGAGGAAACTGCATCGGCTCCTTTATTTCAGTACATATGAAATCACCCGCTGTCACTCTACAGTAGCAGGCGGGAACGATATCAGCAGGAATTTATGCAAATCTTGATTAGCTCAATGAAAAATGATAAAATATCAGAGATATGAACTATTAAACAGCAGATGTTTAACAACACAGCAGATGTTTTATATCACCAGCAGCGAGAGGATACATAGGCTTTTCACTGGTGCTGCCGCTGTAGCTAATAAGCGAGCTCGTGGATAAGTGCGTGTCTACCTCTGCGCGTGGCCAAGCCTCCGGATGGCCGTGCCTCTGTCTGGGGGCAAGCTAAGCTTAAACACTTTGTGCTTGTGCTGCTGAGAGTCTGTGTGTGCACAGGCCTGTATTTGTCACTGTGTATTTGCGTGTGAGCTCTAGACCAAGCTGCTCACAGCCTGCCTGTCTCTTGTCCCCCCCTAGAGGGTCATTCAGCCCCTCTCTCAGCCTCTAATCCCGTCTGTCCGGGGGAGATAGAGGGGAGCAGACGGCCACATCACACCCGGGGCGCCGCAAACACAATCACCAGCCTTTCACAGACACTTAACGGGGCTTTGCGCTTGTTCAACAAGGCAAAACGCGGCAGGAGGGATCAATTTAATACAAGGCCTGACTCAAATGGAAAGAGGGTAAATAAATAGGCAATGACAGCGAGGACTGTTGCACAATTTGTGTAGTGGCTTTCCACTTTCTCTCAGTCTCTCCTTTGTTGCTCTTCGCTGTAGCACCTATATGATTCCACTTCCTCCCTCTGTGACATATGGGGCTGAGCTGAGGAAGAGCAGCCCTGGTCCCTCTCTCATCAGGCTGTGTTATTTTAATAAATCACTTCTGCCATTGCTTGGTACATTAATTCCCCAGGCCCAGAGGGCTGTGTTACCACTAGCAGCGATCTGCATGAGGCGCTAAATGATGTGGGGGATCCCCCAGTGAGAGAACAGAGGCTCTCTGAATCTTCCCTCCATCTCAGCATTGTCGGTTTGGCTCTCACCCTGGGCTCGCCCAGTTCTCAGCACAAATCGTATTCAGAAAGGAAGCCGAGGCCTCATCGGGCACGCATAGCCGAGAGGGAAGTCACCTGACGCCTCAGACACTAGCCGTCGTGTAGCATTGTTGCGCTTCGTTACTTCAGGGCATTGCGGTGCGATGCGTCTGCGCTCGCATCCATGTAGCGCTCCTTTCCACAATGTCAGCTTCAGGCATTAGTAAAAGTTGCAAGGACAGTCCTCACAGCAGCATTCAGGTTTAACACGATTAAATGCGTGCCTTCATGTTAACAGAAAAGGCAAACCCAAGACTGCATAAGCTCACGTCTCTTTCCTGCGTCTCGAGTTGGTCAGTTCAGACATGGTTGCTGCTGGTGTAAGACATCCAGTCTGAGAGTCTCACTCTGTCATGGGCGAAAGAATTAAAATTGTGTGCGTATGTATTAAACCAACGCTCTTTCTGCACACACGAAATTAGAACGGGGGTGCAGAGTTTTTCCTCAATAACATCTATTAGAAATGAATATTGCTCCAAGCAGCAATGAGCACACAGCAGTAACTTTATTATCCGTCTCAGGATCGGTCGGCGCGGTGCACGATCGAGAGGGCTTTGATCGAGTTCGGGTAGCACAGAACGCGAGTGCTACGGCTCATTCTGTCGGCGTCGGGCGTATGTCTGAATAGAGCCAGAAAAAAAAGCAATACCAAAGTGACCACGTCTGGAAAAATAGATTAAAAAATACAGATGAATCCAATGTTTTGTAGCCCATGTCAGAGAAATGCTCGAGTCTCACAGCAGTTTAATCTACACCTTCTCTTACAGTCCTCTTCAGTTTGCAGATACGCTCTCTTCAAATGAAATTCCATCACATTTTCTTGCAGCGAGATGATCATAGCTCTCAGAATGAGCCCCGTGTCTGCAGGTGGTGGCATACATAAACACTACGTAGACGTAGCTGTTTTACATGACTGCTTGATTGAATTCAGCACGGTGCGACTGTAGGCGCAGGTGGTACGAGTAGGAGACACCAAAGTGGTAACACTCGCACTGGTAGTGTTGGTGGGAGCGAATGTATTTCCCCACCGGGGGTACCAGACGCCGCCGTTTCCCTTCCAACACCTCAGCGCTCTGTTGGCCGGCTCTCCGCTTCTTTCTTTCTCTATACATTATAACTCCTTAGACAGAGGTGAGGTTGCTATTGGTATGCACAGACAACACCGGCAGATTCACCACCCAGAATACCACTGGGAGATTATACCCTTCCTGCTCCACGCAGCAGGGATTCGGCTACCGTAAATAGAGCGCTTGGGAGTGTGCTGTGTGCCCAGAATGACAGAGCACTGCAGTGGCTGAATACTCCAGCCAGACGGCGAGCACAAACTCAAGGACTGCCGCAAATACAGTAATCTCTCATGCTTTTGGTTGTGGTTTTTACCTTTTTCTACAGGGACTCAGAAATCGTCGCGCTGGAGATCCATCTGGCTGATTGTCAGCGTGCACTGGGCAGCCGTTGGGGCATGCAGGACACAAGCTACAGACAAAATCTGTTGGACTTTAGAAAAGAAAGCAGGAGGCCAGAGTGGAAAAAAATAAAAAAGCTGCTCACAGGAACCGTGCATCAGTCAAGACAAGAATTCGGGCCTACTTATAGTTTTCAAAGGAGAAAATTGGGCCATTTATTTGCTTTTTGCTCAAAGATTAAATGAGTTTATTAATAAATAATTCATTGTATGCTTGTATCAAATCTTCCGAGGCACGAGGCGTAAGTCGTAGCAGTGCGTTAGCATGTCGATCGTATCATGAATAAAAAGCAGGAGTTCGTCTAAAGGCTTATGCAGAATCAGAGACAAAACCTGAATGACAGTGAGAGAGGTAATTTGAACGAGTGTAATGACTTGCTGTTGCCATGGTGTGCAATGACACACAGTGGAAACACAGACGCAGCACAGTGAAATTCAAGAGGAGAAGCGCTTCGGCACGTTTTAGCAACAAGCTACCGATTACGTTACGAAGGGATAATTAACGCGAGCGTGCACCAAACTTTTTGTTTTTTAAGGAGACGTTAATACAAGTTTAATTAAAACATTTCATGGTCATTTTTTAGTTTTCATCGTCAAGTATTAGCAGCTTCTCTTTTTCTCCTCCACATCCCAATTTCCATTTGTCTTACGTTTGACCCATTAAAACTGCATCTGTGCATTTGACTTAATATGGGCACGGAGGGCTGTCTTAATTAATAAGCAGGCATCCACCAAACTAATCTGCCTGTGTTGTGAAGTCTGTCCTTTCCATTAAGTGGGACTCACATTATCTCCTAATCAAATTAGTCACTTAATTGTGGCCCTCCCTTGATGGATCCCATGAAAAAAGGAGTGCCGTGTTTGCTGCAGGGGGATGTGTGAAGATGGAACACGGCTGTTTCATTACGATATGAATTTTTTAATAACCAAAGCGTTCACTGTCATCTTCTTGCTTTGAACCTTGGCAAAGGGTGAAGTTGAATTTGACATTTTATCCACTCACACAGTTGAGTGTCTGGCTGCTTTGTTGGGGCTAAGTACCATAGCCCAGGGCCACTACCCAATTGCCCAACAGGGGATTGACCCCTGTCATCCACTGATCACTAGTCTGCTTTCTTAATCACTCCCCCGCATTGTCTACTGCAATACTTGATCTCAGTCGATGCATTAACTCCTTCATCCCTCTTAGAGCTGCTATTCCCCAAGTCGTGATTAAGGAGTGAAATCTGATGTTACCAAAGATTTCACTCCATCCGTCCATCCTTGGACAGATTGGCTCCTGAGGGGAGGGTCTCTAATTTTAAGGAGCCAAGTCCGCCCCCGCGGCGTTACAGCGCGGGCGCGGTGGCCGGGGGAAACCCCGGGTCCTGATGAATGGAGGTATGTGTGGTCGTTTGTCCCGCTGATTGAGTTTTATCCCCTGCCCTTTCACAGCAGCCAGACAATAAAGAGAGCCACATCCAAGCGTGACAGGTTAACCTAACAGTAATAGAATACTCTTAATAGTCTAGCCTCAGCCAAAGTCCACGGCAGAGACGTCCAAATAGCCAAGCTTCCTTTGTGGCGGGAGTGGAGGTGTGAGGGGGGACCGGCTCTCACTGTTGTTGTGTGATGGAAGCAAGGACAAAGAGGGCAGCTTGATGGCTTAATGTGCGGTTTGATCGCTTCGTTGGGTGAAATTGAAGTTAGCGAGGGCGACCGAACACAAGGGAGGGGGTGTATTTTCAAAATGGAAATTAGTCGTATACGAGCGTGACATCGACGCGCTGTATCGCTTAAATATTTTATGGGAATCCTTGAGCCTTTGCATTGGTACAGATGCCGCGACGCGGTGGTGGCGTCTGCACAGAAAAGCACAATCAAAGTGAGCAAACTGTCAAAGGAGATTTGGATGATGTTGTCATGACGTTGACATGAACGTGTCTGTTTTCTGGCAGATAATCTTCACAAAGAGAATCCTCCGGGCTACATGCATCCGCGCAGGCAGAGCCTCTGACTGTGTTTGTTTCTGTTGCACCTCCGCTCGCAGTTTGTCATGTCTGACTCGGGCTTTAATTAGGCCTGCGAATTGAAGCGGCGGCGGCAGCAGCAGGGCTGGGAGCCCTCTGTCCACAGCTCAGCCGTCCTCCACGGTGTCTCCTCGGAGGACCTCTCTGCTCTGTGTGGTTAAGATAATAGAGGCTCGCTCGGAAGATGTTAATTGAGGGGAGATAAAGTGCAGTAGTGGCTGCGGGGATGCACGGAGCGGGGGTGGAGGGGAAGGAGGGAGAGCTACCTGATTAGAGGCTGAGGTGTTTGACTTACAGCTCTTCTTTTGATGATGATATATGTAGCACCAGATTTTTCAAGGAGAAAGACAGAAACGCACGAGGAGGAGCCTAAGAGATAGTTATTAAAGTTTTCCCTGGGGCGTTTCTGTTCTTCGCTGTGCCGTTACTAAGTTACGCTCTCGGGTTTGTGGAGTGAAGAGTCAGGTTTCGAGGAGCTTTTTGGGGGCTCAGAAGGATTTGGCAGCCGTGCAGACGGGCAGGGAGAGAGGCAACTCTACCTGGGCCTCGGAGGTTGAAGCAGAGATGGAGGTGATCTGACCGAAACAGCTGAAGTGACAGAAGCTACATTAATAGTGGCATATGTCTGGAGCAGAGAGAAACTAAAAGGGAGAGAAAACAGACTCTCCACCAGCCCGGGAGAGGATGAAGGGAACGAGAAAGAGGAGGGGAGGACGAAAAAAGCAGAAAACAGTGCCAGCAGCCTCTATAATTGCCTCAATGCCGCTGGGATTGCTTTCATTCAATTGAAGCATTCTCTTTCTCTGTACATTGGAGGTGGAGATGGAGGAGGGGAGGAGGGGTCGGGCCGGGTGGCGTGGGCGGGCGGGAGATCCGACGGTGCCCTCCCTCTTCCAGCAACATACAGTGATGAGGGCGATAGCTCCCCTGTAGCGGCCGAATCTCTGGCATCAGTGTGAGCAACAGAGAGAGCGAGCGAGCGAGTGAGATTTAGTGTTTGTGAGAGAGAGAGCAGAGTACTGTGGAAGAGTGAGGCAGCGATAAGGAGGTAGGTGGACCACAGATCAGACCTGTCAGATGTGATTGTGCGGCCAAGTGCAACCCCGCATGTGAGCGTGTGTGTGTGTTTTTATATTTCCCAAAGACAACCAGCTTCCCCGCCCCCTTTCATCACAACACACACAAACACAGCATCGCTGCCCAAACACACGCACATTGCTCGAGGAATCCTTTTATTTCTTTATTTGGGCTCCTGTTGGTGCGTGCCTTAGATGCTCAGCTCCCTCCTCCTCTCTCTTCTTCTCCTCCTCCTCCTTGTCCTGTTCTTCTCTCCTCCTCCTCCTCCTCCTCTCCCCTCTCGCTTTGCCGCTCTCTCACAGCCTCGGTTTTCTTTTTTTTTTCTCCTCTTCAATCTTGTGCAGGTTGTATCTGACGGAGGGACCGGTGCCGCGCTCCCATCCCCGCGCTCCTTCAGCAACAACACTGTGAGTATTCTCATGCTAATTTGGCTTCTCCAGCCTCCCCAACATCGGTTTTGTCTATTTCGCTTTCTTTTTATTCTTTGCCTCTTTTATGTTTTCATCCGTCGCGCCAAACACAGCGGTGGCGGCAGCAGGAGAAGCAGCGCGGGAAGGGAGAGAAAGAGGAATGAGAGAGGACATGCACAGAAATACAGAGAGAGGAGAAGAGAGGGGAAGGCAGAGAGGGAGGGGGGGGGAAAGAGTCGAGGAGGGAAAGGGATTTCTGCCGCCGCCGCTGCGAGCAAGCCGCTCTGCTTTCGGAGGTGTTTCTCCTGGAGGATGGTGGAATTGCCGAAGGGATGTAGGGGGCGGGTCTTGGTTTTGTGAGTAGATAGTTGTGCGAGAATGATAGGGGATGTTGTTGACAAGCATAGAGTGGCTCATCAGACAGCCGGGCAGCTGGAACCAAGGTTTTCTCTGTTGACTAAACTTCTGATTCATCCGTCACTTTCCATATTTACACGCGCACACAGATAGATGCGCTTCTCTTTCTTTTTTCTTTTTTTTAACCGACGTTGCTCTTGTTGTGGAGCGAGGACTTTTACGCCGCCGTCATTTTTCTGGTGACGCCGTGCAGATGGGGGATGAATTGTAGATGGATGTTGCTCCTGGTCCAAGATGTGCTAAGCATATGTGTGTGCCATTCATAGCCTCAAAAGCACTTAGCGTAGTTTTAATGACTACAGTAGCAGATGCACGAGTAGGATTTTTTTTTTTTAAATTCAGTGTTTGTGCCCACGTACCATTAGTTGTGACAGGGTTTTGGTTTTTTAAAGAGGAAAACGCGTTACTACAGAGCTGTGCATGCCTAGAGTGCAGTGATTGTGCCTACTGTACACAATAAAGGATAGTCAGTGTGTGTGTGGGTGCAGGGAGGGGGGGTCAGGAAGTCAGCGTCCATCCGTACATGCTGCTCTTTGATCAGAGGGCCACGTTTAGTCTGCCCACGACATGTGTCTGAGCCATATGAAGAGTGGGTGGGTGTGTGTGTGTGTGTGTGATGGAGCCAAGACGGGCCCTGTGCCCTCACTGCAACACCATAGCTAATGGGCACATGGGTCAGCAGGGTTGGACGCTCCTCCGCTTGTGCAGATATGTCACCAATACTAAAAAGTCTCCGAGGCCTTCACCGCAAGTCACGAAAACACCAATCTTTGCGAGGCAAAAAAAATGCCCATATTGGGCCAACAAAACGCTCACAACACACTTTGGCAGATTCATTTGGCAGAGTGAAAGGGATTGATCTGAGCGTGGCAATTAGGCAAATTTCAGAACTAAGCATCTGGCGAGGCGAGAACGCTTTGCCTGGCAGAGGATTACCATTTTAGTTCCATTTTCAGACAACGCAGCCCAGAATGTGTTATTTCACAGCACTCCAGCAGCACAGCGGCTCGGGCGAAACCCAGCGAGCACATGAAGGATCTCTGTGCAACATTTCTGCTGTGTATGTTGATTCCCACAACCTGCAAAGTCAAAGCGACGCGCTGATTAATCGCGATTAGGTTTAATATGCGTGTTCGAAAGCGGTGGCGGCCCGGCCTCCCTTTCCTCTGCCTTTATGAAAATGAATCGTCGGAGTAAAATGCCTGAAATGATAGCAGCCTGCCGATGAGCTTGCTTTCTAAAGTAGGCTGATATAAATGAGAACCATTCCCCCAATTACGGAAGATTAGGTTACCCTCCACCAATCTGAATCCTTAAATCCCTTCTGTTTTTACAGCTCTGTCTGGCGAATGTAATTCAGCCTCGAGACCTGGGCAGAATAGCAATAAAAGAAGGTAGAAACTTTAGCAGTGAAACCCAGGCAGTAAAAATATCCATTGGGAAAGAGCTAAAGCACATGATAATTGACACTGCGCTGTGTTGCAGTTGGCTGTAATTAACTGTGTAACAGAGGTTGTCAGTCGGAAAGAGAGAAAGCCCCGACTATCTTAGTGCATTTAACACACTTGAAAGTGCAACGTTTATCGTGTCTTTCCAGCTTTCACCGAGGGTGTGTTTCAGGTTAGCGGGGGCCTCTCGCCTGTATTTATCCAGATCTTTTACTACAGGCCCAGTCAGACATTACGCGCCGCTTCCTTTATCCTTTGTTCGACAGTTTCAGTGCATGAAAAATCAAAAGGAGCCATTGTTTCTGGGGCGAGCGCAAAAAAGCTTATCATCTATTTTTAGTGCGCTTTTCCTCATTGTTGCCTGGGCCACGATTCGTGCTTACGTCTAGCAGGAGTGTGCCATAAACTATGTTGTGCTTCGCAGCCAGGCGCTGGCTGTGGTGACAACTCTCACCCACACGCTAGTGATCTATGAGCCATATAGCACCGACCCCCTGCCGCCTCGCCAGCCGCTTTCGAACGCGCGCGACCGCAGCAGTGTCGTTCTGCCTGTGTGATAGCACCCATATGCGCACAGAGCACCTGTATTAACGTAATGCGCTAAGCCTTTATTTCTCATCACTTATCACAAGCCGCTACACGCTGTACCGAAAAGGAGGGGAAAAAGCTCATAAAGATAAAAATCACATTTCACTAGAGGGTGCTTGTGTGACAGTGATATATGCTGTGAGCATCCTGCCACCTCATTGAGATGGGAGTGAGTTCTGGGTGGGTAAATCAATTTGTGCAAAGGCTGTTGGCGCTAGTATTGGTTTCGTGATATGATCTTTGTTGTCCATTTTTAGAGGTCAGCGAGAGCGCCACGACAAGGGCGAAAGAACCTGACCGCGTTCTCTTGTTTCTGGGCTGGTAAATGATCTACACCAAGAGGATTGTGGGTAATCAAAAAAGTATACACATGTTTTTCCAGGTTTAGGCGCTATGGATTCTCTATTAAGAATGCACGCTCATCCATTATCGCGCGTGTCTTGATAGAGTATCCACAGCCAGAGGCGAGCTCTGTCTGCGCATTAATCGGCGTAATTACTCAGCGAGGGTGACGGTGATTATGGAGGTGCGTCTGAGTGCAGATACCAGTGGGAAACTGGGGAGGGGTGGACCTGGTGGTAGACCAGTCAATAGGTGAGCGCGACTCTCATCTCTGGGATCTCTGGTCAGGAAGAAACGACAGGAAGCCATTCCCTGGTGTCCGCCTCGTGGCGTATCACGTAGTGTGTTATACAGTAAAAGACTTTATCCTATACCGCCGAGAACTACTTTGAGCTTTCGCCGTCAGTTCAGAACATCCCTCGTTCTCCCTCTTGAAATCATTTTTAACTCTACTCCAAAGTCGAGTACCCAGCGGACCAAAACAAATCAAAATGCATGTTTGAAAAAGAAAAAAATAAGAGCCAGAAGTAAAAAAAAATGCTAAAAACTATGATTCATACTGACTCAATCTAGTAATATCTAGAGTATGTGTGAGAGTAAAAAAAGCTCTTTGAGCTTTGGCTGGGAACAGCATTTCCACTTTAAGAGTTTTAATCCTTTTGTTAGTAAGATACTGATCTCGTGACTAAATGGAGAGCTCAGTTAATGCTTCAGTCACACGAGAGTAAAAATAGGACGGCAACCTTCTTGTGACCAGGGGAAAAAATGGTTGCACAATGATTGCACGTGATGGTTTAGCAACAGCCTCAACCTTGGCAACGGTTATTGATCGACTCCAAACAACTCGCAGCAGTCACTCTGATTGGTGAAGGTTTCCAAACCATTAGCATCTAATTTATAAATGCCGACAGACTGCCGACATGTTGCAGTCGATCTGCGACACGTGCAACAGGGGACTCAACTGGTTATGTTCCTATATGAAAGCATGCAGAAACTACCATTTGTCACAATTTGTGAAGGAAATCCGCTTTCCTATCTCTAAAATTACATGTGCAGATTTGCATTTTTCGCTAACTTATAATTTATTTGTCATATTATCATTGATTGCATGCAATTGCCAACTTGAGTCCGGCTTATTGATCTTTTATTGATTTCTTAATGAACCAAAGTCGCACTGAAAACATCGACCGACGAGTGCTCGCAGACCTGCTCGCAACTAGTTCAGTGGCAGTGAAATGTCTGGTTCATTGCCGTCACAGTACCTTTGGTCATCCTGCAGTCTGTTGTTTTCCTGGTGGGACTTTAGCATTTGGTGGGACGCTCGACAAAATTACAATCACAACGTTTCAATGTGCAGGACACAACCATGGGTTCCTGCACATCTTTAAAGAGAAATGCATGTCAATGATCACATTTAAGGTCATTAAATGTTTTATTTTCACCCTTGAAGTCTTCTATTTTGAGATGATCACATTCTATATTTGCAGCTATCTTATATTGATGCCTTTTTTAAAATTATGTGCTCAAAAGCTTCATCTCACATTCACTGAAGGTATCACACAAACCATGAAAGGAAGAAAAATAAGCTTTCAAATACAAGTTTGGAGATATTTGGCTCCGAGATGAAAAATACCAAGAATATCCTGAAAGTCGAAGGAGCAATTTTGAGGCAAAAAAAAAAAAGTTTGAAACTTGGGACAATGAGTTCCTGAACAATCAAGTCCCGTATGAAACCAGAAGAGCACATTATGCTTGTATTAAAAAAAGATAAGGTGCCAATGGATTCTTTCATGCCTGCTGCTAGTACACCGTCATCTCCTGCTGGTACGCTGACTGGTAAAATTGGACGTATTGATGAGTTCTGTTAAACTGAATCTTTCAGTAATTCTTTTCAGTGACTGCTAAACTGCTCCGTGGGTTGTTGTTTTTTTTGTTTTTTTGCACACAATCTGTATTTTTAAGATGTTTTCTGACTCTGAACTTTTAGATACATTCAAAAAGATAAAGCATTTGTTGATTTGGTAATGTTGCTGTGTGGAAATGCTTTTCACTTCTCTTTGTTTAGGCTTTTAAAAGGTTTTAAATTTGACTTTAAAAAAGAAAGTGTGCGGCAATCTCATTCCACCAATAATACTGAAGCTTATTAGACCGTCTGTGGTTTGAATATTGAATTATAACTGAGCCTCAAGAGCAAGGATGTTACCACTTTGGTCACCAGCTGTCATATGATAGGGGGAAACCGAAGCGAGTGAGTGCATGGAGTGATATTATTCCCTGTTCAAGTGTACACAAGTAAGAAAAAATAGAATAACTAGGTGCGAAGGTTTCAAGTTACGTCATCTAATTCACCGTACACGGAAGACGTCACCGTACCGGCCGCACTCTTTGAGTGACTTGTGATCTCTGGGAACTGCAGTGCAAAATCACCACAGCAACTACTGCTTAGCAACAAAGATGTTGCCATCATAAAAAGACGGGGAAAAAAACAAAACAAAGAAAAACAACAACAACAAAAAAAGAGGAGCTCTTGGAGTTGTGACTTGATTTAGTGTGTTAGAATCTAATTAGTTTTATAGCACCGACCGGTGCGACGGTGGCCGTACAGATGTTCGGCACGAGAGATGCTCGTAAAGAAAAGGAGACGGC
This sequence comes from Mchenga conophoros, assembly GCF_057382185.1. Lineage (NCBI taxonomy): Eukaryota > Metazoa > Chordata > Actinopteri > Cichliformes > Cichlidae > Mchenga > Mchenga conophoros. The sequence continues at coordinate 36,680,178 of NC_140529.1, forward strand.
TGGTCAAATCAAAGCCGTCGAGTCAGGGAAATAAAAGCGGAGGAGCGGGAAGCGAACGCGCTCCAGCTCTGAGGGCTCTGTATTGTCTGTACAAGGGCAACACAGTTACTCTTTGCGGTACATTTCAGGAATGTCTTATAACATTGTCAGCGTGCCGGCTAATAGGAAAAGCATTGTTGGCCATAATAAGTGAATGAGTTTAATAGGTGAATGTCTTCCACTTCCCTTCTTATCTCGGTGACTTTCACTTTCTCGTACCGCCCGCAGCAAGTAATCATGGGAAATATATGACTCAGAGACGCCGTTTTTAATTAGGGACAGTTTTTAGCATTATGGAAAGAAAAAAGGCTTTTGACTTTTGGATGTCTTGAAAGAATTTTCCCGTGCGCGCACACACATGCATGTGGAGCCATTTTCTTTGAGTTTGGCTTTCTCATTAATCACAGCAGAACCATGGCTGATACTAGCGTACGGGAGAGGGAACCAGGCTGGAACGACAGAGTCGAATATTTGAACATCTCAGTGCTGATGTGTGCAAAGCAGAGCGTGTGTCTGCAGGGGAGGCTTTGAAATTTCATCCACTCCATCCCTTTTAACTCGGCGGAGGGGATGTGTGTGTCTCGCTCCAGTTGGCCAATGGCACGTTAGGAAGCTCCTGAAAATCCCCGCCGCCCGCATCCCCCCCGTCCGCCAACCATTCACACACACACACACACATGCACACTCCTCTCTATCTCCCTCCCCTCCCCTCGCCTTCCACTCCACAGACCTGCACTGTGTCAGATAGTTTAATGTGAAATTGCTTTTCTTTCAAATTTCCCCCTGGAAACGCAGGTCGTCGCAAAATGTTACATCTCATAATGGTGTGTTATTGTTGTTCTTTCATACGAGTTCTTGGCTTCCGAGCGTAGGATTTTCAGCACGGAGCTGAGGTCACACTCGGCTATTTTTCCCTCTGCTTCTGTAGCCTCTCCTCTCCTTCCTCCCATCTCAGATTCTGCAGCGAACTCTTCCTCTGCTGCGCCCATGGTAACCCCGCTGAAAAATTTATCACCACCTCACTCTATGATTACGCTATGCATTAGCAGGGCTTAAATTTAATTTGTCGGCGGGCCCTCGCGGCAGTGCTACGGGCCTGGCCTATCAGAGACACTTTGTAAAGGGCCTGGAAGAGCCTCCCGGGGTGATCCTATCAGTCAGACACACTGTCAGCAGACACACTCAGTTAGTCAGCATTGAGTCAGAAATGTGGCCCAGCCAAGCCACACGCCACCGTTGGCTGCTCCGCTGGGCCGCTGCTGTGGGCATCAAGCTCCCCCGCCTGCCAATCAAAGCTCCAGCAAGGATGCTGACCTTTGTTCCCCTGCTCAAATGAATGCTCTTCAACAGGTGATCCGGCCGACTCCCTTGCCTCGGCGCGCTCAAGTTTAAATATAGCAGACTTTTCTTATGCGCCTTTCGCATTAGCCTGTTACAGCACCGCTGTGTGTTTGTGTCAGTAACCCTGTAGGATGGAGGCACATTGCTTCTATATTTTTAGACTTTATTCAGTACGTGTGTCAAACCTCCGACAATCGCCTCAATAATAATCACCTGTCCTAAAGTGGCTATTACTGTCTCCCACTCCTGTGATTTACATTAATACCTAGTGGTTAATGTCATGTTACTTTATTGGGAGTATGTGGAACATTAAATTCAAGGTGCTGCCTCTGCAGCTATACGCTGTGCGATTACGCTCCCTTATTTTTACTCTTACATTTTCATCCTCACAGATGACTATCAAAATAGCTTGATCTGAGGCCACCACAGACTGCTTTTATCGCCGCTCGCAGAACGAGAAGGTCAATTTTCAAGGCATTTGGTTGGGGGAAATGTTTAAACCGTCTAGTTACTAAGAGAACCAAGAGGGCTTCGTTCTTCCCGCGGCTCTAATTGGGATCCATTTTCATTTTCATATGGTTTTAAATGTCAAGAACAGAGCACACGCAAAGTGTTTTGAAATTGCTCAGGAAGGCCTTGGTCCCTGGGTCACACAGGTTGAAAGCATATTGGTTTATTATGAAAAGAAGACGTGGTGTAAAAAGGCACTCTGCAGCTGAGTTTTACCACTGAAAAAGGAAAAAAAAAGATGATGTTCTGCTTCTGACCTCATCCTTGGTCTGCTGGGAACATAATGTCAAAAGTTGCCAGCCCCTTCTTCATTTGACAGAAACAAATCCTCTGAAAGGACTCCCCCTCCCAGCGTGGAGGCTGTACACTCTCTTCACGCCTGGGTTTCCTCTCACAGTCAGAGGATATACAAGGCAGGTTGACTGGAGACTCCTAGTTCCTGAATTTTATGAATGGAAATGTGCAATTTTCAATCTGTTTTCTACCTCTACTGCCACGAAGCGAGAATGCTAAAGATTCTTGATGTGACAACATATAAAAATAACTAAATTTGTTCTGTCTGATATCACTGGTGTTTCTCACTTTTGTGACACAGGCATTTAAAGAAAGCTCACGCTCATCTCTCTTAAATCCACCCCCTCCCCCAGAAAGTATTGTGGAGTGCATGCATTACATAAAGCCAAATACACTTTCATATCACCAGGAATTATACCATTAGCAACAGGGAACATTAATGGATGCTCTAGCACCATTTAGTCAGCATCCTGAAGACTAAGAATAGCTATCCTGTCACATGTAGGGTACCAGTTGAAGCTCACATGGTGTCATTATGCTATAGTGAACTAAACTGTTGAGTTAACATTTACTTCATAAGATAAACCCCTGTGAAGTTCTTAATAATACCACCAGTTCTCTCGCTGTGTGCCTGAGATGACCACGTTACACTCTCAGTGATATCAGACGGAGCACGAGTAGAAAGCATGTTTGAAACAGAGGATTTAGAGCAGTAGAAGCCTTCGGCGCACAGGGACTACTTGCTAACATCCTGAACTCCTGTCTAAAATCTTGGTGATGGCTAACATTAGCATCCATTGTTACAGTGTGTGTGTATATATATATATATATATATATATATATACATAGTGGTGGTAGACAAACAGAAGAAGACGGCCGTAGTGATCGATGTAGCGGTGTAGCGGTTCCGAATGACAGCAATATCAGGAAGAAGGAACACGAGAAGCTGGAGAAATACCAAGGGCTCAGAGAAGAGCTCGAGAGGATGTGGAGGGTGAAGGTAACGGTGGTCCCCGTGGTAATCGGAGCACTAGGTGCGGTGACTCCCAAGATAGGCGAGTGGCTCCAGCAGATCCCGGGAACAACATCGGAGATCTCTGTCCAGAAGAGCGCAGTCCTGGGAACAGCTAAGATACTGCGCAGGACCCTCAAGCTCCCAGGCCTCTGGTAGAGGATCCGAGCTTGAAGGATAAACCGCCCGCAGGGGCGTGCTGGGTGTTGTGTTATATATATATATACACACACACACAAGTATAGCCGCCACGTGCTTGTATGCACGTCTGTCAGGGCGGGTGGTGTCCTGGGGGATCTCCTCCCAGATCTGGACCAGGGCATCGCTGAGCTCCTGGACAGGCTGAGGTACAACCTGGTGGTGTCGTATGAACTAAAACATCATGTCCCAGAGGGGCTCTGCTAGATTTAGGTCAGGAGAGCGTGAGGGCCAGCCAGCAGTATCAGTCCTAAAATAATGCAAGCATCCAAAATTAAACTAGGATGTTTGGAAATGACGTTTTCATAGGGGAGCTAATTATGTGTGTGTGTGTGTGTGTGTGTGTGTGTGTGTGTGTGTATGTGTGTGTGTGTGTGTGTGTGTGTGTGTGTGTGTGTGTGTGTGTGTGTGTGTGTGCAACTTAAAAAACTAAAATAAGAAAAAGTAAAATATGTCCACTTAAATAAATGTGTGTATGTGTTGTAAAAATCAATCAAAGGAAATATGATCACTATAGCCAAGATCAAAAGAAGACAGAGAAACAAAGTATCAGTTGCACAATAAACACAAACTATGGAATCACTGTGTGAAAGCACAGGAGAAGCAAACCCACTGACTGTTGCATTTCCAGAGAAAATTATTTTAACGCAGTGCTAAATCTTACTTTTGTGCATTATACTCTGAAGGAGCCCTTAGCCTAGAAAACTGTTCTGCACCTGAAGCATGCAGGCTGCATGCGATCTTGAATTGCTGTTAGGTCAATAATTAAATTCCCCGGAGGCCTGATTTTGTATCTGGGGTTCAAATGCAATTTTTCTCCCCCTAACAGTGTATAATCCCTCGTCCGGGCAGGCCTGTATTTCTACCTTAAACATCCCTTTCATTCCTTCATTTAATAAATGACACCCAGAGGACGAAACGGGGACAAGTCCCCGCTGACACCTGTGAAATATAGACTGATAATGCTCCTGCCACTCGCTTAATGCCGCTCCCTTCCACCTCCTTTTGTCTGACAGGCCAGCCAGATGCATGTATCATAATGAGCGGATCTCGCCGCCGTCAATTAGGTGCATCTTAAGCATGTGACTGAAGAGATGAGGGATCTCTGCTGGCCTTTGGGAATGAGCGTCATTTCTCCTCCGAGCGCACGTAGCATCACAAGCAGAGTGTCTATTGCTTTGTCTTTTAGCGGCGCGGCGAATATGCGGTGATGGTCCCAGGGGCGGTGTGACGGAGAGGAGCGCGGTGTACCGGCGTCCGCGTGCAACCCCTCCCCCTCGTCCTTTTTTTTTTTTTTTTACAGAGAAAGAACTCACTCATTGTTTGATTTAATTACTTGCTTTAGACTTCAGCAATTATAGCTGAGCAGCACATATGTTAATTATATCTGACCTCACATTTTTGCTGCTCTGTTAATTGTTCGCTTAGATGACATTCTGAGATGACTGTCATTGCTGCTGCATATCGGGCAATTTAAAGGGAAAAAAGACCTTGGATGGCTTTGTGACAGATTTTGGTCAGTGGGAAAGTTTACACTGCAACACTCATTCCAAGTGGAGGTGGAGGGGGGCGTCATGACTTGTCTGTACATCCATCAAACAGAGATTACGTGCACCTCCTCCCTGTATCTACGAGCCTAAAGATGCCGGGCCAGCGATTTTTTTTTCCCCTTCCTTTTTTTAATGCAGAACTCACTTCCTGTTGTTTACGAGATGATGCATTTTGTTTTTCTCTTGCCATTATTACCCAGGAAACATCTAAACCCACTAATGTCCCAGTTCAGAGCTCATTTTGTCTCTTCTAATGCACATTCCCTTCCGGATGTCCTAGGCTGCAGAAATCCATTAAAAATAGCTCGCAAAGACAAACTGCAACCTGAACTAATACATCATGTTAAACGACACATGTACTGCAATTTTTGCGAGCACGGTTTTGCCACACGGCTTATTATCACATCTAATGAGGACGGTTTTCACTTTTGCCGTTGCTGCACGCTGTGGTTTAATTCCCCTGCCAGTGAGGAGGCAGAACAGAAGTTAAGGTAGCGTGGAAGGCAGATACACGTAGCCAGCTCTTCAGACTCATTTTGTCTGGCAATATCGCTGCGGCGGTGTGACCGCGGCCTTACGAAGCAGTGGCAGGAGAAATGAAAAATGCACGTGCTGTTCGCCATGATTGTATTTGTTAATGTAGCCGTATTGTCTCTGCGAGCCGTTTCTAATGGACTGTGCTTTTGTTTGTCACCTTAAGTGAGCGGCGATGCCTCTTGCTTCACTTCACCACACTGGAGTTGGTTTAGGGAAAACAGGTGTTTTATTTAGGGAGGAAATGACACGTTACACTTGCTGTATTTCAGTCACATCTAGTCCAAGGTAGGTTGGCGAATGATAGGTTTAAAAAAATGCACTTAAACTTGAATGTGGTGTTCACACGCAGAGTCTGTCAAAACCTATCCAAAGCTTCCTGGCATTACACGTTGACTCTGGATGCTAAAGAAAATGTTATGAGAGACACAAATTATGATAGAGAGAAAAGAAAACCTGCCATTTGTGTTTTCTCAATGCTTCCCCGCCATGAAACGCGCTCAAATTGCTTTACTTGCTTTAATATACAGCTACGATTTAACCGTGTGCTCGCCGAGCAGCTCTGCTACGCGGGAACGTCAGAACCGGCGGCCTGGCTCGTATAAAACGCACTAAGGCCGTGTAAATATTGTCGTATATTGTATATACTCCAGCAGGCTCATGTTATAATTATAATTGTCATTCCAATTCACGCGTTTGACAGTCAACTGATGCACGGTAAATAGCATCACGTGTTGGTGAGTTCCAGCGCGCGTCTGCTCGTCCTCTTTGTTGATTCTGTTTGCATTCGGCAGATGCTGTTTTCCTTTCCACACTCATATCTCCTGAGATATTAAATCATTTAGAGTTTTTCTTGACTGATGCACATGTAACGTGGGCACAGATGATTTGTCCTCTTTGTGTTGGAAAAGTCACACAAGTGCTGGTTTCCCAGCTTCTTTTATAGCTGACTTTCCTTTATAGCTCGCTCGCACTCAACCTAATATGACTCACCACTGCGAGCAGCGTTTGTAGTTTTGATTTACTCCAAAGACCTTTTTTTTTTTCTTCTAATAGACGGGTTTTTTAAAAAATTTCTTGCTAATGTCGTGTCGGTGTGTACGCAGGCTCGCCTGTTTTGGTCGAGATTCTGAGTTGATGGCAGCGCACATTCATTAAGCGCAGTGGCTCAGGCTTCTTCCCACCAGGATTCACAGACAGCTGTCAGTTCAAGGAAGATCTCCTGCACTGATTGTGCATCAACATTCGCTCCGACTTCCCTCTCACAGCTCCTTACTTCAACATTTACATACCCATCAACTAGGTGACTGTCAGGGCACATTATGCATGTCTCAGAATATGCAGGTTAATGTGTTTATGCCATTATAGCTTATTAAAGCTTTGTTAAAGTATGATTTTTTTAAAAAATGGTACACTTAATATTATATGAGAGTTTATGGTGGTAATGATAGAAACATTGCCCCTACATACATGCTGCAAACGCAGCACCTTCATCATCCCACTGGGGTCATTTCTGTGTCTATTGTTGTCTCTCGTTTTAGCGCCGGCTCTCTCTCTTAAGTTTCTCTGCTCTACAAACACCTGAAAGAAACACGAGGGCATTTAGTTTTCTTTTACCGGCTATAATTGCTTAGTTTGCCTGCTGTTTGGCGTTGGATAGGTGGTATGCGCTGGGTTTATCAGTTTGTTTGCTGAAAACAGTTGCCTGCTTCAGCATCCATAGCCGATGTTATCAGCCCATTGAATGGCTGTTATCGCTTGTTATCACTCCCATACATATCACCAATAGGCGCCCTTCTCTTCTTAGCAGCCGGCTCAGTAGACTGTTATCATCAATTGTGATCGGTGATAAACAGAGGAACCCAGATTAAGAGCAGAGGCATCTAGAGGTCATGTGAGGAAGTGCATGTAAAGTCTCTAGTGGGAAATATGGATATCAATCAGAACAGTGATCTTTTACTAACCCTAACCAAGTAGTATTGTATTAGTTGTGAGATAAATGCCTGTTTTAGAGCTGAGGATGAATGGCTCCAGGTCTCTGCAACATAATTAGCCCATGGTAATGGGTAAATATTCCTTTCAAAATAAGACACACAACTACAACACGGGAAAAGACCCAGGGAAACAAACCATAAATTTCACACCCGAGCCTCAACTCTCGCAGCCCGGTACTGGTCCATGGCCGGGGGGTTTGAGACCGCTGGTCTGGAGGAGGACTCATTGGAAGAGTCGTGAAGTTTATCACTGGAAACAACAGAACTTTGATTCATAAACAGTGTTAAGCAGATGTGGATAACACATTAAACATTGTCTTTTATTGGTTTTTCAGCGGTTTTACACTCAGATGTGACAGTAATTTGGTGCCTTTCTAGAATTCATGTAATGGTAAGCAAAAATGACTTTATGGATTTTGCTTGATTTATCAGAAATGGAAAGAATAATTTGTGACAGTAAGTCTTGCAGGCCTGTTTTTGCTTTCTGTGTGAGTGTCTGTAATATTGATTAGCAGATGTTTGGGGAAAAATAAGATACAAGAAATTTTAACCATATGTTCCTTTTATTGTGTTTATTATATTTTATCTTGCTCTTCCTGTTCACTGCCGCAGTAAGGAGTTGTTTTTTTTTATTCATTGGTATTCAGACAGGCTGGCCCAGGGTGGCAATCTGTTAAAGAACGTGGAGGGGGGTGTCACCTCTCAGTTCAGGCAGCGCTGGCATCCTCGAGGCCTGGTGTGCTTGGACAGTCGGCCTCAGAGTTAGCAAGTGTGACTGTGGAGGAATGGATGCTAAATAACAGAGCCCGCAGCGCTGCCCTCCCGCCTGGCTGGCTAGCAGGCGTGACGCGACAGGGCTGAGGCCAGAGTCAGCTACAATCCATTACTTTTACCTGAGGAAGAGGAGAGGCAGAGCGAGAGCGAGAGAGATTGAGTTAAGGGCCGGAGCACCTTTCAGCACTCTCTTCTGCATGCTAATTCCACTAGCGCTTCAAAGGGGATCAAAATCTGCTGGCTGGGAAACGTGGCCTCTCAACTGACTAAAGGAAGGCGAAATCCCCTTTTCTGCTCGATGCCTCTCTAGCAGCCAGTTTGCACACATATGCATAATAACATACAGCTGCACGGTGGCTAAACGAAGTATTTTAAAGTACAAGCTTCGTATCCTTGAGCGTTACGTCAGCTGGCTCATAAATTTCAAAAGGTATTGAGCTTGCTTATATAACTATATACACCTCTATATGTCTCCTATGGTTGAAGGGCAGCTCTTTCACAGGCTGAAGGGCGTTTCTAACCAGCTGAAATTGACAGAAGTCAACATTTTAGTTTTAAATTAAAAATTCAGGTTTTTTTTCCCCCTTCCAAATTCATCACTCGCTCAGGGATGTCACACACATCCATCCCAACACAAATCACTGGCATCTCCTAAAATTTCCCATGCACACCGGTCGGTGAACGCGATGAGCATTTGTGCAAAGAGCGTGAAGCAGAGGGTGATTTTTTTTTTTTTTTTGAGGCGCTGCTTAAAGCTATCACTATCGGAGTGGAAAGTACACATGACAACTGGTTTGCAGGTTCCAAATGAGAAACCACCACAAACAGCGTGGGTGTGGGCGGCAGGAGAGAGAGAGGAGAGGAGAGGGGAAGGCAGGGGAGGGGGTAAAAATGCAGCGTGGATTGGCACCCGGTGACAGTGATAAATTTCACCAATCGTCCAGTGTGAAGATCTGTCTAATCTTTGCGGTGGCTCACAGCGGGGTAGGACCCCATCACTCTCCCATTATTTGACAACAAAACATCCGCGGAGAGCGGCGAGCCAGGTTCAGTTAGCTACAATACACTCCCTGCATACACAAATCCCGGCGATGGGGATTATAAAGTGGCTCTGTAGCCGGCCGTTAAAGGGGCAGGCCATTAAAATGCAGCCACAACCACCTATCCACGCTCTCACCGTGGAGTGGCTGAGAGAGAACAAAACAAAGCCGTCTGTCAATAGCCTTTAATTTTGAATAGAGAGCAAATAAAATTCAATGCCTATAATGGCCTTCATTTTCCTGCAGACTCTTGAAATTGATTCGATGGCTTAATTTGGCAGCGGCAGGTGGGATGCCATTGGCAAACGTATACGGCTGCATGCGGTTCACCCCAGATGACTCAATAAACAGCGTTTGCAGCAGTTTAGCAACAAAACATTTTTCCGAGGCCGTGCATCGCGGTCCATATGCATGTATCACAGCCATGTGGTGTTCTGTTGGCAGTTACAAGATCCGCGTTTACACCCAAAATGTTATTTTGATTTCACTGACACAGAGATAATGTTTCATAACACACAGTCAGTCACGAATTAGCCCATCTGTCTGTTTGAGCTTCCCGGTGCTGATGGAGTCTCTCTGTGTTTGTGTTTGTGCGTGTGTGTGTTTGACCACAGTGGCTCAGCCCTCTCCCCACCAGGATTCACTGACGGCTGTCAGCTCATTGAGTGACTCCTCCACAGATTGTATTTGAGCCAAAATCCTGATCCCTCGTCTCGCTGCTCCTCTCGTGCTTTGCTTTCTCACTCCTCCCCGGCTTGTCGACATGCATATGCTGACACACTCGCACGTGTATATACAAGCGCTCGCACACGCTCGGGATGATATGTTCTCTTACAGCTTGCGGTATCAACAGGAGATTCTGGCGACAGTGTGAAACTGAATCTGAAAGTGCGTCTCGTGTGTGCGTGTCACCCGAATGAAACAATATGGCCTCTAAATGTAATTTTAAGCCTTGCATCCACACAGGCGTGCGAGCTATATCGGGCCGTGGCTGGCGTAGCGCGCACGCAGACACGCCACCGTTGTTGCCAGTGCAATGCTAGTGTTACGGGGTGGTATCGGAGATTTTGTCACGCTGAACAGTAGTAGCATCCCTATTGTGGGAAAGTTCCCAACTTCTTTATTGCAATATGCTTGATATTTTGAGATATGCCGCCAGCATTTAAAATAGCTTCAAGGCTCTGGGACGGCAGGTTATTTGAAGAAACCTGGGGAGCACGCTGCAGTCCTTGTGTGGATTTAGACGGTTGCTTGTGTCTCTTCATGTAATCCCAGACGGACTCGCCGATGTTGAGATCAGGGCTCTGTGGGGGCCATACCATCTGTTGCAGGACTCTTTCTTCTTCTTGTGGCTGAAGATGGTTCCTTAACACTGGCTGTGTTTGTTGGCTCGTTGTCGTGCTGCGGGATGGATTTTGGAAGAGATTAGGCACCTCGGTGATGCTACCGTGTGGTGATGATAAACCAAACATCTAAAGTGTGCCACACTGTGCCGTGCATCACAGTGCAATTAAATTTAGAAACTATTTCATGTCGATCACCTCTTTCTGACGTATATAAGCACACATTTTGCTACTACGTTGCCTCAGTGGGGATCAGATCACTTAATACACCCATGATTTTACAGGTTGTCACAGCTGAAGCAAGTATGAAGCAGGATTTAGCACCAAAGCAAAAAGTTCAGTGAGGACCGACGTTTTTCTAGACAAGGCTGGATATTTCTGACCCTTCACGAAGGGAAGATGTGACAAAAGCTCTCCTGCGATCTGAAGGCTTGAGCTTGCATTGTGCGCTATATGCTCTCAAATGATATTTTCTTTAATAAAACGTTTCTAAAAGCAAGAGCAACAATTTAGCTTTAGCTTTGTGTCCTCCAGTTGTGTCAAAATAATGTCCTCTTCAGTGCTTTTCACCTTTACTCTGCAGCCCCGTAGCCGCAGTCTTGTGAACAAAGCTGCGCGTTCATCCCTCCGTCTCATCAGACTCCTTCTCTCCATCCTCTGCTTTCTCCTCATCAAAGAACAGGCGGAAAGCCTCTGCGCCCGAAGACTCGCATTGCTGAGCAATTTTGATCATGGTATAAATTTTAAATCTGAATCCAACAGGAAAAAACGAGTTCAGTTCTGAATAAAGAATCAAAGCGTTTTGGATGTTTTTCATAGCCTCCTCCTTGTCAAACACTTCTTTTATTGTCTTTTCTCGCACGTTCTCTCTCTCCCTCCTTCTACCTAAACCTCACCCGTCACCCCCACGCAGCGTTTCGTAAACAAGTACAATAAAACGACGCACCAGATTGAGAACGGCTATGATTTACATGTCTGATTACAGTGTAATTTCGCACTTATTTGCATGGGCCTTCTCAACGTCTTTGCCGAGCTGGATCGCTCTGCAGCCCGGGCCATTTAAATGAGAACGAGCAAGATGGAGTGAGAGGGGGGGAGGGCAGAAGAGAGACAGAGAGGCAGACAAAGTTCAAGTTAAAGTTCAAGGTCATTTATCTCCATGGCCGTTTATCACACGCGAGTCTCAAAGGACTTTAAAGAGACAGGAACAGAAAAAGAAAAGAGCCAGGAACAAAAGAAAAAAATCCAATTACATCCAACTAATCAGCAACCAGTCACAAAACAAAATGAAACAGTGTGTTGAAAGGACGTGGCTGTGTACCAAACCTTCTAATCAGCCCGAGAAAAAGACAGACCGGTGCTTTTTTTCTTTTCTTTTTTTTTAAACTCAAAAAAGTGCTTCAATAAAAAAGCTTTGTGCTTCTCTTCAGGGGCAGTTTACTCCATTAATACACAGTAAATGATTCTTCGCCCACCTTCAGCTGTGAGTTTACACCTAGAGTCGTTGTTTACTAGGTGGAGATTTATGCTTTTCTATATTTAAACACTCGCATAAAAATAATCACTTATTACCTGAAGATTAGTTGTTGCTAAATATTAACACCCACTAACGACACAGAACATCCAGCTGAAGCAACATCTGCAACGGAGTCTCAGCGAAGTATGTAATATCTGCATCGATCCGCTGTGCAAATTAAGGTTAATTAAAACAGGAGCATTTTTTTTATAGCTTTCATTTTTCTTTTTTGTTTGGAAATAACAAATAACAAGTTTGTTTCCAGCGTTACTACCTTATTATTATTCTTTCTTCCTCCAAACTGGATTTTTTTAAATAAACCAACAAACAATGTTTAATCACTGGGTGAGGTTACCAGAATAGTAACCTGAGCCTGGCAGTGTCAGCTGTGAACGTCACAATTTCAAAATCAGTGTTTTCTCCAAATCCAGGAACCTCTGTAATGGCCCTTTGTAGAGACTGTAAAGTGAGGGTGTGTGGGTCTGTCTGAGGATGGACTGGGAGTGCAGAACATCTTATTACGAACAGCCTTTTGTCTTAACTCAAGCAGGTCAAAACTTGGAGCTCAGCAGCAATCCTAGCAGATCAGTTTTAAACGGGTCTCACTCTCATACAACGTCTAATTGGCTAGTTCACGTAGGGCCGGCTGTTTAAGCCCCCTCACGGTTGTTGCTTAGCTGCAAGCCGCTTTGCAACCCCACCTACTCCTTGCATTACGGTTCTGACTTAATCAGTTTCACATGCGTTGTCACTGACGCCTGCTCTGCTCTGCACCGCTCTCTGTGTGCATACAGAGACTGCATTAGGCGAGGAGGTCCCTGAACAGAGCCTTGCTGCCAAATGCAAAATATTGCAGACAGAAATATCCTTTGACAGCAGTCGTTTTTATTCTAGTTTATTTCCAATCCCTCAAAATATGGTGGATTCAGCATCATGCTAATTAAACTATCATTTAGTAAGCATATATGAATGTATGCAAAATATTTCAAAGAACTAGCAAACAATGATAAATTAGCTGTACCCTGGATATGATAAACCACCACCTTTGAGACCTTTTATCTCCAGATGAAGATCCACTGTCTGTTAATAACTGATCTTTGGTACTGGAAGCTCTCTGGTTTCTAATTTTGGTGCATTTGTAGGAGCGTTTAGGCTTTGTGTGCAGGCTTTCATCATTTGCTTTATATTTCTTTTTCTGCTTTTAAAGTAGGACTGTAGAGAGTGACCAGCGTGGAGCAAGAAGAGTTGATCTGTTTATCAGCTAGTTAAATCAGCGGATGATGGTTAATGTGTTCCCAGATTGTGTAAACTGAAACTAGCTGGAGGTTAAAAAGATTTTGGGAAGGACCGGTCAGACAGTCTTCAAAAAGTAAGCAGAACAGTGCGTGTAACCTGCGATTATTAGGATGCACGTATGGACTGGGTTTTGTGTGCGCGGTTCTGATGTTCAAGGCTGGATTTGTGTTGCCGCCATTAACAGTTAAATGTGTGTCACAGGTTCCGACTGTAAAAATGCTCTAAAGCAGTCCAGCTCTGCTCTATAAAGTGCAGTATTTTATGTTTCTCTACAGATGCCATTTATAGTTTTGTCTGAGAATTTCATCAGTGCTTTTTATGAGAGGTTGGCTGTATTTGACACTGCTTTTATGAGGCCAGTTACGTTTTATGTGGAGCCTTCAGTGGAAATGTTGATGCGGTATGATTGCTGGATTATGAAGTTTATAGGGAACAGTGGATGTGTCCAAAACACAGCTAAAAGAGAATGAAGTTTTTCTGGGGTTGTAATTTAAGCTTTCTCTTTCATGCATATCTTATCTAATTGCATTAGGATTAAACTCCCAGTGTGCTGAATAGACGGATATGTTGGTTTTACTTGCATTATTGTGTGATTTTTAGGACTCTTGTATTGTTGGTCCTTTTCTGGGGGGTCTTCTGCAAAGTTTTTATTTCACCAATTACCCCTACTCTTTCATTTACTGCAATAAGCCATTAATTTCCACTTGTTGTCATTAGTTAAACCACTTAAAAAAAAGAATTATGGCAAATTCCATGCAAATAGTGATTAATTATAGCTGGATTTAGTCTATTTGTCCTCATGGAAGCCGTACAGGGCGGCTTGCTGGGTGATTCATTTCTCCAGGTCCCAGAGATGCGCAGCACCTCTGCCTTTTCATCACCCTGTTTAGTTCTCATTGTTTCCTTGACTTTCAGGCGTCGTGTTAATGCACACTGCGACCACTGCAGACTCTGGAATATATCATTGTCTGATTACGTTCTATAAATGGATATGTGGCTATTTGCCTAGAGGAAGTGTCACATTGGTATTATGTGTGAAAAGCTACGTTTTCAGTGCAGGTACAGCTGCAGCAGGTTGTCAGAATGTCTGTTTGCTCTGCAGCAGCTTTCTGTTCCGACGGGGAAAAACTGCTGAGGGAATTATTGGCCGTCAAGGGGAAGCTCTATTAGAATATCTGTGATGGATCCCAGAGCGAGAGTTGACGTTGAGACTTTTTTTTCCAAGTCATTTTTTTTAGGTACCTTATGCATAAGTACTGCAATTCAGACTACTACTTAAGCCCTTTGCAGAGGTGCTTAAGTCTTCTCTCACGCACAGCTTCCTCCCTGCTCGTTTCTGACATTGAACTGAAGTGCAAAGCACTGCTGCTCCCAGCAAGATGCTCAAAATGGTCATTTGCATTACATAAAGGTTCCAGTGAAGTCCAATACAGTCGTCCTGACACCTTACCTCGAGGAGCTGTAGGTTATTCAGTTGGTTTTAGTTACATTTATTCAGTAAATCTCACGGACGTCTGTGAGGACAGAGTGCACCATGGCAATGACAACAATCTAATCATCTGACAAAACCGGGTATTTAAAATGCATAAAATCACAAATAATACAGAATCTAAAGACCGCAGACAGGCTATCTCTAACTTCAAGTTGTAGTATTGATATTTTTTATATAAATAAAATGATTAAAAATGATTTTATTTATATAGGCAACTTTTAAAACAAAGCTAAATTAAACCTTAATACAAAAAAATGGCAATTAAATATAAACTTCATGAAAACCCCTAGAAATGTATATTTACATTTAAATGCAGAAGACGAGCACTCTCAGGAATAAATAAGTAAATGTGCATTTACGAATAGTGTGGCTTGGCTGATCTCCCCCAGAAAATTAGTCATATTTATATCAAACAATATACATAGAAATAAAGCTTGCTCACTCCTGCTTTTCAGTGTAAATCGGGGAATCTTTATGAGGCTCATGTGGGAATAACACTGATTGATGTAGTCTGTGGCCAGAGTCCCAGAAATAGCCTTCTGTTTCTGTTTGTTGGAACTAACTGTGTTGGAAAATTTGGGCAGGTACCTTGATGCAGAAATAACCTTTTAGAAGTTGAATATTAATAATGATAAAATGTGCATAGATTTATTTTCCAGACAGCAACAAGCTTTCGACAAGGATATTTCTCTCTTTTTAATCTTCCACCCCTGAGTTACCTTTTTGGCTTTTTGACATGCACACCGGGGGCAGGACAGTGATCAGCAGGAGGGTCCTGGGTTTGAATCTGGTGGTCAGCCTGGACCTTTCAGTGAGTTTGCATGTTTCCCTGCTCCTGCATGGGTTTTTCCCAGGTACTCCAGCTTCCTCCCATAATCCTAAAGCTTGCATTAGTGATTCTAAATTGTCTTTGTATGTGAATAGTTGTCTCTCTGAATAGAAATAGTGGTCCTGTGATTGACTTGCAGCCGGTCCAGAGCAAAGAAAAAGGATGCATGGATGAATATCTAAGTCATTATAAGATAGTGTGCCACAGTAATCGAATTACTTGTAATGTTACTTGTAAACGGTTGTGTGAAAGATAAAGTTTTCTCAGTCCTGTGAAAAACGAAGCAGACCATACGATTCAGTATCTTTTGGAATCAGCTTTAGTAGCAATAACTTGAAGTCATCATCTCATATTGATCTCTTGTTTTGCTGCTGTGCTCAGGATCAGGATCCTGTTGCATGAGCCGGTTTGCACCAAGCTTCAGCTGCTGGACAGAAGCTCTTATTTGACTTTAGAATACTTTGGTATACAGACGAGTTCAGCCCGAATCATCAGCCCTCCACCACCGTGCAACGCAGTCGGCATGAGGTGTTGTTTTTGGTTTCATGTCCAAGCGTGGTGCTGCGCGTTGTGGACAAACGTCTCTGCTTCGCTCTCTTTTTTTGCTCTCTCTACAAAGGACATTGTTCTAGAAGTCCTGCAGCTTGTTTGTATGTAACTTTGCAAGCTGTGCTGCCGTGTTATTTTTAGAGAGAAGAGGCTTTCTCCTGGCAAGCCGTACTTGTTCAGTCTTTTTCTAATCGTACTGAACTCCATGAACTTCAACGTTTAACATACTTAGTGAGGCCTGTAGAGTTGGAGAAGCAGCCTATGTTAACCATTACTTTAGGGTCAGTTTGCTGGGACGTCCACTCCTGAGAAGATTGAGGCATTTTGTTGACACATACCTGAATGCTCCAGAGCTGCTCACACTTGCTGACGATTAATCAATGAATCAAGTACTACTGTACTGACACTCTTGGCGTCTATGGAAGCAGTAATGGTGTTTTGCACAGGACTGCATAAAGAGTTGTCATAAGACTATAGATGCAGTCTAACTACTGTTCTAATAATTGTATGTGCAACTTGCACGCTTTAAAAAACTCCAGTTTTGAATCTGTGTGTAGAGAGTCACACATTGAAAAGTAGCAAATTGATTAGATTGATCAATAGCAAAGCTTAGGAGATAATTAAAGGATGGAGGACATGATATTAATAATATTGCATTTTCCACTCGATGAGAAATAAATAAATAAAAATAGCTAACTAATGAGCTGCCACATGCAGATGCACTGGTCTGTTTCATCAGGCCAACTGCTCAAACATTTTTTAATTGGGAAAAAAAATATTTGATATTAAAAGAAAGAACACTTTGCTGTGGTAACGTACCGTATCACAGAAAAGACTGAGGTATGCATTGCTGTGACGAACGATACCGAATACTCATTCAGTATTAATGGAGTGCATTTGAAATGCAGAAATGCAACAATGCATAACACAGACGCATTAAGAATAAATGCTGGATACACTCGTATAGTCGAAAAATGCGCTCTGATTTTAATCATTTCCTTTGGGCCCTCCGTAACGGACATCTTTGCCGTGCTCATCACTGTTTAGTGCTTGAGCGAGGCGCAGCATCAGAGTCCTGCACTCGATGTGAAGATGGAGCGTTTTGTAATTTTAGTTATCAGTGACCAGAGGGAGTTGAACAAACCCCCTTCGACACTTTTAAAGATCTTGTTGTGCTTGCTGAATCACCAGCAGATCTAACCTGCTGTACTGCTGCTCCAACGCCTCTCCACCACTTACTGTACTGTACCTCGGTCCAGTCTGCACCTAAACCTCCACACTTCCACCCCCTCCTCGCTCTGTACTGTACTCTTCAGCGCTCGTTCTTTGTCTTCCTCTCTCCACGTGCCTTCCTCCCTCCTCCTCACCGCGGTGGGGCTCTGCCAGGGGCTTGTGATCGGATTTAGCGCCACGTTCTCACTCTGTCTCCTAGAGATGAGTGACAGATGGTGGCCATTAGTGTATATTCCATGCATCTGTTGCAAGGCGCTAATTTATCTCATTAGGAGAATGTGTGGAGAGGGAGGAGGAGTGTGTAGGAGCAGGATGGAGCATTTTATTATGAGTGTAAAACACAAGGAACCATGCACTGAGCTAGATTGTGCAGACAGAAGAAGGGGGCGGGGCATCAGAGGCACGAGGTGGTGATGCGGAGTCGTTTGTGCGTGTGTAGGTGTGAGTGTTTTTGTGCTTTTTATGGGTTAATCTGTGGGGCGAATCAGGCAAACATGCCCACATATGTGCACCGCACCTCTGCACACGTCTGCACAACAAGAAAGGCGCGAGGTTCATATGCTCGGGCCTAATTAATGCTCCTCGGTGCTAATATGCTCGTCGTCGGCCTCGGCGTGTGTTTGCTGGGGGATGGGTCGACACAGTCTTGGGTGCAGACGTTTAGTACGCTGACACATGCTGCTACTCTGCAGTGTGGCACAGGCTTTACTCCATTTTTTGGCCATTAATTCATACTAATAAATGCTAACCGACAGGAGCAGCTGTAATACTGACGCCACACCAGTTTAACCAAGAAAACACACTTTATCAACTGCAACTGGCTTTGCTGTGCATATGAGTTAATGTCGGATAACTCGGCCTGAAGATGAAGCACAGACTCATTTCAACAAACCATCATTCCTGTTGTGTTACCTGCTGAATCTGAGGAAACACTTGGGCTGGATGCATATCACTGTCTTTGAAGTTTGCACGCTGCACGCTGCTTGCCCTGAAACCAAAAAGCGAGAGCTAAAAGATCCTAAAACGCTCCATAAAGTCCATGAGAAGTGCAGCGTCAGGTGATAAATTGCTGAGGATTCATCGCTAAAAGCAGCCCCTTAAATATTCTACACAGTCATTTGATTTATTTTTACTATACGAACATTGATTAGTGTATCTTTTTTTCTTTTTAAAGTGTTCCCTAATGAGTTTCTTGCTAATGTTGATAAATTTGTGATGCGCTTTTCCAGAGAAACCCTGCGAATCACTCACTGCAGTGCTGTGTCATATTTTCTCTCTAGATGTTTTTCTCGGCGTTGGTGGATACTCACCGACTATCAAGTCAAATGCAACATTTCCCGTTCATCACAGCGTGAGCTGCCTTAAAGCCTCCATCTGGTCATAGGTGTTTTTTCATTAGGAGTGTTATGGTTCGTTCGATTTAGGGAAGAGAAGAAAGCGAGCCCAGGCCGAAGTAGGTGTCAAAAAATAGTGATCTTTATTACACACTTTGCGCAGTCAGTGTGGGAAAGACAATTTGCAATCCAATCCTTCGTCAACTGGACCATCCCGTCTCCATATATTGCCATTATGACATCACAGTTGGATCTTTACTGGAAATGATCACAAATGATAACAATTCCCCGCCTATCAAAGAGTTTTCCCTTATATAGACATCAACTGCTACTCTTAAGAGAAAAACAAGTGTGTATTACATTGTGCATTTTGTGAAAGTGTATCTATCAGAGAAACTGTCCTCAGACGACCCTCCTATTATTACTAAGTGTGTAGGTGAACGTGCGTGTGTTACATAAGTGCGTGCATGTGGTTACAGGCCGGCGTACGTGCAGAACTAAACGCAGACGGGCCTGGGCCCAACAGGACTGGTGGGTCTGAACGGTGTGACTGCACTAAAGTGCAACAACTTAAGCAGATAACAAGAATGATACAGAACCTCAATAAACAGTCAGTGTGCATTAATATTTGCTCAGAGTAACACAGATGTAATTAAAAGATTATTCTGTCAACAGATTCAACAATGGTAAATGATTAATCAATCATAACTGATTATGAGAATACAAAATAAAATATCTCCTGATCACAGGAGGCAAACTGTTTACATACGATGTGATTGAACCGGAGCAGCTGCGTGTCATGGCAAAAGCGATCAGTCGTGCATTGGACTTCCTCGGTGGCTATTTTATCTCTGTGGCCCGTGTTTGATCAGCTGCCTGAAGACGGAAATCTATCATCTGTTCCCTGCAGTAGTTGCACGCCTGCTCATACTTGAAACAAAGGCGGGTAGTTGGAATAAGAATTTCCAGTCTTGCAAAGTGGATAAGCAACAGGAAAAAGAGAGCAGTCGTGGTTAACCGTCGCCCACGTCAGCCGAGAGTCCGCTTTAACCCGCTGAGCGGTCAGTAAATTCCAAAAATTCAAATCCCCGCGTGACTCCGACTTGAAATGAAAGAGATCACAGCTCGGAGATTCTTTTGAACTCCTGCATTAAAAATTAATACCATTCATTAAAGCTCAGAATAATTACATTGTTTTTTTTATTAGAGAAAGCTGAGGGGTTTGATAACAGTTGTGCTCTGAATTAAAGAAATAAAAGCACTAACAATACCACCAGTGTGATTTAGAGCCTTTCAGTCATTGTGCCCATGGTGTCATTTGTTTGCAGTAATTACACCTACAGTCGGTAGCCTAATTACTTCAACAATAACCCCCCGATAATTAGAAAAGTAAAAATATCCCCCGCCACAGCTGGACTAAGCAAAAGTGGCACATCATCCCTTCCTCTTGTTAACAAAAGTGCATTAGAGAGGCCTGTGCTCTGTTCACAAACTCCTCTAATGCCTCTGAAAGATTGTTTCAGCCCATATTCATGAATAAAGAGAGACTTTAAGGAGATTTGGCATCAGGGCTCTTATTGACCCGTCTTCTGTGTACGGTTTTGCAGGGCTATCTGGGAGCCCAGGGGAAGGATTTAGCCTGCCCAGGAAAAATCTAATATTTCTCCACATTAAAGTCAAATAAAAGCCACCTAGCAGCCCATGTGTGTATGTGGCGGTGAGATGATACAGTGGTGACCTACAGCCATTCACCGGAGCCCGAGTTAAACACTCTGGTTCGGCCTCCTGCTATCTGCTCCGGGTGCCACAAGAGGTGACGCATTCTCATAAGCAGGCAGGAGGCCGCAGTGGGTGTTGATATGCTGTCGATTTATGTGTGCGCGTGCGCGAGCTTCACAAATGCTGCTAAGCGTACTGCCTGCGTGGAGGTGAGGCTTGGCGAGCTGTTCCTGTAGTTACGTGTTATATTTAGTATACAGCCTCCGAGTGTGGGGCGAGAAGACGCCGTGGCATTTTCCTCACGTTGATTTTTTCATGCACAGAGTAAAGACGGCGCTCGTCGTTCTATGTGTGTTTTTCTATTTTTCTAAATGGTTTGTGAGTCAGATTACATGCGTTTTGGTATTTTTTTTAAGAAATTTTTTCCGTCTTTCTTGAAAGTCACATTTGTTGGATGTTTATTGAAAAATGGATGGAAGCTGAATTCAAATCCAAAACAAAGCCAATTGTTGGTTTTAAGAGTAAAACTGAGCTTCTTTTCAACTTCTGTCCACTGAAGAGCGAGTCGACCTCTGCGTTCACTCCAAACTGTACAAAAAAGGCATTTTTTAAAATTTCATTTGCAAAATATTGCAGTTAAACCATCAAAGTGTGTTACATCAACTAATTAAACCTTGCAAATAAATTAAAGTCGGACAGAATATTTAAAGTTTTAAGTTAAATACACTTAATATTCATCACTGCTCGTCCCAGAATGTGGAATTTGAAACATCAGATGTATTTAAGGAATACTTTTTATTGGCTGTCCATGTCGTAGACGCTGCCCAGTGACAGAAACACGACCTTAATTAACATTTAACTGAACAGGAACATTTGCTGGAAGCCATTAATCTCTACAGCAGCGTGTGTGTGTGGGTAGCTAACTCTGAATACACACCACATCTCTCACATATCTATGACAATGAAATCCTAAATATACCTGAAATAATGACCAAAAACACTGCACGATGCTGGTAAACCAGATGAACCAGGAGTTATAAAGTACCGTAACCCTCCTGTTATGTTGCGGGTCAGATTGACCCAGAACAGAAGAGATGTCACATGTCATCTGCATCACTACAGAAAACGACAAAAAATCTAAATTATAAAAGAAAATTGTAAAACAATCAATGCCAGTGTTCCTGGAAACCAACCTAACAGGAGGGTTAAACCAACAATCTAAAGATTTGAACCCTTTACACCCATCGGAGCGCGCACGCTATGATTTGGGTAACTCTATTTAAATCCTGGTAGAATTGTAATCACATAAGATTGCACAATATATTTTTTTTGCATATGAAACCAGAAGAGTTGTACTTGCATAACATGCATTCAACTTGTGCCAGGTCGCAGTTTCCTTCCACGAAAAAATTATAATCCCGAAACTAGAGATGGACCGATCCGATATTACGTATCGGTATCGGTCCGATACTGATCTAAATGACTGGATCGGATATCGGAGAAAAATAAAAAATGTAATCCGATCCATTAAATATCACGAAAGCACCTCACAAAACTTGCAACACGCCGTAACTCACCTCAGAACGTTAGCAGTCGGAGCAGTATGCATCACGTGATAGAGCAGCTGTGGCATGCCGGACCTGTCGGTGGTCTGGATAGCATGTGGAGCTTCGCTAGCAACCTGGCATTTCATCTCCGACAAAGTTATCCCCGAGAGAAGTAAAGCAAGTGTGTAAGTCCATCTCTGAATGTTTGTAAAGCATTCCCACGTTAAGCTTAACAAGCGACTGCCTCTCGCTCTCCGGCTGCTACTTCAATCGTGAAACTGATCAGCTGATCGGCTTTTCTGTCGCGACTCCGTCTCTCTTGTTTGTTTTTGGCCCACTTTGCACCAGAAAGAGGAAACCAGCGGCTGAACAACAGCAGCACGTTTAAGCTTGATAAGCTGTTGTTAGAATTTATTTAATATTTCTTTCTACACCAGGATCTTTTTCTACGCAGCTGACGGCTGTAACTGTGCAGGGGCGGATCTAGCAAAGTTTAGCCAGGGGGGCCGATAGGGCATTAACAGGGAAAAGGGGGCACAAAGACAGACTTTTCTTTCTTATTCTCATTTAAAATGTCGAGCTTTTAATAAATAATTATCTGACACCCAAAGTTTTAATTTGATGTAAAATGAATAGAAGTCAATTACTGTATATAGTGACTATTAAGTCTAATATATACACCCTAGTAAGCTATAGTACTTTTTACTTTGGGAAGGTACCATCTGTGCAGTCTGCAATTTTGTTGAAGAAAGATGTTGAATCTATTTAATATTTCTTGAAAAATAATTGATTTCTGTGCATTTTTTTTCACACTGCATCAAATTAAGGTTGATTACGTCGATTAAGCATCATGAGGTGGCGCGTGAGGGGTGGTTCTCTATTTTTTATTTATTTATGTTGTTGCTGGGAGTTGGAACCCTGTTAGTTAGGTTGCTTAATATTTACGCTAAGTACTCTTTAAAATACCAGAATAGGGAGGATGGTGTAGGTTTAAGTTTATTAGATTGATCAGTATTGCTGAACTATGAAATATTTTTTTTGTATACAGGTATAACAGAATAGCTTTAGTGTAGTTGTTGTTCTAAACTTGAGTATGAACTTGCAGACTTGCAAAATGCAGCAAGATATTTTAAAAAACAGTTTTGTTGATTAAAAAACACTATATCGGATTCATATCGGTATCGGCAGATATCCAAATTTATGATATCGGTATCGGTATCGGACATAAAAAAGTGGTATCGTGCCATCTCTACCCGAAACACGCTTTGCCGACCTGATCAGCTGTTGAGAGCTGTTCCCTACAGGGCCTTTCAAAGGCTTACAGGTGTTTTTGCAAAGTCATGTTTGACTTTATGTCTGTGTCTGTATAGTTTTTGAGATGCTAAGAACTTAAATTGTACTGTTAGAAATAGTTCATTTAGGTGCACAGGTGTTTTTTTTGCAAATTGTGCACAATAATATTAAATGTTTCTGCAGTTTATAAATATTAATGTATCTCAAAAATGAAACTATGAAGACCTTCAAAATAAATGTCCTGTGTTTCAATTTTTAAGTTTAATGCACTTTTTTTTTGCAATTTCTGTAGTTACTATGGACTTAATGCATATTATTAAAATTTGGGATAACACAGTTGTATTGATGTATAGTAGTGGTAGAATAGTTATGTTATAACTATGTCGTTTATAGTTTATGTCTTGCATATTTCCATAATGACATATTGTGTATGCTACCGTTGTATATGGTGTATTATCTTACTTTTATTTGTATTTATTTGTATTTTCCTTCTGCTATCTGTACCTTAGCTGAGGTAACGCAAAAAGTTCCCCACCGTGGATCAATAAAGTCTTATCTTATCTTACCTTAGCAACTTGAAATGCTCCCAAAAATGCCACAACAGCAGGTAAAAATATAAAGTTAGCTCTGGCACACTTGGTTGGGCTTTAAAGGGTTTTTTTTTAAAAAGTTGAAAAGATGTGAAATGAAAAGATCAGAAGAAATTTACACAAATACAAGTGTAGAAAATAAATGTGATAAGAGCAGTACCAAATTAAACGACAAAAAAACCCACTCTGCAAACGTGTTACTCAGCTCCCCGAGTAAACAGATATCTTTATGTCTCTGTGACATTTGGTTAAAACTTGGCTTTTATTCTGAAGCACACAATGACACATGCTGTCTATGTAAACAACCCTTGCTTATGTAAAATTACAGGATGTATTTTACAGTAAAGTACTGCTCTTTCAGAATACAGTTACACTCAGTAGGGCACCAGTTTTTGTGTTTTAAATTTGGCTTTTTCGATGCGTTTCTGAATGTGCTTCAGTGTCTGAAAACACTTTTTAAGGTTTAGATCGTAATAGGCGGGCATGACTGCACTCCTGTTACGATAAATGCCATCCAGCCTGAATAGAGCAGCATTCCTGTAACCGTGCCGGTGTGAGGAATCGCTAAAAGCTGAGATCTCTTCCCTCTAGAGGTACAAGTAAATAAAGCCAGGGTGAAGGGGTAACAACATGCATGAAGTCCTGTGTTAAAAATGTACACACATCATTGGATCACACTGAAATGTTTGACTGACACCTGGAATACAATAAAAAAGTCGAACATTGTGTACATAATCTCAGCAGGAAACGTAACTTTGTGATTTAGCGCCGTCAGCCCCGAGTGCGTTGCTTCATTTCTCTTCTTGTTGCTTGGTCGTGCGTCATGACTGACACTGTCAAGAGATTTCATCATTTTTCCGTGTTTTAGTTCATTTGGGGAAATAGGTGAAAAGTTGCGACAAAGCAAAGGAAATAATGCAACACACGCCGGCTTCGTTAAATAAAACGTAACACCTTCCGGGATAAAGATGAACTGTCGATTTTGTTGCAGGTTTTGGGGAGATTTATTGCAGAATAGCAGGATCTTTATCTCAGCTTATGCCGCCGTGGCTGCGTTTTGTTCCTATCGCTGTGTACTTGTCTCTGTCTGCCATCACATGCCTCTGCGAAGCCGATGTATTGTATGTTCCCTGCTGCCTGCAGCCATGCCGGATGAAAGCGGCGTCGGTGGTGGATGAGACTCAGATGCAGGCAGCCCGCGGTGAATCTGTGAGCAGCGACTTGTCTTTATGGGGGCCAGGTCACCGGGAGGTCTCCTTTCATGAAGGTGACAGATGTACAGGAAGATGCAGTAGTGAATGAGTACTGTAGCGCGTGTGCGTGTGACGGTCTACTTTTTGGATTTTTTGCATTGATCAAATTAGACCTTCCCATAGATGAGAATGTTCATTTAAATGTCAACACTCATATTAGCGGGCCTGCTGTGAAATATGGGGGATTCGCTGGAATCATTTAGATGTCAGCCTTCGTTTCATATCTTCAGTTTGGTGACGAATGGCACCGGTTTGTGTCTGCAGCACAGATTTAAGGGGAAGGCCTCATCGTGTCAAGTCAATATTCAAATCAGGGAGATGCTGAAATTTTTTTGGAGGAGATGAAGAGTTCTTCAGATGTGAGTGTGTGAGGACCTTTAAACTGAAATATTGAATATCGTTCTCTTTATTATTTCTCTGTTGTTCGTTATCTTTTTGCAGACGCTGACAGAATGACTAGTAGCTATCAGAGCAACCTTTGTGGCTGGCGTTGAAACGGTGAGAGACGTTTGTAAAGGCGTCTTTATTCAAATGAATGCAAAGCAGGCTGCTGCCCGACCCAGGATAACATTTTTACCCAGTTATTTCTGGCGTAAATGAAGAATTTGGATGAATATTCAGTAATTAATGACAGGAACACGAGCGAGTAAAAAAAGCAGACGGATTTTTTTTACTACAAGTTTACAAATCGATCGTCGCACTTGTTTATCTTTTTTAAACCTGCTTACTTTTTGTCCAAACCACCAACTTTTACTGAGCCCTGAAGCAAATCCACAGCACATTATAGCTGCATCCCACCGAGAGTCAGACTAACACCCTGAATAATTCACTCAGCCCTATCAACCTGTTTGGGGGGAAAAAAACTGAAGGAAAAAATAAACCCTTCCTGCTTCTGTTCCTTTTCTTCTTCTTCTTCTTCTTTTTTGTTTCATTATAAATCACACCGCTTCTCCTTTCCCTCCCCTGTCCTGGGCTCTGGTTTGATGTGCACAGAGATGCTGTGTGAAGCTAACAAAGCTAAAGCAGCTAGGATATACCCCTCTGAGAGACAGCCAGCCAGACAGGCACCTGTGTGCTTGTCAGCCTCCCTTTGTGTCAGCCACCTAATTGGGAACAATTAGCCCAAAGGTTGTTTTACATGGCAGAACATGATAGACTTCAGTTAGTCCATTGTTCTTGTGTTGTGAATGGCACTATCTCAATGAAGCTCTGATTGGAATTGTTTTTCCCGACGAGGCGCAGCAGCGTGTCAGCCTGTCAAAAAGACACTTCCTGAAAGCTCCCAGAAAATAAGCACGCGAGTCGGGGAGGTCATTGTCATCAAACAAGCAGGCATGCAGTTTTACCGCATGTATCTGATGATCGGGCCGGGGTTGGGTACCGCGGGGGCGGCGGCAACAATAAGCCTCTCATTTCTATCAGCGTTTGTACCGAGAAAATAAGAGGCTGTCATCCAAGAACGCTACAACCGCGCGTGTGTACGATATGATCAGTTATGGCGATAATAAGTCATGATGGAGTCTCATAATGACTCCGCTGGCTTAGTTGCCACACGCGCACACATCATCATCACCTTTCTCTTCCATGCTCATTTGCGAGCACGCCGAGGCCAACTCGGCCCGCTGGTTGCCAAATGGAGCTAACCCGAAGCCAGCCAACGCTGAGTCTCCTGTCTCCCGCTGCTCTGGAGGGGAAGCCATCTTCCGAGGCCAAGGCTACGTCTCCTCGACAGATCCCGCTCCTCTGTCACTCTGCAGGCACAAGTGTGTTTGTGTCACAGTGTGTTTGTCTTGCTCTGTGTCTGCATTGGCTCGACTGGGCGGTTATTAAAAGTCTAAACCCGTAAGTGTGGTTCGTGCTTGATGTGATTTTTAAAAATGCATTTTTACCATACTGCGCACTGCTGCTCATTTAGACAGAGGAAGACAAAATATTTTGTGTGAAAGCACAAAAATATACATTTCTTGCAGGCTTGTTTGGATGCGATTCGTGCTCCAGCAGGTCGTAGTAAGCTTACGCTGAGATAAACTGATCTAAGAGAGTCTGAGGATGTGCTAAAGAAACTTTGTGTCTTAAAAAGTTTGCTGCCTTAAAGTGAGAAGAAGAACTCGAGGTACGGATACCGTTCGCTCTTTAAATTTGTTATGTGTTTGCGTGCTTTCACATCTACAGACACAACGCGTTCGTCTCTCCGGACCCCGGATGAACTCGCCGGTGTTTTCATTTTTCACATTCATTCGTCTTTTAGCTTTGTTTTGGTCTCTATTTTTTCTTGTTTGATTCTACTTTGGTCACCAGACACTAATGCTCGGTTTTGGTGCAGTTCAGGTAGTGAGGGTCGTGCAGGACTCGTGTAGAAGGGGTTAAAACGCTCAGCAGAGCTCCAGACTCGGTAATAATTCTCTGCGGGTCTGCCCTTGCTGGTACGCGCCAGCAGTTTTTTGATTCATTGTTCACATAAAATAATTGACCACCGGAGCTTAAGTATTAGTTCCATTATTACTGAGTAAGGATTTTTCACGTCCTGAGATGGTCCGGCTTCTTTTTGGGAATAAAATAAAAATCTGGAGGCAGTATCGAGCGCTGTTCTTTCTTAGACTTTTCTCTCGGCGTTACGGGCAGGCGTCGGTCGTCGATGTGCAGCTTTGCGCCTACGTCTTCTTGTTCTTTTTGGCTTTTGTTTGGCTCAGCAAAATATTTTGTCATGCGTGTGTCTCCACTCCGCTTTGGGACACCTGCCACAGTCTTCCCACATCCCTTTGTGCTCTGCTGCTGGAGAGCTGAGTGGGTTTATGTGAGGGGCAGTATGGTCCTGGAGGGTGGGGGGGTGGTGCTGGTGGTTTGTGTTGGCAGGCTTGCAGGCCTGATCCCTGGCTTCAGTCTTTCTTTAGAGCTGAGGCCTTGGCTGTCATCACCGGAAGTAGCAGCAGGAGGATAGTAATGTGCTGTAATACCCAACGGCGTGTTGGTGTTATAATTGTGATATAAATACACAAAATATATATGCGTGTACTTGCCAGACGAGCTCTTTATGCACTTTGTTTGTATCCTTCCAGCCTTGTTATGGATATGATTTGTGTTTGTACACTGTTGTGCATATGCATGCCTGTGCATGTTTTTCCTCTTTGTGTGTGTGTGTGTGCATGCCAGCAGGTGCAGCTTGCAGCACAGTGTGTTTATATATTCCTGCTCACAGTATGTGCCCGGCACTGCGGCACTGCGCCCAGCTTCACCTGAGGCCAAGGAATGTCCTCTCTTCCTCCTCCTCCTCCTCCCAGCACCCCTCACACTCCTCGCCCACGCCCTCAGCGGGGCAGCGGGCACCTCCGCACAGCCCAGGCCAAGCAGACCTGCTGGGCGTGTGGGTCGAATGAACCCATCTACACTCACCTGGACCGGGACAAGGTCAGGAAGTTGGGAAAGAATACATAACGGTAAAATGCGAGGAAGAGCAGAGGAGGAGCGGAGCCAGCGAGCCTTCACTTCCTTTTTTACAAAGATCTCTGAAGGAAGTCCAGCATACAGTTAAGCCATGCAGAGAAATATCTGCACTTTTCCAATAATTCAACGATTAAGAGGTTACGGTGAAAACAAAACGAAAGCAAAATATGTAACTCAGCCAAGGTCGGTAAAAGTAGACGAGCGTGTTCCGGTTCCTTCGCCCAAAAACACGGCGAGTCTTCTCTGCGCTTGGGCTGCTGTGGGAATGAGTGAACCAGGGGTTATTCTGGGGATTTTCATGCTGTGCTGCACACCAAATAGGCAGAACTGCAGTCAGTCAGAGCAGGCAGAGAAATTCAGAACTAACACCAGGATCACTCAGTGTCTATAGCAAAAAAGCCCAATCTCTCCTTCGCCGCCCTGTGTTCTCACACAGCAGACGCTGTAGCTTTGTCTCGTCGATCCCACACTCCCAGAATTCAAACTAATAGAAGCCCGGCCCACGAGCGTCTGACTCTGTCAGGATGCGCTACAAGAGATTTGCTTCACTTCAGCGCCTTTGAAGCAGGTTTTCCCTCATCGCCGTTGTCTGTTTGACTTTTAAAGACGACGCTCCCGAGGAAAACGGGCACGGCGCATTCCGGGCTTTACCGGCAGACAGAATTGAGGAGGATTGCAGGTAACGCGGTAGACACCTGGTCTCGACCGTTCGGCTAATGCTCGTCGAGTTTACATTTACAGCTGAAACGGGCTTGAACTACTTTCCGCGCTGCGTAATTCCCTGGATTTTTCCGAGGCCTCGATTCCTTTCACAAGCTCATTCTCTTACCGTCGCTGCTCCCCCTCCCCTGTCCCCTCTTCCTTACCCTCATTTTTATCACCGTCGTTAAACTGGACCTCCTCACCCCCCGACAGCGGTTTTTATAGTCCTTGAAGTTATTAAACATGTATAATTACTTTTAGTCAGTTCTGCCGTGGGGAGATGAAGAGAGTGTGCAGAGGGAGAGGATGGAGATGGTGTGGGGGGGGCTAGTAGAGACAAATAGAGTTGGATTTTGTGTGCTCGTATATCCTCGTTCTTCATGGAGAGAGGAGAGGGAGCACTCTGTGGATGTGTGTGTTTGCCCTCCTGCTACATCCTACTCATATTTCTTTTATTGGCTGTGCGGCGTTGGTGTTGGAGGGCCGGGGCAGCCACGGGGACAGCAGGTGTGGCCTCGGTGTGCTACTGTATTAGAGCGCATAAAGGCCGGGCTGCCCAGGAGTGAAGAGCACGCAGCGAGCCATCTGAACAGCTGCAGAACGGTCGCTGGGGCCTCCATTGTTTAGAGCACTGTTCATCTCCTTTTCATTATTCGCAGGCGGGCAGTGTTTGCGAGCAGTCTAATTTAATCTTTTCATTTTTGTGTGTGTTATCAAGCCCTTCGAGCAGGAGACAGGGAGACAGGAGTGTTAAGGTCAAGCTCCAGTAGGGGGCACTCACCCGTCGTGTGGGCTGACAATTGATTTAGGTCATCCGGTGAAGGACGTACAGTAGGGAGCGGTGTGGGTTTGTGTGACATTTCGGACACGGCTTCTCACCGAGCCCACCTCCTCCGACTGCGTACGAGCTAAATATAAACCAGGGGACAGTTTTCTGCTGGGACTTAACTCCTTTTTAACCGGCTGAATCTGTCTCCTCGGCAGGGTTCACAGAGGTGACGTGACAGCTCTCATCCGCCGAGGATGTTGGGGCTGATGGGTAAAGGCGCGCGGAGAGCGGTTTGGATTTATTTGGGGGAAGGGGGTGCTTTATGCCGGCTGCAGCTTTGGTAAGGGGTCGGCTGAGGACAGAGGGGTTGCAGGGGTGGCATTCCTGTCTGCACAGGGACATCTGGTGGACGAAAGTGGGATTTCAGTGCAGTGTTGATACAAATGCATGAACAGAGCTGGATTTTGTTGTTGTTGCTGCTGCTGCTCTTTTACATGTTTGAAGAGATATTTAGAGTCTGAGCAGGAATGTTAAAGTCATTCAGGAAATTGTCTGCATTCCTCAGCGACCCAATGTTTTTAGATTACATAATCGAGAACCGTCCAACCTGACGTTTTAAATCTTGCCTCCAGGATGATGTTCTGATTT
The DNA here is from genome assembly GCF_057382185.1 of Mchenga conophoros. Taxonomy (NCBI): domain Eukaryota; kingdom Metazoa; phylum Chordata; class Actinopteri; order Cichliformes; family Cichlidae; genus Mchenga; species Mchenga conophoros. The sequence continues at coordinate 36,711,018 of NC_140529.1, forward strand.
GTTTTGATTCGATTCAGTTTTGCTCTTTGATCCTGTGCAGTTATTCATCACTGTGCTGCTCTGATTCACTGTCCTCCCCATCGCCGAGCTGCCCTGTTGTTAGCCTTGACCAGTAGATGGCAGCAGAACTCTGGCTTTGCTTTCTGGAAAACAACAAACCCCATGAACTCCTTTTGTGTGTGATGGAATGAAAGATGCATTTATCAAACGCCTTCACGTCCATGCCTGATTTTTTTTTTCTTCTTCTTCTTTTCGTTAATTCAACATAATATAGACTTCGTGCGATTGCATACTGCAAAGGAAATATCGCTCCTTAATGAGATTGCCTCATATCCTCTTTTATTTATCTCCCATGCATATTAATGGGGAGCACAAACAGGAGATTTTCAGCAGGAAATTACTCACACAGTTAACCTACACAGATTTGTGTCATAATACAACTTTTTTTTAATAATAATCTGAATTATTCAATTATAGAGCTGCATTGATTATACACAAAAAATATGACTTCCATATTGGTGCAAACATGGATATTCTTTAAAGGATTTGCATTGAAGTATCAAGTGCATCAAGGCTCCAGTTAATTATTTTCACATCTGTAAATCTCCCAATTATCCATTTGTAGTGCCTGTCACAGTCTCAACTAGTTTGAAGTTTTATTTTTAGTCTTTAAAAAAAACGTGCAGTATTTTTACTTTAAAAAAAAAAAGACAAATCAATTATTAAAATTGGCACTAATTAATTATTTACCATTTAACTTTGAGTGTTTCAGCTCTAAAATACATCATTAAAACATTAAGATTGTTTTTTTTTTTTTGTTTTTTTTAACCCAGAATAACCGCCCGAGTTTGAAATGTGTTGCTTCGCTCTGAAAACAACACAGCGGGAGAAGAGGAGAAAATTCATTCATCTGTAATTATCAGTGGTGCTCTGATGTCAGGTACACAGCACACGCAGGCTGCCAGGCCTTCACCAGCAGCAGAGTGAGAATAAACTGGGAAAGCCTGCCTGCGAATGTATCAGCAGCTCTCTGCCAGCTGCCTGTCTGGAATAAACAAACACAGGCTTATTTGTTGCAGGCGGAAATAGGCAGAATCAAACTCTATGGCGCTTATTAAAAAGCTCTCCTAATCTTTTGCAGAGCACACATTGCTCTGAGATAAAGACCACCAAATTAATTACCGGTTAATTATCACTTCTCACACTGCTCGTTCCAAAGAGGACAATGGAGGGTTTTCTTTTTTCCACCCTCCCCCCCTTTTTTCCCCGGCCCGCTCCTCCCCCGTACATAGGTTTCCCTCTCTTCCGTGGCCTGATAAAGTGTTTATTTATTCCTACAGTATATTTGGCACAAGCAACCTTTTCCCAGCTACCTCTGGAGCATCTGTACTCGAGCATGCTGGGAGAGAAAGAGGAAATATGATTTGAATGCAAATCAGCGATGTAAACACAGACAAGCAGCAACATGTTGTGTTGATTATGGAATAATATTCAAATACAGAATATTCAAGAGGAAAAAAAACAACCTCAACAGGGGTGAAAAATCACTTCAGTGAAACTGTCAATGAGTAAAAAAGAGGAGGAACATTTACAGTAAATAGGAAAATGACTGCACTTATGTGTTTGTCCTTTCACAAGGCAGCATGATTGAAGTGTAATGTTTGGATTATTGAAATGTTTGATCCCGCTTCGTTTTTAGAAACGTCTGCTGTGAGTCTTCACGCTGGCAGCTTTTAGAAGCCGCGGCGCCACCTTTGACATGCCTTTAGGCTACGCACTTTACACTCGGAGGGTGACAGGATACTGTTTAGAGGATACGTCGGATAATAATCTGCATCTTCACTGTTGTTATTGTCAGAAAATCCAGTGGAGGAAATCCAAGCAAATTTAACCTACTGGGTTCTCTATGTGTTTATGATTTATAACATATGTTCTCCTGAACTGTGGAGCTCGGTTATGGTTCAAAAAACGCGAGCTGCACTGTTGCGCTGGGGGGGACGTTCCTTTTAGAGCACACACACACACATGTTTGGTGTTCATCTCTTATGGGGACATCTAATTGACACAATAACCATAACCCACTTGTAACCACATCTCAAAACAGCCTTCAAACCAGGATTTTGGTCCCCACAAACATATGAATACACACACTCACACGAACATAGTCTTTCTTTCAGAAGTACTCATTAGCAGCAAACGTGCAGATAAGAAATGCACCAGCTAGTAACAGTTGTTAAAAAAAACTTTGATGTCCAGCTGTTTAATGAGAATGTTTCTTTATTAAAGAAACTGTGTAACTATTAAACTATATATTATAAATCTTTCCTTTTGTGTGTGTATTTGTGGTACAGTGCTAGCATACGAGGAAGGAACAATCTAGCTGACAGGAGCGACACGTGGACAGGCTTACTGGGTTGAAAATCTATGTTTTATTTTACTATAATCTAATTTTATCACAAACACTCGTGAGCTTTGAGCAGCAGCCTTCAGTCCAGCTTTCTTCGGATGCTTGTTTTTAAGTTGACCCTCATCTGGAGTCACCTTGTGTTGAGGCGCCACATCTGCTTGTAAAAATCATAGTTGTGGATCCTTTTTGAGTTTCAATTACTGAAATACCGGCACGAAATATAGATATCATTAATAAAACATGCAGGCGGGTTTAACAGGTTTTCCTGGCACACTCAGCACTTATCGAATAATTGGGTATAAAATGAACAGAAGCTGCAGTAGAAGTGAAGAAACTCAGAGGGAATAGGCAGCATGGGAGCAAACAATACGGCATAGAGGTTATTAACAAAATTAACTGATTGAATTATGATAATATACAAAACATAAGGCACTAAAAATAATCCTGCTTTTTGTCTTGTAATGTACAGTACTGCTGTATGGTAAGTAACTCCCACCCTGGAGTTAAAATACAAGTTTTTACCACGTTGAACAGTTAGAAGGCTCCCTTTTACAGGTTGCTATGGTGACGAGTTCTTCCCCCCCATCCAAAAGTGATGACACCAACACAAATTTTACATGCAGCTACTTGCACAACACCGAGAGCATTGCTTAATGTTGCTGCAGAAATAATAACGTTCGCTTCGAAGCGTGGACAAATGTCACCGAAACAAACCTCCGCAGCTTCGCAAGTTTATCCATTAAAGCCAAACTAAGATAATTGCATAAGTGATGCCAAGTCTCAGGGAGCAATGTACACATTTGATTTATAGATATTTAGCTGAGCTCCCACCCCCACCTCCCAAAAATTAGATAATGCATCATAAGAGGATTGTGCTTTGATTAAATTTTGAGTTTTAGAGGATTTTTGTTGTTCAGTGCTTTTCCTATCACTTAGAAGAACTCGCAGGATCTTTGGTGCAGAATGTTTCCAGTTGAATGGGAAGAAAGCAGCGGAACACATGCAGCCTTTAGATCAGATATAAGGAAGAAATTAACGTATCTTTGTTACTGCAAGCAGCCAAGGGGTCAGAAATCACAGCAAACGTGATTTTGTGTAAATGAGCTAATTGACTTAATCTCTGAGTTCTCCGAACGTTCAGCGGGAATCTGTTTCTCCTACAAGCACTACAACATTTTGTGTTTTAAACACAAAATGATGAGCCTTTAGTTTCAGGAGTAATCTCCATCTATACTTGCATAGCTGTAAACGGGTACCAGCTGCAGTATTTCGCATCTGTGAGGACAAAGCAGAGAGTTGGATGTTTTACAGGAAAAGCGGCATAAAGAAAAACACGATATTTCACTGCTTCGACTGACTTTAAGTCATGACAGCAGCTAAGCCATGAAAACATACAGCAACACATTAGAGGCCCAGCAGCAACGTTACAGATCTCCAGTAGAGGGCACGGCAATAGAAAAGGAGAACCCACACCAAAGGTATGTGAACCTGGCTGTAAGGCTTTTTCTGTTTTGTTTTTGGTGACTCAGTGGTAACCGTGCAGACTAGGTAAACCTTTGTTGTCTTTGTTTTAGTCGCAGTATAATGAACACACAGAAAAAGTGACGTGTCGTAAAATGAAGTCTTTTTAAATCCAGTAACACAGCTACAAACTGATGTAGTCGTCCAATAGTTATTGTTGTTTGCATAGCTTAGACTTCCTATGAATTAAAGGTTTTATTTGTATCGTTCAGCTCAGCAATAAGAAGTGATAAAAGCCTTCTTCCCTTGATGATATTTAACTTGTCTTCATACCAGCCATCCGTTTTCCTCCACTTATTCAATTCAGGGTCGCGGTTGGGCCAGAGCCTATCACAGCTATCGCAGGGCAGACTTGTCTTCATACATTAGATCTATTATTAAAAGATCACAGTGGAATCTAAAGATCTTCTACTCCTGTTTCATGACCTAGATCTCATTGATAAGATAAAAGCTTATAAAAGCTGTTTAATATTTCCAGAAAAAAGAAAAAGAACTACAGCCTTAGCAGGTTTGCACTATAGTCGTGTAGCAAAGATCCCGGATGGAACAACAACAAGACGCTAACACATTACTGAGTGTGCACATGTTGGTTAAGTAAGCCCCCTTTGCGCGCTCGTGTACAATTTTTACCTGTTTTTCTTTTTTTTTTTTCACCTCGTCATTAAAGACAAGCTGAAGCCAGCAGTCATATTTCTGCTACATCCGGCTGTGTGGTACTGTTTGTCCCACTGGAGGTTTCCACTGTCAAAGACCTGCCTTTGCTTCAAAAGGTGGTGGCGAGCACTAAAAGGAGCTTCTAAGTGTGCGTTTGCAGAGCCGTATGAATAAGAAGATGCTGCAAACCCGTTCAACAAACCTTTTCTTCAGAAGCTGTAAAAGGGTAAATGTCGCACCCAAAGCTTTAGTGCCGGCTGCCCTCCGTATAAAGAGTCGGTAAACAGAAGTAGCAGAGCGTTGTGGGGTTGCTCGGTGCAGAGCAGGTACATGGACACGATGATAAGGCCGGGGACGCAGGAGGAGACCCAGCACAAATGAAAGGCTAAGTAAGGCAGGCAGGCGATCTTGTCATCACATTAGCCCGGCCTCATTGTAATTGTGAGGCTGCTGCTGTCAGCCCCGGTGCAGCACAGAGCTCCGAGTCAGAGTTAGAGCCAGCACCCCGGATAAAGTGCTCCGCCGACTGGAGATAATTGAAAATCCAAAAAGACTCGGGCTAATTTGATTACACCAGGCAATCGCTGAATTGTTCCCATTATTAAAGGGATTTGATTATGACATGAAGTCAAGTAATTATTGGTGCCGAAACTGCAGGAGCTGTCCCTTCTGATGAGGGCCACTGCTAGAGGGAAACAATGGTCCCTGTGTGTGTGCGGGATTTGTGCCGAGCGTGAACATGAAGGTATTTTATGTTCAAAAGAAATGAAGAAAAGGAAAATCACCAAATGTCACTTGTAATAGAACTTTAATGTCCCCTCATTTTACCAAAGTGATGCTTGAAATTTGACAAGAAATGAGTCTGTTGATCCACTTATTGTTGGAATGATGTGAATTATTCACACTTTTGGCTTCAAAGGACAGTAGCAAAGAAACAATGAGGCTAGTATGAACTCCAGTGCTAAGACATCCCCAGATATCATGCCTTTAAACTCTACTTTGTATGTTTACGCGTCAAATGAAGTCCTCCTTCGTGCCGGAACGCATCGTTTTGCGAAGCCGAGTGACTGACGCCAGCCACAGGAGTGAGAAGCGATGTAAAAACTGGAATAAAGTGCCAATTAGACCAATAATCGACTGCGAGATAAAAATGTTTGTTAAAAAACCAAAACTGCTGCACAGACAGATAAAACAATAAAGCTGCAGCCCAATGTATATTACATTTGTGGAGGCAGCAGTATGGCTCTGCAAGCTGTTTTTTAATGGATTTTTGAGAACAATGGGCACAGAAGCAAACCTGCAGTCGAACAGACTGTCGTGCAGTTTCTGAAATACATCGTCAGGTTTCGACTTTTCTCAGGTTTTAATGGCAGCGAGAGGAAAAAAAAAAGTCAAATTGCAGCAGTTTTTGCCTTTCACTTTTGATTCATCACTTCCTGAGGACGAAGCGGCCCTACCGACAGCAGAGTATAATTTGGGCAAATAGAGTGAAACTACATCATCTCACTTAGGGGACGAGGGGAAGCTCTTCTGTTTCTGCCCCACTTAAGTGATTTAGGCTGATGGGGATGGGTGTGTTTGCGTGGCGTTTCTCTCTTTCCTTCTCAGCTCTGTGGCGACTCTTCCGTGTTCGCTTGTGGAAGACATTTCCACACGGGGACAGGTGAATAAGGGAAAGTTCAATAGTTCGACACGCTCATCATTCTCGCTGTCTTGTCGCCCCTTCCTGCCCGCTGATTTAAATATCAGCTGAATTCAGTGAACGCTCCCATTAAGGCCAGAGACAAGTCGTGTGTAATGTATGCCCCCTCATGCAGCTCCCTCATATTTGCCACACACACACACACGCCTCTTCTCTGCCTTTGGGCGCTATATTCATATGAGGGATTAAGAATCCTTTGTCACTGGACCCCATTGACATTTGAGTGAGCATTAGTGAAATTAAAACTGCATCTGGACAATATCCAGCCACACTTTGGTCCCGATTGTGACGATTGGCCGGGGGAGGCGGTGTAGCCACGCGGCGTGACCAGAAGGGAGCAGTCTTGTGCCTGCTTGTGTGTGTATGTGTGTGCGTGTGTGTGTTTTCAGTGTTGCTGTACAGTACATACACTCATGCACACTGGGTATGCAGAGATGGGAGTGTGGAAGTGTGAAAGAGTGATTTTGTCCCTTTTGTATCTCTGCGAGCGGCGCCCTTAGTTCTGCATGGATGGAGGTATGAAGAGTCACAGTGGGAGAAAAAGGCACAGCTCTCTTTAAGGCAGGCTTTACCCACTCGAGTGTCCCCATTTGAGACACAGTGCCCAGCTTATCCCCCCCAAAGCACCTTTGGCTAGGCCAGATTCTGTTCCTCCCCCCCCTTAGAAAAAAGTGCTCTCCTCACCCTGTCAGCCCCTGCATGAGGAGTGTGGGCAACCAGACTAGCAGAGATGACTCAGCCTCAGCCTCCCGTCCCACCCCCCCCACCTCCCTCTATCTCGCTCATTTAACCAAATTTAAAAGTGACTGCGTTTGTAATTCACCTCTGTGCATGAATAAAGCTGCGTTCTTATCCAAAATGAGCTTTATATACTGTAGATGTGTGATGGTTGTTTGTGCGCCCCCGTCCTTAGTGGCAGCAATAGAACGAGTGGTTTGAGGTTTATTTATTTATGCCTTTCAGGCTCTCTTTTCCTCTTCATTTTGGGGCTAAGAAATGGCAAGCAAGTGCCGCTGAGGCTGTAGAGATTAAGTTAGCATTGATTGCTTTATTGGTGTGGTTGGATTGTTTCGTATCTGGGAACATTTGATGTAAGCACAGACATTTGTCTTGTCTTGTGCTGTCTCTGTTTCGTCGAAAGATCATTCATTTCTCTCAGTGCGTGGGATTTATTGGTAATATAGAAACGGGGGGAGAAAATGCTTTTATGTTATGTATTCTGCATTTTTTATATGATGAATAAAGATATAGGTCCAGTCTTTGGCCCCTACTGTTATCACTCTCATTTGATCTCTTCTAAGTTATGTTCCAATTTTAATCAGCACCCTATTACATCCAATAATGCACATGTAGCTAATCGGCGATTGTAATTACTACGTAGTCCGGCCTGAGAACTATAGATCTGACTTGCTTATTTGGAGCTCTGCTGCCGTGGACTTTAGGATGTACATTGGCATTGATCACAAAAGTCAATCACGAAGCACATTATAGTAACTCTTTTATGAGGGCTCTGCAAAGTTACGCAATCCCTCCTCCTCTGTTTGATGCCCGTTTCTTTATTTATCGTGCTGAGCTGGTGTTATCCCCTCTAGACTGCGTTGTGGATTTGTTTGAGTGCATCGGTACCACTCTCCGTTGGCACCAACCATCAATAGTCCACCCATTAAAATGTGGAATTGCTTAACGTAACACAGTAATATGCATTTCTCTGTATGGAGATGGGTATTTGCAAATAGACCTCAGATCAATGGTCTTTTACTGCCTTCTGAAACCATTGTCTGCAAAACAATTGGAAATCTTTGGGAGAGTACGGTGGGGGCAGCGTTAGAGGAGCTGGAAGAGACGAAGCATCCCAGCACAGCAGCGAATTAATTACCCTTGTGAAGAATGAAGGTCTGTGAGATTTGCTTTTTGGGCCATTATCAAGTGACACTGCGAACGATTGTTTGTCCCTCTCTGGGTAATGTAGCCCAAACAATGGCTGCCCTACGCCATCATATGGATCATTAGCAGCTCACTGCAGGACCCCATCCTATGAAGTTGCCCTTCCGGGGGGCTGAGTGTTTGCTGGGTGCTCTCCTTCCCTCTATCTACCAAGGGACAGACAGCTGACAGCCCACAGGAGAAGACGGTCACTGGCTGCTGCTCATTAGGAATGGATGCGCTCGAGCTGGTTCGTCAGAGCGAATCCCGACAGGCGAACGCGCCGTTATTACTGAAAGCGTTAGGCTGCCGAGGGACGCCAAAGCTCGTGGAGACGCTAGAGAGACGAGACGGTACCCTTAAGTCCAAATAGTAAATGCCAACAGTGCGTTTCTGTGGATGGACTTTGCTGTTGGGTTTGTGCTCCGGACTCTAAAATAACGAATGGCCCATAACAAAAGAGTCTTTTCTCTTAAACAAATGCGATTAGAAACAATCAATCTGTGGCGTTTGCTCAATTTTGAACTCTTTGCTCCAACGCCAAGAGAGGCCCCAACGTACATCGTTCAAAAGCTGTCGAAATGTTCCGATGTTTGGTCATAGTCAACCGGCCCATCAGCCTAGAGCAAGGGTGTCCAACTCCAGGCCTCAAGGGCCGGTGTCCTGCAGGTTTTAGATCTCACCCTGGGTCAACACACCTGAATTAAATGATTAGTTCATTATCAGACCTTTGGAGAACCTCAGGACATGTTGAGGAAGGAATTTAGCCATTTAAATCAGCTGTGTTGGATCAAGGAAAGCTCTAAAACCTGCAGGACACCGGCCCTTGAGGCCTGGAGTTGGACACCCCGTGGTCTAGAGGCATGTTTAACCTAAAGAAAAGATAAGGCATCTCTGTAAGGTGTTGAGCCATGAGTTAGCTGACAAGGACGGCTTTACTAAACCTCAACATTTAAAATTTCCAAGGTCTTAGATAATAATAATAATAATAATAATAATGGATTGCATTTATATAGCGCTTTTCGAGACCCTCAAACCGCTTTACAATTCCACTATTCATTCACTCTCACATTCACTCACTGGTGGAGGCAGCTACAGTTGTAGCCACAGCTGCCCTGACTGACAGAAGCGAGGCTGCCATATCGCGCCATCGGCCCCTCTGGCCAACACCAGTAGGTGAAGTGTCTTGCCCAAGGACACAACGACCGAGACTGTCCAAGCCGGGGCTCGAACCAGCAACCTTCCGATTACAAGACGAACTGCCAACTCTTGATCCACGATCTCTGCCAGAGGAATCAAGCGCCATTCTTCTGAAAGATATTTTCGTATTTGGTGTTTGTATCTTGGTGACGGAGAGCACTGACCAACTAGACCAGAATTGCCTGTACTTGTTAAGTTAAATTCATGGGCTATCAAGGGGTGGATAGTCATCCGGGAAAAGATCACGACCATCAGGATAGAAACATTTCATCTTCAGGATAAAGATGACTCAAAAGGTCTTTAATTCGTTACCTTTTTATAGCTAAGAAGGGCTAATCTTACGTTACATGAGAGTGGACACCGTTCTGTTTTTTGTTTTGTTTTTCTAACACCACTCAACCAGTTGAAGGAAGGTTTAACAACTGGATGTCTGGAGGTTATCTATTAAATATGGAAAAAAAGGACAAATTTAAATTAAATGACCTTTTACAGCACCTTGTTATAGAAGAAATAAAGGAATTAATGGCGTAAGTCGTGAATTCAAAAGGCCTAATGTAATCGCCGTCATCATAATGTGTAGTTAAAGTGAACAATATGTCAAAATAAATGATTGAACTTTGGGGCTTGTCTGACTTTTTAATCTTCTTAGTTTGTTGTTTGTAATAAAACTCTGTTTTAGCGTCGACCTTAAGACGAAATAGATCTGGACGTCGTGTTTTTACCTACGTTCTTGCGACAAACAAGCAAAGATAACGAATGTCACGTTTTAAGGCTTTTCGACCTACGAGCTTAAATCAGCACTAAAACAAACAAACTAAGAAAATAAATAAATAAAGGAGTAAAACGCTTTACCTTGAACCCGTGGTCCAATTTGTTTGTCCAAACAGACATATAATTTAATTCCAGTTCATGTTTTGAATGTAGTGTGCATTGCAAGAGAAACACATTTCCCCAGCGAAATGGGAAAAGCACAAACAAAATTGGCAAGGTGCTGATGGATTTTATGTACAGAGGATGCATAATGCCCCGTGTCAAAAAAGCAAAGTGAAATTTCCTGTTAAATATGCAAAATCCCGGCTGTCTATTGAATGATAATGGCTCGGCACCTTGTCGCTGGGTTGCTGACTCCGTTGGCTGCGCTTCAAAGGCCTGTTGACTAACTTTGAAAAGACCTTGTGTTTCCTGACTCTGGGCTTTCTAAGATTGGACAAATGCAGCAGAAAGAGGGCTGTACGAGTGCCAGTCACGGCTTCCCCGAGACGCCCGAGGGATGTCAGCCTTTGAAGTGATAAAGACCCACTGTTTCTCAAGACAGCTGTCTCAATGTGGCCGAGCTCTGTGATGCGCTCATGTTTTTTTAAAAATGACCATGTTGCTTTTGTGCACCATGCATTTCTTTGAGGGGCTGGTGGGGTGGGGGGAAGGGGTCACATGCGGCACGAGTTAAACTCTTTACAATTTCTTTGAAGTCTGGGGTTCTAGCACACTTGTGATGTGCACTTTATGACCATAAGTATGTGGATCCACTGTAAGCAAAGGCTTTCCTCTGTTTGGACCAAAGGCTTGGGTTCCAGCGGGGGGACCTACTTGTGATGCAGTATAAAAATATTAGAAAATGTTGTGCTTTTAACTTTGGCATCAGTTAAAGGACAACCCTTTGCAGTAAACAAAGCCAGATTTAAAAAAGGTTTTCCATTCGCCAAAAGATGGACTGACCTCTTTGAAGGCCCCAAGGTGGAATTCTGCTTCCCGAGGCCCCCATAGGCCAATTTTCCAGCTTTGTCTAAACCTTAGCGCCTCTAAAATCTCCATCAGTCACACTTGAGTAAAAATAGGACCTCAGCCTTCTTGTGACTTGGAAAAATTAGATTGGATTGAATTTTTTTTGCTAGTCGCGATGACCAACTGGTTCCAAACAATCACGATCCCGCTCCGACGGACTCTCGGACACGCTGGAGAACGTTTGCAAATAATTGCTGTGTAACTTATAAATGCAGGCAGATTACCAACAGCCTGAGTCAGAGTGCAACTCATCTGACATTGCAATATGTGACTCTGCACAACTGGTGCAACTGTGAACACAATATGAACTAAAACAGTAAAGTTTCCTCTATATGACATAAATGCAGACACTAACCTGGAGAATTAAGTTTGTACTATATTTAACAACAGCATCCTGCTCACAGGTGGCTGTTGGTGCACTGCAGCAGTCATGGCCTTTAAATGCTATATCCAAAATGGCTGCCCTACTGCTCTCAGTTGCTTGTTTTTGCCTGGGAAATCTTTGCAAATGTAATGAGAGCTGCAAATATCATCAATATATGATCATCTATTTAAAATATTAATTTAGATCCACTGTGCTTTGGTGCAAAAACACCACTTTTCTGCACAAACAAAAGTCTAAACTTTCTTTCTTTTTCATGTTTTAATCTAAAAAATATCCAGGAAGTGCTTCAATTCACATTTTTTGTGTTTTTCTTTAAGTATTAATCCAGGTTAAGTTACATTTATAGCAAATTAACAGCTCACATGCAGTGAATGTGATGCTTTTGGTGCCACTGGGATTTTGAGGCACACTTTGTTCTGTGACTAATCCAGCCTTGCACCCAAACACCTTCGGGGTGAACTGGAAAGCCATCTGTGAGCCCGGCCTTATCAGTGTTAGACCTCGCTAATACTCTTTAGACTGAATGGGACAAAAATCCCCCCAGCCAGGTTCCAAAATCTGATGCAACGCCTGTCACAGGAAGAAGGAGGCTGCCGCGGCCATCTTCAGCGACACGCGATGTAATGTTTATGCGTCCTGACTCTACTGGTCATCTAGCTCGGCGTCATTCGTCATCCTCATCAACTGGCCTCACCACGGCATCCTGTTATCACCAAATCCAGTGTGCACAGTGCATTATGTGATTATGTGGCTACCGGTTGTTATGTCAGATGCGTAAAGGCTTAATAAATGTAGCGCAGAGCTCAACTTTGTGAAAAATGGGCCGCTCGCTGTAATCAATGCGGGAGCAACACGAATCCGACTGGCCATTATTTTGTCGGCCTAATCATTTGAAGAACCAGAGACAAACTACCACCTGTGGTCTGAGCATTGATCATGTGTAGGTATTTTATTAAATCTAATAATACACTTTCTTTTGGCTAAATCATCCTGCACATTTCAATACCAAATGACTTCTGTTCATTCTATTAAAGTGGAACTACTCTCAATTATGTTTCATACTCCTGTTGTCTGATCCTAATGAAGATGAAACACTTTCATTTTTCCAGTTAATTAGTTCATATTTAACAAAGGTGCTGTGCCATCAGACTCCAAGGAAGTGCTTTTTCTTTTTTTCTTCGCTCCCTCCGCCCTCTGTTTCTTCGTCGCCTCCTATGGCATTGAAAATAATCCCTTTGCTTTTATCCTTCTATAGAAATTGTGCCTGTGCGCTTTTCTCTTTTTTTTTAAATGTTGACACTGTTTTAATTGAATTCCTCAAAAGAATCCACCTGATCCTCGCTCTTTTTTTTTGAATGAGCTTATGCATTGTGAATGTACTTATTCTCCAGGTCCTGTTGGCAGGCAGTGCCAAGGACAGCTAATTGAAGGTGAATTGATAATGCCCCAGCTGTCTGTGTGTTGCAGCCTCATAGCCGGTCTGCTGTGCACGTCTTTGATAAGTAATTCATCTGTTTGGCCTGGCAGCACTGCCTTGTTGCTTTCATGTCACTCTCTCTGTATGTGTGTGTGTGTGCACGCATGTGCATATGTGAAGCCTTGGATGCTCTCTCCTCGAGGCTATGTGTCTGTAGTCATGGTCAGCAGGGGGTGAAACCTCTGCTGTGTCTGCGCTAGCACTCCGGGTCTGGGTGGCATTACAGTACTCCATCTTTTTTCTCCCAAGCTTCCTTATAATTGGATCTACTCTCCCCCCCAAAAAAAAAATCGGTGCAAGTCAGCCGCCACCTTTCCTAACCTCCACAAAAACTTCATCTTCAGAAAACAATCCAGGAGTGATGACAGCTGATGTGACAGTGGAAGGTAAAGCTCACTAGGGTGCCACCTTCCTGCTCCCAAACCGCCTCCTGTTGCTTTAAAGATGACTTCTTTCCCCTCGTGCGACCCCCTCCCCCTTCCCTTTCCCTCCATGCCTTCCACACTTCACCTCGACCCACCCCACCTCTCCTTTTGCGGTGCGATTCATTAACATGTTGAGGTGGACATAGCGGGCCACGGAGCAGCAACTGAATCAATGCCCTTGTCTACCAATCTGCCCTTTATCATGTTAATATGATTTCCATTGATGGAACGCTTTTTCAAAATGGCATCCCTCTATGGTTTTACATATTGACTTTTTAATTCATGGCCCTCAGTGCTGCATCACTCTTGTTGTGCCGCTGCTGCAAGAATGCTCCCAGATCAGAGACGGATGTTGCTTGAGTGTGGAATTGACTTCAGGGCAGTGTTTTTTATTTTCTTTCACTTTTTTTTTTCCATCTTACTTCGTGCCTCCTCGCGTGCGTGTGTGCGTGCATGCTCGCGTGCATGCTTGTGCGTGCGTGTGTGTCTGCAGGTCCACTCCTTCCCTTCTTAACTGCTGTCTCCCTGTGGTGTGTGTATTCTCTTGTTAGGACCAAGAAGAAGAAGAAAACCCCGCTAGTTTCATGTCGCTGGGGCAATAAGTAAGATGCCTCTTTGCTAATGTTCTCACCAAAATACAATCTGGCCTCAATAGCAATAATGTTTACGGCTCCTCCCAATAGCCAGTGGAGAATCGCCTGAACCTGTAACATAGCTATAACAGGAAATGAGAATTTAATGCCCCGTAGAGCGACGTTGTAGAAGCAATATAACATATATATTCTGAAGGCTGAGTGATGTCTTTCTTATCGTAGCTCATGCTTTTCCATGTCTGTTTCTTTGGAGATGATTGTTATCATCGTTCTTATAATTATTTCCATGTTTAATTAAAAATTGATCCCAAAATTTTACTTTTCATTGCATTCAGCTTTTTTTCTGTAGTGCAGCATCTGTATACAAAATGTAAACAACACTTCAGTGCTTCCAACTGCATACTTCCTAATTTTGTTCTTTTTTTGCTTGTATTATTGACTCGGTATTTAACCGGTTCATCTGCAGGATTTCTGCCCGACTAATGCTTAACCTAAACCAGTTAGTGTGTCTCATGTATCCGAGGTCCAAAATGGTTTTCGTCCATGACAGTCGATCGTTTTACGCCGTATCGAATGTTTTACAAGAAAAACAACCGTACTGTAAATCAGGAGCTTCACAGTCTGCTCACAGAAAAGTGTTAGTGATGTTTTAATCTTCCATTAGGACAGTGCTTCTCAATTATTTCCTGCTACGCCCCCCTTAGGAAGAAGAAAACATTTGGCGCCCCCCCAAATAGCATCATTTGTCTATAAAATTGTTATTATAAGTACATCTCTGCATAACATTGTATCCTTATTAACATTAAAGAAAACAAAAAATGAAGAAAAAAGAAAGAGACGTAGATCAACTTCAAACAAAGAATAACTTTATTAATGTTGTTTTTTTCGTCTGTAACAGAAAATATCTAAAGTGCATGTAGTAGTACTGCAACTCTCTAAACTACTACGACTACATTTAATAGAATAGAATAGAATAATCCTTTAATTGTAATAAACTATAAACATTTTCTTGACAGACTTGAACCATTCTGAAAAATAAAATTAAACAAAATCAGTAAATACATTTAAAATTTTCTTCATCTCCCACCATAGTCGCAGTGAAGCCAAGTGCTACACTTGGTCATATGTCCTCATCTTAGCTTTCAGGAGACGTTAGAGTTTCTCGTTATCTCCGTCTCTCTCTGACTTTCTTTTCATCAATGTTTGAGGGTCTTGAGGGTTCCTGTATCTCCTGCACTGTGCTGAGTGTGCGCGCACGCTCGGTGCAATAAACTCCGCCACCTGCTGTAGTGGATGTGCATTCACACTTTATTCTAGGACGGCAAAAAAAAGCACGTTCAAGCATGTTAGGATTAAGTTCAACTGTGAGCATTCACAGCCCAACTGTACGCTAAACATGTCCAAGCAAAGGAAGAACGATGCTGCTGGTGTGAACTGACGACCTGTCGTGAATGTAGCCCATCTCTTACTTTTTAACATGTGGATAAAATGAGGAGGTCAGTGGATGATGGAGCTACTGTAGTTGGAACGGTGAAACAAACTAACCGGCTTTGGCCGATAGTTAGCGCTTCCTTCCTGATGATGATCATTCAGGTATCAGTGGGTGATGTTTTACAGTTTTATTTAATCACCTAATCTGACACAGGGACCGTCGCAGCAGACAATGCTGTGCAACTCAGCTTTGAGTGGAATGATTCTGGAAAAAAGTAGTTTTACACTGACCGGTCAGATGCAGCTTGGCAGTATTACACATATGGAACAGATATATATCAATCTTATAAAGTTTGTATCAGTCTTGTGTGAAACTTGTATGAAAAGCATACAAGAGTGAAAACAGATAAAAGATCCTTTGAAAAATTATATAAATGAAACTTGTATGTTTTGGATACTTCCTATAACAATATATGAAAGTAATGAGAAAGTGGCCACTTTCATGAGTAAATCATATAAGCCTTCTATGATTCACTATGTGAAGTAGGCCACATCTGATGCAAGTTTTTTCAGTTTTTTCTATTTCTTTTCCATATGGGTAGTTATGTAAGCAACAGCTCTTAAAAAATAGAGATATGAAACAAACAAATATAAGGTTTTGCTGTTTTCCACCTGCTGAAATGTGATGCAATCCTGAAAATAAAGCGACCGGTACAGAATAACAGGAGAATGAGATCACAACAAGACGTGATGTGCAATCTGGAAGAGAAAATCAGTCTGGAAGGTATGCACCTCCCACGGGACCTTCCCAGTGGGTAATTATCCCTCGATAGTCCCCAGAACTGTTTTGTCTCAAGAAGCTAATGATAAGGCAGGTGGCTGGATGTGTGGCTCCTGTACTCGACATGCAGAGTGAATGCATGAATATCCCGAACCTGCTTGTGTAAGGGGGGGGGGGGGGAGGGAGCAGGGGCGTGTTAGTTCAGATAAATGTGTCAAGTGCCAGAGAAGGTAGAAAAAAATGCAACTGCGTTTTAATTGCACTGCAGTCAAACATTCGTCCAGTGCTTTTAAGAGAGAGATCCAATTCATCAGACGCGCAGCTACTGTGCGCCGCCACCAAATGTGAGCTACAGTTGTCTCTTAGCATATATGAACAATTAAATGAAAGTGAAATTACTGCCAATGCAGCAACATTTGATGCGCGGCGATTCGGCATCCAATCACACGCAGGCGTCGGCTCATAAAACGTTTCAATTACAGCTGCGGCAGAAAGCAGCCAATCGTGCCGCCTTTGCTTTGGCTGTTGACACTGAACTTCAGCCATGTACGTCTGGGGTTCCTCGGTGGAGAGCCTTGCAGATCTATGTTGAGCTCAGTGATTAAGCAATGGCTCTTCTCTCCATTTCAAACGACAAGCTGCCAGGGACTTTGGTTTTAAATTGTGCAATTAGTGATCTGGCATGCTTTGCTTGGCTTCAGTCAGACTCAAATCCCAGTCCAGGGCCTCGCTGAAGCACAGTCGACAACACATACTCCAGGAGCATTTGTCAGACAAATTCATCTGAGCCTCCACTTCCACTTTGCTCTCCGAGCACACTAACCTCCCTCAAATGTCAGCCAGAGTATTTACCGTCTCGCTGGTGGGTAAACAATTGCGATCCAGGTTAGGTAGCACCAGATTTACAGTGATTCCTCTCAATCAGAGCAGATAATCATTCACTGTTTGTTAGGTTTTTTTTATACAGATGGAGCGAATTATGTTGAGTGTGCACAAGCCTCTGCCAAAACTCCAACTACTCGCTTTCACTATATTAAAAATGATCTGTTTCCCCGCAGTCATAAATTATAAATATATTTACATTTACAATATCCAGCTAGCTGCTATAATAAATCTACATAATCTCGTTGCAGCAAATATATAAATTAGAATGCTTATTTTAGGTTGCAAAACTACAAACAACCACCTCTCGATCGTTACGTTGGCTCAAAAACGAAAAGGGGCTTATATAACACAATGATTAGTGTGCTATATAAATAACCCAGGCTTGGATAATATTGAGAACAGCTTAGATAATAGCCTTAATATTTGATTTTCTCTTTGAAGTCGGGGCTGGGTGCATTAAAAGTTTAAGAAGAATATGGTAAAACTTGTCATCACCACCAAGATTCATTTGAGCATGTATTTTTAATAGACTCTTGTAGGAGGAATTTCCACAGCTCCGAGAACTGCTTTCATTTCGGCAGCAGTTTGTTTCATGTCTAAAGCCGAGCATCAGGAGTCTAGCATCTGACCAGCTGGGATTTAATGTGCCTTGCTGATAGATGAAAACTTGCAAAGTTGCAGAAAAAATATTCTGAATTACAAGTACCTTTCGCCCTCCCCCCCCCTTCGCTCACATCCAAAAGTACAGCTGGATGCTAAATATTTTTCTGCTCGGCGGAAACAACAGTCGTCTGCAGAAATGGCATCATGTGCCGTTTATCACTGCTATATTTGCTGTGGTAATTAACTTTTTAATGCTGGGAATTTTGATATCTATTACAAATTAGCGCTATTTTTTTCTACTTCTCATCGGGGACACAACAAACATGAGATGTTCTGGGCGCATTAGAATGCAAATTTCCCTCTGCAGCTTTCGTTTTGTTTCTGTGACAACTGTTGGATCGCCGTGGCAAGAGGAGAACGCCAGAGAGTATGCTCTGCCATTCATCACCGACGATCCGAGCTCCAGCGGTGAAAAGAAATAAAACTGCAGAAATCGCGGCCTATAGTATATGTCCCCGTTTTTAGTTGAGGCTTTCAAATCTATGAGGGTGATTTCACTGATGATCACTTCTCTCCCTCAGGATGAGGAGCTGTAAATGTTAACAACACAGAGTTTTTAGATTCTGGCACAGGCTGAAATCCCATCTAACTGCCAATATGTGTTTCTGCGGTTTAATACGCTTTAACCCAGTCGCGTCTGGCTGTGACGGACATTTAGTGCATTTAGCACTAAAGTACTTTTTTGAGCTTCTTACTACCTTAAACTTCTGTTTAACTACATTTTAGAGGGAACGATTGTATATTTTACTACGCTACATCAATTTGAGAGAGCGATTGTTTCTTGTTATCTCAGAAAAAACAGAGATTATACAAAACATTTCACTTTAGGAAATGAAATTTGTTCTGGGTAAAACATACATTAATGCATCAGTGCTGCTGCACTGTTACATAGTGGGGGGCTGTTTTTTAAGCACTCAAATATATATAAATACAATCCATTTACCATATGGCAAATGCATTCCACAAATTGGATTGTTTTCTGGAGGTTTTTTTTGCATATAATTAGTACTTTCTCTCGCGATTATACTGCATTTTCAAATATATTGGCAAGTTGTTTTTTTCATGTGTGAATTTTGTCATTTTTTGTTTTGCCAACTCGGGACTTTTCCATCTTAAAAATTCGACAGTGCAATTGCTGAATAGTACAACAAGCCGGTGCCTCCTTCCCTCTTGTTGTGTTGACCTAGAGCGTAGAGTTGTACCCCGACGCTGACATTGATTCTCATAATGTATAAATAGTAAATGTAGCGCTGCGGACCGAAGTTTCAGAGTAAATAATCTATCCTGAACCAAATATTAGGTAAGCTAGCCGCATGCTGCAAGCTCTTCTCCAGGGGCATGTTTGGCCTCACAAAAGCACGTCTCATCTAATTGCTGTGTTTTGTTGGAGAATCCGTCTCAAATTAATACCGACTTGTTGAAGTTGAGATGTGTGAGCACCCTTTACGAGAGCTGACTTGGAGCAGGAGTTTGCTGGTCATGACAACAGGTCTGATTCCTGCCATAGTCACAGTGAGTAGTCAGCTGCTATCCAGAAGTGAAAATCTTGGTAATTTAGAAACGTCTGCATGCTTCTGCCATGCGGTCCCACCACGGTAGTTTGCCCATCTCCCTAAGCAAACACAGCAATTACAGGCACTGTCAGTCACTGTCAGATGTGGCATCAGTGATCAATCCAGCTCATTGGGCTCAGGTCATTAGACATGGATATACAGTACATGCAAGGGAGTTAAACCCTCCCCGCAGCTCCCTGGCCTGCTGTTCATACATGCATCTGTTCACTAAAACTGACACTTTGCCTTTTTAACCGCTAACAAAACAGCATTGTCCCTGCGCTTTAGGCCATCCTCGTGCGGTGGTGGTTGTGGTGTGTTCCAATTCCAATTCCTTTAAATAATGATGGGATATCATCTGTTAAAAACACTGGAGTGAAACATCAGGTGTTGGCATCGCTGCTTCAGAATGAAACACTAAGGTTTATTTCCTACAATGGCCATATCACGGCCACACACACACACACACACAGGCAACACAAAACAGGCAGAAATTGGGGCGGAAGAGGCAATGATACCATTTCCAGATGGTGAATTCAGTAGACCAGAATGCAATGAAGCAACAATACTTTTTTAACTATGTCCCATTTGTGACACGGTTGTCTTTCTTCACGTTTTAACTACGCTCACAGTGAGCACCCCAAATCTGCTTGAAGTAATGACTGAGGCATGTCGGCACATTACGCGCATGACTGGAAACTGGAGATAATGAAAACGGGAACTCCTGACACAAAATTCCCATTTTTTAATATTCAAAGGCAGTCGGTGCATATGATGCGCCAACCGTGTTCACCTCACAAAGGTCTAACTTTATTTAAATTCTGTTTGTATTTTCCTTCAGCTGCCACTCGCACCCTGGGCGCACTAGACAAATCTATATATGGTGGGATCAGTGGGAAAACAATAACTGAAATAGCAGTGGAAGGGAGTAGTGGGTAGACCAGAGGCATAAATGACAAGACAAAAATAACTCCTGGAACACTGTGAGCCCCGCAGACAGATGGATATAGGAGTATCTGAAGCAGGAGTTTTTCCTGTAAGTGCACAGTTATCACAGTGTCAAACCACGGAGGAAAAGCGCTGTAATAGCCCCATTCTTAACTTTATTTCATTGTAGCTTCTGTGCATGCACATTATTCTCATCTGCCCCTGTCGCCCTCGCACAGTACAACAGATAGAGATCTATAAGTACGATTGCCAGTCTGGAGGGAACCAGAGGCGAAAGGGGCTTTGTTAGGCTAGCGGTCCCCGCCTGCACGGCTGCGCTCCTGCATGGGTAAAGAAACAGCTTTACACACTGACCTCAGAGCTGTTGTTTAATCACCAGGGCATTTTAATGGCTTGTCAGAGTAATGAAATATGGTTGGAGGCTACCTGGTGCAAACATTACGATAAATCCCTCTCACACAAGCCTATGCAGGGCTTAATGGTTATAAATCATCACTTTGGGGAGAGAAAAATGACAGCTATTAAAATAATGAATGGGATGATTAATTTTTCACATTAAAGATTAAAAGCTATGAGAGGTATCATCAGATATTTGAGCCGCTGTAAACGTTTGAAAGTGAGAGCTTATTTTCCGCACTTTATGAAGCCCTCCGTTTCTTCACTGTCATCCAAGTTTCTACCCCGTTTTTTTTAAATATATATTTATTTTTATTTTATTTTTTCTCTTTTCTCTGTTTGCTGGCTTGGTGCGCCGCCAGCGCCGGAATTCCTTACACCTAATTTGTGCTCTTGTAAAAGTGCTCTGAGGAAAAGCCTTGAAGAACACTTATTGCTTGAGGCAGTACAGGACCCTCTCAGCCTCTCTGCAGGGGCTCCTCGTGGCTCGCGCTGACATTATTTCATACCTCTAAAGCTGTCATACCTATAGCCTTTCACAAGAAGAATAAGAAGAGCTAGCCAAAAGTACTTTGCTTTGTTTTGTCATTTATTATTAATTTTTTTTGTGCATTCTTGTCTCTTTCCAAATGCACATCTGTTTTGTTGCTGGTGAGATTAGTCAACTTTCTGCTTTATGTTGAACAAATGGAATCACACATGCTAGCTGAGCTGGAATAAATCCCCATGTATAAACAATCTAACACAAGCTGTCTCTATGTCTCCATCAGATCGCTCCCAGGAGAAGATTTGTTATTGGACATACACAGGAGTGACAAATTATAGGAAAAAACATGAACCATGACCCCGACAGTGCAGGGATCGGATGGCTCTGTTATTCTTTGTCGGGCATGTTGCTTTGGGTCTACTTCTCCCTCAGAAGGGTCACTTCAAGTCAATACAAAGTTGCTCTGAGTGATCTCCTTTTTAACCAGTGATGAAATGAATGGCCTCTTCAAGGATGACAATACTCCCATCCATAGGGCGCGAGAGGTCACTGAAGGGTTTGATGAGTGCGATAGATTTATGTGAATCGTTCCTTTTGGCTTTCATACTCGCCGAGTCCAACACAGTTGAATGGGTTACCAATCACAGATTGTGGACTGACATTTAAAGCTTAGTTTCAGTGCCAACCACGCTCAGCTTTATGAACTTTGGTGCAAAGTAAAATCATTACTGCTGGTGTGATGCGCTTTATTTATCAACGTGGTCGCAATGCAAAAAATGTAACATTTCCTCTTATGACTGTGGGACCTGCCCACAGCCTGTGGGGTTGAAAATAAAGCTAATGCGGAAACACTGAAAGCTGTAGTTCCTCAGGTGACCACTTGAGGCTGGTTCCAAAAGTTTTCAGTCTGGTACAAGAATGGTTTCAGCCTTTGTAGATTATTTCATAGAGGTCAAGTGAAACTTCGAGTTTATTTGAGTTTGAAGTCGGGTCACTTTGATAGGTGCATAGCAACACAGGAGGCTGTAGCCACTAGCTTTACGGTCAGCCTCACCTCTGCTAGTCTGAGTCACCAAAGTGGACGCTGCTGGTTCCCTTCCGCAGCAATTATCTTACAAATGATGTGGCTGCCTTTTCAGTAATTGTACTAACAGCCTGTCTGTCTGGCAGAGCTACAATTAGCTGATAACTGTCATCAAGGTATAGTTCATTCTAGTCAGTTTGACCAAATATCAACAGTCTGGCTTCGGTACTTTTATGCCATTATGTTTGTGTGGTGCACTTATCATACATACAGACTATACACCAGAGGTCTCCAACCTTTTTTGTGCCACGGACCGGTTTATGCCCGACAATATTTTCACGGACCGGCCTTTAAGGTGTCGCGGATAAATACGACAAAATAAAACTAGTACCGGTACCGAAAAAAAGAAAATTTATTCATAAAACATGTGAAAAGACCAAGGAAAACCGAGTAAACGATAAAAACGATAACAAAATAACGCTGAAAACCGATAAAAACCCTGAAAACTATACATTTCACACCTGAGCCTCAACTCTCGTGGCCCGGTACCAAACGACTCACGGACCGGTACCGGTCCGAGGCCCGGGGGTTGGGGACCGCTGATTTAGAAGAATACTCCATTAAGTCAAATTGTGGCATTTAGTTAGAACAAGCAAGGCAAGCAGTACTTGCCTAAAAATACACATTAAAATGTGTATTTTAGAAATAAAGCTATTTGTCTACTTCAAGCTCCTCGCCTGTCAGTTAATATGTAAATCCAGCTTTTACATTGCTGCCAGCCTGTGGCCGCAGTCGGATGTTGTTGCTGAAAGCTGTGCTTATTTCATTTTCATGAAAGCAGCTCTGTCAGGTTTGAGGGCGTGTCCGTGACTGAAGCTGAGTAAACTCGAGGCTAGTAGTTTTTTCCTTCAGTGGTTTTGGATAAACTTCTGACCTTTGAGACGAGACCAGAGTGTGAAGCAAGCTGCTGCTGGTCAGCTTTCACTGCTCTGAGATTAGCTATGATTTGTGCTTGGTATGCTAAGGCATTAGCCAATTAGCTAACGCTAGTTAGCATTTGTAAGTAAACAGGCTTCAGAGATTTAGCGTCGTAACCTTGGAGTTTCCCCTTGTTAACCGCTTTGGCTAACATGTATGATGTAGAGAAGATTGAGTTTGAGATTTTTTTTAATAACTCCGTTTATAAGGAAAGCTGTGACGATGATGGAGAGGCAGCAGCTCTGACCATGTCCGGGCTAATAAATCAGGCAAGTTAAGCAGGTGCAATCTCAGCAGCACTTTCAGATTAGCATCTACTAGGATACCTGAGTGTAATAGGTTTAACCAGCTGCTTTGCTAACACTCCACATTCATTTTTCATTTATATTTTGAATCCACTGTGGATATTAATAGTTAACCATGTCACACACTGATCCAGCCTTTTAATTTAGCTGATTTTTTAAATTATTATTTTACTGTACTGTTTGAAGAGACCTGTGATTTGGAACAACTGTGTGTTTCCTAGATATGTGGCTCTCACAGGACAGCCACTACAAACACATGATTTATAGAATATGATGCTGGGCATTAATTTCATGGTGTTTTATTGCTTCTTTTCCTGAAGAAATTGTTTAGAAATTTCTCCAGCACTTTACATTTTCAGCTTATACTTGGTAATATAGTAGATTTGACTTTATTTAACTATAATAGTAATAACATTTTACAATTCTTCAGCCAGGAAGGATTGCAGAAAGGTGAAGATGTCCATGTAGAGTGAAGACAGACAGCACAAATGGTATGTTTTAATCTCATCCACTTTATCTTGTTAAATAGGTAAATACTTTTTGTAAAAGGTTACGCCTCTGTACTGGCATGAGCAGTGCATTAAGCAATGATGAAGACGACACATCACATTTGAAAGAACGTGCTCGTCCCAGTAAAACACCTGAAACATGGGGAGTCGACGCAGAGGTGCACTGAAGCTGTTCGGGCAGCGAGTGGTGCCCCAGCACCTTAAAAGACACTGGATGTCGGCTTTCCCCTTTAATTTGTCACCATACATAGTCCTAATTCAGCATTCACTTCCAGGGGACTCGGTGCATTGTTCAAACATACATCACCCAAATTGCGAGGCAAAGATTAGAGGGGAAAAGCATAATTAGAACATTAATAACCATACATGTTGGGTAACATAAGTAATTGAGTTTTTATGATAAATAGGAACGTAAACAAAAGGCAGGAGAATGAGAGGTTCATTTAGATACTCCAAGCTGGGTCTCAGCAGAGACATGAATGCAGGCTTCTTCCACTGTTGCCCAATTATTTCTGTGTTTCCAGGCAATGATAGCATTGCTTGTCCATCTGCAGCCTTCAAAGGGATATTCAAATAGTCTCATTGAAGCAACGGCACCATTTGTTGGCAGGGAATAAATTGTTGGCTGGAAATTTTTTCATCCTCCCGGAGCGAAACCAGGTATTTGTGCAGTTAAAGTTATTTACAAAGTGGTGCGAAATTTTAAACGACTCCCAGCGATTCCGCGCGTGCCTGTTTTTCCCCCTTTGATTCCTGCCATGTCAGTGTGTGTGTGTGTGTTTGTGTGTGTTTGTTTTTGGTTGCTTTTTCATATGCTGTCACCAGAGATGTGTGCGATGGCCACCCACACCTCCTTCATGTTCTTCCAGCTCTTTCTTACCGTCCGCTAATGATCCAGGGACACCGAGTAGGGCCGCTGAAACAAAATGGCCACCTTAGCTGCCCACTTATATCTCAACCCTCCCCTCTCGAATCAATTCTGACATTTCATTCTGCCCTTATAGAAGGTAATGGTGCATTCAGAGGTTGTTACCGATAATGTTGAAACGGTATTGCTTGGTTTCATTGGATAGATGTACTGTAACCTCTGCTGTGGGATGGCTCCAGCCTCTCTCCACCTTGTGTCTCGTCCCTTTTTTTGGGGGGTTGGGGGGGTTCTCCGAGACTGAGATGTTGGTATTTACCGGCTCAAATATCTCTTTTGGCACAAGTGGGAGCAGCGTTTTTCATTTTTTTCCTGTTAACAAATAACCAACCAGTGTTTGTATTTTCCTCCCACTCTTGTGTTCACACAACATGAAGTGAAAACACCCTTTTAAGTCAGCTAGTCAATATGCTGTTTCTAATATATTATTTACTGCCTATGGGCTGTATATCTGAATGCGCTAAACAACTGTTTCGGTTTTGCAGCCATAATCATGTAGAGAGAAATCACAGAGCCAGATGTCTGGCCCTCGTTTTACAGCGTTTATGTTTTCCTCCGAGTTTATGTAAAATTCATCCTTCCCTGTTTTATTTATTCCCCCGTTTTCACTGACTCAACAATTAGTCAATTCCCAATCAACAAGAGAAAAGAAATTGCTTTTAATTACTTTTGATAAATGACAAATTGTGTTGGCATGGCTCCCTGCAAATGCTTAATCAGGTGCTGGGCGGGGTAGGGAGGCGGGAACCAGGAGAAGGGATTTCTGCTGGGATGAAATCAATGCGGTTTCTCTGCGGTTCACCGGCTGGGCTTCTGGGCAACAGCCAACCAGAGGCCTGTGAAGATACACAAGTCAGCAGAAAAACCTCCTGCTGCATGAGAACAGTCACCCACTGAGGCACAAACATGCAGGAACATTCAGATATATATGCTTTGTGTATTGGCTCTGCATCTCACACACACGGGATGTAACGTCTGACAGCATCGAGCGCCGGTGATTAATACCAGCTCTGCAAACGATGCACCAAACGTACTCGGTGTAATTGCGACATTGTTTTTTTGATCGCTAAATTCAGAGTGCTACTTTCTGCCGTCATCACAACTTATTGCGAGTGACAGGAGACGTCTTTAGAAACCTCGACTTAAATGGATTTCACTATAACTACTTCCTGGTGAGCAACAGCTGGAAGTCTTGTTGTTGCAGTGAGGTTGTCAAGTTTGGTGCCACTGTACCTGTGAAGAGACTAAACAAAAACTTGCACTTCCTCACTGTATCTGGCACCTCATGCTAGCTGGAGATGCTACGCAGCAGGACGAAATGTCAAGAAACGGCTCCAGCGGCTCACGCCCCTACAACTACACATCATTGTCTTTACGTGGAAGTTGTGCGAACGTGTCAAACAAATAAAATGCTCCTTATTTATTAGTTATTTTAAGGTGTTACTAGGATTTGGTGCTTATTTAAGCCTTCACAGAGACGAACTAATCACTTCTCCTCATCTAACTAGACGTCCCTTTAACTATCCATTAAAGGGACAGTTCAGTTGCAGTAGCATATATGCATCTAGCCTGTTTTGGAGACTGTAGAAAGGTTATAATAGAGCCTGATGGCACTGGCCTGATTTTGCACCAAAAACGAACATGAAACTGAGCTGCTTGGTAAAAATTCGTGAACCTTGTTTTGAGGCGTTTCATGCAGGAACTATTTACCGATTGCATTCAGCAACTAAATGAAGGCTTCAGCTAGTTTGCACTGCTGCTAAACCAAGGTGTGCACCATCTACATCCTGACATTCTGTTGGAAGTGCAAGCCTGGACTCAATGCTAAATGCACGCCCCCTTCTGCACAGTAATATGGCTGGGGGGTGTAGTTGGGTAGAAAGAAAATAGTTCCTGCGTGAAACTGCTCCCAACAGGGTTTGTAGATTTTGAAAAAAAGTAACGCTGCTGAGGTTTTCAAAGGATTTTTTTTTCTTTGAGCATCACACAGTGAGAACCATCCAGCTCTACAGGCCTGAAGAAAAAAAGTATTTCCCTGTGAATTTTTCCATTATGTTATCTAAAAAGGTGAAAGTCTCTAAATATTACCAGCCAAATGTCTTTGTGAAGTAAGTGTACACTGTACATCAGGTGTAGTCGACATATGGGTGAAGTTAATATCGCTGAGGTGTTTGTAGCACACTGACTGCGTTCACCTGTCTTCTTCCACATGTCATGTTAGGACTAACCTGAAACATGCCTTCATGTTTAGGATATATTTTTGGATTTTGGATGAAAATCTGCTGTTACAAACATGATTTCTTTCACTGTGTTTTTCAGATTTTCTGCACGCGTCACACCGATGTTGTTATTGTGAAATGTTTGATCACCGTGAAGCAAAAGTGTGATATTGTGACAGCTTTAGTATGAAGTAGTAAAAGTAGACGGCTGAATTCTGTTCCCTGTTTCATTAGCGCATAATTAAATGAATCACCTCCTCTCGCTGCTGCACTCTGTTTTCTAATAGGAGCTTTCCTCTCTTCCCCATTTTCAGGATTCATCAGCACCTGTGCCAACAGCAGCGAGTCGAGTGACCCAGCTCCAGGCCGACCGGCTTCACCTGTACATGGAGACCCCCAGCTGGGCAGGTCAGACTCTTAACTAACCCCCTTCGGACCCCCCCTCCTGTTGGTCTGTTGTGTTCTGGTTGACTTTTTTTTTTTTTTTAATCTTATCTTATAGCCAAGTGGCGTTTACACTGAGGTAATTTATCCACAGCTTTTCCTGAGCAGAGGTTTAAGTTGTGAACATCATCACTGTGAACATGCTGCACATTCTTTGTCTAGTTTTGGATTTTTTCCTCCTGTTTTTGGCTTCACAGGCTAAAAGATCGAAACCAGATTTTTAAAAAATTGTCTTCAAAAATTATCCATAGGAAAAAAAGAACACTTTCAGTGCTTTATTTTCATTGTGACATTTTTTTTAAAGCATCTTATTCTGATGTTGATTAAAAACGCACTTTACTAAAGTGAAGGGACAGATAAAATTCCAATGTTTTCAGCTACTAGAGAAGAGGGACTGGGATTACCTCTCCAGTGATACAGCTGCTCACATCGCCCCGGTGATGTATGCATGTACTCCGGGGGCTGTTAGAGGTCTGTGACGTAGGTCATGGATGTGGTTTCATGTGTATCAGAGCACACGCACTGTGCAGCTGGGGATGTTCAGGGAAGCAGCACACTTCAAATTCAACCAGGGAGTGCAATAAAATGATTCTCAGGGTGGTACAGCATTAAAGTCCAGCTTGGGTGGGGGTCACAAGTCCCTGTTTAATGCCACTCTGTCTGCTATGCCAATCCTGACCAGTCAGTTTGAATTAGGGCATTTATTAATATTGTAGGTATTTGTTTTTTATTTATAAACCATCTCAGCCCATCCACCCGACGCCCCTCTCGCTCACAGCTGCGATCACCACGTTTTAGTTCACTGCGCTGTCGCTAACTTTGTAACTTTAGAGATTTAGCTCCTACTTGCAAGACCTAGCAAAACAAATCTGCACAGTGTCCTCCTGCTTGACAACAACGTCTTGCTCACCTTGCACGGGAACAGCTCTCTCCGTCTCTCTGCTGTGTCCGTCGGGTAAATGAACAGCATGTCGGAGTGGTGCACAGCGGGAGAGAAAAAAGTAAGAGCTTCTCTTTCATCTGACTTTCTCTCTGAGCGATCATATTATATACAAATATAATAGGCTGTATATAAAAGATAGATAAAGCCACTGTCATATCACTGAGCCTTTGTTGCTGCCTTTCGGAGACAGAAGTCAGCGTCACATTCCAATAAAACCTCTCCCAAAGGCACCGACGCGGCAAAGGCTGTCGAGAGGTCCAGTTCAGTGGCATCAGGTGCTGAAGGTGAGGCAAAGCAAACTGTGATTGGGTGCAGTGTGTTAGCAGCCTATTTCCTAACTTTAATTAAAAGGAATTACCTTTGTGACAGCTGTTAAGAGAGAAAACCTGTTTTGGTACCCGACTCCAGCTTTTTTGGCTTTTTAACACCTCGTATTTGGAGGCGAGCGCTACAGGCATCCTTTGCATCTCCATCACATTACAAGCGCTGGAATTCGTGTTCACGAACACAAATTATGAGTTATGATTTTGTGGCTTTACAGTGCAGCAACAACTCGTCTGCGTGCAGACAAAAAAGAAAAGGAGAGCGAGACCTTTGCCACTTATTGTGGTTTTTATTTCAGCGGTCGTCACCTTACTTCACTCCAGGGGCGAAACACTCCAGAGTTTGAGGAAACAGCTTCACGCCCTTTCGGTGTGAAAGCTCTCTCACTGCGATAAAGGCTGTATGTATGCGCGTCCTACTCTACCCTATCCGGCCATATTGTGCTGATGTGCGCTGGTTAAGTAGCGGAAGACTAGAAAAAGACTCTTATCCATATGCCTGAGAGCCCAGGAGTCGGTGTGATCTCTCCCCAGATGAAGCTCTCAGCTTCCTCGCCCGTCCTCTGCGGAGCCATATAGCAGGTGGCAGCGAGGATCAATGGGCCCCAGCCATTACCTCCTCTCCACTTCATATCTCCAGCCTCATCTCGGCGGGGGGCCCGCGGGGCATGCGGCGCGTCTCGCTGCAGCACACCGGGAGAAATAGGGACGTTTTCCATTAGTCTAATTGCTCGGTTATAGTTCTATATTATTGCCGTGATCACCACTGTGGCTCGGTAATGACGGACCTCCCGTGACCCCACGTATAGCTGGTGGGTGTTATGTCTCCCCCATCACCGTCCATCGAAACTCGGCTTGCAGCGGGCGTGGGCGGAGAGAACAAACTTAACGTGGAGATGAAAACAGGAGGATAAACAGCCCCAAAAACGAGCAGAGCTCTTCAAATGTTTTGATGCAAGTTTAATCAAATAGCCTCAGCTATTTACATTCTCAACAGGTGCTGCGTTTGGCTGATTTATGGAATAAACACTGGAGTTGTAGTGCTTGTTCATTTGCCTCCGCTAAAAACTGGCAATATGGGGCTAATTTGCAATAATTTGCTGCTGCTGTGGCCACTGGTTAAGAATGTTTATATAATCATGATATAATAAGAAAAATGAAAATGAGTTTTTCATGCAGTTCAGGCCCTGTCAAACACAGCTCACGGACCCACTAAATGATAATTACATTCCTCAAGCATAGTATTACATTATACCCTCTTACATGGACTTTGTTCACGGTAAATGGGGGAGTATTATTTTCATTTTAAGGCGATCCGACCCGGTATTATTCCCACATCTGAGCTCCCTGGGTACAGTGGAAGGTTTCCCCCCATCAGCGATTACACGAGAAGTCTTCCATCAGCGAGCAGATGAGGTGAGGATTATAATGAATTCATTTACCCTCAAAGACGCTGCCTTTCTTCTTTGTGTTTGTAATATCCCATTTGCATACCTCGTATGATCGGAAAGCTTTAGTTTAAGCGGCGTTGGGCTAATCGGGCCTGAATATTTCACAGCTGACCCGTAGCTCTCCCTACAGGTCAGCGCATAAAAGCTGCTTCCTGTTTTGGGTTTCCTCTCATACAGTCAGGATTGCTGCTTATTATCTGGCCTCCCACTCCTTAGAAGAAGAAAATCCTTGGCCGCCGTGATTCCTCGTTTTTAAAAAAAATTTCTTGTGTGTTTTTTTTACAGGTGTGGGTATTGATCTTTTGCCTTTGCTGCAGGGGAGCGTGTTCACTTAAAAGGCCCGCTGATGTAGCAGAGCTTATTAAACAAATAGGCCAGAGAACAAGGCCACAATCACTTTGAATCATGAAGGAGGTTGCCCATCTTAAAGCAACACTGTATCAAATATGAAACGCTCCGCTAACAAGGTGTGTAATCTATTTTAATCAGATCATATTTTATGAAACAAGGAGAAGGTTGAACTTAAGTAAGAGAGAAAGATGGAGATTCCGAGAGGGGGAGCTGGGGATTGTATTTTGAAATCGAATGTGACGGCCAGGGACCACGACTTGATTTTACATGCATGGCTTTATAATGAAGCCACGGCAAATGGTCAGTTATGGTTAACTTTAGGGGGAAGCTGGAGCCTTGCTGTAATGGGAGGCTAATTCAGGGCCCATAACGCCTTGACAGGCTGCGGGAGCCGAGCTGGAATATGGAGAAGGATGTAAGTTGCAGGCTCCAGGGCTGAAGTTAAGGTCTGTATTTGTCTGCAAATTGCCACGTTGCCTGAGGATATAATGGGGTCAAGAGTGGCGTGGCATATTTTGTGCGCGCAGACATACTGTCATAGAAATAAACACAAAGCAGCGGCGCACAGCCTCCTGCCGAGAGACTGGCCAACTCACTCGAATCAAGTGCACAGGAGCGACTTGGTGTTGTCATTGCAATTCGGGCCATGATCATTTTTTTATGCCTTTACACTGACTGAGTTCACAGGCGAGTGTTTTCAATCATGTTTTTTTCTTCTCTGCGCCATAAATTGTTTCAGATCCTGTGACACGACTAGACTTGGTTATGAATACATGAATATATATACACTCACAAGACCTTAGGTAGTGCCACTAGTCAGACGAGATAATGGATGCAGAGACGTTATATACTGCTCCGGGAGCCACCACTTGTTAGATAAGATCTCCTTGGATTTTAATGATTAGAAGGAGGAAAAGAATGAGGCTGAACATGTTTATTTCTTCTTCCTTTTGGAGAAGTAGAAATCCTCTGCTTTTACGGTGAGTAATCACAGTGCTCTTCGGTCATCACCACACCAAATGTCTGCCTGCATTACAGAAAAATATGTGCTCCTCTTTATCCAAAAATAAATAAATAAATAAAATGCTGCTATGGGAACTACTGCAGATATTAATAGATGTCTAATAATAGTTAGCGAGGTATTATTCACCGCTCTGGAAAGCACCACTTGTTGGAAGAGAAACTCCTCTGATATTAATCACCGTGAAGCACAAAGAGAAGGCATTTAACACCCCAGCGTTACAAAATGAAGATGCTGTTGTTTGCGTCGTGTTATAAATTTGTTGGATCCTGAGCGCGCTCGCAGGGCCTCTTTGCCGCCAGCATCGGGGCGATGCGAGCAGGGGGAGAGGGGGGGAGGAGGAGGAGGAGGAGCAGAGGAAGGAAGAGGAGGGATGCCTGCATCTTTAAAAGGTAGATGGAGTGAGGGAGCGGGGCGGATGGGTGGCTGGCAGGATTGTGCTGACGGCAGGGCTTTGGTTCAGAGCATGCCCATTAGAGGGAGCCATAAATCCTGGGCTCTCTGGGCCGGGCTGTGTCAGCAGTCCACTGAATGAATTGATTTTAAACGCCACTGAAAAAAAGAGAAAGTGCAAGGGGGGAGAGTGAGAGAGAGAGAGAGAGAGAGTGACTATTTAATTCACCCTCCGCCAGAAGCCCACACCCCGTTCCACCCCGCTTCTCAATTCAGGACTGCTGCTGAAAAGGGGGAGGAGAGAAGTCTAGAAACACTGAAACTGTCACCAGCAACAAGCCCAGGGCTACGCGGCCCCCACATGTTTGATTTAAACAGGAGGGAAACACACAAACCAAATACATAATCTCAAATTCCATACAGCATTTGTTCTCCCACCCCTCTAATTTTTCCCTCTCAGCCCTCTCCTTTTATATCTCCACAAGAGAAATGAGACATATCGTAAAAAAGAGAGGGAGAGAGAGAGAAAGGCACCGCTGCATTTGAAATTCAAATGTGTTGGATTTTGAAATTGATGTATGTGTTTATTCATTTACGAGCAGCATCCATGTGTGCATGCATTTATATATTATCAGCAGCAATGAAACGCCGCATAGAAGCCCCGTAGCCCATCTCTCTCCCCCGCGTGCCCCCTCGCCTTTGTTTCTTCCCCGAGCTGAAGCCGCCGTTATGTTCAGCTTTGCAGGAAATGTGTTTGCGAAGAGATGCGCGGTAAATTGTACACGAGGACCAGTTTCACTCGGCCTTTGTTTCGTTTTATCTAAACGTGTAGCGGCTTTCATTTTGTCTTGCTCTGTGCCCACGCCGTGACACCGCCCCCTCCACCCTGTTTCCCGTGTACTTACCTGTTAGAGTGTCATCAGACACTGGTGGGAGTGCACTGCTGCCCTTGTAGAGAGCAGTGTTACAAGACCCTCTAAGGATCTAATCTGTATGAAACCTGCAATGTAAGTGGAATATAAGGCGAGGGTAGGGCGGGTGAAATCGATATCATATTTATCATATTCATAAATATGCAAAAATTGATCACGCCACATTCACCTGAAGCGGAGCACCCGTGTCTGTGGAAATAAAGGAGCCGTTTCTCACTCCTTTCATATATTGTGCATGGGTCTTGTTGTGTATTAGGCCTTTTTATCTTTAATATTGACACAGAACTTAAAGCTGGAATAACTGATTTTTTTCTACTTTCTTCATTAGGGGGCAGAAAAACTCCACAGCAAACTGACTGACACGTGGCTCCAATGTATTATCAGTTGACTAACAAGGAGACTGAACAAAACGAGGGGCTGAAAGAGGTTAAAAGTCGGGGGGGTTGTGACAGCTGTGGGGCCGTCATGCTGGAGGACCTACTTCCTTTCATACTGATTGATTTTAATTGCTAATAACTGATCACTGGAGCTTTAAATGAACAGGATGCAGAAACCGAATTTCCTAAAAATTCAAATCTCTTCATAACATTCTGATATAATGGAGGGAGAAGGAGGGGCGTCTGGTGTGTGTGTGTATGTGTGTCTTTGGGGTGGGGGGGGCATCCTCTCTGGCTCATTACGCTGTTTAAAGAGCCGGCGCCTCCGAATCACCTGCCCGGCTCCACGCTTCAAACAAGCTCAGCCACCAGGGATCATACATCAACTTCTCCATCAGTCCCCCGGCTTCACTTTTTCACTATCCGGCTGCGAACACATGAGCCCCACATGCAACCCACACGGCGAATGTGGGAAAACAGATAGGATCGCTCGTTGAATACTGATCTCACGCCTGCTGCAAAAAGCACAATAAATTAGTTACAAAGCAGCTGTTACGCTGTTACGTGCGTTATCCTGAATTTAATCGAATACCTTTGGTGGACTCGCAGCATCCCGGGCCCTGTTTGTGGCCCCGGCATTGCTAACACACGGCTCCTCTGCATGTAAAAAATACACTTTCTCATGCCTAATTACCCACGGGCTAAGGCATGAAGAGGATTCGCTGCGTATTACTATAAAGATTGTGAGGATATTTCACTTTGAAAAATGGTGAAGCGCACAGGACTAAGGGCTTGATTACAAGGAGTGGGGCACACAGCCTCTACATCTTCCTTCCCTCATTTCAATTATGGCTGACTGGAGGCACGGTGCTGCCACCGTCCTCAAATAAAACTAAAATATGATAAAGCTGAAATATCAGGCCCAGGACTGCGCCCAGCCTCGAGCCATGTGAGGCGCCGATCCTCGGCACGTAATTACAACATTTGCCAATATTTTTTTGACGGGAGGTTCAACATGGATATGAATGAAAGGGGGGAGGAAAGGCATGAGGAGCGTTCATGACACGTGATAAAAAGCACATTTCATTCTGCCCTCCCTATGGATAACAGGCGACATGCCTGCACAGAGCTGTCTCTGTGTGAGAGGGTATAGATGGCTGTATTACTTTTAAGTTGCTAGATCATTACTCATGTGAAGATGCATGAGCGAAGTGCTGCAAACATGAGTGCTGAAAAGAGCTTGTCATGTCTAGTCATACGTATATATGGATGCTTAAAAGAAAAAGTGTTCCTGTTTTTGAGATAGCACCCTGCTATTTCACAACAATCCAGCTGCTGTAAGCAAATATTTTTTCAATGGGAGGACAAAAAAAGTGCTACAAAGCATATTCTCTATTCAATTCATGTTTGCCCTTTTAAGCGCTGGCCTTTGCAGCCCCCTGCAGACGGAGGCGGTGTGCGATGCGGCCGCTTTCTCAACGTGACGCACCGTCAAAGGTGGATCTCCTCTTCCACGGTGGCCTTAACACCCCAGGCAGCCAGGGTGCATCCTATGTCAGCATTAATCACAGTCTGGCATGCCTGCCATGTCGCCGGTGCCACGCGGGGTCAGTGCTCCGCAAAGCTGGGCATTCGTAGGAAATCCCGGCCAGCGTGGCACGGAGTCTCCCGCTACACCGGATGCACGAGGAAGCGAATTGAGGATTTGCGCGGAACGTGATCTATTTAGGCCCGGTTTGGTGAAGCCACAGCTCAGAACGTAGTGCGGCGATTAAAGCGAGCAAATACGGGACCTGACACGTCTGTGTAACCTCTTTATAAATCCTCTCTTATGACTGCGCAGCGCTTCAAATGAACAACACCAGCGTGGCCCAAAAACAGGTGTAATGTAGGTTCTTTGTTTCTTTTTTTTCAGTATCGATTCAAATTTCAGGAAAAACGAAACCCTTGAAGTCGGCTGCCTAACATTTATGATTTCACTCAGAACTGAAACATTTTCGCTGAAGTGTATATAATAACATTTTCCAAGTATTCATTCTTCTTAGAGTGAAGTACACGTTATATCATTTTGTAGATCTGATCTTGGTCATTAAATGTGGGGGGGGAAAAAAGTGCGAAGCATTTCCTCTTCTACACTGAACTCGCTCACTGGAGCTCTTCACATAAAGAGTCTTCAGCTTCTTTGATGTGTGTGTTTGAACGTGTTTACATATCTTTGTGGGGTCCAAAAATTGAAAGTTTACCGTGCTTGTGGGGACCAACTGGCCTGTGGGGACAAAATCCCGGTCCCCACAAGTTAAAGGCATTTTATGGACTCAAAATGTGGTTTCTGTGTTATAGGGTTATAAATAGGTTATGTTAGGTTTAGGGTATTAGATGTCCCCACAAAGATATGAAAACACGATTCTGTGTGTGTGTCTGTGTGTATGTGTTTTGTT
Source organism: Mchenga conophoros (assembly GCF_057382185.1). NCBI lineage: Eukaryota > Metazoa > Chordata > Actinopteri > Cichliformes > Cichlidae > Mchenga > Mchenga conophoros. The sequence continues at coordinate 36,746,864 of NC_140529.1, forward strand.
CTGTTGTTATTTTTTTTTCCTCTCTCAGTGTTGAAGTGGCTCCAGCACCTGCTTTTCAAAGTGAAGGAGGAAATGTTTTGCAGTGGGAAGAGCTTCTGCAGCAAAATCAAGAACGATTCCGCCCCCTTCACTCGTCACAGTGTGGGGGATTCAATCAAAAGTCTGCCCTGTGACCTGTTCTCAGAGAAACAAACAGCCAGCAGAGTCTCCAAAGACCAAAGCCATCAGAGGAGGGCGGCTGGTGTGTGAGCTAAATCGTGGCACTTTTCTGAAAGCTTCCATCAAAGAAAAATTGTGAGTTGTCGCAGTGGAGAGTGACTAGCATGGCGCTACATTGATACATTGATGCAGTGAATGCCTTGGACAGTGCAGTAAAAGTGCTGAGGTTGAAATTAAGCTGTTATCTCTGGCATGTATCACTAGGGAGGCAAGAAGCAGAGGTGCAAAGGCAGTAGCCTGTTTGCTTTACTGTTATTGCCTCTTTCCTCATGTTCTGCCATTTTAAATGAAACGCAAAGTTTATCTTTTATTTTAACAAATCCGCTTTGCCGTTTTACCGAAAATCCATTCTCTGTTCGTTTTTTTTATACAGTGCACAAAAAGAGGGAGGTCACAGGATTTTCTTTTGGCCTATAGGAGTATATGTAGCAGATTTTAAGCTATCATTTCTGCCTTATCTTGAAATTAATGAAAGTAAACATAAAAGAGAACACGGACGTCTTCACAGCCGAGATGGATAGATGCCACCACAGGTCAGAGGGATTTTGGGTAAACTTTCCCTTCAGCAGACCTATACTGAGGTATAACCACCTTAAATGTAAGCAGCTGATATTACTAAAAACAGACGGCTGTGCCTGAGAAAATTGGTGCATGTATCATTTATTTATGTGTTTCCAATTATTTGCGACTCTGGAAAACACAAAAAATTGTATTTAAAACAATAAAAAAAAGTCCTAGTTTTGGTGCGACATGCATTTCAACCATACATTGTTTCTTACTGAATATGAGTCTGGTGCATAATCAGCAGCTCATTAGTGTTTTGTCCCCATTTTCATCTTAACCTTCTATTAACAAAAGCATACATAAGCTGTCCTGGTATGATGAGGATTTAATTGAGTGTACAGTAAACAGCGGCTTCCTGGAGCAAGAAATAAAACTCATTTGCATTAAAGTCATTAAATGATATTAACATCAGCTTAAACAATGTTGTCCTAACACAGAATTTTGTATATTTTGGTGAAATGATGAGCCTGAACTGTGTGCCACTGAGCTTAGATTCGGGGAAATCTGCTTACCACAAAAAGTTTCTTTATGAAGCAGAAAAGCTTTGAGATGCTGTTACAGACATGTAAGCTGAGAGCTCCCACACTTATAAATTCAGTATCACGTGTGTTTGCATTGCACTAAACATCCACTTTTGATCAAGTGAATATTTATAGGTAATTTATTGAATTAGGTCTCTTTAATGTTTTACAATGTGGGCTGAAGCTTTTGTATATTCCACCTATACTGTTCACATAGCGTAGTCTGCATGGCGACGATTTCACTAGTACACGTTTGAAATTCCTCACCACAGTTTACTCTGTTGGCAGATATACATCTTGGTTTTTTTTTTTGTTCTTATCTTTGTTTCGGCTTTATTTTTTAACACCTATTTCTCTGTGCCAGCTCTCGCTGAACAGGAATACATAGGAAGTATTTTATTTGTACTTTTATCTGCAGTGTTGATTAGATAGTGAGTAGGACGAGGTTTGTTCAAAACAGCAACTCTGAGCAGCAGAGTGGTGAGAATCCCACACTGCTGGAATTAATGCTGTGGAAATTTACCATTTTTATTATACCACTGTAAATTTCCCCGGAGAGCTGTCAGAGTACAGGTATTTCCCCACCTACATCAGTGCTTTTATTTCTTGACAGTGACAGACCATAATTTGTTTGTAAATGTAATATTTTTCCAGTATCTTAATTTATTGTACTTTAACTATTAAACAGTTATGCAAACAGGGAGGCGAGAGTTGCATTCCTAGTCACAGAGCTTGATTAATCAATTACCGTTTAGAGTTAAGAAAAAAGCCCAACACTTTGCAAACAGCACTGGGGAGCGCTGCGGTTTTAACTTTTAGAACCACAAACCCTTTTAGAGGCACGGGCCATAATGGTGAGGTAAACAAATGCATCACAATTATTTTGACAAAGATGCATTAATGTTCAAAATGCTGCACATAGCACTTTATAAAAAATCTGCTTCAATGCATATCATCCTAAAGTAGACAGTGAGTAATATGCTTGAGGCACAACGATTGGTTGATGTGACATTGCAAGATAATGACAAAAATCAACAGACTGGTCTTTAATGACGGAACAGAGATGCCATCCTTCAAATTCCGGACCTCGGCATCTTCTCTACACGCGAAGTTACGCTTTGTTTTTTCCCGGATCCCAAAATAAGTTTCCTCGTTAAAAGTTGTAATATGACACTTGTACGTCACGTTTGTCTCCCTGGGGCGCGGCGAGTGAGGGGAACGTAGGTGCAGGTGCCGGTTCTGTCATGCCGCACCGACACCCCCGTGAGTAATCTGGTGCATGATAAACAGAGGGTCGAGGTGTCACAGGAACACCTCGGCGACTGGCACAAGGGTAATTACTCTTCCTGCGTGGGTGCAACTCAAAATTTTTGAACCTTTTCTTTCTCCAATCATACTTGATGGATTGAGTGGGAGAAGGCGATCATCTGGTTCTTAGCAGGCTCACTGAGCGTGGTAGGCCTCTGTTGATTAATGATATCTGCTGCAAGTCACCAAAAGCGGAAATTAAGTATTTCTGTTTAAATGTAACATTTGTCTCCTTTGCTGGTGTTGAGAAAGGCATTTGTCAAAATCCCCGGGCTTTGGCGATAGGTGGATTTCCTCAGGGAGCATGCTGGGAATTACTCCCTACTTTCACATTAATGGCATTCAGTGTTCCTATTTTATACCTTGAATCTACTTTTCACCCTTTAACCTCTGCGGTGGATTTTGAATATGTAATCGTTCACTTTTAAAAGCGGTCGGCCGGGCGGCAGTTTAGGATTAAGCATGTCGTAGATTTTTGCAGAAAGATGAGGAATGACCTTGGCCGTGTGATTCCCGATGGCATCTCTGTCTGTGGTGGGCACACGGGAGGGGTTCTGGTGGTTTCACTGGTTGAGTTGGGTTACCGTTTGTGCTGATGGCGAGCCCCTGCCACGCTGGAACGGAACAGACTCCGGCTCCCGAGGAGACTAATGGTTACAGGGCCTGGCCATCGTCCAGTGCTGCCCCAGCCACTGCCTCTCCCGTCGCTGGGATATCATTACCTCCAATGTGTTACATCAGACTCGCTTGGTCAGGCTCTGAAACAGTCAATACTCCACAATTTAGAAAATCAGCCAAGTTTGCAGAAACAAAGAGGCAATATCGGAAATAAAGACGGATATATAATCTGACGCCAGGCATTTTTTCATGCTGGCTGAATTATTTGTTGTCCGGAAGGTGGGGATGAGGAAGGGGTAGAGGGGGAGGAAGGAGGGAGGGAGCCAGGGATCTGTCAGAGGTTAGAGGAGGTGGTCAAACGGCCTGAATAAACGTGCAAATCACAGTGCCCAACCACTGACCCTCCCCGTCTCATACAAGCAGCCTCTACTTTTTCCATCAATGGAAATCTAATTGCTTGAAAAGCGATCAATGGAAACTAAATTGGTTTTGTGTGGAAGCGAGCATGGAATAAGCTCTGAGCCGTTTTAATGTGTGTTGGTTTTGCATCTTAAATCACGGTAATATTTGGAGCGGGCCCCTGTTCTCTGGAGGGGGTAAACTTTGGTAATGTCGAGACACCGGGGAGGAGGCACTCAATCAAGCTCCTAATAAAAATCACGGGCCTTAATTGTTTTTCCAAACTCATAAATCGTCCAGCTTAATGGGTTAATATTAAGACTTGTAAGAGGACGGCATGCTGCATGTTTTTGAGTGGCCGGGAGCTCTTCATTGTGGAGCTGCGACCACTGATAACCCTCTAGTGATCTGATATGACTAATCCCCTCTAATCCTTAATACACTCCTTAACATGCTCCTAACTGACAGCAGTCGATATGGGTGCACTTCTCTGTCTTATCGCTGATCTCTTTGTCTTTGTGCACGCTCTGCAGTGAAATTTGCTCTCCCACTCATCCTTTTGAGCGAGGATCACTGGCACATCTGCATCGGTGTCACACGTTTTAGCTCCGAGTGCTTCTCGATAAGCTGAGGGTTGATCAGAGTTTTGAAATTGCACAGGGTTACTGAAGGGCTCGCAGAAAGTCAAGCGCGTGGCGCTTGTGCGATGGAAAGCCGAGCCCGTTTCTTCCGCAGTATCCGAAACTGCTTCCCCCCCCCCCCCTCTCCAACTTGTCTTTCCCGGCGGACAGCTAGATGGACTGCACGGGAGGCTGGGATGTGGCTGGTACCCACCGATCGTGTAGCCTTACCCAGGAAAGAACGGTCCCAGCAGAGTAATTTATTGACAGCATTGAGATGTGTTTCTGCCCAGGTGCTTCTCTCAGCCATCCCTCAGGTGCTTATCTATCAGTTATCAGTGCAGACAGAGCACAGACCCAGGTTGTATTTCTGTCTGCTATTGTAATTACATTGTAATTGATCTGAGGGTGTGCTGGGCAGTGCCCGTGCAGTAACTTTGCAAGGGCTTTCCTTTCTTTTGTTATCTGGGAAAGTGCTACGGTATCATTGCGAGCAAACCTTGTAATTGTTTTTACAACCCGCTGTTGCTGGACCGAAACCATCCCGTAAAAGCAAGACGTAAAAGATAAAAAAGTGGTTACGAAGCAGAGAAAATTACACCGAGAAGACATTCAAACAGCTGATCATGAAATCAAATGTATATATTTTCGCTCTGGCCTGTGGCGCTGCTTATCCATCTAGATCCTTTCGGTGTACGTTTCCCATTTTTTGGAAATGCTGGCTTTAAAATTTCGCCTTCTCTTGACTATAATGGAGCCAAATGGACCTCATGCTGTGTTGCTCAAAAAGACCCCCTCCCCCCCCCAAAATGGAGAGAAACTCTGCAACAGTTTCTTTTTGCAGAAATCATGACCTGGTTACTCAAAAATATCCCGGAGCCTCGCTGTGAGCACAGACTATTTTCTTTCTGTTGAACTACACTGTTCTAACATGTTTGTGCAAAAGGACACGTGCATCTACCTGCGAGGTGTGGCTCATAATCACAGCAGGAGGTGAACATTTATCTGGGTCACGATTTCTGGAAAGAGACATTGCAGCTCAGCTGTACACATGCTCGGGTTACTCACAAAACAGTGTGGAAAGACAAGAAGGACTACGAGCCAAAAGAAAGTATGCGAGCTTGATTTTCGGACTGTCCCTTTAAGCAGGTTTGAACTTTATTGAAAGTCATAACATGAGCATAGAAAACATGCTGATTAGTTGCTATATGCACAGAAATGCTTACATGTCAATATCAGCTTTATTGGAATTAATGTTGATCCTGAAAATCCGACAGCTTGTCTTTTCATTTTCTGTGCCGTCACCCTCGCAACAACAACACCAAACGGCACGCCACGCGTATCATTCCGATCACGCATATTAACCAGCCCTCGCCACCCATCAATCTTTTCGCCACCATTTTGTAACTGATGCTGAAATGATGTTATAAATGAGGGTTGAAAATATCCCTGCACTGGCCTGCATCAGCAGTCTGAGGGCCTATCGGATGTTCTCCGCACACATCTGTGAGCTGTACTCACCTCTGGGAAATTAGCAATCAACCTTTTACCAGCCAACACCTGTATAAGGAGCACAACATCACCACCCAACCCTTGTAATGTCAGGTCGCACACCCTCGCACGCCTGTTGTGTCGAAGATGTTTTGTTACCCCGATCGTAATTTCGCATCGCTAATCACTGCTGTGGCATGCAATTTGCATGTCGACTCCTTCCGAGTAATAACGGCAGCCTTAAAGCGGCGCTGAAACCATCTGAAACCAGCGTTCGTCCTGAAGCTCCTGTGCAGTCTAATGTAAGTATGCACGCTCTCCCTCATGATCCCTCATTTATCATTTTGACACTGGCTACTTTTTTGAAGTGGAGAAAAATGTTGCAGTCAGCTCTTCCTTTGGTCTCGGAAAATATGTGCGAATGAGCGCGCGTATGTGTCGCGTGTGCGTATTTTCAACTGCTTGTGGAAGATAGAGGAGAGGCGTGTGTGCGTGCGCGTGCGCGCATTGTGTTTGTGTACATGCATCAGTATGATTAAGGAGCGTGGAAACATGGCACTGGCTACTTACTGCTGATAAACCAGAGTGTGCATTTGTTGTTGTGTTGCATCGCCATTTCCTGGTCGCTTGTTATTCTTATTCAGATGCTCCATCTATCCTGCTTTATGTAAGACAAATTGTTTCCTATTTTTAGGAAGCTTGTTGACCTGATACAGGCAAAAAAAAGGAAGGCTTTTCAAAACGTAACATTTTTTCTATCATTTAGCACCATTTTAGTTCGCTTTAAGTTAACTTTATGCAACTGTTGGACGTCACGTAGGCACCTCTCCGCTCAGCTTTGACCCAGAAATGCTGTTTAGCAGAACTCCTGACATTTACCTGAGCGTGGACTAATATCCGTGTTAAATTGCATCAATAGATATCCGAACAGGTATCTGTATTGATTGTCATGGAATCGATTGGTGACATTATGATCCTTCTCACAATGTGCTGGTGGAGAGCCTCTGATAAACAGTCTGATCCATCTAGCTGCACAGAGGGATAATGTTACTTGGCTTTTCTGTTGTGTGCGTGCGCGTGTGTGTTGGAGTGTGTCGTGGCAGGTTACAAATGAGTTTGTTTGTGTTCTGGCCGCAGAAACCTTTTATGCCCCGGGCTGTGTGTGTTGTGTGGGTGGGTCTTGGAGAATGCGATAGAGACTAAGGATCTGTAAGTGTGTGTGTGTGTGTGTGTGTGTGTGCGTGCCCAAATAGCTTTATATGTGTGGGTTGGTTATGAGTTTGAGATGCTTTTTTGGTATTTTGCCTGTTGTTACCACCTTAAGCCATATAGTTTGCTGTCCACTCGGTTTCGATCTCCGTGCTCGCGCCGAGGTCAAGAAGGTGACCTATTGGTAAAAGTGCCTTGCGTGCCAATAAATGCCTAGCAGTATTAATCACATAGGAGCCCTCACTCTGTGAAGAGGTCAATGCTTTAAAGGGCACCCAGAGAGCTGCCTAAGACTGAAATACAGCCAGGGCATCTTTCCGGTTGAATGTACCAAAAGTTTTATTAGTTCCCCCAATGAGGTCAGTCTGCCCTGCATAAATGAAATCTGTCAATATCCCATTATAGGCTTTTGGAACTTGATTGTGAGGCATCTGTCAGATGCATATTTCATTCTAAATTTAGTTAGCTGGCTGTAAGTAATGCATACATTACCACCAGCTTATTTCCCAGTGTACACGGCTGCAGAACATCTGTTTTTCTATTAAGTGAGAGATGAAATATTAATCTTAAAGCAAATCTGGTGCGAGTCAATCACTGACAGAGCGCAGTGACAGCTGCTGTGAAAGTAACACCAGCATGTCAGGTGTCTGCCTCGATACATCTGATCACGACACCAACACGCACTGTACCTCAGAGCCAAAACACGGACGGGTTCGGCGGATCAAATGGATTGTTTTATTAACTGGGTCGATCTAAGCTTGTAATTGCAGAGCGGTTACATTTAGAGCTCCGTGCTGTTGATGTGGTCAAAAGGAGCACGTGCGTGCACCATCTGTGCTGCGGCGTAGACATTAGCTGCGAGCGCAGGCGGGGAAATGCAGGGCCCTGACAGCAGCAACAGCATAAGTCTGCCTGGAGTCTGCAGCATTTGTTCGGGGATGAACAGGAACCAAAATCAACATACATTACATGGCTGAGTAATGGAAATGAGAGAAACACTGATGGCCGTGATTTTCAGCAGAATTAGTCATCTGCACTGGCTCTAAGTCATTCCCATGCACGACTGCCTTAACAGATGTGTACGATCAATACATCAATATAATGTATGCTCCACGTTTTCGTTCACGTTTTGCCTTTCTGCCTGTTGAAATTGCCGGATGGCTGGAAATCAGACGTTGGGACAGCAAGACTTCCAACGAGCCGCGTCGACGACACGTGAAATCAAAACTCTACAGAAAAGTCTGCAGACCTCTTGAATATTTTATGTGATAGATTTTTACATTAATCACTAAATACACCGTCCACCCATTCAATGTATCAATCCACTCTGAGAATTTATTGAACAAACAGGGATCCATACTATGTAATTATTGCCCTCTAAATAGCCCCAGTGAATACTTGAAAAGCTAACTGTATGTCAATATTGCTCAAAGGTGAATTCTATCGACGTGCAGCATTTGAAGAATTTAGTATTTGTCTTGGTTACCAGGTGACGGGCACAGAGCTCAGCTAGAGGCGCCTGTATGGCACGTTTCTCACCGCTAAGTGCAAAACTGTTTATTTTAAGATAACAACACACACACACACACACACACACACACATACATATATATATATATATATATATATATAAAACACCCAGCACGCCCCTGCGGGCGGTTTATCCTTCAAGCTCGGGTCCTCTACCAGAGGCCTGGGAGCTTGAGGGTCCTGCGCAGTATCTTAGCTGTTCCCAGGACTGCGCTCTTCTGGACAGAGATCTCCGATGTTGTTCCCGGGATCTGCTGGAGCCACTCGCCTAGCTTGGGAGTCACCGCACCTAGTGCTCCGATTACCACGGGGACCACCATTACCTTCACCCTCCACATCCTCTCGAGCTCTTCTCTGAGCCCTTGGTATTTCTCCAGCTTCTCGTGTTCCTTCTTCCTGATATTGCTGTCATTCGGAACCGCTACATCGATCACTACGGCCATCTTCTTCTGTTTGTCTACCACCACTATGTCCGGTTGGTTAGCCACCACCATTTTGTCCGTCTGTATCTGGAAGTCCCACAGGATCTTAGCTCGGTCATTCTCCACCACCCTTGGGGGCATCTCCCATTTTGACCTCGGGACTTCCAGGTTATACTCGGCACAGATGTTCCTGTACACTATGCCGGCCACTTGGTTATGGCGTTCCATGTATGCCTTGCCTGCTAGCATCTTGCACCCTGCTGTTATGTGCTGGATTGTCTCTGGGGCATCTTTACACAGCCTGCACCTGGGCTCTTGCCTGGTGTGATAGACCCCAGCCTCTATATATATATATATATATATATATATATATATATATATAATTTGTAGAGCTGCTTGTGTTAGACAAGTGAAAATAGCAACATTTGTACAATCTTTAAAGCTTTGCAACAGCACGATGTAACGCAGGAAAGTTTATTGGATAACAACATTACATTTTAATAGTTGTTGCCTAATGTTGCTTCTGCTGCAGGACTGTTAGGTTTACATTTTGACAACATATTGAGTTGGCACAACAGACTCATAGACTCATAGGTCAAAAGCTCTAAACAAGGCCTTAATATTAAGACTAAGGACATGTTGTCATTTTAACCAGCACAGGAGGCGTGGGAGGGCAAAAACACCATCTCTGTATGCTAATTTGTCTGTCGATCTGTCAGTTGTCCGTCCTGTCCAAGCCACACATATTTCACCTTCAATAAAAAGCAAATATATATCAACACTCTTTAGGTTTTGTGGACATGTGATGAACTGAATATTTAGATGACTAGAAACACAGGAGTTCCTGCTGGAGCTCCACTTTGGCAGTGCTCACCTTTATCTTACACCCGAGCCAGGGTGAAAATGTACAAAAGTATGTTACTCGCATGGGTCAATAATGCTGCCCTGGGGAGGTGAAGGACAATAAATTCTTCATTGTCAAAGTAAAAGTAAGTGCTAATTAGCTAACGTTTGCTAGCTACCTAACATTGATCCACGGGTCACTGCAGTCAGCGCTCCAGGGCAGTAGTGTCAAAGCAATGATATTTTTGTTAGGTTAACACATCTTGGAAGATAAATCTAATAAAAACTTTCCCTTAAAGGCAGTTTGAGTATCCCACCACTGACAGCTCGGGTAAGGGTTAGAGTGTAGTAACTGCTTAATGAACTATCCTGCATTTTGACTGGTAAACCTAGAACAATTGTCCATCCCAGTCTTATTCCCATGATGCTGCTGTTGTGTTGAAAGTCACGAGCGTCTCACAGCTGTCCTTTGGTATTAGTCCTGTGATGCATTGGCCTATGGCAGTACTGAGACGGCTCTCTCTCGCTCCCAACTTGTCACATATGGAGAAAGACTCCATGGTGTCACATTTAAAATCAGTGGGTAAGCATGATGTGCAGGGTAAATGTTGTAAAGGGACATATTTTATCCAAACCACAGTCTTTTGGTAAGCCTAACGAAATAGGGCTTCGTGCCTAAATCTAACTAGGGAGTGAAAACAAAGTGTAGAGCTCTTAAACAGGACACAAACCACAGTCTCCTGGCTGAGATTTACTCCAACGCCATCCTTCTAACTTCCAACAGCGGACTTCCGTTAATGTCATCGACCGGTGTTGCGGTGGCCGGTCCACCAAAAGTCTCCGCCACGGCACCAGTTTCTGATGTAATGGCAGTATTTGCTGTTATAGGATGGCATTTACCTTCCAGTCCTCTGGGGAGTGGCCAACTATGTGTAAGACAATAAAGAAGAAGAATAACAATGCTACTAAAAATCCCAAATGCACAACATCATTAAGCATATATGCAGCAGTGCAGTTTATTAATGCAGAATGTGTCGCCATTATAGCCCACATGCTGCATCGGTGTCTTCCATTGTTCAGAGGCGCGCGCTGGTGCTGAACTGTACGTCCCTGCAGATTTCCCCGCAGGCCCCATTGTGTGCCGACACAAGCAGAACTGTCCTCCGTCTTGAGCTAAAGATGCTTGGACATTAGCATACACAGGTTGTCAGTGGTAAATGAATGACAAGACTTTCATCTCCCGATGTGTCAGCCTCGCTTAGCGGTGACACGGTTCAATGTGCCCCGTAAAGTGCCACTGTGGAAGCCGGTGGAACCAGCACGCGATAGAAACCCAGCCTTGCAAAGATTACTTAATAAATAGAATAATTTTGCCATCAATATTATCCCAGCTCTGTGACAATGTCAAAAGAGAGCAAGAAAACAACCAATCTATATTTGTTATGAAAGTTTGCCATTGTCTGTGTTCTCGCGTGCAGCCGTTTAAGCCGTAATGGAAAATGGAGGTGTGTTTTGTATGGGGAGGAAGAGTTTTGATTTTTTATTACTCAGCTTCTGTGTTTTGCAGTCCTTTCGCTGTAGCCGGACAGCACGAGGCTTTTCATGAAGATGCACATATTTCTTACAGGTGATACTGGCTCAAGACAGATATGGTTGATGAACTCAATTACTGTACATAAATTTAACTGCGATAGTTAAAGCGATGTCAATTAGTTTTTGTTGGGAATATTTAATGCTCATTAAAAATTAAATCTATGAAGGCTCACTTTGCAGAGAGAAAATTTAAAGCATGAATATTTTATGAGCCCTGACTTGTCTGTCTTGATGACTGTGACTAGTTCTGCCAGCAGCTGCTCGGGATTTTGCAACGCCGCCACGTGATCCAGCCCCCCAAACTTCTGACGTCCTGTCCTTAAAATGGATGACATCTTGATTCCCCGGTAATGAAATCATCACTGGGATATTGCGGACGGTTTTAATTCTGATTAAAAGTCATTTTTTAAAGAGATGACCTCAAACATCTCACTTCTCTCATCTCCGCTCTAATTCTTCATTTCCCATTGCTCGGAGCCGAAGTCCTGAGTTGGCAAAAATCTGCTCGTGAATAGGAAACGTTTATCAAATTTCTCCATTAATCTGATGCGGAGGCCTTGATTAAAATGCTACCCCACACAGGCAACGCAGATGCTCAAAGTGCAGACTTATAGGAATGCACAGATTGATACAGATGTGTCGCGCTTCTGTGCTTTGTTCGGTTGCAGAGGGTGGCTGCTGAGAGAATCGATAAAGGGAATGCTCTGTGATCGGGGGGGTCGGCTTTTGTCCTTAGTGTTTATCCTGACTCAGCACAAAGTCAAAAAGGCAGCATGTGACCAAAGGGAAGACTGATGTGCCGAATACCCCCCCTCCCTCTCTTCCCTCCACCCTATCTGACCGTCAGGGATTCCACAGAGTGAGCAGAGATTGATTCTCTCCCCACTCAGAGATATAGGGCTTGTTTTTCACACAGGGCGATATGAGACTTTCAGAGAGGGTCTGGCTGTAGGGGCGGTGGGGTGGGGGGAGTCTTGTGCAGAGATGGTGGGATTGGTATTGGTAGAGATGACAGGGCGGTGATGTGGGGATAGGCAGGGTTGATTGGAGCTGAGAGAGAAGTGAAAAACTGAGACAGAGATGGAAAAGCCGAGGCCCGCTCTCCGGGACTGAAGGGATTGGACCGCTGCCTCATTCCAGCCATCCTGCGCCCAGAGACTCCACTCAGGCCAGGCCGGTGTTGCTTCTGGACAAGTTGTCCTCAAGCGTATAGATCTGCTGTCTTCTAATGCTGATTGATATTAATCAAATTGTCTTTGACTGACACAGCAGCCAAGAGCCGCGATTTCTTAACCCAAAAGGCAATTTTCTAAAATGGGCTGGGGTTGAAGTCTGCAGGCGTTCTTGCCGACTGCTCCTGCCAGGGCCACTGACCCCTGGATAGCACATGTAATGGATGAGTACATATGCCTTGTGCTGTCTCCCTCTCTCTGAGCGGAGGAGACATGAACTAATTAATTACGGGGGATGTTGGCCAGGCTGGACGCTGACACGATCGTTGTGGCTGTGTGGTTATTGACTACTCCGCAGAGGAAAGTTGCTCATTTAGCACTGTGTTGCGAGCCTGGGAGGTCACTGATCATTGTGGAAGGAGCATATGCTCTGTGTTTGTCTGTCTCTCGGCTTGTGTTTGCCTCGGTCACGTGCGACGTGCACGCGCGAGCATGTGTGTTTTCCTTCTTGCAAGTGTGTCAGCTATTAAACGCATGATGTAACCAGTAAGCATATTTGCACCTGTCACTTTTTCTTTTAGACTAGCCAAAGTGTTGAAGAGAAGCCCGTTGTAAAGTGCAGCTTTTATTTCTCTGAGATCAAGAGTGGTTGTGGACATTCCAAGAACATGGCAAGTGGAGTAGATTAGAGGGTTATGCCCTTGAACATCTCTGGTTCTCAGTATTATTCTGAAAATATAGATTACAGACTCGGGGTCAGGGAGAGCACCACGGGAGACTATAGAAAACCGCTGCAATCATCTCAGCCGGGCTCCAGCTCTGGTTCACATATGCTTTAGAAATTCTAATTTGCACAAGATGGATGTGGAAAACTACTCGGATGCATCTTAAAAACAGATGGATTATGATGACCATGCTTTTACAAAGCACGTTGCCTAAATGGTGAGAGCCTTGCTGCGTCAGAGCTGGTGGTGTTTCAGCTTTAACTGGCGCTCCTTAGGGACCCATCTTCAGGGGAGGAGATGCTTTTCTAATTGCTTTGGCTTTTGCCTTTTGGTCCTTAGGCATGCGCACCGAGGGCATGTGAGCGGCTGAGGTGGGAAGATCTTTGGGGAGATAACTTTGGCTTGTGTTGCAAATATTGTCAATGTGAGAGAGAGAGCTGGAGAGCGATTGTGCTGCTGTTTTATTTATAAGGGTTAACACAAGGCTGAAATTCTATATAATATATAGTATATGTGTAAAAAGCCTCATTTACTATTTTTCTGACAAGTGGGATTGAGTATGGATCCCCAGTTATGAATTACCCAATTTTTAAGAGATGTTAGTTTGTTATGACTTGTTGACTTTAAGGATCAATAATTGATCCCTTAGAGAGAACTTTGGACCTTTCATCCACAACATCCCTTTAGCAAAGCAGATGTAAGCAGACATAGAGCATTGCAGTCGGCTAGACTGGGGCTAATGGTTAAGTGTGGCTATGCAAAATCACACAGTGAAAATATGGCGCAAACATATTTTAATTCAATAGAAAAAGTTTGCCTAACATAGCTGGAATAGAAAATAACTGCTGGAGACTTTCAACATATTTTTGGTTTCTTTTCATCGTAAAATAGAAAATGACCCACAACCGAGATTTGAAGAAGAGCTTTATGCCCGACATAGATGTGGTTAAAGGACGGTCTGTAATTCGTCAACATAATCGGCTGCCGTTTGTCATTTAAAATATTTGTAGCCGTTTTTTCTGTAGTGACACATCCTACTGACTCCGAACAGACGTGGGAAACCTCAAGGAGGAAGCAGCTAAAGTACGCAGCTCAATTAAAAATGGCTGTTAATAAATTACACCTTTAGTATCTTTTCTCTCTGCTGTCATAAATCTAATAAAGCAAAGGTCTTGTGGGTCTCCTCATAATAGATGAAGACAAAACTCCCCCCGGGACCAATTAGACCACCAGGAAATTACTATCTACTGGATTGTGTACCATTAGAAACATCATATCGAAGAGCTTTTGAACAAACACTTGTGAGGAAAACATGATTTAGGAGATTCACGCGAGGCTCTGAGAATTTATGTCGTCTTTCTTCTGGGGGCTCCGGTTGCAGCGATTACGAGTTGACCCGGCTGTATCCGAATCTAACGGCTGATAATCCCCGGCTGATGGAGGTGACAGTGATGTCGCGCAGACAGGCTGACGGGAGTAGATTGGCAGGTGTATTTTGCCGTGGTTATTGAGAGGTGAGCTGAATCGGCGGGTGGCGGGACGAGCCTCTGCCTGGCTAGAGGGACACGGCGAGTCGTACATTTTTAATGGTTTTCAGGGGCTGCTTACGCAGCTCTTTGTTACTGCCCATCCAACCTGTCATGGCACTGGACCCACCAGCCTGAGAAACAGGCCTTCCTTCAGACACCTCAATAATTTAGTGCATGTGTTTACAGAACGTTGACAAAGTCAAGTGCACTGGCACTGTATACATCCGGGGATGAATAATACATGTGGCCGGTTCAAGAATGTGCCTAGTGGTATGGAAGTTCAGATCTACCTCACATAAGCAGAGTAAATGTCCTGACATTTCAAATATCCACTGTGCTGAAATGTGCTGAACGCACAGAACTGCTCTGTGAAGAGGGAGAGTTGGTGGTGATGGGGGTGCAGCTGGTGATGGTGGGAGGGATGAGGATTGTACTCCAGAAATAAAGAGTTTCTCTCTCAGAACAATGGCCTGAAACAAACCCTGCATGGCCGCGGGCTCTTTGACGGGATGTTCCTTGTTTGATGCCTCCACGCTTTTATCTGTTGTTTGAGATGCTTAGGAGAATTACAGACAGTGAGAACATGTGGGAGTTATGTTAATTACATGTTTTGGGGTTTTTTTTTTCCTTATTTAAGACTGGGCATTCACTCCATGATACCAGGAGGATAAAAAAGAAGAGATAAGGAACTCTGGAAGTGGAAGGCAGGCATATACACAGCTTTTTTTGATCTCCCTCTTTCCCATCAACTGAAGTGCTGGAATCTCATCAGGAGTGAAACGATGACTAATCAATGTTTTACAGTCCCTCTGGTGCGCCAGCCCGGGACACCTAAAGGCCTCTCATTTCACTTGTATGTATGCATGAGTTTGTGCGCCGTTAAAAACGCCACAAACAAATCACACTTACTTTTGTATGTAGTTGTCGCAGGAGCAGGGATCGATAAACAAACTCCCGCTTCTTTTTTTTCTTTTTTTGAATCCTTATCGTTCTAAAAACGACAACCGGCACGGACGAATTACAGCTTCGCCACTCGCTGCAGCATTTTACGGTGGACGGAGATATAAAACACCTCCTCAGTCACTCCCAATCAGCCTGATTTTTATGCACGCCGCGACATGTGTGCAGTGCAGTGGATCACATTTCAAACCGAGTTATTTGCAAGGAAGACATTATGCAATATTATGTTGGACCTGTGTACACTACATAGGCAAACACAAACAGACATTGCTTGCTTTTTGTTTTCCCCAGGCAACATCGGTGTCTCTGAAATGAAGCAGACAGCAAACATTTCCTGTTTGTTACATTGTAGGTATTATGCTGTCTCTACTGGAACAGGCGCCCGAACCACCAGCAGAGGCACAAAACACACACTTCAAGTCTAATGAATTTTTTCGCACAACACAGAGTTTGAGTTTTGTAATTGGTGAGGAAAAGGTACTCCGAAGTGACACGTTCTTCTTGTCGATATCTCCGTCGTCGGGTAAGCGAGACGCCGTCAGATTGCTGCTTCGTCGTTACCCGAGTCTGATTTGCATTTGCGTCTCACCTCACGTGGAGGTGGCAGGAAGCACAGGGCGAGTGCCGTTTGCTTATTTTTCTGTTTTGCTCACCGGGCTCGCGCCCCAGGCCCAGACCCTCAAATGCCTCAGTAGCCCCAAATTGCGTATGAACTGGTTTATGGGAATTTGATGAATTAAAATTTTTCTAATGGCCTCGAGAAGAGTTGTAGCACCTCAAAAACTGGAGGCATACTACTTTCTTACACTCCTTTGTTTACATTGTAACACTGAAAACAGCACTAACACATGCTGAGTGTAAACTAGTCTTGCTTGGTATTAATTGATGAAAGAACAACAATGAGAGAAAAGTCATGATTTGTTTTTCCAGCTTATTGGCTGAAAGGACGGTCATGGAACAAATAAAGTAAAAATACTAATGGTTTGGATTTTTTAATGCATTTTATTTGTTGTGTATTGACAGGTTTACACTCTTATTTTTGGGTTACGTACCAGGCAACATAAATAAGACAGACTGCGACCCTGAGCAGGAATATAATTCAGACTGATTAGGCGTTTATTAGCTCCTGATGAAGTCTTAAAGTCTTCAAGTGCTGGTTTGCTTTTTGCCGGCATGCTTGAGGAAGAAATTGATGTTTCTCTTAAAGATGGATTCTAAAGAGAGAAAAAATGGAAGTGGGCAGGACAGCACAATTCATCAATTCATAACTCGCTGATAAACAAGATAATTAAAGACAGGAGATGTTGCTGCACCACTTCTGCTGAGGTATATGATGCCTCAGTATAGCAGAGATAAGAGTGAGTGTTCATCCAGATTATTAGGAATTGAGATTCAAGATGGCCTCGCTGCTCATTTCTGTTGGCAACCTCAACCTCATATTTTGATGTTCTTTTATATTTTCCTTGCTGTTTACTTTTGGGGCTTTTTGTTTAGGCTCAGGCCTCAAAAGTGATGGGTTCCCATTATAAAACTGATCAGGGTTTGGGTTCAAATCTGCCGTTTTTGGAACTCCAGTGTTGGTTTTGTTTTTCAGCTTCAAAAGCGTCCGCTTGGTTTGAAGTTCAGCCATTCCCAAAGTCAGGAGTGCTGCGGGCCGATCTTAAATCTTCACTCTAATCAAAGTACAGTAGTGATGTGTGTGCTCGAATTTAAAAAGAAAAAACACAACAAAGGCTGTAAATTGCTTATTTTACACTGTTCTGTGCAAATTATCGAGACCAGTGTGTGACCCACTGCCACTGGGACACAAAGTTCAATGCAAGAGCCGTAACTTTAGGTCAGAGTAACCAACTCAGATTACCAGTGTTAATTCACGTTTTCTAATAATAAATACATTTATTAAAATATGTAACTGCACTCTGCTTGTGCGTAATTTTCAAATGAATCCATGATGTTGCTGTGGCCCACCTGCCGTACCTTTGCACCGGCACACACCTTACCGATAGCTGTCCTAGCTTATCACAGCATCGGAAGGTTGCCGGTTCGAGCCCCGGCTCCGACAGTCTCGGCCGTTGTGTCCTTGGGCAAGACAATTCACCCGTTGCCTACTGGTGGTGGTCAGAGGGCCCGGTGGTGCAAGTCCGGCAGCCTTGCCTCTGTCAGTGCGCCCCAGGGTGGCTGTGGCTACAATGTAGCTGCCATCACCAGTGTGTGAATGTGTGTGTGAATGGGTGGATGACTGGATGTAGTGTAAAGCGCTTTGGGGTCCTTAGGGACTAAGTAAAGCCCTATCCAAATACAGGCCATTTACCATTTCTTCACATGACCACTAGAGGTCTTATGTCCCAATCTAGGTTGATCTCTTTGGTTACAGATGATAGCAGCTGCCATCTGAGCCTGGAGGGTATGTCAGCCATATGTAAGGGACTGATAGCAACAAGCTTGTAAATGCTGTAATACGGGTATCGAGCAAAGGTTTGCAAAAACCCCAAAACTTCTTGCGACCAAAAGGTTTACTGTAGAGCCTGAATATATTTTGGGGCTTCAGCAGCATATTAGGAAGAACGAATCAAGAACGGCTGTAGGGCGATACAGTCGTTGGAGTGTCTGCACAGGCAGTGATATGCATCTGCACACGTGCATGTAGACGCTGCATTCACCTGGTGGGGGTACGTGTTGACGGGAGCGGAGTCTTGATTGAGAGGCTGTCCCTGTCTCCCCATACAGATTTATGATTGAGAGGATTTGTGTCCGGTTGGGGTACAGGCAGCTCAAACTTATCTTGCTGATAGACAGCCTTGTAGATTTCCTCAGAGTGGATTTATGTTCCGTGGGGGCCAGCGTTGTTGGGGTAGCGCTGCCATATTCCCATTTTACTCTTTATTTGAACTTTACATTTGCTCACAGCTGTGTCGTCCTGCTCCGAGTGGCTCTCAACCTCCAGCCATTTACTGGGAATGTAATTATTTATGCTCCGGCGTAGAGAGAAAGATTTTATAAGGAGTCTCACATTTTATCTAATTTTCCGCTCGTCTCTGAAGATAGGCGATAATGGTGTTGAATTTCCTGAGATGCCATATATGGAATTATTTTTTTTACTACATTATTTTAAAGTCAGCATGATTTATGGGGCCCAGACTCGAGACGTGATGATCGTAATTAATCTGAACCGTTGAGAGGAAAAGGCCAACCGCTGATCTAGACGTGGCATATGGCTGTGGGATCTTACTCTCCCTGCACCAAATCTCACTCCTTCCACCTGAATCAGCGCGTTTGGCTTTGCCATGCAAGGGCGCCCCGCCACGCGTGGCTCTTTAACGCCGCGAACGTCCCTTCGGGCGCGAGCTGTGAAACGCCGCGGGGTAAATGTGAAAATAAAAAGCTCGTCGCGTTGCTCCTGGTTGTTGTTTGACAAGAACCAGGCAGGGCTGCATTTGTAGCCCGCGCGCCCCAGATGGAGATGTGTTGACCTTGTCATAGCGAGCACATTTGCAGAAATAAAACTCATCTGAGCCTCAGACTGGCAGACAAAGGAGACACAAGTAGCTGGAGAGCTGGAAAGACAGAGAGAAAATTCTGAGTAATATTGATCTTAGTTAATTAGATTCCTATCTAGTCTCTGGGGACTGGTGTTCCGGCAACACATTTTAGAGTGAAGAAAGTGGCTGAGAGATATACCAGTATATGAACTCAGTTAATTTAATTTCAAAGCCCCGAGTACAAAATGTGATTTGATTATTGGGAATATTTTTCATGTCTAATTACAATTTCTCTTTTCTCCCCTGGAGTTTATCTAAACTTTTTTTTTCTCGATGAATCCTAATGAATCTCAGTCCTTGTTTAGAACTAATGACCAAGTGTTTATCTCCCCACCCCTCTACCACCACCACCACCACCACCACCACCCCCCAACTGCAATGCATTTCAGTAATTCAATATGTAGTGCAGAAAAATTAGATTTGAAATTGAGAACTGATATTGTTAGTTTCTCCGCTCATTGAAACTAAATGAATTTGCGCAGTGAATCGCTAATTAGAAGGTATTTTATTTCAGTGTTCCTCAAGTTGAAGCCTTTGCAATAAAAGATATTATACTGATAAGTCCAATTATTATTATTTTTGTCATTGGTTTAGTAGTACGTGAGCTGGTTCCATTCATAAAAAATTAAATAAGAAAAATAAAAAGCTGTGACGTACATTTTCACATATTTTACCATCAGTTTTTTCCCTATAGTGACGTACATTGCTGTGGTTTAACCACGTCCTCGTCCTGCTCTGGGATTTCCTCTGTTTACATATGCGAGCAGGACTGGCGGGGCGGGTTGAGGTCACGTTGACACATCCCGGGGTTGCACACTAGGTCACCAGCTTTCATAGCTGATCTGTTTGTCATAATGGCTTTTAAAAGGTCACACGTGTTGATTAAAATGACTGATCGTTAAAAGCATCCACCGGTAACCCACGCGCGCACACACACGTCTGTGGGTCATGTCCAACGGTGTACGGTGCCATTTATTATGGATGAATGCAGAGAGGGCCACGGATACATGAATTAGTGAAGTAGGTCAGGCAAATATATAAAAAGCGACACACTCTTGAAATATTGTCACATCGTCTCGTGTCACTCGGTACAGAAAGCACGCGTGTGAGATTTTTACATACTGCGGTCAAAAGCGGAGATACTGTACGAGCAGATGAAGAGAGACGTGTAGCCTTAGCAACCAACTGAAAAGGATTATCCGTGTATTCTCCTCACACTTGTCATCATTTATCTCTTACACATTATTTTTGCGCCGCTCTGGCTCTCTCCTGGCAGACTCTGGCTTTGCTGCAAGGCAATTGCTCTCGTGCGTCGCTGGGGAATTTATTGCGCTGCTCTGCTAGAGATCCAAATGTATTACTATGAGGATGCTGTGAGCGGCTGGCGGTATGGGGGACGTACCTGCATCTCGCTGAAACCCACCGCCGCGCCGCAGCCCCCTTCCCGAGCAGCTCGCCGCCCCCAGGCATCTCGTTGTATGGGGGATATAATTGTTGCTGTAAATTCTGCCGCTCCCCAACGCCCCTGTCTTAACCGCCCATTACGCATGGTTCACTACGGCCCTTGTTGATTGCAACTGTCAAGAAGGGCAGATTTATGCACTCTGGCTTGGAGATGGAGGGATGAAAAGGAGTGAGAGAAGGGTGATTAGGGAGAGGCAGGTTTATTGGGTGAGCCCACGCTTGACCCCTCCTCCAGCCCGGTTCGCTCCTCGCTGATGTGGGTGGAGATGAGTGAGACTGATCGGCCAAAGCAGACCAGAATAGCAGGACTTGGTCCAAACCAACAAGATGGAGGGAGAAGTGAGTCCTTTAAAGTGGGCTGGTGATGAGATCTGTGCCTGATCCTTTGAGCATCGCTGTGAATGTGTGTTTTTTCTGCTTCTGCACACACACACACACTCTTTTCTCAGCCCTCAGCCTCTCAGACACCCTGTCCTTTTTCAGAAAACACCACTTGTGTAACAAAGGCTGCTAATCTGTTGAGTACAGCAGTGAGCCCAGTGTGGAGGGGTGGCGGCGGCGGCGGGGGGAGAGCACTTCCTCAGCCCATCACAGAACCGTTGTGGTCACACTCTAATCCACTGAGCCGTCACAGCACTAAAATAAACCATTATTCTCTCATAGGGCTGCTGCTCTGCTCTGTTCTCCTCTGTTCTGAGGACGTGCATTGGTCTAGATCGACAAAAAATATATATTTATACATATTTACGAGGGATTGTTGCTTACGTAACTTTGCATTTCCAAAATACCAAACGGCAGCTGTACAAAAAATTCTTTAAATATGTCAGAAAGATGTTATTTGTGGCTGATGATTATTAGTTTAGCTGACTCGTTTAACCAAATGAAAATGATGACATACAGGTAGGCGACAAATGAAAGAAGGAGCTAACCTCTGCACTGCAGAAGGATAGACCCTCATTCTTCTACTGATTCTCTCAGTTGGTCTTTTGATTATGGCGGCAGAGAGTGTTATCTAACATAGATGCCCAACTGACTTGGCATCTGGTGACTACGAAGACCGTAGCCCAAACCATCAAGATGATATCTTGAAAGAAGCCACTCCCACCAGGATAGAAATTTTTCATCATAATATGAAGGTGATCCCTCAGAACAACTTTGTATTGATTTCTGGTGACCTTTTCCTCTAAGGGGCCAGGTTGACCCAAACCAAGATGGCAGCATCTCCACACCGTAGGGGTCAACGGTTCAGGGCTTTCCATTAATTTGTCATGCCTTAGTAAGTCTCATTATATCACATGCTGCCATTTTAACACAGCGTCCATGTTTTTGCGTTGCGTGTCCTGTAGCTTCAACTCGTGTTTTCTACATGCTGACATGTTATTTGTCATGTTATTATTCCAAGTCTGTTTACGTTGCTCGTATTGATCAATACACTATCATATATGACACAGAAAACAATTAAATCCTCACAGCTGAGAATTAAGTCAATTAATCTCACTATTACAGCCCTCATGGGTAGTTATCTGTTACTATCCACTGTTATTTGTCTTTATTTAATTTGCTATAATGTGTTCATTTTGTTGTCTATCATTTGTTTATTCCATATGCTCTCTGTTACGGTCTCTTCTTTGTCATTTTATGTGTACTCATGTGTATTTATTTCTTTTTATATTCTGCCAATTAGTCACAGTAATACTGATTATTAATCTTAAGTTCAGCTCTCTTCTAATCACTTCAGTCTTGTGAGTGTCTCGTATATGAGTTTTGTGCAACAAAAATGCTAAAAGCGCTACAAAAAATATATATGTATTTGATGCTGTGGGTCTTTTCTAGGATAGCAGTAAGTGAGACATTAACCAAAAAAAGCAGGAGGAGGCGAGGCTGGGGTCAAGTTGGGTTGCAAAGCGGCTTGTAGCTGCACAGCAATTGCCGAATCAGCTTAAACGTGGTTCCCTATAAGAGACTTGCCAATTTGAGGGTAGTGCGTAGAAGTGAATCAGCCGGGCCAACTGGTGATGCGGGCTGGCATTGAGAAAAGCTGATCTGCTGGGATTGTAGCTCAGCTTGACTTTGTAGAGCCACGCTTGAATAGTTTAGTTTGAGGGAAGGAGTGTGGTTTGGGTTAAAATATGCCCCTTCACAACATTAACCCCGCACAGTGAAAAATTACATTTACCCAGCGGCTTTAAATGTGACTCCGAGGGCTCCTTTACAAGCGTTTACACGTTACAGTGTTACAAGCTGGGAGTGAAGCTTGTCTCACAACTGCCATACGCCGGCGTGTCAGAGCACAAATGTCAAGGAACATAAACGGCTGCATTCGACGCCCTGGGAATGAGATCAGGCCGGACATACGTCTTATAAGTTTTTACTATTTTGTTTCCATATGGGGTTCTTTCCATTTCGTCCCACTAGTGTCTTTAAAACTGATCCATCTACACTCTGGAGCAGGAGATGGTGTTTGTTAGATAGTGATAGATGGTGCTTGTTGCCTAGTTGGCAGCATGAGCGTAACGCAGCTAAACGTGCACAAGTCTCTAAGTGGTCCCTAAGTTGTCCTGCGGGATGATGGGATGCCATAGTAGCAGCAGTAATGGAATTACAGGAAAGACCCTGCCCTGGCTGCACTGCACGAAAGGCACAAATGGAGAGCGAGATGGAGTGAGGGGGGAAAGGCTGAACCAGAGTCGGAGCTGAGAGACCAATCTACACTATGGCACTTATGGAATTCACCTTCTTTAGACCGAGCAATCAATGGAGCTCGTTAATAATTCACACAGTCTTAGGAGGGAACCATAACCGCCATAAATGGTGATTTTGTTTGATCATTACAGTCCTTTCATTCGAATAAACAGATAACATTATTCATCAACGAGAAGAATAAATATTCATTGCACATTGCGCACATTTTGTATGCAGAATAGCAACCGGAAAAAACATATATCCAGGCTGTATTGATGCGATATCCCCAGAATGATGAAATAATTTACAGAATTGATTAAGATGAAGGCTAATCTTTACGAGGCACATACGGCTGAATTTGAATGCCGCTCTGCCACGAGATAGACGGATGAAAAGATGGCGGCGCTTCCGTGATCGAAGTGTCATGGAGACATCACGGGAAGCCTGGATTTCTGTAGCGCTCTCTCTGCTCCCTCTCATACGTCCTACGATAAGTCAGCTTCATTTCATTAGCTGCCACGAGCATCAGGTCTGAAGCACTGTGAATTTTTACTGACTACTTTTTGAGAATCATCGAAAGTGGAAGTTACCGCCGCGCTCCATATCTATCTGTTGTGCCTAAAATAAGCACGGGGGACATTAGATTGCGGCGATGCCGGTTTGCTTATGAGTAGGACGAAACAGATGGGCTATTACAGATACAGACACTGAAGCAAATTGAGGTCATCAAGCAGGTCTTGTGAATCGTGCGTTCAAAACATCAGACGCCAGTGTAGCGCGGGAAGGAAGGAGTTTTGTTTAAAGAGGTGTCTTCTGCGCAAATCGGTGCATATGGCAGAGGACGAGCCTCTGGGCACAGACAGCCGTCAATGGGCAGGGATAATTTGATTAATGCATTTGCTCCCCCCCCTTTCCCCTTCATAAGCGGATTTCTTCCTCTCTGGCTTTATACTTGTCTCTCAGACGAAGCAAGCGTGCTGGAATTTGTCGCGTTTTGCATTCGCGCAGGCTCGTCTGTGCGACTGCAGGGCCCCGTGGCTTCGGGAAAACCGGAAGCTCCTCCAGCGACGTCCCTCCTCTTTGAGGCTGTGATCCTCATCATGCGAAGGTGTTCAGGATGGAAGCGGGAGGGAGGGGGAGTGTGCATAATGTAACGCATGCGAGTAGCGGTGTCTAAAATGTAAATGATGAGCTGTCGTTAGAGTCCGCCGGCGCGGCGCTTCTCGCCTTTCGGCTGCTTCTCGCCTTAGTCACAGGACCTGATCTTAGCTTTGTTTTGCTTTTTCCTCACAAGTGTGCTGGTGCATGTACAGAATATGTGGGAGCAGCCACCGAATGAAAGCTAGTCACCGCTCGGGAGCGATTTAAGGGCCTTTTATAGAGATGGATCCGTCCGGTTTACTGGGCTGAAGCTGGCTACCAAGAATTGTGACAGACATGTGCCTGCTAGACCTCATACATAAACCACTGGGGTGTTTGTATTCGTTTGTGTGTATGTGTTGTGGGAGATAGCGATAGCTGTTGTATCTCTACTCACGTGCCTTCCCTTCAATTGCCCAATCAGTCAGTGGAACCCTTCAGACAGTCTCCTCTTAATAAGGAAGCTTCCAGCCCAATTCCCACAGATAGCCTAAGTAAATCAAACCGGTGAGGAGGAGAGGAGAGCCTCTTCAATCAGGCTCTAGAGAATGGAGCCTGGGCAACTCTGGCACTCTAGACAATAAGCAAGAGAGTGGGAGGGGGAGGAGATACAGTGATATTCCTGTATGGTGATGACTATGCTCAGAGTGAGGTGTACCATTCGTCTGAAGCCAGCACCCTCAGGTACTCTATACTCTGCAACTCACCGTAAAACATTCCCCACTGTAATTCGTGTTATGCCCCAAGAGCCTGAGCTGAGCTCACCAGCGACTATACCGTCCTCATCCGCGTCCTCCACCTACCCCGCTCCAAGCCTGATAATGCTGTCCTCACGGCGGGCTGAGCGAGCCATAATGCCACGTTTTGTATTCAACCCCGATAGCAGCCGTTTCAGCACAGCCACAAACAGGAGGCCCCAGCTTGCACGCTGGTCGGGGTTCAGGTTGGACCATTCCGAGAGGTCCCAAGCCAGCAATTTGGGGCGAGAGCGCTCCAGGCCACATGCGCCTTGTCCGTCCATCACTGCTAGAGGGGACTAGGGGAGGAAAAGAGGGGAGGCGGGGTGCGACAGGCTGAAGTTAAAACAAGAGGCCCTGGCATCTGCGTCACGCCAGGCCAGCAGATGTGGTGATCCTGGTCTATTTGAGTTAAAGTGATGATTAAGGGATCATGGCCCTTAAATAGACAATCCTGTTTACCCAGTTTAGGGCTGCAATCAATCCGCCACTCGCCAGATTAATTGAGACGCTTCTGATTGATTTTCTTTCTTTTTTTTTCCTCCTTTCACGTCCCCCCTCCTCCTCCTCTGCTCCTGCCCAGCCTTCCTATCAATGACTTCTCAAACTGCAAGGCCATAATTCATGAGAGGGCTGCAGGGGTGGACTGAGGACTTGGCTTAGTGCATAGGTAAGTTCATGTAAAAATGTATGACATCACTGCCAGCTCGCAGTGCAGGGATGTTGACTTTGCCTGACTGACAGGTATGACAGACGGCCCACCTTTGCCCCGAGTCTCCGTTTCACGAAACACCGCAGAGCTGGGTAATTTTTAATTTCCTTATACAAATTTCTTATGAACTCATCTTCATTACTTACATGTACGTTGGTATAGAAAATGCCATAAAATATGTCCGGGCGACAAAATCTCTGTATTGTCCCACCTGTAATGATCCTCATTAGTGGCCATGCTGCTGCAGGCTGACAGAGGAGGCATCAGTTAATTAGGCCAAAAGGATGAACTTTACTCACACATCCCTGGGACCAGATGATAAGCACATCAAGATGTGAGAATCCCCCCTCTTCTGGAAAAGATCAGCCCGAACATTGAGAGGAGGAAAAGCACTTAAAGCTTGTTTCCTTCCTCTGTACTCAAAGCGATTGCGTACCCTTCCCTTTTTTTTAATGGAAGGAAAAACGCTTGGGTGGACACACGTGGTTGTATGTTTCCACGTTTGTTGCACCTTTAATTAGCTGGGAATATGCTGTCTGTTCTTTTGTTTATTTCTTTATCGTGATCAGAGAATAATGGGATGGAAGGTGATCACGACTGAACTCGTCTCCTGCAGATCTCCCTCATGTGAGACATTGTCTGTCAGCCATCACTACCATCTGTCAGCACAGAGAGTCTTTAAAGACTCTTCTCTGCACTTTGCCTTCAGGGCAAACACATTTCTCATGTACCCACCCCCCCCCTCCACCTCTAAACCCAATCTTCCAATAAGCAAAAGAAAAACAAAAGCTGGAAAACAAGGCAATGAGGGTATCAGTTTTGGCAGCGCCTTCTGAGCACTCACTCTCACGGAGGCAGATTTGTCAGGCTTTGCGAGGCTGCTCCTTGACAGCTTAAGCACAGAAGCTACCTCGCTGTGAATTTTCTGAAATGTTGTGTGCATAGTAGCCATAGATCATCTCTGAATGCCTCTTCTCTGGTCAGTGTGATGAAGCAACGTGGATGATTGCATGAGCGTGTTATGTTAATAAGGCTGGTAATGCAGTTTGCGTGTTGGTGATGCTTTATTGAATGTGACAGCTAACATCAACAGGGACAAGATGGCATGTAGTTAGCCATATGCATGGTGTTGAAAACAAAAGGCGGCTCAATAGGTCGTAAACAAGCGCAGGTTTGGATTTCAGTGTGCACGTTAATATAAAAAACATTTTTGTTTAGTTGGGTTTTTTTGTGGTCACTGGTTCCAAGTGATCCAGCTCGAAGGCTCAAAGTATTAACATGCACGCAGCACGAGGGTGCACGCTACATACGTAAAAAAAAAAGCATTTTAAATATAGATTTCTCAGATGAGACCTGCAGGTGCGCGAGCAAGGTGCTTTGTGGAAGCGTGGCACTTCCTCCTCCTGTCTTGTGCTCTAATTTGATTACAGACTGATTAAACCCTCCCTAATGCAGTCAGAGCTACGGCATGCTAATGTAATAAAATCACTTACAGCTAAAACAGGTTAGCTTAATTGGCAGGAGGCACGATGCTGGGATTTGCATTAAATTATTTATTTGCTTAGCAGACGCCCTTATGCAGGGCAACTCTCAATTCCATTATACACATTAGCCATTTGCGCAGCCAATTTAACTCGAGCACCTCGTTCAAGGATAGAACAACTGCCGAATCGCCGCCTCCGCCACTACTGCCCCATCCGAGCATTTCTTGGGGAACAGGAAGCGGTAGTTGAATTGGACGCCATCGGTGACACGCTGTTGGTGCCCTTGCAGTAGCCACTGAGAGTGGGGGGGGTTTGCCTTCCAGCAAACCAGAACGTCCACTTAGCGCGCGGAGTTAAACATAAACAGCACACACCAACATTAGCGCGCCGTCCCGGTCAGTCCACTGAAAGTCAAAGCATAATTGAGCTGCTCCATTAGCACCGGGATCAACCAGATGGTGCCCCCATTCTTTTATTCACCAATTTATGTGGGCATGTCATTCTTCCAAGTGTAAAAAAAGCCCCCAAAAACACTGACGCGAATGAGTGTTTGGATGTGCACGTGTGTGTGGCAGGGGTGGAGGTGCACACACATAACTGTGGGAGCCTCCAGACTCCCACCTGTTAACTAATCTTTCAGCATCGTCTATCAGCACGATCATCTCTCCCTCCCGCAGTCTAATTGGTAACCTAGTTATAAGACTACCCAACCTCTGATGGGTGATGCACACTCACAGGATGAATTTTACATTCCCGATACCTTTACAAGTTGACTGGCGCTCCTCGCATTTGTGCAAAATATTCAGTTTTTGTCTCGGTAAAGTAATTAGAGTTTCAGAGGCCTGGACCTAAAAGATTTCTGTGTCGCTCTATTGAGAGTGTTTAGAAAACACACATGCATAATCGCTTCCTGGCTTTTTAACATATGATCAAACCACCACTGACGTATCCCACTTAGTAGCCGTGTTGATAAGGATCCATTTCTGATTAAGCAGCGCTTGCCAAGGTTTATATTTGGCTTTGCGCATTCAATTTGCTTTACATTTAATACAGTGTCTTTCACCCAGTAACAGAACTGGCCGCCTGCCACAGAGGCTTTTGATTGGAATTGAATGCGCAGTCATTTTCTCTAATATAAATCAATACTCTCCAAACCTGCCACAACACATTTTTTGATGCTCACTATTGCTCCGGTGGAGTTTGGAGCACTAGTGAAGCGGTCAGATAGTTGACACGTTTTGTGCAGCGAGATTAGTCTGTTTGTGAAACGGTGGAAAACAAATCACTTAAGAGCCACTCAGACTTAATCATATTACCTTGCTAAGTAAGAAGTTTTCAGATCCTTTCTTCCCCCCAAACTTCTGAAATATCTCCCCGAGCCGAAGACGCGGCTGTTGGCGAACTGCCGTTCGACGCCATCGCTCTCCTCCCTTGATGCTCGGCGTTTGAAATGCGATTTGGTTTAAATGGCCGTATCGCTTTGAGAAAGAAGTGTGTTACAAAGTGGAAACAGTTGACCGAATTATCAGACACTGGATCCCTGGCTGCAGCGCGTGTGCCTCCCTCCATCTTTTCCCTCTGCTTTTTTTCTTTGTTTTTTTCGCTGCAACAACAGTATTGTTTGCATTAAGGGCCTGGCTGGAGTAAATGGAGCTGTTTTCAATTAGTTTTCAAAGTGCTTATCCCATTAAAGGTAATGACTTATTGATTTAACGACAGTGGCGCTTTTGGTGTGAAACGTGGTGCTATTATGAGTCTCTCCTCCGTTGCTTGAAAGGGCCCGGCGATACTGAGCGCCGGGTGAACGCCTTTGGTCTCGGCCTTCCCATGACCATCGCGCTTGTTGTTTTTGTGCCGGTCCCCGGGTCATTATTGAGTGGCATAAGTAACTGTGTGCTTGCGGGGCGGAGCAGGTGATTTTTCTCCTCCTGGCCTTTCGCCAGTAGTGTCAGCTGGGATCCAGGAGCCATCACAGAGGTGGGAGAGCCTGATGTCATTGTCAATGTTCCTGTGTGTCCCGCAAACCGCAGTGCAGAGGAAGCGATGGAGGGCCCCGTGCAAGCTAATGTGCCCGCTGCCTCCCCGTGGGTTCCACTTTGCCATGCAGCCATATGGCCGTGCTCCTCCCCTCAGTAATCCCTCACCGGTGTCAGCATCCAACCCAGGAGGGCCGCACTTTTGTGTTTTCTCCTTCTCACTCTCCCGCTCTGTCTGTCTGTTTTTTCTTTTTTTTTGTTCCTCGCATTTTTTCCCTTCCTTGGCATTCTGTGCGTGTCCCCGTCGAACTCCTTTTGTTTTCGTCCCAGTCTTTCTGCACACTAAAGCTCGAAACATTGTTTTTTAACCTTGACAGAACTTTGAGCGGCCGAGCAGCTCATCGGTACAGTAATACGCACCCCACCGTGATAATTGGCTTTCACTTATAACTCATCTTGTAGTTGCTGCTACTTGCTAATGTGCTGCGTGTCCTCGGTATCATCAGGAACTCCTCTTTAAAACAGTGTCTTTATTGCCTTTATGAATCCTGTCCAAATTCTTTACCATCTTTCCACACTCGTATAAACTCAGTCATCCACATTCTGCTATCTTATCGCTAATTGAGCTCAACAGAAGACATCACCGCTGTAAGGACTGCTGTTCCACTGATTTCGTTTCTGCTAGAGTATGGATATGTACTAGACCAGGAGGAAGGGGCTCAGTTGCTGACAGTCGCTGTTTCAAGTAATGAGACAAGTGATAAGTCAGCCAGCGACCTTGTCTTATTCCCTTTTGCTTTCTCTCTCCCATTTCAATATGAGATTTATACTGCGTGCACGCTTACGTCTCCATCTTCCACTCTAGCCAAACGGGCTTTAATTACCAAAATAAAAATAATAATACTTACAGTAATAACAGCTGCGCCGAAGTGCTAACAATTAATAAATTAGTCAAGCAAGAGAACACTAATTTAAAAAAATGAATAGAAATTGGATCAAATTTGTTCATTTAGGTAAACTAAAACAGATACACACATACAAAAAAAGACGACTGGAATTAAATAGCAGGGAGAAGGAAAAAACCTCCCAGATGGGTTTATTTATTACCTAAATATACATACTTGGTAAGTTATGCTGTAAACTTACCCAAACTTTTTTCAGTTTGCTGTGCACGATTTGAATGAAGACGACACTTTGAGCTAATGAGAACTGTCGCTGACCCCAAGCTGTTAAACGGGAAGCTTCACAACAAGGCCTGAAAACTGCAGCAAATAAAAAAAGATTGATAAATTAACTCGTTAAGCGTCAGAAACAGAGTTCCCGACGAATCACGAATGACACAAAGACATGGCACGAAGCAAAACTCTTAAACGAGCACAGGAAATGGGCAGAGTTTGTAACGGGGTGCTGACTAAACGGAGGTGATGCAAATGAGGGCGCGCCAGATCAGCGGGAATCAAAGAGAAGATTTAAGTAAACTGACAGGGACATATGAAGACGCAGCGAAACACGAGAAAGGGTCAAAGGTGAGCACTAACAAAGGTAAGGTAAGAAAAGAGGGGACCCCTACCTGGTACAGTAATAAATCATCATCATGTTTGTATCTACATACTGCTACATTCCCCCATTAAATTTAGCAAATTTAGACTTCCGGACAAAGACAAATGTAATTAATGACAGATAAAAAGGTATTACATCAAACTGGGTTTTACTCAGCATCTCTCATCTCTCTCTGTGAAAACACGCCACAGTAATGACCTCTTATCACCAAAGATGAGGACAAAATCAATAACAGGATGAACCCGCGCAGCGCCACGTTAGTAATAATGAGGACACCTAAATGTCCTCATCATCCACACCAAAGAAAAGCACTTTTGCTTCTTCTTTCTTTGTCTGATCGTCATTTTGAACGGCCTCTCGTGGCTTCGCGCGTTTGCAGAACTCACCTTGCAGCTCGTCGAGCCCGTGCACAGATATCGAGCGGCTCGAGTCACTGCTCACTTGATTTGCGTTTCCTCGAGGAATGAAAATGAAATTATTGTTGTGCCTTGATTGACGCGGCCTATAGTATGCACGTTTCTGGCTTCTTTGAAGCTTAATAATGCTCACAAGAGATTTTTTTTTCATTTATCTCTCTTTTTTAAAAAAAAAACTTTTATTACTTTGTTTTATTGTTTTCACTTTTCAATTTTATATTTATGCTTATTGAATTTGAAAAGATATTTTATTGTATTTTAGTTTACCCGTTGCCACATTTCTTCCTTTTACTTGAAGGGAAACTATGATTTTCCTTATTTTCTTCCTGTTAATGCTGTTAAAGTTACAGTCACATTTCAAATGTCCAACGTTTCAAAATTGAGGTCACTGTATAAAGAAGCAATGCTCTAAATGCTCTGCGTCTGCCTTCTTTTTTTAACCTCTTGATTCTGGATGATGTCAGTGACCAAGGATTTCCCTTTTATGGTCATTTCCGGCAAAAGAAGACACACCCACCGGCTTTTTTAACTCTTCACCCCCTGAAAAGCTTACGTCAGGCGTGACAGCATGTCAAGGGGCAGGGATAGCTCAGTAGGTAAAGTGGTCGCCCCATGATCGGAAGGTCGGCGGTTCGAATCCACTTAACGGCTACCCTGAGGTACCCCTGAGCAAGGTACCGTCCCTACACACTGCTCCCCGGGCGCCTGCTTAGTGGGCTGCCCACTGCTTCACTGAGTGAATGGGTCAAATGCAGAGAAAAACAAGTAATTTCCCCATGGGGATCAATAAAGTATCCATTATTATTATTATTATTATTATTATTATTATTATTATGTGCTTCAGTGTAGACATCTCTGCAGCTACCCTTGGAAAATCCCAGAAACTATTCTAGTGGTCATCAAACCTCATCCATATTCATATGTAATGGAGGGAGGTCGTCAGATGTCGTCTTTATGTGGGGAAGAGTTCAATGTTCTGTATGTAAAGAGGAGCAAATCAAAAGAAAGCCTTCCTAAGGATCAGGGAAGGGAGGTGCGACATCCTGTTTCATGAAGATGAACTGAGGCCAAGGCACAGTATACGAAATGAGGCTTATGTTGAACTGCAATTCATGCAAAGCAACTCTAGTACAGTCCAAGAATTAAGAGTATGAAATCAGCATGACTGTCATCTTTTAGCATGAAAATAGATAACATTACTCTTTTTATGATGTGTAGTTGCAGATGATGCAAGCAACTGTAGCTTGCTGCTCGATCACAGAAGCTCCTTTACCTGCAGTAGAAAAAGGAAAAAAGGAAAGGGGCTGAAGAGATTTTGACCGCAGCCGTGGCGCTAGGCTCGTCTGGGTCTGTGCGAATATAGTGTTTTCCTCGGCAGAGTGTGCATACACAGCAGACCAAAGCTGTTTTTGTGGAAGGAGACATCTCATTTGTTCCAGCGCTTCACATTCTCTGTTGAGAACCTGGTCAGAGCAGCAGTCAGGAGTCAGCCAGGCCAGAGGCCAACAGAGGAGTGAGAAAGCTCACACATGTACATGAAAGTTGAGGCCTCTGCTTGGCGCACTGTATTCACATCGCTCCAAGCTGTGAGAGGTTGATGCTACTGCACACCACCTAGTACTATAAACAACTGTGCAGAGGCAGTGTGCACTATAGTAGAAGATCATAAGGTCATCTGAAAGTGGAGTCACCGGGTTATGATCTTCCTCCGGATAGTTCCTGCAAACACACCAGATCTAAGTTTGAATGTGAGAATTTTTTAATGCAAATTATGACAGATTGAACCAAAGTTCACTGAAAGTGGCTCATTCAACTGAATTTATAATTTTAAATATTGTTGAAGACGCTCTGAAGGTTTACCTCGGGCAAAAGTGTTTGATAATAAAGAGAGGCTATTCTAATCATCTGAGGAAATGCATGCATTCAGCATAATAATGATGATATTTTAATATTTTCAGAGTAAACGGTAAAAAATCTGATGGTTTTAGACAAAGATGGGACCCTCGTGCCATCCATGTGCAGTTTTTTCTTTTTAAACTGAGACTGCCGATGTTAATAAATCTTTGAAAAAGGGAAAGATTGTGGCTCTGCACCAGAACCGACACATTCATCCATAACGTTTGCCTCAACTTTTCAGCCTCTTAATTACCTAATATTTGTGGCAGGCAAACACTGAAAATCTGCACATTCATTTACAAGCCTGAAATAAAATTGAAGAGTATAGTGAAATTGTGCTTGTACTGTCTAATCAGCTTGCTCAGCTTTTATGCAGTTTGACCTCTTGACATTTGGGCTTAGAGATTTTATCTGCAGTCATATAAAGGCTTGCCGGGAAAGAGAAATGCACCTGCAGCTCGGGTTGATTTGGAGTGGATTAGCCACGAGGCCTAAATCCTCTGCTTTTGTCCTTGTTGAAACTACCATGGAGGTGGATGGAAAGAAAGCTACTGAAATTGGCAACTACATAAATGGACCGTTGCGAGCAGGTTGTTTACCCTTTTTCTTAAGCAATCATTTATCTTTAAAAATAAAATTTTGTGATACATTTGACATATCATACAAAGTTTTTGGCAGCAGAGAAAAATAAAATTGCCGTACTGTGAGGACGTTATTCCACTGTAGAACAAAAGAGCGGGTGCAACTGAGTCCATCACCTAAATAATACACTACTCACGACCTCTACCTTTGCTTCTATTAGCAGGCAATCTTTGAAAAGCGGCGTTGCCTTCAGGAGTCTGAATTAGTCTTACCTTTGCTGAATTTAAGAAGGTGGTCAAATGCAAATGTGAGACTGTGGGATGTGTGAAGGTGTGCTCTGTTGTCTGTCTGGTGTGGTGCGATGATGGATAGTGCTGCCAGCAGACTGGGGTTTCACTAATACTGGAGCCTCTGGGAGGGCTGCATTAATGGATGTGTGCGCGTCCACCCGCGTGTTCGAGTCAGATCTGTGCGTTTCCACAAACATATTGCAGTAATATTGTAATTTGTGCAAAGCCTCATTTGGATAAAGCGTCAGTCTAATATCAAATCCACCCCAAAAAAGCACGTTTTAGAACAATTTAAATTGGAAGTTGGCCTCGCTTTAGAGCGGCGGTATGTTGGAGGGCTTTCGACAGTAAGGAAATTAAAACAGTTAAGTGGATGTTCTACACCCTCCACATGTTTCCTGTGTTTTTTCATAAAGGAGACCTTAAAATGGGTAGTATTAATAAAATCATTTTGTTTTGGTTTCGATAACACGATCACCATGTGCAGAGTAGAGATTGTGTGATGTTTTAAACATTTGTGCCGTATCTCAGAAGTCATTAACTGTCAGCCTCCTGGGACAGTGGTGCAGAGCTCGGGGTTTCTGGCGAAGTCTGAGGGTATCAGGGCCAAGACTTCCCCTTTCTTGTTCTGCATATAGAGTTCATGTAGCACTATGATTAGAAATGTTAAGAGTCCCTATAGCAGTGTTTCCCAACCACTGAGGCCCGGGACATGATCACGTGTGCCGTGGAAGATTATCTGGTTCCACCTGATTGGTACTGTAAGCGACTGGCGCGAGTAACAAGCAAAGCAGTTACATTCTCTTCCACTAGAAGGCAGCACAACTACCTGCTCTAATTAAATGGGTTGCCAACTGCCAGTAAAACAGAAGAAGAAGAAGAAGAAATTACATAATAGTCACGTTGCGAGTGAGTCGATGCAGTGCGTAATGGCAATAGATACATTTTGAAAAGAAAAAGTAGTCAGTCTGACCTGGTCCTGGAGAAAACTGCGACCCAGATGAAGGCCCGAGCATGAGTAGTGGTCAGAAGAAAGCAAAACGGTATACTGGGGACAAACAGAGGCCATTCCGCTAATTATTAATATGCTTTTTGGGACATTTTTGTTTGTTGGTGTGCCGTGTGATTTTTCTAATGTGAAATATGTGCCGTGGCTCCAAAGGTTTAGGAAGCACTGGTCTATAGACAGGGGTGCACATGAGTGGTCCACAGGTGCACATGCGCCGTCAAAATAAAAGATAAGAAGTTGCGACGCGCGTTTGCGTACATAAGATTTTCTGGAGGAGGACAGACATTTGTTTAGAACTCTTAAAGATGTCGAAGAAGCTCCTTTAAGCAATTACTTTGGTATTTCTCCACCTCCAAAGAAATGTCAGGAGTCCGAACCACAAAAGGAGCGCATATTTTCTGAAAAGTGGTTGCAAGAGGTGAGCTAGCATTTGTTTGAAGCCAGCTCATTTGGTGTGCGTCTTTTATTTTGACAGCACATGTGCACCTCCGGACCACTTATGTGCACCCCTGTCTATAGAAAGTCTCAACTTAAGATGTAACCTTCCGGAAAGTAGGACGGTTCTGTCCCTGCAACTTGGAAAAACCAGTTGCATTTACATTCTTTTGCTGTCAAAGTCTGATTTTAAGTGTTAAGGCAATCAGCTTTGGCGTGCAACACCCTTAACCTTTGGGGGTCTTGATCGTCGGGCGATTGCGTCTGTTTGACCTGCTCCCCTCAGGCAGGAGGCTCCGGTCCATTCGCACCAGAACCTCTCGCCATAAGAACAGTTTCTTCCCCTCTGCTGTTGGACACATGAACAATAACCGTATGACTGTTCCCACCACTAACACATGACCCTACGCTGTGTTCACTGCATCATTCCATGTTTGGCACTGATCACCACCTGCACTCATGCACATATCTTTCCACGTAGCACTTTTAATTCTTATCCCTACTTTTATTTTTT
Organism: Mchenga conophoros; assembly: GCF_057382185.1. Lineage (NCBI taxonomy): Eukaryota > Metazoa > Chordata > Actinopteri > Cichliformes > Cichlidae > Mchenga > Mchenga conophoros. The sequence goes on from NC_140529.1 coordinate 36,783,023, forward strand.
CCATGTCTATTTAAGTGTTATTTATGACACTATGTTTGCACTGAAGCACCGCAGCAATTTCCTAATGTTGTAAACCTGCTCAACATTTGGCAATAAACCCCATTCTGATTCTGATTACAGGGAACCAGTCTGTAAACAATCACAGACTGACTCGGGCTGACTGCAGTCACTCTGAGACTGACTGATGAAGATTTGTAAATAGTTTTCATGTAAAACTAACACAGACACATTAGCAACAGATTGGAAATAATGTGAGTCAGTATTTGGTAATTAGCCGGCCTGTCTGCAATAGTGGAGTTGACTCAACTGGTTCTATTCCCATATAAAAGAAAAGCTGCCGATGTAGCCGATGTGAATATCTGTAACAGATGTGTGATTTGTGTTGATTTATCAGACTTGCTGTATTTAAAGTTGACCCATTCAGTCACAAACTGATAGCAGACTGACACTTGAATCACTATTTGGCACATCAGAGTTGTTATTTGTGACCCCATTTCTAAAGTAACTATTTCAAAAGGCAACAAAATTGCACAGTCACAAGAATGCTATTTGTTTCCAGCCACTGTTTTGCGTACTGTTACTATATCATTAAATAATGTAACTGTGATAAGTTAATGTAAGAAACAGAGCTGTGTGAAGCCAAGAAAAGCCTGAGCAGTTTTGTGAAAGCATCGTTTCTTCAATGCAAATGTCCAGAGTGCAAAAGCTTACAAGAGTGCTCTGTAGATGCTTGAAGAGGACAGTGTCGCCATAATAGATAAGAGTGCATCCTCGCTGGACTAAAAAATTTAAAACTTGCTCTAGATCAATATTTATTGTGCACCACAGCATGTTTTGGTCTTTTGTTGATGCTAGCACAAATGTCACAGGGCATTTGAAATCAAAAGAATAAACTGCATGGGGACAATGAGTATCTACAGCAAATTTAATAGGGATATGGCCAGCACTGCTGAAGGACCACTCTATATATGTTATTGTTTTCAGGCCTAGAATTATGGATGAAAGCAGCAGCACTGACAGCCCTTTTACATTTTTTCCAGTGATGCTTTCTTATACGGTCGTACTCATAAAACTTTAATTTTACTCACTGAAAATTGCTTAACAGTGTAAGTATGCAGCGTCCCGGCTTGAGATGGCCGATCTGGGCAGCTGCTGCATTAAAGCGTGTTGCGTTATGGCTTTGCAGAGTGTAAACAGCAGTATATATCCGTGTCTGCGCGAGTGTGTGTTCGCCTGTGTGTTTGTGTGATTGAAAGCCTCGGCAGCACACCTGCTCGGCTTGGACAGGCAGTGTCTCTGGACCTCATATCCCATTCAGGCGAGCTCCTGTGTGGAACAGGAGCATATGGTCTAAAAAAAAAAAGAGTTCTTCCTTCCTTTGTGCCACTGTTTTACAGAAGGCCCATATAGCCTCGGCGCTCCCAGGAAAGCTGTTCCTTATTCTTCTTACCCACAGCACTTTGCCCCTGCCTGTCTCAGCCGCTTCATCCGTGATGGCTTTGGCGCCGTTCATCATCTGACATATGAATATAGAGATGCCCTGGGAGGCAGAGTGAGCTGGATGAACCATCTTCACTCAGCTAAAATAAACGTATGACTTGAATTCATAATTATATCAAACACTGCCGTCTTTTAGTGTTTCTTCTTTGTTTTTGTGGGGGTATTTTCGAAATCAGGCTGTATTAGAAAACATAACGATCCCATTCACAAAAAAGGCCTTTCTCACTATAATCGTTCAGCACGTTCAAGACGCGGGATTTTGTTTTATTTGCATAGATATTTCAGGATTGTTGCGCTCCGATGTGCTGTTCGCTATTGATGTGTTTTCTCATCGATGCAGAGATTTGGGTTGAGGGAGCGCCTCCACTCTGGAGGAACACCTGTTTCAGCCTGCCTCCAGATGGTTAGCAAATCTAAAGGCATTTTATATGATGTCACACTAATCTGAATATAGCGCGGCGTGCACATCAAAACCTATGCCCTAGGTCGAGATGGCGGCATCCATATGCCGTCATACATGAAGCATGTTTACAATAATGTTATTTTATTGCAATATTTGGCCTCTGGTGCTAACGTTAAAAGGAAAACATTTTTCATAATGTCCTTAAATACTTTACACAGTGCTTTTGCATTACATAAAAGAAGTCGTCACATAAACCTGTATTGTTTACAGCCATTATTTCCTGTTATCTGCTGTAATATTTCAGACCTTTACAGAGGGTCGTGCTGTCCTCCAGCACTTGTAACTAGAAAAGCTGAATTCATTCTTCTAACTGCAGCATCCTCTAAGTTTATTAAAATCCCATTTTTTCTTCCAAGTACCTGCTTGTTTGTCTGGATTTGGGTGTGTTTTTAAACTATGGATCACATATGCAGGCTATGGATGGGCTAAGGGTGCAGGATGGCAACACTTTAATTGCAGAAAAAGGAAGATGTACTGCAGCAGCATCAATAAATCTAATCACTCAGAGGCAGATGCTGCCAGTGGTTGCCCTTTTCTTAAAAGTTGTTTGCTTTCTCGGTGAGTTCAGCACTACGAGTATTTCTTACGGTTTTTTAAATGTTTACCTGCAGACCTCAGTATCGCTAATAGTCGCTGCACAACTTTGTCCGTAAAACGGTTCTCTCCTTCAGGGTCATCTTCTCATGCATCCGGTGCCGCTCCTATTTTGAGATCACTCTATGGAAGTTCCCTACTCATTGATTTCACTTGCTTGTTTGCCATTTTAACACCTAAAATCTGGCAGAGAAAGCAGGCATCAGCTTCTCTGTCACACAGAAGTCACCACCCACGCCGTGGCTATATTTGTCTCACTCAGGTGAAAGGTCAGCGTAGTAACGCTAGAGGGAGGCGTCAGTTCCAGCGCACAGAAAGGGAACGGTCTAAAAATGGCAGCTGGAAGCAGCGCAGATGAGCATGGGAAGATGATCTTGAAGGGAAGATGGTATCGATTAGAAGACAGTGCTTGAGAAGCCACATGCTACCGACACCTTCGGTGGGTCTGACCTGTAGAAACAGCTAACAGCAGCACAATCTGCACCAGTGCTGGATGGGTTTTCTTTATTCAAATAAAAGTTACCCTGGTACATTGCTGTTATATATTATTGTTAGAATTCTCCTGGGTGCCCTTTGGCAGCCCGTCCACAAATATCGTGCACTTGTGCTGGAAATACTGAGTGTTGTAAAACATTTTCTGCCATGTGATCATTACTGTATTCAAAACGCTGGAAAGAGGCAGCCTTCCACAAACACGTACAGAAGGCTGACAGAGATAATTGTCCTGAATTTTCTTTCTTTTCGACTTCAAACTGTCATCGTCTGAAACATGACATCCAACCAGTCAATGGGGTAACTTTATAAGAAGCACATAAACTCGCATCCTTACATATATGCACGGGCTTTGATCACTGCACCTCCTTCATCAGCAGCATCCTCTGTGTGATATGATCCTAAGAAGCCGAATGGCCTGGCTTCATAGGTTCACATGTATATTTAACACTCTCCCTGGTGCATTAGAGAGAGCACTAAAGCTGAGATACCATGTTCCTGTCAGTTCACAAATGTCGGATGTGTTAGCAGTTAAAGATTTTTGTGTGTTAGCATGGGAATAGCTACATGGGTATATTCACGTGGGTGTATGAGAGCATGTTTATCAATGTTTAACTATGTATAATATATTTTTTGATCAGTTTTCTTCTTCCTCTGCGTGTTTAGTTGAGTTTGCATGAATATATGTCTCTTATTTGTGTGTGTGTGTGTGTGTGTGTGTGTGTGTGTGTGTGTGTGTGGCCCAAACCCCTGTGATCCATCCTCCTCTGCACTGGGGTTAAAGCCGCACATTCAGGGCACAGGGGCTGCAGGAGGGAAAGCGCGGGTGGGCGGCTCATTAGATAGCACTCCCCGCGGAGTGTGAAGGAGAAAAACACCCATTAGCAAAACAAACGACGTGCCCATCGCTCACACAAACACGCAGATTGTTTACCAAGAGCCAGGCGGACAAGCCCGATGGCAACCCATGTCTGCTGGGGGCTTCCTGCCGATGTACTTCCGGGGTCACGCATGAGGGCTTAAGGAAGTCTGCGGTGTGTTTACTGTTGCTGAAAAAGAGGAGGATATTCTTGTGGAAGTGTAATTTCTCAGGTTAAAAAAAAAGGGGGGAGAGAGGAGCAATACTCAGCGAGGTCTTAAATTTATGTAATATTGTTGAAAAATGTAAATTATGCAGCAAAACATTAATTATTCATTACCGTACGGCTCCATACAACAACGGAAGCATTTTTAGCTTACTGCACTCTAACAGCAGGATAGCGTTGTTTACCAGCGTCGCTGAAACTTTGAACGATTATTTAGAAAATAAGATCAAATAAAATCTCAGTTTTTCTGTGGTCAAGGTTTGGTTTTGGTTTAGGAAACTCGAGCTAATCATTCAGAGTGGAAAAAAGTTGGTGGTCACAGGAAACTGAGGACAGCGCTGCCGTTTGTAGGCTTTGATGTCCTTTAGCTGTCTGAAAAACACAACAAGAAAACCTGTGTTTACCTCAGGTTACTGCTAATATATCGCGAACACCTTTGTAATCATTGCATTTTATATGCTGTTTATTTTTCTAGATTTTCTGCTTTTATATAGGAGTGTGCTCGGAGTACAACCTGTTGGCTCCAAGTTGAGTCGGGTCCACAACTGCAAAGAGACGCATTTTAAACAAGTTCATCAGAGCAACCACTTGTGAGGTTGGGGAAAAGTCCACATGAACAGAATCAACCTTTGGAGACTTACTTACCTGGATGACTGAGCAAGCATCAAGACGTTATTTGCAAACCTTTGTCAATCTGTCTAAAAATGATTGCAGTCCCTCCAGTTCAGACCATGATTATTTGGAACCTGTGAAATCACCTTGCAGTCTAAAGTGGTCATGTGTAACACCCTCAACAAGTTGGTCGCCGCATAAAGTTACAGGGTGTCCGTCCAGTTCCTACACCTACGTGACTGAGCCATAACTCTGAAGGAAGTCAGAAACCAAATATTACAACCAGAACTTGTGGTTTGATGTCCATACATCAGCAACTGTTGCTTCCATACTAATACTAATATATGCATAAAAAGGAACTGGCCAAACTGGAAACATTATACATTTTATAAGCCACTGAAAGGACTGCGCATGCAGCAAGGTGTGTCCAGGGTCTGCTCAGCAAACACAATACGTGGACGCTGTCTGTCTCCTTTGCTAGACCACAATCATATTTCTCTTTTAAATATATTTATAATTACTAATAATTTGCCAGTTGCATCAACATCGGTGTGTTTGATGTGTCGTCTGAAATGTGCATGTGTGTCAAAGCTCTGCCGTCATTATTACTGAGAGCGTTTGGTAACACGAAGACCAAATGATACATTTTTCACGAATCACTGTTAAATATAGGATTAGGTGCCTAAAAACTAATCTACGAGAGCATGTGTCTAATGTGACACATGCTCTCAGCAAAAGCCAAACAACTTGACATCACAGGAATAAGAAGCTGGATTTTGTAGTCCTCATTTGAGAAGCTGGAATCCACATTCTTGCTTTGTGGTTTTTCATTTCAGCTGCTTTTGTTAGTGAGTTGTGTAAATTGAAAAAGAAAGCAATGCCAATGCTGTTTGCTTATGTCATTCTCTCCAACAATATCATCCCTTTGTGTGCAGCAGAAAGGAATAGCATCTTTTTAGTGAGGCTAACCTTTGACCTCAAGAGTTGTCCCCCAGCACTACAATCCCCCATTAATGTCGGCATCTCCTCGTGAATCTCTGCCAAACAAAAGACCAAACAGCAGTTGATCCCTGGGAAGCAGCACAGTGCTAATTTGCTATTATGCCTGATCTTCCACTCATTTGTTTGGCTGACTGACTACACAGTGTGTGTTATGGTCTGCTGGCTCTGTCTGCAGAGTCCTCCCGCCGTTACGTGAATGATGGAAATAATTTTCATCAGATAAAAATCAGGCCAAGCATCATGCCTCATATTTTTTCCCTCCTGCCTTTTTGTGAGAGCCGTGTTTTTTGTAGTCTGGCCAGGTTTTACAATAAGCTTCATTTCACTCCGTTTCTGTTGAAGGAACCTGCTTCAGGTCTTAAGTGAAATCACTCGACCTGATCTCCACCTTCACTGTTGTCTCCAACACGAGCCTCGCACATGACTGGTTTGCGAGAGATGGTAGGAGGTTTCTGTGACCCTCTCTTGTGTACGTGTCTCCCTGCAGCCTGATAATTAGCTGCCGACTGTCAGATAATTATCCAGGCTGCATCTAATTTTGGTCACAACCTCGGACGATAATGGTCAAATGAAATCAATGGCGTACAGCAACGCGTGGGATTGGCTAAGCAGCATGTGCTCAATTGGCTCATTCCAAATGGTCTGTCCCCATTAATGAGGCGGCCGCATTGTGTTAATGACTACAGCCGCATCTTCTGGGCGGTCACATGCTTATAACTCATTAATGAAAACGTGAACTATAAATGAATGTTGCTGCGAGTTGCTTTTAGTGGATATCTCCCCGTTTCGGCGAGGTACCAGCACTGCCTGGGTATTATGATACACTTCAAACTGTGCCACCTACTGATAGTAGCTGAGGTGTTGAGCGAGACAAAATGGATAATAATGAGAAATGCTGGGTAGATTCTTTAGACTTGCATCATTTTTTTCCCCAACCAAACAAGCTTATGTACAGGTGTTCTGGAAATATTGCACAATAGCTTCCAGAGTTGAGCATTTTGTCAAGAAAATGATCTTCACCAAGACATTTGGGGTACTTGGGAGTGCCATTAAGTTGAGTAGCAAACATAATAGGCAGGTGTGACTGAGGAAATGCCCCCACCTTTAAACCCCCACCGATGCCTCCCAATGCCAGCCGGGGATTTGGGTTAAGGCGGAGATATAAAGACGCTGAGTAGAAACGGAGGATTGGAGGTGTATATCTTCATGATGCACCTCTGTGTGATGACAGCCATACTGTATGTGACAGTAAATCCTTGGTACTTATGCATCATTTCCTATTTCCTGCTCACCGACGGCTGAGGGGAAGCATCGGCAGTAATACAACAATTTCTGCCGGGGCATCAGTCTCTCTCTGAGAGCTAAAACACTGGTACTGTAGAATTCAATGGTTAATGTGCAGTCTGCAAAGCTACTAAAAGCTTCCAGCGAGGAGATTTTGGACGCACTTAAGAATAATTACAGTTTATTGCAAGTTAAATCTTATTTTTTTAAAGTTTTGACAGCTCATTCCTTCGGTCAGCCACGCATCCCCGGCCATAACGCCGATGCTGAAACCATCGAGCACTCGCAAAGTAGGAAATACAGTAGAGCTGTGTTGGTGTCTGAGCATATTTTGAATTGTGTAACTTTATTAGCAGCGTCCTAGTGAAATGCAGCAACAACATTTAAAGTAACATCCTCCTCTCTGCCTCTTAATGCTCTCTGGTCGCTATGGTAATGTGTAAATATTCCTTTCAAAATAAGACACACAACTACAACACGGGAAAAGACCCAGGGAAACAGAGTTGACGTTAAAAACCCTGAAAACCATACATTTGGTACCAAACGACTCACGGACTGGTACCGGTCCGTGGCCCGGGGGTTGAGGCTGCTTATTTATGGCACTGCAGTACCAAAAACCAGACAGTTCAGCTTCATGAGGAGTTCTCGCAGGATAAATAAAAACTAAAATGAGTGAAAAAGAGAGAAAAATTGTGTGTTTTCTGATTTATTTTTGATAAAACAATAAAAATGTGTTTATTTTTTCCTTTTTCTCGTCTTTTTCCCTGCTGTATACTTTTCCGCGTTAGTACTGAGCCGCGTACGAGCAGCAGCAACAAATTTTTAGCTGCCGCCACCTGACAGCAGTCACCTTCGACCGTGGCAGCCAGCTGCTTCTGATATACAAGTATGTTTAATTTAACCACGCTGCTAACATCTGTTGTAGTTATAATTTGGAAATGGGTGCCATCAAAGAAGTATGTCCTGTCATAAATCCTTAACTGACCTGTCAGCATGCATTATGAATGATCAGATAAAATAAACTTTGTTCTTTTTGCCTGTTCGTTCCTTTCGCTTGTGTTCATTTAGGGCGGGCGTCCTCTCGATGAACTGCAGCCAACATTATTAAAGCTGGTTTAATAGGAAGTTTTACTTGCCTCCTGTTTTCGCCCGCTGTACATATTGCAGCGATGTAGGTGTTTTCATGCACGTGCATGCACTTCCTGGGAACCCACTTGTGGCCTCACCTTCGTAACTTGGCTGAGCTGAAGTTTCTTGTTTCGCAGCACTTTGCATTAGCTGGGAGAGCACAAAATTAAGAAATAATGAAGTAAAGAACAACAATGAGACCCGAGTTTTAATAAATCGGAAGCCTCCTGTGAGATGCAGGATCTACCGATGTTTGCATCACGTTGTGTGTATTGTGGCAGCTGGCTCAGGGTGAGACAGCTTAATGAGAGATTAGACGGCGTGTTTGGCTAAACTGGACGCCGCTGGCGTCTCATCCAGATTCCCGTCGGTCCGAAGGGGCTTGTTTGGCGGACGCGTTCCTTTTTCGAGTTATTCAGCGACTTTACCGTTTCCTCCCGCGCGTGGGTGGGTATATGCGACTGCGCGGTGTATACACGCATGTCTCTCTGTGCACTTTGTTCCTCTGTAGCTTTTTCCAGGGAACTTTGTGTGACATTAGTATTCCAGCGGCATCGCAGGGGTCATGCGATCTCCTCCCAGCAGTGCTTCCACGCTCCCCCCTTTTCCCTTTCTCTCCCCTTCCCTCCCCCCTTTCTCCATTTTGTAGGCTGCAGCACTGCTTTAACTAGAAGCACGGGGAACAAATAAAAATAGATGGGCAAAGTTGTGAGATGTGAGCCCTGGGGGACGGACTGTACGGATATACATTTTCTGTGCGCATTTGGAGCGGCCCTTCTCGTCAAAGAATATTATCCCCCCCCCCACCAACCCCACCTCCTTCAACCGCCCCCCACATCCCCACCCCAACTCACTCCTCCCATCTTTGGATCACGGCAGTAATTCAATTGGGGATAGACGAGCAGGATTTCCTTGATGCTTTTTCCCCCCTTTCCCTATAAACGGGTTGTCTGCCTGTCAGCATTGATAATGCTAGCTGATGCACACTGCGGCTAACTCTTCCCAACCTGCCCTGCCATTCCCCATACCGCTTTGGTATTGGGGAGCTTCTCCATGATTTACTTTATGCTTGTCTGCCCATCTGGCTTTTTTTTCTCATTTGCTGTCCCTCCCGAGGACAAGCCCGCCTGGCTCTCATTCTCTCTCGTTGATCTGTTTTTCTGTTTGACAATCTAAGCATTGTCCATCTGATACGTCTCCGGCTATCTTTCCATCTGTGGAGATGGGAATGAAATGTGATCTGACAGGAGGCTGGATTTACTGTATGCTACCTTACAGTCACCCCTGATCTCAGCTCTCTGTTTGAGTATCTAAGCTGATCTGTTTTTACGGCACATCTGATCAGCGATGCCGGTCAGAAATAAGCCGATCCGCAGCAGCAGGTAGCCCGTAGCTGTTCACATCATCAGTCGGCTAACAAGGCCCCATATAAGTAACTAATGTACAAGCTGACAGGTGTGATCGACCAAAAACCTCAAAACAGAGTGTGGTCGCTTTCCTCTGAGAGCTTCATCTTTGAGATTTTATTCTGACAGTTTCTTGACAGTGTTGACTTCAGGAATCTATCTGCTGCTCAGACATGCTGTTATCATTTTGCGAAATGTTCGGCATCACGTTAATGTGTGTCAGGAGAAAGTGACAAGGTGTAGCAAAGATCATAGCTGCTCTCAAATAAGCTTCCCTTTGATTTTTCTCGCACTGCACACCCGTTCTCGGACCTCACCCATCTTCAAAAATCGTATATGTTCGTGTGGCGTTACAAATCTGCTGAATGTTCTCAGTTTACACCCTTTCCTCGACACTCGTGCTTTGGCTGTAGAGATGTCGCCGTTCTGAAACCGGGACTGCATCATTGCTGTATTGCAGCTCCATCATTCCATACAGCGATAACCACGTGCAGCTGCTAATGTCTCATCCTTGTTCGGCTTCGTACTCAAACCTCGACATCTGCAGACCGAGAGTGTCTTTTTTCAAAGATGACTTAAAAACTGTCCTTTCCTTCTTACGGTGGATGTCTGCAGGATCACAGAGACAGACTCGTGATAACAAAGAGCAAATCAAGCAGAATTTCAAAGACAAGCGCAGTCCAGGCTGACCGCGTCTCACCAACCAGCTTCTCGCTTTATTGCTCACGTCGGAGAAAGCTTTCACAGCGCCGTCTCCACAGTTGCTCACATCTGTATTGTGAGGCGGCGCGTTGCCGTGTGTGTGTGGGATTTGTTTTCAGTGTTTGCATGTTTGATATTTGACAGAAGAAAACCTGTAAAGTTTATTCTACATGATCCAAAACTCTGGCGGTCTAACCCTGACATTAAGGATTTATAATTCTTTTTAAAGACGACAACAAAAGAAAAAAAAATGCTGGAAAGAAAAACCAAAGTACATTTGTACCGATGATAACGCGACGCTCCCGCAATGCTTTACTTAATATGACATTATTCTTCTAACAATCCATTAACGGGTCTTTAATGCACTAAAGGTTAGGCACATTTAGATGCTTTTTCCATTGACAATGTTGAAATAAATGCCCTAAATCAAGCCTAATGTGCCAGTCAGCGAGTAGCCTTTCATGAGGCGGCGGTTGACTAATAATATCAAAGAAAATCTAAATCTAGCCGTAATTGTCAAAGATGTTGATGTTCTGTGTGAGTCACACAGCGGAGCAATGAAGAACTAGATGGAGTGAGCGAGAGTAATAGGCTGCATCAGAGTGGTGAGGAAGCTAATGCCTCTTGAGACTGTTTGTAAGAGAGCGAGGCCTTTGGATGGCGAGCTGACTTCAGTATGTGCATTACTCAGCCACATAAATCTGGGAGCCCCCGCCTCGGCTGCCTGCTTTGGTTTGGCTTTAATTACCTGAGCTATCCTGCACTCACCACCAGCACTTCCCTAATGGGGCTGCCTCACTCGGGCATCACTCACGCTCAGTCCGGCCAGCTGGCAGGATGGCCTGGGGGGGGGAGCCTGGCCCTCTTATTATAACTCCAAGTCTGTGCCCTAACGCACCTGTAGTCTCAGTGTGTGCGCGCGCTCGCATGTGTGGCTGTGCAACTTCCTGGGCTGTCACATAAACAAACTTTTGCAGCAGGCAAACAGAACACTAAGATTTCTCATGAAAGCGTTCCTAAAATATTAACCGCTATTTGCAATCATGCTGACCGAGATTGTCCAGTAATTTGGCCTTCTGTTACGGTATTAAGTGCCGGGTTGCTCGTGTGTCCTTGGGGCATTAGCTGTCAGTCAGTGACATGTCACAGCAGCTTCGCCACTTGTCAAGAATGTGTGCTTTCATTCTTCTTGTGTACAGCTGCCTAACAATGTGCCAAGAGCTTTCAGCGCTGACTTAAAATGCATCAGGCCGTTTTTGTTCCCCAGCGTGAAAAGACACGGAAGGCTCGGTAGGAGCTCCTCGCGTCCCGGCCGCCGTCGAATGACTCGCAGTGACCTTGGAGATTATTGCTATACTAGACAGAAAAAATGCTATATGTTTGTCAAGAGCTGTCTGTCATCAATGAGCTTTTGTGTTGGCTATCGATCGGCTCCTGGCCAGGACACCGGGGTTGATGGATGCACAACAAACAGACTCTGCATTGCCAGCAAGCCGCCCAGCGAGCACGATGGGATGTCAAGTCTGGGAGGCTGCCGCTGGCCCCTCGCGCCTGCGCTCCCTCACTCGCATGTGAATGTACCCAAGTGTCGGCCCCGCCCTCAGCCCGATAAAGAAATGAGCTGCGTCCCTAAATGGCGATTCATTAGTAAACAAGAAGTGGATTACTGTAGTTTAGCCCTGTGTCGATGACGGGCCCTGATTGCTTTGTAAAATGTAGCGAGCTGTGAGCGTGAGCTGCGCCGCTGTATCTGCAGCACGCACATATAAAGATAACTACACAATTCCCCTATCAGTTGACCTGGTTTCCCTTCAGTTAGTGAGCTCCAGCCTCCAGGGTGCAATTGAGAGCGCCTTGGTCTGATACTGGATACAACGCAAATGCCAAGTGCAATACAACAATCATCATCCCATGTGAATTTGGAGATTTTTCAGGAAGTGAGCTACCACTGCTACATTATTCAGCCTCTGTCTCTCACACAAGAGAGAATGGCATTAAAGTTAATTTCAGCATGGCTCCAGCTGGTGCTGTTGCATCCACAAAGAAGCCACATTGTTATGTATCTTTATTGCAAGAGGCGAAAGCATCAAAAGGCGTCCTGTTGGAAAATCTGCAAATCACCGTCGTGAAGCGTTTGTTTTCTCTCGACTGGGTTTAACCCTGCCTCCCTGCAAAGCACGGATACGCCATGAGGTCAGACTTATCGATCCGCTTTGATATTTTATAGACCCCAGTCAGCTTCCACCAGTATAGGCTGCAGTATTTCCCCCAGCGACGCGATCCAGCTGTGGCCACCAGAGACCTTCAATAAACAGACGCCTTCGGCCGCCGTCCAAGGACGCCAACAATCGCAACGCGTGCACGAAACGAGACGTCGCTACCAAAATGCAGCAATTGACCTCCACAGTTAAACATCCTACAAAATAGAAAACGTCGCAAAATCCGAGCTGTAAATTGGTTTTAACGCCTGTAACCATCTTTCTTTGTAGTTTTACTGTCACATTATCCTGAACATCTGGGCCAAGAGTGTGTGCTACTAAAGGCGGTGTAATTCAACAGCGCTGGCAAGAAAAAAAAGAAGCCATACTGTGCTTTTCACAGGTGCTGGACCGGATCCAAATTGATAATTTTTCAGACTCAATAACACTTAGAAGGATACAGGAAAACAACAGCACCGGACATGCAGGGGAGGTCTGGCAGATTACAGGAGATTTGTCAGCCCCTGGGAGTTCTCACTCAGCTGATGTTGACAAAGTAGAGCTGATGTGGGTTGGTGAAAGGGGGGAAAAAAAGCTGCAGAAGAAGAAGAAATCCTTTTGAAACAGAAACCGTTCATGCACACAGGCTTGTGTGTGATACATGTTGAAGTTTCTTTGTCTTTTCCGTTTCAACAGCCTCTCCCCACTTCAGCACCGAGGGTAGAGTGTGAGTGAATAATTCATCAAATCCGAAAATCTATGAAATAAAATCATTTGTTGCCCTATAGTGTGCTTGACAGAGAGATTGTTTATAAGGGTGGTAAAGCAGGACCTGAGCATTGGTAACGATCAATAGCCTGATGGAATCCCGAGGCCCTCGCTTGTTGCCAACGCACATCCAGACTGAGACATCAAAACAGCTTTGGGTTTCTCTCCTCTCGCTTGTGTCTCCAGAACATTTCAAGCCAGCTGGGCAATTCAGATATTTTTCCATTGGTTGTTTTGTAGTTGCATTATTTAGCTCTGCATTTAGACCCCCCCCCCCCCCCCCCCCCTCCCCCATCACACACGCACTCCACATCTCGGGGTTGTCATTAGCGGCTGTATGTTACAATGATGCTGAGAACAATTAAGATAAAAACGCTGTGACAAATCATAATGGTGATAATGATAATGATAAGATGAAATGGAAATGACTCTGGCAAATAGGGTTTCTGTTTTTAGGATGATTCCACAACAGCAACGACACACTCGTCTTACACCAATAACAATGATAATTATTATGATGATAAGTCCAAAATTACCCCTCCCCACATCATCAGCCTTTGCCTTCGTCTTCCCTGCGTTTCGTTAGAAAGAGGAGAGGTCATAACACCACTTCCAATTATTTTCCCAACTATCCCGAAACCCCCACGACTCAGCCGGCCCACGCAGCTCGGACCAAAGGATGGTGCCCATTGCCAGTGACCTATTAATCTCTCCACTGTAAGTGAACAGGCCTTTGCACTAATGAGGAATGATTAAAGACAGCAATGAGCCATTTTTGGAACAGCTTCAAAAAAAAGGGATGCAAAGAAGAAAAAGAGATCATTTGCCACGATCAACAAGGAAAGGACCTTTCCAAAACACTGGCATGAAGATGCAAGCACATCTTTTTAATTTTAATCTCTTACGGTAGCATCGGAGAGCGTTCGTCTCTTTTATAGAATATTCGCCTCTTTGGAGGATCCGAATAGAAAAAGCTTTCAGCAGAAAGTCTTTAATGCTAAAATATATCAGGGTTAATTTCTAATCTGTATCCACTAGTTTCTGAGGATTTGCCTATAAACCCAATCTGAATCCTGGTAGCTGGTGGCCTGCTTGATGTTGAGGTTAAAACGCAGTTTAGGCTCGCGATTCCTTTGTTCTTCTGCAGGCTTAGACTCCTACAAACTTGTCTGTGTTCATAAAAATTACATATTTAGAAGTTTTTTTTAATGGCTTAGATGTAACTCTGCAACTTTGCATCCTTAAGTATGCATGGATCTATGAATAATTAGTTGCTGCTTTTATCTCCACCTACCCCTCTGCCTCACATCTGCAGCTCCAACATACCTGCTCACTTTGATTCGGCTCAAACGCTGCAAAAGTACTCAGCGCTACACAATGGCGAGTTGTAATACTGAAGTAATTTTACAATACGCGGACTGATTAACCCCAAAAACAGTTTTGTCAGTGAACAGTGAGTAAGTTACCTTAAGGTGGAATTGAAGGTAACTTAATAAAGGCTTACATTTTGAATCAGCTGAATATATTATGCTAATGTTAATGTTACGTCATGTGGTATGTCTGAATCCATGTTTTTGAGTGTTGTTGAGGCCAGATACTGGGTTGCATATAATTGTTAATTTAAAGATTATTTTTCATTCTCGAAGTATCTTAATTTTTATCAGGTTTTTTTTTTTTTTTTACATTTTTTAATATTTCATATGAAGGAAAAGACAGATTACGTGATTAAAATCGTGTCTCAGATTTAACTCGTCACTCTTTGTGGATGTCCCAGTTCTCAAGCTGGGAGCCGCAGCTATAAAATATTACACGCCGTAGCGTTCGGCTTTCCCGTCATTAGATGGCAAGCCGTGGAAAAAAATCCCAACCAAAGCACATTAGGTCTGCTGAGTTCTCCGCATACTTCCTGCCATGTAATGTACATAATGCAATCAAAGAGCAGCCATGTTTTTTGAGGTCAAAGATGACTGCCGCTGTGTGTTTTCTGCATTGCGCTTTGATCTTTACGAGCTCCCTCCCACCTCCTTTTTTTTTAATTTCGTTTCAGCTGAGAAACGTACATTATTTTCACTTTAAATTCAACAACCGACCCATTGAAAGCAGGTCTGTGTTATGAGAAAGGAAGGACCACTAAGAATCGCCCATGGGCAGTAATGCAGCAGTTTTTTTACTGTATGTAAGTGTGTATACATTCTGTAGATAGAAATTGGGCCTAATCAGCCCTGCGGCTCTCCAACAGAGGAAAAAAAAGAAGAGGAATCCACTTAGCAACGTGGCTAATTTGCATAGCTTTGAAGAAAACGGGGTCTGTGTTTAGTCAGCTTAGATGGCAAAGGAACGTCAGAGTCTGACACTCAGCGGGAGACAAAGCAGCTGACTGGTTTCTCTGACGTTCAGGCTGGCTGGATGACTAGCTGGCTGCATTGGTATTGCTTTGATGTACAAGGCACCTCATCAAACTGTGTTTATGAAGGTGCAGATACTTTGGTGGTTGAACCTGCTGAAGCAGTAGCTGTCAGATTTTGTGAATTTAAAAAGTGCTTCCTAAAAATTCAATTTGCTTCTTACTGCATATCTGTCAGGATGGAAAAATATCTGAAATAGCTTTTAGACCATTAAATATAAGGTGGTAAAAACATAATCTAGGTCAACAGGGCAACGATTCAGCTTTTTTTAAGCCTTATTATCATTTATGTGTTTCATTTTGGTGTTAATTACTCGTATTAGAAAATTACAGATTGGTTTTATTTTCTTTATTTAAAATGTGCTAAAACTAGCCTGTCACAGGGGAAAAACATCTGTTCCACCTGACAGTTTGTTCCCTTTAAAGTTGGTATTTCCTGCTGTCTGTGAGCTAATTGAATGCTTCAGCTGATACATCTACACACAGCATTTATTAGCTGTCTGTCCTCGCCTCCAGCTGTCACAGCCTCGTTCTGCTCAAGGTCTCTTTCTGTTAAAACGGGGTTCTTCCTTCCCACTGTCGCCAAATGTTTGCTCATGGAGGACTGTCTGATTGTTGGTGGGTTTCTCTGCATTATTGTAGTGTCTTTACCTTATAGTACAAAGAGCCCTGACGTGACTGTTGTGACTTGGCGACGTATAAAATAGCTGAACTTAATTTAATTCAGTCCATCACAGCCACTCACGTGATTTCATACCAGTTAGAAAGTTACACTAGCAGTAAACTACAAAAGACTTGAAGGACATCCCAGAAGAAGACTCCAACTCTGATTGGTTATGCACAATAATATTGCAATATTATTATATTGATTATATTATATTGCTTTCTTGCTTGGAAGCTTGTGGGCAGATTTGGATCACAGTTTAAAAGTAATATTAAGGAACTGTTTAAAGTAAATTAAATAAATGCCAAGACCAGCTCTGGTTTCACAGTAGATAACAGGGCTGCACCAGGAATACCAAGTGGAAATTCCAGTCACTGAACTGGTCCTCAACAAACAAAGCTGCAACTTCCAGGGTGAAAAACTGAAGAATAAAGCCAAATAAAAGTCCCAAAGACTGCAGTTCCTGCAGTGGCGCGCTGAGGCTGAAGTCCTTATCAACTCCTATGTTAAAACAACCCAACAGCAATAAAACCATGTTTGCACCCTGGTACAACAAACAGTTTTGCCAGAGTGGCTGTTTGGCCAGCTGGTCGTCTTTCTAGCTTAACAGTTAATGTAAACACACCAAATAGTTTTCCTGTCAAACCCAAGAAAAAAAGCAAAAAGTGTTTAGTCTTAAAAACTCTGGATTTTGTTATTGGTTTGGAAGCAGCTCAGTTTCAAAGTGTCTTATAAAGAAGTTGTATATCATATGCAACAATGAATATGAAATCGGTCATCAGACCGATACCCCGTGAACAACACTGACATGGCCACTTTGATATCTCATAAAAGACCAATATATCAGCCAATCATAACACATCTGACACCCCCTGTCTTTCTCTCTCTCCTGACCTCCTGCCTTCAGTCTCTGCATCTCTTACAGCACAGCAGGCTTTGATTTAAGACCTCTGCAGCAGTTTATGGTGTATATATCCTAAATGGACATTTTAATAGGCTTTTACTTTTTTTCATTGTATTGTGCAATGTAAGCAGTAATCATAAATTATTATAATCATAATTTGTTGCTGCCGGCTGAAAGCCTTGCACAGTATCTCTGAAATGTCAAGTTTTCACAAAGAAAACAGCTCCGTTCAGAGGCTGACCAGCACGGCACGTGCGAGGATTTGAGAGGATTTTAATAAGTGGTGGTTTTTAGTTAATCTCGGCCCGTATGGAATCGAACGTACCTTAAAGTAAGAACGTCAAATTAAAACAATGTTCTGTAAGGCTGAATGTGATTATTCTGCTAGAGTTTCTGAAGAATACCACTTGTGTCCAAATGATTTGAAGGAAATTTGTATACAGTGATCCACAAACACATAATGCAGCCCTAAAGACAGAGAAAGGGGGCGGGCTTTAATATTTTACCAACTGTAAACATCACAAAGCTGTTTCGAGGCCAGGCGTCTGTGTGACGCTATCAAACATTCAGCTCCTCACGTTGTAATGAAGGAGTGGGAAACTGGACGTTGAGGAGTTAATATCCTCCAAAAAACCAAAAACGAGCACATCTGCATTTTTAGCTCGCTCCCATTTTTCTTCTGCCTGTGTATTTTTTATTCATATTCCCCGTCTTTGCTCTGGAAACTGCCATCAGGCTCAGAGGCAATTTACGGTACCTCTGAACACGTCCTTAACGGTACCATCATGCGTTCATCAGTGCCACCGTGAACACAATTTTATTACTCAATTTGATGCCACACAAGGTTCATTCCCCGCATTTTTTATGCATTGTGGGCTGAGCTCAAGCAGAAAATAATCTGGACAGAGAGGGCTGTGTATTACGGCTCAAACGGGATAAAGCACTGACAAATTCCGGACCGGAGGACTAGTGAGCGGGGAGGACAGGGAGAAAGAGAGATTAAGAGCTACACCATTGTTTACCTCCTCCTCTAAGGTGCAGGATACTCTGTCGTTTATAAATGTTGGTAGCTGTTATTGGTTACCTTGCAGGCTTTAGGGGAAAGAGGAAAGGAAAATGAAAAAAAAACTTAGGGAAAGACCCAGGAGGGGGTTCGATACAACTTTAATAATGCGTAGCAGGAGCTAAATGAGCCATTCTGCGGTACTTTAAGACGTCTTCCCTCCACCCACCCACCCCCACCCACCCTCCGCCTCCCCCCCCTCACGGTCTCAGGGCCTGAATTATTAAAAGTGTTGTTTTCCCTTATTGCATTGCAGCAATGTGCCTCTTTGCTAGAAATGAGCTGCACGTTGTGGAGTTTGAATGCTTAAAGCGACCCACCTCCAACGGCAAAGCCAGGAGAGGAGCACGGAAGGCCCCCAACACACACACACACACACACACACACACACACACACACACACACACACCTGAATGACCACAACGTTATGCTCAGATGGCTCTCTTACGCTTCTCTTATATAATGCACGTTGTGAACTAACTAGTTTGTTTTGCTAAACTGTGCAGGGCTGCAACTAATGATTATCTCCATTATTGCCTAATGGACATTACACTATAAAGTGTTGGAGAATGGTGAAAATGCCCATCACAATTTTCTAAAGCCCAAGGTGATATCATTACAGTTAATTGCCTTTTTCCCAAACAACAGTCCCAAACCTACACATATTCTTTACACCATAAAGGATGAAGAAGCAAGTCCTCCCAATTAAGAAAGATGGAACTAAGGGATGTCTTTTATGAATGTTTTAGTGCTGTCTAATAATCCCTTTAAATATTTCAGATCCAGCACTCTGCATTTTCATATTAGTCAGTTTTTGTTTTCAAATAAATGTACCCATAAATGCTTATAGCTTTGTTTTTAGAAGGACTCGGATTAATTATAATGAGTCACAGTTACTGTAGCTACGCTGGCCAAACTTTCCTCTCATCTCTTTAATTCATTCGGCCTGTAATTGAGCGTTTAACTTGATTTTGTTGAGACAAATACGTTCGCGGCTGAACCTCGTTTGTGCTGCAGAATATTCTGGAACAAACGGGCTGCGATGGACTAGAAATGTATTTTTTGAATTTTCTCTAGGGCTCAAGTGCAGACTTGGTAAGATGGAGAAATTTTCAGAGCTGTCAATACATCTTCTCTGATGCACTGATGGTGCATTTTCATGATTGCATATATGGGAGAAATATAATAAATATTTGAACTGAATCCACTTTTATCCAAGTGAACATTTGTTTTCTTCTTTAGAAAAGTTTGAAAATGATCAAGTTTAAGATTGAATCTTGACATTTAGAATAATTTATAAGCAGATTCAATCCTGAAATACTGATAGCCGCGTAAGCCTTGAAATCTATGTGGAGCAAACTCTCCATATATTGAGCCAGACTCAACAAGGCATCACTTAATAAAACAATACTTTCTCCTTCCCTTTTTCTGCTCTTGCAGGTATTGTACATGCCCGGTGATTTGGGTATTAAATTTGATGCCTGCAGTTAAATCTCTTGCTGTGAAATGCAAGAAATAAAAACTCCGAGTTGTAGATAATGCAAAGTACAGTAAAGCACGTTGCATGCTCCTACCCCCTCCCTCGGAGCCACACGCATACACTTGCATACCCCCGCCAACACATACTTTAATCACACAATTAATAATTAATCAGAGGTTGGGCTCAATGCTGTCAAGCCTGCAGATGAGAGAACACCCAACTGCTGAGACAAGCCCTTAAAAAAGGGGATTAATAACCAAAAAAAGGAAAAAATGAACAGCTAGACAACACGTCGCTAGTTAGGCTCAGTTTTTCTTAAAGTTGAAGGAAAATACAGACGGTCCACTGGCGCGAATAGGCAGCTTTGAATGCATTTTTTGTAAAGAAATAAATAACAAAAGCTCGCTGGCTATAGAGTTCTGCAGAGTTTGTGAGGGGGAAAATTAAGTTGTCGCTTTTATGTGACATTTTCTACATGCAAATATGCAAAATTTGATTATGTGCTCTGTCTCCTGCGTATAAACACCATCAATAAAACTATAACAAACCGGTTCTAGAAGAATAGGTCAGGGATGAGTATGTATTATTTGCGCACCGCATTACAGCCGGTGCACTGATTGATTTCAATGCATTGCATCACTCTGGAATTGATCATACACCCGTGATCATTGTGTTCAATTTATTTATTCCCACTGATGCAAGTATTTTCCAACACTTAAAAGTCATCGGCGTCGGTGCCCTCTTTTTTTATCTCTGTCAGTCTCGCAGTGCTCTGTTTCCAGTGTTGCAGCAGAGAGCAGAGTGTTTACCCAGCTGTAATTACAACATGCACAATGACCTCATTCTGCTGTGTCAGTAGCGGTAATGTATAGCCCTTGATGTTAAACTGCAAAGAAAAATGGTGTGCACTTATTTTCAATATGCTGACTACATTCCCAGCATTTTTTTTTAGACATGGCCGTGAAGGCAGATCAGAATTTGATATAAGCACTGGTGCTCCTATTTATCTGACAAGGTCTCTCTGCCTTAATATGCATTCAATAATGTGAAATGATATTAGCTGTAGGAGCTCATTGACTGTGCACTCAGGGTCTCTCGGTGTCTCTCCGTCTCTGTCTGTAGCACGCTCTTTATCTGTTTCTCTTCCTCGTGCACACATACAGAGAAGAAATGGGGGGAAAAAAAGAGAGGAGGCTTGAACCGCGGATAGCAACAGCAGCAGAGCAATCACACCGAAGCAATGCCCCCCACGCCTGGCCCATTAATAACAGTAATACGCACACCGCGCCCAAGCCAGCACTGCCGAAAGCACCACTGACACTTTAATGGGCATTTTTTACTTTTGTTTTTAAATAATGCATGTGCTGCTTGTCAGCACTGCTTCACTCCACCCCTGGTGTGCCTTTGCAGCGTTCCATTGTGCAGAAATTACAATGGAGACCTGTGTTTTCTGTGCCGCCTGCTCCGTAAGCTGCATTCATCACGTTCATAGGGACATCAGAGTGCGTTACATCACACTCTCGGGGCCGTGTGTGTGGGCACGCATGCCACGCATGTGTGCGTTTTTGTTTGTGAAGGCACCTCATTGGCACTGAGCTAATTAAGAGCGTCTTTGAGAGGGCGAACTGTGATGCTCGGTGGCACCGAACATGACTTATAAAGAAGGATGATGCTCTCTGTGATACAGTAAACCTGACAGTCCGCTAGCGGTTTGGTGTGTCTGCCGAGCATGCCACTGTTGTTATGCAACTACGAAAACCTCATATAGACCCCGAAGTATTCGGGATCCTCTGGGCTCACTTGCAGTTAACTTATTCAACAGTAAGAGATTCATCAATAAGAGAAGGTTTAATTTTCATTCGTCCGGGGACCGGTGCGGAGCAGCAATCGGTGATACATACCATAGCGTTTATGGCATAAGTTAATTTGCTTTGGCCATCCTTGGATGGGCAATAAAACGAGAACAATAAAACGAACACAAATCAGCAAAACACAACAAACTCAAAATTATACACATACATCATGGCACAACACACAAAGTTCAATACGAAAATATATATTTTTAAAAACGGCTGAGACGATACACAACAGCACGAGGGGCGATTCGCAGAGAAAGAAGATGATGGTATTCAGCTCCTGCTCGTTCGTGACTGCATGAAAAAGTGTGGTAAAAAGTTTCGCTTTGAGTTTAAAGCTAATCGCACATTAAACGTCTCCGTGTCCAAGTGTGGGTTGACACTGTTCAGTGGAAAAGGAATGACATGAGTTTAGCCATCCAATAGATTAATTAACATTTAAACCTGCAGTTTATTGCTGTTTATTAGTATTTATGCATTTTGTAATATCACCCAATCATATACTCAGGTGGGAGAGAAACAGCTATAACATGCTAACAATGATTCAGACGAGAGCATCAGTGGATATCAGTGAGTACATACTAATGATATTCTATATATACAATATTTATACTGTACTCCCAGGACAGGTAGGCATATCTAGCATGTATCTTTCTATATTGTCAGCAATGGATGCACTGCCATTCTATTATGCAATAATGCTCATTGAAATCCAGTTTCTGTATTCTCAGCCAGAGCGGCGCTTTGGTGGACTGTGTGTGTTGTGTTTGTGTCCTGTTTGCTTTTTTTTTTGTGCACCTGCTGTAAACTGAGAATATTGAGGGTTTGTATTGTAATCATACATAAGCCCCCCACTTCTAAATTGGATCCGGAGCTGACCAAAGATGTATTTGCACATGGTAAAACTTAATAGGAACAAGTAGGCACGGGGACCAACAAATTAACCGTTGTTTAACTTTGAGTCTCGAACGGTGCAGATTTGAATATCGGGTGCTGCAGAAGCTGCTCGTTTATTTCGGATCACAGACAGTAAAGGTGACGGACGTCCTCGGCGAGAGCTGCAGAGGTTGCGTCGGAAGACTTGCGAGACAGGACGTGACTTCGGGACTAGCACCCTCGAAAATCAATTTTTCAGCAGTCCCCTGGTTTTTGAATTAAACACCAAAAACATGCAAATTTTATGCCAGCGTTGCACTTAGTAAGTTAGAGTATGGCTGTGTCACTTTCTGTGAGTAATTTGCGCCGGCCTGAACACAGATTACCAAGGCCCATTATTAACCCGTTTGGGTAGCATCTGGGTAAAACGCACATTTCTCATCAAACTGAAAGCTTCGGTGTTTTATTTGTGCGCGTTATTCTCGAGATCCCAAAAAACAGAACTGTAAATTTATCATACATTGAAACTTTGCCAAAATGATGTGCCTCGGTGAAGTGCATTTATCACAGATCACTTATTGTGACATTTTAATAGTAGTCCCTGAAGTGCTACATCTCACGGGAGAACCGAGTCAAGACTATAATCGCAAAGGTTTAGGAGCAATAACTGTTTTATTTTGGGTTCATACTTTTGAGCTGATTCCATAACAGACACGGGGTAGTTAAGTGGTTATAGAGGATATCCTTTAAATGTGATGGTGGTCAGTTCACGGTTATTTTCTGGCGTATTAAATGTTCCCCACTGTTTTCCTGTTGATACTAAACCTCATTTGGTTATTTATATTATGCTGGTAGATCAACTTGACCCAATTGTGTAACTTTATTGATCGTAGCCAAGCCACCTATCTGTATTCCTTACTGCACGTAAGGTCAATAAACCTCAAAATCAATATTTATAACAATCAATGTTGCATTCTCTATGATGCCTCTTCCTGTGCAATGATTTCCTGCGATTGAATTGCTTTATTTGTGTTTTTTGGAGGCGCCCCTCTGCTGCTTCTTGTCCGTTTCGGTGACGCCTGCTCGTGTTTCTGTGTGTCCCTGCAGGAAACACGTTGTGTAAGTCAGGAAGCATTGCTGTCTTCGGGAACGTGGTGTACAGCGGACTGCTGAACGATCACCTCTGGCATTTGGGAGTGCCCCTCTTTACAAGACTGGTAAGAGCAGCAGGCCCCTCTGTGCACACTTACCTTCACTTTTGTTGGAAGAATTTCACGCGCTTGTGTGGAATCTAACAGGTGTGGAATTCCCCGAAGCTTGTAATGTTGTTTTTGATGCCCGCTCTGTTGACATGTGTTAGTTAAGGTTAAGACCTGGATGTGAATCCTCTGCTGTGGATGTAGGAGACGAGGAAAACCCACCACACACACACACACACACACACACACACACACACACACATGCATTTCATATTAGACTTTTTAAAAGGCATAACTAAGATGTTTTCTCTGGCCTTAAAGTGCAGGTGAGCCCACCTATGGATTCAGTTCTTCCCCAGCTGGCTGGCTGGGTGTGTAGCTAGTAGTGCTGAAAAAAGGCTGGCTAAATAATTCATGAAATTTAGTTTTACGGCAAGAATTTTATAAAAATTACAAGGTTTTAATTAAGAACCGGAGCGGCTGAAGCTTGCATTAAGAATTCATGATAAATGTCTATCCCTAATTGTCAAAGGGAAAGCGAATGTTTGTTTTACACTTAATCTCGCTGATGGTGGAATGTGAGCTTAGGAGATTCTTGTGAACGGCATAAACACGAAGGATCACAGAGCGATATTCCAAAAGATGAAATCCAACGAAGCCCTTTCCCTTCTTGTTAATTACCCTTTTTCTAAGCAGGTCGCAAGTTTTCATCAATGTTTATTATTGATTAAATCTGTCGTTGTTGCTGTCATTTATGAGTCAGGAATTAGCGTTGATTGGTGCACAAGGGTTGCATATAATTGGGTTACATTAAATAGATAATTCAGCTGATCTCATAAATGTCTAATGTGAAGCCTTGTTTGATTATCAATTAATGTCAAACGGAGATGCAAGAGGCTGTTAGGAATCCTGTTGGGTTTGCTTGTGTTGCATGTGGCAAAGCTACTCTCATTGCAGCTGTAAGAAGAGCCAGGAGTTTTTACAGTGAAATGTATATTTAATATTGTACGCGCTGGCGAATTCAAAGTAACGCTGGTAAACAAGTCTTTAAAAGATGTAACAAAAAGAAGGACATCAAACGCCACAGGTAACAGAGCTTTGGCTTCTAATTAAACAGAAATTGTTTTTTGAGGAAAATGTGCCTGTTGTTCTTAGCTATAAAGAGTAGAAGGAGGAAAATGATTAAAATATTTCATGGCTCAAAAGTCACTTCATGGTGCCTTTTTCAAAGCCGAGAGTTTAATGGAGTAGGATGCTTAATTACTAGCATATTTACATTTTCTCCGACAAATCCTCCCACGAAGAGAAAGCTGATGGAAAATAACCACTGTGTGACTCCGAGAAGAGTTTACCCCATGACATCGTGAATATATGGTAAAATACATAAAAGATGGAGACAGCCACCATAGCGTCCAGGTTGGTTTGGTGTATTTCGAGGCTCGAGGGCAAGCCGCTCAATGACGAGCACCCATGCAGACTATCCAAGTGTTTCAGTTTTTGTTGGTATTTGCAAGACAGATGTGATTTAAAGGAATTACTGTGTTGCATTATGTAAATGTTAACCCAACATACAGCTGCTTCTAAACCAGCCTCCATATTAATATCTACGATGTTTACTGTGGACTGCCTGAACAAGCTGAAGCACATGCTTCAATAATCCACAATACATTTAGTCATGCAGAATCACGTGAAAAGAAACAATAACAGGTGCAAGTATGTAACACGAATGAGGTGATGTGCACAAATGTTTAAAGTAAACATTTAATAATATATTATAATATAATATGTACGTATAACAGACATAATGTGGCATCCGTGCAGCTTATTGATGTCACAATGCAAACAGGCCTGGAGGATTAACACAAACAGACCACACACGGTGCGCTCGCAGTGTGAAGACACCTAATCCCCGCTGTCGTTAGGTTAACATCCTCCGTGTCGCTCCTTTGCATGGCGAGCAGCGGCCGAGCTCTGAGCCCGCAGGAGCACTCGTTGAAGTAAAAGGTTCGACTCCCGGCTGCGCCACCAAGGCGCGGCCTTGTGTAGCGCTCAGTGTGCCCGCTGCCGACACACTAGGTCCGCCCAGCAGTGGTATCAGCATGACACGCGGCAAGCCTTCACATCCCCAACACACAGCTCCTAATTACTGCACAGCCCTGCCAGTTTGTACCCCTAGGCCAGTACTGACTGCTCAATGCCAAGATGTAAACACTGCATTATTAACACGACATACAGTCTGTGCACACGGCTAGGTTTAATGTACTCGACGTATGTCTACATGGAGGCATTACTTTAGTGGGATTCTTTATGCGAAAGCATACAATGAATTTATTGTCTTCCAGACAGCGAGTTCCAAAATCACCAGATGGGCGATTTGCTGCGTATAGGGTAATGTATGCTTACAAATGATGTTTAATGATATCTTCCAGGGATAGGAAGCAAAACATTACCATTTTCAAGGCTAAATATGCAGGCTGTGTCAGAAAGCTGGAGATACAGAATTAAGTAACACACTGTCTTTTTTTTCTTGTTATTTTATGCATATTTATTGGCTGCCAGAGCGTCTTGATGGCATTACACAATATCTCGTTTTTTTCTTTATGGCAAATCACAGTCCAAACATAAGCTTTGCCTACTTATCACCAATTCTAATATATTTTCATATGAAAAATCTCTCATGTGAGTATTATTAGCAGAGTGCTCTGCCCCTGCAAGTGCCGCAACTTCCTGTCAGTGTGAGAATAATAAGGGAATGGAAATGTAATATGAAACTTCTTCAGCACACAGAGATAAAGAGGAGAAAGGGCTTCGTTTAGCCGCTTGTTTCTGCCTGCACGGCCTTCCCCGGCGCCCTTTCCTCACGTGACGTGTGCTGTATAGAAATGTCAATACCTACCTGTGGAGCTGATGGAGACCCATAAATCGATAAAACGAGCATAGCTGCAGATCCTTGGCCGCCAAGTTGTAAAACTGGTCACTCCATAAAGTGAAGTGTGTGATTAGAGAAAACCAGCCTGGCAGCATCAGAGTGGAGCCGCCGTCTTCCTTCGGGGCTCGCACCGGCTCGGTCCGAGCGTTCGGGCGAGCCGGCCGCGACTATAGCCCAGAACCCCGCGGGGAGCTCGCAGGGATGAGAGCGAGAACTCTCATTGTCTCCTCTGGTGTCTTTCTAACGACGAGATCTGAGTGTGGCTCGACAGAAGATGCTCTGTAAGTAGCGGCGCTACGGACGAGAGGTGAGATCGGCATAAAATATTAAGACGGCAGATCTCGAGCCGGCGATGGTCGGAGACAGACGGACATTTTAGGCAGAACACTCTGTGTGTGAGGCCTTCACTTCCTCTTCAGTTTGAAAGCTCCATCTTTATAATGGATGGCGGAGTCTCTGGGGAGTGTCTAGACTATGGTGGGAAATCTAAATGGTTGGGAAAGCCACTCCAATGCTCTGTAAGTAGGTGGAGTATGGGAGAAATGCAACTCAGAGAGGTGACAGGAAGAAGGGAAAAGCATCCCAAACAACACCGTGTTTACCTGCATTGCACTTCCCTTGGTAACGGGCGTAGATTCCTAGACAGGAGATGCAGACTTTACGTAATGCTTAAATGCCCTCTGATTCTTTTCTCCCCAACCCTAAGTGGCCTTAGCTCCGGACCGCGATGCTCTCTGTCTGCACCTACACCCACCCCCACCCGCTCTCCAGCCTGTCCTGCTCTTTTTTTTTCTTTTTTGCCTCCGAACTCGTTCTTTTCCTGCTTCTCTCCCCCCTCAGTTATTTATGAGCACGACTTGAAATAGACTTAAAAGCGTGATCCTTAATCTGAGTTGCCTGAGAAGTGCATTTCATTTTTATTTCCCATCAGAGATTGATGGAGGACTGGGGCGGTTATCCACTCTGTGATTGCTAATGTAAATCCATTGACTTCTGGTGGACATATATAAAGATATGGAAGCCTTGCATGTGCATCCCGTGATGCCAGTGGGGAGATTGCGTGCGTGCAAAGCAACGGAGATGCTGGTTTGTGCGATGTGATGGAGGGGGGTGGTGTAAGAATTATATGGCGCGTGTCTTGATTTATGAAAAGCTTCTTAAAACATCACAATATTTGCAAAGTTACTAATTGCGGTTCTTTGCCTGTGTGCCATTTCATATTTCACCGCTCACTTGTGCTTTTTCTGAAGGAGGAGGAAAAAAATAAAACGGGTGATAAATTTAAGATGACAGTTACACCATATGAATGAGGCCCCTTGTGTATCAATTCGCTCAAAGCCAGCTGCAAATCTAACTCGGGCTCCTTATGTGGCAATTACTGATGGGTAACATAACCTGCATATATCTGTTCTGTTCATTAGGCCAATGTGCTCTATAACTGGCAAATGTTCTTTAGGATCCTACAGCAAATTAGCTCATCCCCCAGGACGTCTTTTATTGGATGATCCGGCTCCAGAGGATGCCGCAAAACCACTTGAGCTCTCCGCAGCCTGCCCCGGTTGCCACAGGGTTAATATTTAAAAGCGCGAGCTCCCAGTCGTGTATTGATGATATGTTTTGAAAATTGCTGAGGCAGGCTCATTGTTACAGTGCTGTCTAGAAGATAGCCAATCCTCCCTCCTCTCCTCCCTCTCTCTCCCTCGTTCCCCTCCCCCTTTATAGCCGCCAGATGGAAAACACACTAAAGCATGTAATGTAATATAGCTTGGCACACACAGAGGTATTTCACACCAACTTCATCTGGCCTCTGATCTGCCACAACGCCACCTGAAAAAACAGTGCTTTTAAAAAAAATTATTTTTTTTTCACCGAAACAAAAACGTCACCAAATCGCAAGTTCGGAGGAAAAGAGGGAAAATAAAAGGCAGAGGAGCTATCGGCAGCTAAAAGTAGAAAACAAGTGGAAAATAGGCTGCGCCTCCCAATTGCCTGTGGCATATTTTAAGGTTTTCTCTGAGAGTCTTTTTTTCCTTCAGCATCGCCTCCTTCTTCTTCTCTTCAATGAACTAAAACTGCCACAACTTCAATGCAACTCATCGCAGTCGCAGACGGTGAAAAGAAGAAAGGGGAGCGATCTGTTAGTCCTCCACTATCACCAGCATCATCCCCAACACAGCACCCCCCTCCCCGCAGAGATCCCCACCACGACTCTCAGCTTCCTGCTCCCCCCCCCCCCCCTCCCTCACAACTCTCCCCCCTCCACCCCCCGCCTCCTCCCCGGGACGCTGAATTTTACAGTACCGTCTGCAGGATCCCGGTTTGTTCGGCGCACTCCTCTATGCAGAGCAACACGGCTCCGGTGGAGGAACGCTGGAGGCAGCTGTCAAGCGCAGGCTGCTGCTCCTGCTGCTCTAGTTGAGCCTCGGTGCCGTACCGACTGATTTCACATTCACCAATAAGAGACGGCACAGGGGGGAGAGAGAGAGAGACGGAGAGAGAGAGTCTTGAAGTGAGTGGTGTGGAGAGGCAAGTGGAGTGGAAGAGTGTCGAAAGAAAAAAGAGGTTACAACACCTCCCCAGCTCTCTTTCCTTTCTCCCGTCTGCTTTCCCCCCCTCTTTCTTGTGTTGGCTCAAAAGAGGAAGAAGAAGAGGAGAGAGAAAGGGCTCTTTTAAAAATTAACTGAAGAACAAGCTGCTTGTCAAGAGAAAGAAACGAAAAGAGAAGAAGTGCTGGGGGACCTCAAGTCAAGCCCCATTGAAGAGTTGAGAGGGAGGGCTGCCTCAGTGGAACAGGGACCAGTAAAGCTCTCTGTCCAAACGTTCGGACTCCTCTTGACACCCACGCTGGCTGGACTGGTCCCAGCGCTTAGCCCCGCTCTCCTCCACCCGGCTGCCCACACCTGCCCCGATTCCACCATGATGATGTACTTTTGGGTGAGTACCGCACCACTAAAGTGTGGGTATCTCCTCCTGCTCACACCGCTCCGGTATGCACAGAGTTGGCGTGTAGAACGTGTGTGGCGCATGTGTCAGAGCGTGTTGCAGCCCTTACATTATATACAGTGTGAGTTTGAGCGTGTGTGCGTGTGTGTGTGGTGCAGCGCCTCCCACATGCATGAACAGAGCTGATGGTTTTTCCACTCTCGTGTGTTTTATTGATGTTGGGTTGCTGCAGCCAGAAGCTACAGAGGCCTGTGTTTACCCGTCACATTTGTTCAGCCTTTAAACGAAATCGGATGTTTGGGTGCGATTGTTATCCACGCCAATACCTTCACGAGTTCGTCAACTTCCCCCCCCCCTGATTGTCAAACTACCCAGCATGCAGCTGAAACGGTGTCCCTCCGTCTGAGAACGACGCTCGGGGTCTTTCGGGGACACGTTGTGATTTCCTCGCCTGCGCTGTGTTTCCAACGCTTTTTGTGTGATATTGTTGTTTTCCTCGCCTATATATCTAAGTCAGGCAGAATTTCATAAATTAAATGGCATTAAGCGCAGAATGAGGATAATTACAGATTGTTAACCAGAGCTGCTGATTAATTCTCTTTGAGATCATGTGTGATTAGTCAGATTGGTTTTGTCTCCTCGGTGGTTTGTATTCTCACCACAACAATACCCGCCCAACGCTCACTCTGCTTTTGCATTTGTGCTTCTTCTTCTTCTGCTTTTTAATCTAAATTTCTCACTGATGCACACTGCAGATCACTTTAATCCCCCCAAGTTTTGCTAACTTGTATTTTGTACCTTCACAGAAATACAAAGTAAATGAATATTTTCAGCCTTGCCACTGTAAACAGTCTGAGCTGTGATGCAGATGCAGACTGTGTGTGTGTCTGTGTGTGTGTGTAGCTATTGATCGCTAGTTCAGATTTCTGGGGAGAGTGCATCTTTTTGGGGAAAAGCTACTTTACAAGGATGACTCCATTATGAATGACTTTCTACTCGAACCACTTTTTTAAAATATGGAAGTGAAGCAAAACATGAATAAGCAAAGTATGCTATGCACGTTATGAATGAAACAGCCCTGGCTATTGATTCAGAGCTCACGTTTCTGGAGAAAGAGGATGTTTGGGGGCCAAAGTTGCTCCAAGTGGTGACGCGAGCTCACATTCGAGCCTCACGCGAAGCTCTCCTTTTGTCTCCGAGCAGAATGGAAGTGACAGGACGGCGTATGCTTTCCAAATTATGCCATAACTAAAAGAACGTAACGCAGCGTGCGGTGCTCGTGTGCTTTCCGAGGCCTCGCTGCTACACAGGCCTCTTTGATACTCTGAGCTTTCGCCTTGAGATGTTTTCTGGGTGTTGATGCTTATTGAAAGAGGCTCATCACTGTCTGCAGCAGCTCACCGATCTCCACCTCCCGTTTCATCACGTATTCCCCCTCCGGCCGGTCAGAGTGATGACCACACGCAGATGTAGGCTGAACAGACCAAAGCGGTAGTGCTGGCAGTTTACAGCCCTGCAGGCTCATCACTGTAACATGAGGCTCCGTGTACTGCAGTGGGCTTACTCTCATCGTGTTAAGAAAAAAGAGCTTATAGTAAAGGAGCTATTGCATCTGTGAGCGCATCCATTATGCTAAATTAAAGTTATATATCTTACTACTTTCGCTTTCTGCTCACTTGAGAAGCAACATTATTTTGCTGAAAGCGTGGAGTCAATACATGACTCATGACTCGTTTCATCATTTTGCCTCTAAAACTTCAAAATCTTTGAAGACTCTGCATTTCTGAATGATCACAGAAGCCAAATGTCTTTGTGATGATTTTTCACCCAGAGCCTAAAAAGAGGTCAATATTTCCACAACGAGAAAATCATACAAGGAACAAAGTGATTAATTAACCACAAGTAAAAATAACCAAATGATAATAAATTATTAGCTAATTTCTAGAAGTTTTTAACGTTTGCAGCTTTCAAGTATGAGATTGTCTTCCTCCTACTTCTTTATCATAGGACATGGAATATTTCCGGCTTTTTGACTCTTCTTTGGACAAAATAAACAATATGACGAAGCAAACTTGGGCTGATTTAAAAATGAGATGAATTTTTTAAAACGTGTTTAGCTCACCAAATAATTATTGCATATTATTTTTTATGCAGGAGCCTCTAAAACATTTTGCAGACAGATATTTTACACAGGAGAAAATTTCCACTCGTAGCTCTCACGCAGATGTAGCAGATGTGGGCTTAACCTCGTCTGACGATGCAGACTGACTTAATTATTTCCACTGTGCAGGAGCGGGAGCGACTTCCTTGTTGTGACACGAGCCACCATCATATAAAGGTTTCCACTGGCCTTTAAGGATACCATACGATTTTAGGATTTAAGGGAAATTATTTGGAGGACCAAGCCTTTATTGGGAGTCACTGCTGAGTGTTTTAAAAGTTTAAAAAAATATAAAGAGTCCGG
Source organism: Mchenga conophoros (assembly GCF_057382185.1). Taxonomy (NCBI): domain Eukaryota; kingdom Metazoa; phylum Chordata; class Actinopteri; order Cichliformes; family Cichlidae; genus Mchenga; species Mchenga conophoros. Next base: position 36,815,039 of record NC_140529.1, read on the forward strand.
CTTCCCACAGCACTCCAGGAAGTGGAATTAAAGAATTATGGATTTCTTCTCACCATGTCTGAATTTTGCGTTTCCTCAAGAAAAAAAAAAGGTAAAATTTGAAACACTCAAAACATTTTCTGGGGTACACAAAAATGAAACTGCCAGGGTGTAATAACACTTATGAGAAAAGCAACATCCCATCCAGGGAATGATTTACTATACCATACCTGGAGTGTATTTCATGTGTGTGTGTGCGCGGGAGTAAGCGAAGTTGTGTTAGTCGGCCAGCATTTAGCTGTGAGAGGAGGGTGCGACTGGCTCCCGTTTGAACTGCAGGTGGCGAGCATTACCTGCGGTCCCTCCGGAGGCCTGTCAGCCGTGCATCAGTCTGGGGAACCTGCAAACTCCCCTCATTAGAATATTTATTCACCAAGCAGATGTTCTTATCCAGGGCAATTACCTTTGGCTTACATTTCCCTGTTGCCCACTGATATAGATGAATGTGTATACAAAGACGTCCCAGGTTATGCATGGGACCCTTGGGTGCCACCCACCATTCCCCGCATATGCGCGACGGGCAAGCCGGCGACCGTCTGGCCTGCCACGGTGTTCAACCTAAAACCCAAAATCAGCTCCACTGTGGTAATTGGAGGAAGTGGAGGCGACATCTCCTGCAATGGCCATGCAGTGATGGAAAGATGGCCTGTATATCATTCTCTCCACCCGGCTGTTCCTTTGCATTAGAGACAGAGAGAAAAAGGGAAGAGGCATGGAGTGGAGAAACCATGCATGCTTCTGTCCTCCCCTCAGTGTGATGAATAATTTAGCAGTGCAGGGCCCTTGCTGTCGAGTAGAGATGGTGGTAATGGGGAGACTGGATATATATGGCATGCCAAGGAGCGATGGTTTACGTTAGACTTCCCCAACCAACGCACTCGAGTGCGCCGCAGACTGCTCACACGGCGTGTTTGGCCTGTATTAATGTTTTGTTTTTATTTATCGGGGAGAAAACCGAACCAAACAACAGCGGACGTCGATGCGCGGCGGCTAGCGGCGGGGCTGGTTTGAGGCTCTGGAGCTGTGGCCATTAGCAGGAGTGCATTCCCTTTAGGCAGATGTTCAATCTCGGGCTGCATTCAACCAAAGAACAACTTGGTTGACTGAATTGTGCCTTCTCTTCAACCGATCGAGGGGAAATAAAACTGCAGGTTATCGCTAGATTAGCTAAATTGGTCTCGGTGTACTCGACCTGCAGCCTTATTAGCCTAGATGAATTATAAATAAACACAAAAGGCCTGTATTTATAGCACGCTGAATCACGCTAGGCTCGTCGCTGTTGTCCTTAAGCGATAACAGCAAAATCAGACATTTGCTTTTACTTTTACACGATCCGTTTGCTCCTGAGCTTCATGATTTCATTTTTCTGTTTTAATGCAAGTTTTACATCTAGCTCGGTTTACCTGGATGTGCTGCAGATGCTAAGGCGTCCTGTAAACAACCATCACACCAAATAATAATATTAAGATATATTTAAACCCAAAGCAGGAAGTCTTAAACACAAATTTTGGAGGAAAAGTCCAGCACAGACAAATTGTTCTACCCTTTCTAGCAGTGACTAGTCAACGAGATGATTGAATGTTGCTGCCCTTGCTAGTCTGCAATGAACAATGGCTGCAAACTGCTGGTTCTAAGACGCTACAGTGTTCGGGTGCTGGAGTGCTTTAATGGGTCGCTGAGGCGTGTGGGCACTAGCCTGCAGAGAAAAAAGGCCGCTACTGGTAGCTACGCTAAAGTTAGCCATACTGATCTGTGACTGATTTGGCATCATGCTGTGCACTGTTATACGCCACGTAACGTCGGAGCAACAGTTGAAATCCAGTTTGATTAATGAATGTGATTAATGGTTTCAGAAGGCTTACAGTTTAACCTGGCCTGTGGGTTTGAAGTTAATGCAGTTTTTTAGGTGTGTTTTTACTTTAAATGGACTACTTGGACTTTTCTCTCCCACTAACTGACTAGTAAAGCAGGATTTAGATGAAACGCGAAGCTGCCGGTTGAGCTGTGAAATGCAAAGAGCTGCAAAGTTTACGCACGGTCATCTATTTTAGCCAAACGCAGTGTCGGTTAGTTTTGAGCCAGCTCTGATTAAGAAATGAAGTTTGGATCACGCAGTCTGCCTTCAGCTGGGCAATTTTTTCTTTTTAGAGGAAGTCTATTCCTCATGCTGCCAAAAATAATGGATTAATTCTCCTAATGAAAATAACACCAGCAATTGTCCAGCCAATCAGAATTGCAAGATCAGGTGACCATCCAATCAACCAGCCGACCTGAAGACCACAGCCTCACTTTAATTAGGACGTGCATGTGGTGGAAGTGATATGAAGGTAGATTTCCTTAAAAGATGAAAGCAGCGTGGAGTTTCAGGCCCAACTCTGTGCACATATAAGAAGTCCCGTATGCATTTCATGTGCATGCATATGGCCTGGTTGCAAATGCTCAGAGAGACGTCTGCAGCCTGACCAGCAGGAAATGTTGAAATTCGTGATGGACAGCATAAAGAGGCAGAGCTGATCAGCCATTCTGGGCGGGAGAGCAGCGAGTCCAGGCCGCTGGTTTCATATTGCAAGATGAAGTGCTCGCGATCGTTTGTTAATGTATTAATTGATCTGTGTCCTTAGACGGGAAAATCAGAAGTAGTGTCACGTAGGCTCTTTAGTACTCCCCGAGACGCCTTCATTAGCAGCTGCTGGCCGACTCTCCACCCCCATTACAGGACCGTGTTGCCACACACTTTACCTGACCGCTGTAATAACTTTAGACATTTCTATCTCCCCGGCAAGACATCCGACAGCCCGAACAGTTTGAGGGCTTAACATCAAATGTGAGGCGCTTCTTTGAAATTCACCGCGGGGGGCCGTGTGCCGTTGTTTTGTCTGCTGGTTGTTGCTCTCTTTTCCTTACGAGTTTGAGTAACGGCTGTTGCAATCAGTCATTAACTTCCAGCTCGACGTTTTATAATCTGGACGGCACACATGCCTTTGTAGCAGGGCTGATGTAACGACGCTGCTACAAAGCTGAGCTAAGGAAGCAATGGGAAGTACATCCAGGAACTGTGTTATCTCTTTAACCGCTAATACCAATGAGGTTCTAGCAACTTCACCGACGAGCAAATTGTATAGTTCTTTTCCAGTGTAATGCCAGCTGCATAGAAAATCAATTCAGTCAGAAAAATGAGGCCAGTAGGCTTTTATTTTCCTCCTTTTTCGGGATAGCGGGGCTCCACCCTTTGTGCTCTGTGGGATCATTAGTAATCAGTAGCTTTAACATTAATTCTGTCAGCTTTTGGTCTCTTCCCCTTGGGGCTAATGGGTCTAGAGCCCAGCTAATTGTGATTAGGCTCTGACAGCAGGTTTTACTTGCAGGATTTTCACACCACAGTCCTCTTTGATATGAGCTGCACAGCTGATAAAGAGATTAGATACAGGAAGAGAGAGTGTATGGAGAGGAGGGAGGAGGTAGGTGTTCTTAAACTACAGAAAGACGCCTACACGGGGGAAATCACTGGTGAGTTTAGCAGAGGAAAATAGATCCGGACGCAGTAAAAGCCTCACGCTCGCTTATTGCACCTGCTATCATTAGCGCTTTTGTACACATGGTCAGCCTCCCAGGGAAAAGTCATTATCCAGCTGTGCTGTTATTTTTCTGCTGTTTTCTCCTAGTGGAGTGTGACTTCAGGGCTATAGCCAGCGCACCCTTTAATGCCTCCAACACAATAAAGGACTCTAGCCTTAATGATGTGGGATTGGATGGCCATGCCTCAGGTTGTCCGGGGTCTTGTGAGCTGTTACTGCGAGCGGCCATTTTGCCTCGCCGCCGCCGAGGCTCGGTGTCAATTCAAGCCCAGCCATTCCAGAGGAGGCAAAAATAAAAATCTGATTTAATGATTAACTGCGGCTGCGTTGTTTAAAGGGCCCTGGCTCTCTATCTCTCTCTCCCTTTCTTCAGGCGAGCGAGAGAGTGAGGGAGCGCAGGCTGAAAAGCAAAACAACGAGGAGAGGAAGGAGCCAGCGAAGTAGTAGGATGGATTGTTGCCAGTGCACGCCAAGTTGCCAGAACACGAGGCGATATCGTCTGTTTTTCGCTCTTGACTGAGTGAACAATCCTGCACGAGTGAATCAGGAGACGTGCGATTGTGCAGGATGATGTTCAAAGCACTCATTTTACATCTTAATGACTCGGAGGATTAAATATTAAGGTTACGGCTTCTCCGGCAAATGAAACTGGAGCAAAAGTTCAAAAGTTGAATGATTTTTTTTTTTCCCTTCCAAATTTTAAACAACACCTGAGCTTTAGCAGCAGGACGACGAGTGAGTTTGCGCATCGTAGCGTTTAGAAGAGGCTGCCTTTTCTCTCTTCCTTCATTTGAACAGAAAGACCTCCAAAGCCGAGTCATATGCTGCTAATTCTATTTTTCAGCCTTGTTATTAATTTATTCAACTTTTCGCGGTTGCCCCGTTGCACCTCCAGTAACTCCACAAGTCTCTCACGGCAGTCCTTCATCCTGCTCGGCTGCATTGCAGCAGAAGGCGTGCACGCTGCTAACACGCCTGTGCTGTAGATATTGCCCTGAAGTGTCAGCTCTCACATACAGAAAAGATTGGAGGAGAGGCCCCTGTGAGAATGGCAGCAACATATCCGCTGGCAACCTGCCACGCATGACAAGAAACCCACTCCTGCCCCTCTCTCACAGCAACAAATGTAATTTGTGTGTTTCCCCCAATTTTAGACTCGAGTACTCGAAAATTCTTTTTGAGTTTTAGTAAAATTAAATAGAAAACCTGTTGGAAGGTTTATTTGATTTTTTAGCAGCTTTATCACTTTAGTTGTTTTTAAAGTTATAATGAGGGGAAATATCTGAAAAGATTTAAAACGGGTATTATCGTTAAAGGTAAATGACTCACTGTCGTGTGGATGTACTGACCAAGTGTACTGCGTAAGTAAATGATATTTTAAGTGTTATTAGTAGTTTTCATAGATACATTGTTTTTAATAGTTATCTTTAGATTCCATCCATTTGTCCAGGTCGTGGGGGGAGCAGCTCCTCCTCCTTCAGACCTTCTGCTGGGACACTGAGGTGCTCCACAGTCATGTGTGTTTTATTTGTTTTATGCTCTTAAATCTTTTGGGATGTAGGCCTAATTTTTTTTCTGTTTCTCCCCCAAAAACAAACAAAAAACAGACTTGCTGTGTGTCATCTTTCACCTGTGCATCAGTTCAGGGTCAGCAGGTGTATCTGTTGCTTTCCTCAAAGATATAAATGTCAGTTTGGAGGGTTTTCATAACCCAAAGGTTCTTCTACTGTACAGTAAAATACACACATATATATTTGATTAGCTACTATATTTGTAAGACGCTCAAGCTTTGGAAGTGCATTCAGGGAAAATTGCTGAACTGCCGTTTCTTTGTCTGTATATAAAAAGACATTTCTTAAAATTAGCTCGTGTCTGCACCCGTCAATATGTCTGTGCCAAATATTTACATTTTTACTAGAACATGTCGATGTTCTAAACAGATCCCACCGCAGCCTGGACCGACCGCATTCACTGGAGCACGGTGGCATTTATAAAACACATGGCAGTAAAACCAAGTGAACAAACCTTATGTGTGGAAGAAGCAGCTGAATGCAAACCAGTAGCTGTAGATCGTACAAATATATGAATATGACGCATCATCTGGCTGCTTCTGGTCTCAGAATTGGCCTCTCGGGATGACGGTCTGACAGTTCATGTATGGTAAAAGCAATAAGCCTGTTTTACCATATATGGTAGAAATCTGTCTAATTTCTTGTTATTTTTGTATATTTGATGAACAAAGTGTTGTTTTTTTTTCTTTTTTGGGGAGTTCGGTGTCAGAACTGCATAATTATAATACACACACGAACACCATGGTCAGCTTTGTGCAGTATTTTGTGTTGTTAATGTTTTGGGGTTTTTTTTGTATTAGTACAAGATCCAACTTTGTAAAAAACCACTATACTCCCATCTAATGCAAACTATTCAGAAGCATCCAAGTAGCTTTTGTGCTAATTGTGAATATTGCAGTTAATAAAACTGCAAATCCAAATTCTGCACAGTCGCATGGTTCAGTGAGAGAGTAGTGGATGCATTGTTGGGCAACAGTCTGCAACACTGGTGTTTTTAATGCATATGTTTTTCTATGTGGGTGCAAAGACTGTGCTCAAAGCTTGTTATATACTCTTCTCAATCAATCGCAGCCAGTGTAACCCCCTCTGTCACGTAAAAGGGGGTTAAGAAACAGTGTGGCACACAGGCTGTAAAATTAATGGTAGGAGAGTGACATTAGTGTTATAGGTTATTGACCGATTTCATGGAATTTATGACCCTAATCGAGTGGCAGTGTCAAAGGGAATGAAGCAAATAAGAGTGGCGCTGACAGCAGAGCTGCGCTGTGGCCACTGGACACCACAATTTGAGCCTTCCCAGTAAATTGTGGCCGGGACTTTATAAGTCTCAGCGGAGGCTGCTTTCACTCCGCCTGCCTGGGTCCCGAGGCCATGCCCCTGGCCTACCTCCATCCTCCAGGTCAGACACAGGCAGTCTCAGCAGATGATGAGAAATGCTACTTCATCTCACCTCGTGTCAGGCTTGGCCTCTCACGGTGTCAGCCGCTGTCTGCGCGTGCACGCGTGTGTGTTTATGTGCACCCACTCGCGTGTTTGCTGTCAGAGTGATTTTCGACTGTGTTTGTCTGCGGTGGGGGAGGTGTTCGTTCTCATGTAGTTTTCATGATCATTATATAACCTGCGGTATATTTGCAGCTACTGGTGTCTATTTCCATCCCTGTGAGAGCTGGTCAAAGCTCCTGTTTAAGCACCGACTAGAAACAGAAATATTCAGCGACGCGCAAACGGCCAGCCCCATAAAGATGATTGAACTCTCGCTGATAAATAATTCTTATTGAAAACACGGTATAATGTGACAGCGTTGTCATTTTATCAGGAAAAAAATGAATACAGGTGAGAGGATAACAGGACTGTGGCCAAAGATCCCAAACACCACTTTTTGTTTGGTTTGTTTTTTACTGCCCTGAGCTGCTTTGTGCACAGTCTGTGCCGTGATACCACAGAAGAAGAGGCGGCATACGTACGCTTTCATAAAGATAATGTATAGACGTTTCTTTGATGTCAGTCGAGGGTCTGCTGAAAAAGTAACCCAACTTTTTTGGGACTGCTTGTTGAGTGACTGCAAAGCTACCGTCACAGTTTACTTGTGACCCTCCAATGCAGTTAAATTGATAAGGAGCTCTTTATACTTTAGTATCTGCTGTTGCCGTCCTGCAGGGGGATTCTCCAGCGTATAAAAGGGAATTTTGGATGTTTTGGGGAAAGATCCAAAAAGACTAGTAGCCATGCAAAACAGAATTTCTAAATAGTTCTGATAACACTTGACATGCATGGCTCAGACATGTCATAACTGTGCAATAAGCTAACCGAATGCCGACTTCCAAATGCGCTCTTAAATCATTTGTGCAGCTGCACAGCGCGAGCGCTAAACAGAGGGAATGAATTAAAACTTAAAAAAGACTCTCTTCACCCGGAGACGCTTCCATTCATCTAAAAATAGAAGCTGACATTATCTCGTTGTTAACAACTTGGCTCGGACCTCCCAGCGAGCGGCGACTCGGTGCTGCTTGTTTACCTGGGGTCCTTGGGGCTGCGTGAGGACGGTCAGCTGCGGCGGCGCCGTTCTGCCCCAGCGCTCTGCGGCTTTGTGCGCTGGCTTTTGTGCGGCTCTCTAACCTGCTTTAAAAGCCCTTTAGTGTGCTTCTGACATGCTGCGCTATCACATCGCGGCCTCGGCAGAATGTATGGAGCCATTCAGACACTGTGCAGAGTGAAATGAGTTTTATCCAGCGGTTGACGATTGAATGTAATGGCGCTCTCTCTGGGGAGCAGAGTTTTCCATCCACTGATGTTCGCACTGATACGACGCAGCTCTGCACTGCTGAGGAACAGCTTGGTCTCAGCTCTTTTAAATTATGCATTTTCATGACTAGAATATGGGAGGCGAGCGTACCACTCCTGGACGTTTGCATTAAACAAAACCGAAGCAGTCTCTCGCGCGTTACGTAATCTCTACGCACGCGGCTGCGTTGCTGTCGTTGCATCTTTTTTTTTTTTCCTTTTTGACTTTTTTGATTTAGATGCAAAAATCCGAACGAAAGCTGTTTTTCTCCGGTTGAAAAAAGAGAAAACATTAAATGGAAAACGACTCCGGATGGGAATAAATAGCACTGATGGTTTTTGAGCTGATGAATGACATGTAATAAAACTTCATATCTATACGAATGTCATCGTTTGGGATTTGAGGGCATCCGTGACAGCTTAATTCTAAGAAACAACCGACAACAAACAGAAAATAAATTTCTCCGCCGCGCTGATTGATGATGTGCCGACAGCCCCCCCCACTCCCCCGCTGTTTTTCATATAGTGATGAACATATAAACAAGGACAACCCTTTCCTCTCCTCATCATCAGCACCGCTCTGGTATTTGACAGAGTGAAGTGGTGTGATTTTTAATTAAAAAGAAAATTCAATAACCTTATCAAGACTTGCCATTTTAGTTTGAGGAGTATCGATCAGCCGTTCAGTTATGCAGATCTGCCGCTTTCATCTTCTGGGCAATTCTGCACGGTGGCCTCTGGTTACTGAAAAGATCTCGTTTCAGAAAATCTATTTCATATATTATTTAGGTTATGTTTAGTTCGGCTTACAATACAATATTCAAATATGTTGTCGTGTGCGGCGTCTTAACATCACGGGCTGGAGGTTAAAGCGGCGCGACGTGGAGCTGTGAAGCACGTTAGCATACAAGTGTGAGCAGGTGAGCGCCATCGGCCGGGATTCAGGACGAGATGGACAAACTCCCGCCGGTCAGAGGAGGGAAACTGTGCCACTGATGATCTGTCGCAGCAGGAGGCTAATTGCCCGCACACCTCCGTGTATCTCCCTGTTTCTTTGCCTTTTTTTCCTCTTTTTTTTAATTTCAATATGTCTGCTAATGGAATTAAAAACATGTTGCCAGGGGTCTTTTGCAATTTGGAAAATAAGTCCATTAAGTTCATTAATTTAATAATGGGCAATAATAATGAATAAAAAGTATTGCTCAATTAGAGGGGAGCGTACGGTTGGCTGTTTCACATTCATTCGAAATCACCTCAGTGTGCAATAGCTTAATGAGATTATAATGGAATTGATATCGCATAGGTAGTGAATTAAACCGTTACCAGAGAACCCATTAGGAATGAAAGTCTAATCCTGAAACACTTGTCACAGCTAAAATAGGCTTCTACTTTTGTTATTAGCCGTCAATCGAAGTGGCGGGCTCTGAAGGTGAATCTCCTGTGACGCTGGCCACAGTGACGATGATGAAACCCAGCGATTGTCCTCGATGCGGGTTAATGGCGGCGAGTGTCAGGCGCTCCCTCGGCATTTGTTTGGTACTGTATCACTGCTGTATTGGTGGCGTTACACCACCGCTCGGGTTTCATGGCGAGCGTTTCCAGACCAGCAAAGCTGCTGAGGGCTTCAGTTAAAATTACACAGACAGCACATTCATAGTAATCTAAAAAGGTCAGGATAAATTACACTGCTTATTTCAGTGAAAAAGGCGGGTAATGCGATCCGCCGTGAGTAGTTTTTCATGCTGGCCCCAGTACATTCTCTCTGGGCTTATGGCACAGATTTGACTCTTTGACTTTTACACGCTTGACACTCGATGTCAATTTACCGTCTCGTTTTAAGACCGGGAGGGACCGGCCGAGATGAACTTTTCCCTTTCGTCGGGATATTACAATAATTTGAGGTGTTTTATATCCGTAATGGCTTTTTTACAGGAACACTTAAAATAATGTGTCGTTGGAGGATGTTGTTAAAATCAGAAATAGATTGGTTCATAATTTAACTTTTCATTTAATGCGGGTGCAGCGATACACCTTATAAATCCACATTATCAGCAGTTTGTGCAGCTTCAGCTTCAGCAAGCATGTCAAAATGTCTTATTAGTGTCACTCTTAATGTACTATATATAATGTATAACGTCCTATATATAACGGATTCAATCAAAAATGAGATCCCTGCAGTTTGAGAGATGTGGAATCGTGATATTAATCAGGGAAAAAAGAAACAATTTGCAGTACTTTTTAAAGGCATGCCCTTGGCTGAAAAATGAGCACATTCCTTAGCCCGAGCCATCCTCCTCCTGGAAGATATAGTACAATAAAGATGATTCACATTGCTATATCTGTGTTTTTAAAGTGGAAAAACTTTAGATTTTCCACATAAGATGCTTTCATGAATTTACAATGAGCTGTAAAGTGAATGCAGCATTTTTTGTTGTAGAAAAACAAGCAGCGAAGTAAATGACACGCTGTCCAAAGCATACAGGTGTGTTCCGACTTCCTCGGAGTTCGGTTGCGTAAGCCGGTGAAATCTCCTGACACGCGGCACTGTGCTTTACAACCTGAGTTTATTTCCTCATCCTGAGTCACTGTGGCAAAAAAAAAAGCAGTCGAATGATGATTTTTGGAGGCGGCGAGGAGCAGGGATAGCAGCACTTTAAAAAAAATGAATTAATCCGCAGGATCGTCTGCGATATGAAAATAGGCCTGTTTGTGTTTGTGACTGAGAGGAAATGAAAGTTTTTAGAGGGAAAATGAGACAAAGAAAGGAGGAAAGTACCACACATACAAACTTGAGCAAAGTAAGAACTCTTCATAGCTGTACGTGTGCGCTCATGAGCGAACATGTGTGCGTTCTTAATTAATATTTAAGCCACCTTCAGCGTACCCTGGAAAGGAAGTAAAGGGGATTGTGTTCTCATGGATCCTTTAATCCTCTGAATTAGCAGTTTAATAACAAGAAGCCATTTGTAGATTAGTAAGATCAAGCTTCCGAGACGTGCTTGTGTACAATCTACTTAAATGCTTTGATTTTTGATGTAGGAAAACTCCCCTCCAACACGCCGCATATACAGTGAGCGCGCGAGCGTGCGCTCGTAGCCGTCGGGCTTCTGCTCATATTATTTTATCGTTATTTCGTTATGTTTTAGATTGCTGCTGAAAGGATTGAAGCAATGGGGGATTGATCAATAGCAGCTTTTGATTGATCAATATCATAAATCAGGCAAAAATGCAAAGACTTTATTGATGTCATCCTCTATCATGTGACAGTTTTCATCAGGGTATAGGAACGCTGCTGTGTTCATCCAGTTTCGTGATTTCAAAGATTCAGTTTTTCCTCATAGTTTTCATTGTTGCTTAGCAACTGTGTTACCCAGCATGCACCCGGGCATCTTTATTCTTGCTCGGCATCATTTTGCCTTCGTTCTGGTTACATAGTTGCCATCTTTGCAGCAGAATTAGCATCAGCGTAATTCTGTAATTCTTCTCGATCCAGGTGCGTGGGTGTGCCAGGAAGAGACTTTTAATACTTCAGCATTTTACAAGTTTCTAAATTAAAAAAAACACTTGAATGAATTTTCCTTTTTTGTGTTTTTGCTCCTGTTCTCTGTTATTTGTACACTGCGGAAGCCTTATGTTGAATGTAGTGCTACACCTCTGCGAAGCACTCGATGTCTGATGGGTGCTATATAAGTAAATTGCCTTGTGTATCCTTTAATAAGGTAGCGACTTAAAAAGACCTGAAATCAGATGGTTTGCTAATGTTTAGTGTTTAATCGGCCAGTCGTGACGGCAGTGTCCCCAATTCAACTTCCACCACATCGCTCTCTCGCTCTTTCATAGTGTATGTATGAAAAAATATATAATATTAACTGATAGTAATAGTTACTTTAATAATTATACATTGCATTATGTATTTTATAATTGCCAAATAAGGGATAATGGGACCATCCTGACAATATTACAGGTGTTAAGGACGACTTAATGGTATCTTATTATTCTGTGACCCCGCCTTCAGACACTGCTGTTTGGTCTGAGCTGCTGGTGTCTCAGAGATAAACACGGCGTCCTTTTCCTGGTGCTGTGATGCTGCTGGGACCAGTTCCTAATCATTACGCGTGGACGCTTGGATGGGACCTTTTGCTGTTGCGTTTTAACATAAAGGGTAACTTTAAGCATAGCTTTTTTTATGTGCACATGACTGTCTTTTTCAAAAGCTAACCACTGTTACTGGTGCTTGAATCTAACCAATAAACTAGTGAAGGTTAACACCCACCTAATTACACAGGTGTTACTGTGTAAAGTTTCAGTGTTATAATAGTCATCCAGTGATGTTTACGACTGGATTACACAGTAATTATTAACTGTTTACAATGTTTTAAGTTGAATTTTACAGTAAGCATTCACATCCATAGATTAATTACAACACTTTTATTAAGGAATAAAATATTACTATTTTTTCATCATTTCCATGTTTAATAATTATTAAGTTGAGCATTTATTAGCAGTGGATATTTGAAAGTCTTGCAGGATGAGTTATGTTGAGCCAAAGTAAAGTTTTCAGTCTAAATGTAAAGTGAACGTATTTGGAGTTTGGTCTGATGATTGATTTGATTTAATTACTGCGTCATGCATAAATTGTATGTTCAGGCCAAACAAAGACTTTAACTGAACAAACACACACATCCACACATGTGCAATAACACTAAGTGCAATAATCTTTTCTGGCATCGTTGTATTTTTACTCAGTTGTATATAGCATTCGTATTCTATTTTTATCTTATTGTATATTTTTATTCTATTTTATTCTACTGTATATAGTATATTATTTTATTCTATTCTGTACAGCTGTGTACTGTATTTATTCTTATTGTATTCTAATTTTTGCGTCATAACTTTTGCACTGTCCACTTCCTGCTGTGACAAAACAAATTTCCCACGTGTGGGACTAATAAAGGTTATCTTATCTTATCTTATCTTAAACAGGCTTCCAAAGCACCGGAGCGGGAGTAGCAACATACTTACAAATAACAGTAAACAAACAGTCCATCCACAAAGGTAGATTCATTTGAGCTTTACAATGATACATTTCTAACTTGGCATTCAACGTCGAGGTCAGGGTTGGTTTGTGATTATCAAAGAGCGAGTGCTGTCCACCGCCGGCATGACTGACGTTAGCCTGCTGACCGCAGGGGCAATAAAACAGTCTGGAAAACCTGCAATCAATTTTATGACTTTTCAATATTTTTAAAAGTAAATGAACTTGTTGTTTAAAAGCTTCCCAGCGCTTTGCATACAGCCGAATAAGCGAGTACATTACATAACCACTAAATAAAGCTTTTTAGATTCCTGTGTATCAGATGGGTTTAATCATTATTTGTATTCCTTCCTGGTTAAACTATAAAAAGCCTGACTAACTTGAACCTAACGTTGCAGTGTTCAGATATACAGTATCTGGTTTGTACGTGTGAGCCTGCCTCGGCAAGTGTGTAAAAGTACACTGGTGTGTTTTGCATGAGCACACACACACACCTAGATCCCATCTCCTCTATCGGTGCTCGGCGTCATCATTTGCCAGTGATGACAGCCGCCTCTGTTTAACCCGCCGCAGATCAGTGAGTCAGAGCTACCGTGTTTCTAATCATCCCCACGCAGAAAATCTCCGTCTTTGTTGGCGTTCGCTGATAGCGTCGGTGTTATCCCCGACTCTCCCACCCGGCCAATATCAGAGATTGATTGCTTTTGTCTTGTTATCGGGGTCGTTTAGGTGAGATTGACACATGCTTGCAGGATAAGAAGGCTCCGAGGGGCTCTCAGACTAGGGGGGGGGGTCCTCAGTACGATACGGTGGCACGCCGTTAAACATGCATGCTGACCTGCATGAAATGTTGATGATGAATAATCGGCTGCATCATGGGGACTGTAAATAGGTCAAAGTGGCTTCGGCGCGCCTCACTTTGTTTTTGAAGATATGCATTCAATCAGACGCTCACTGCATCTGCTCGTCTGTCTGAAGCTGCAAGCACATCCTCAGCCTTTCAGTCCACCAAGCCGAAGCAGAGCATGAGAAATAAAGACCTCAGTCGGGCGAATGTTTGTTGCGCACTGAATTTCCTCGGCCACTCTGCTGCTTGGCGGTTGCCGGGCGGGGTGGCTTCATGCTCTGCACACTAGCCACACATCCTAAATAATTCACACTCTACTTGAGAATTCTCCAACGGACTCACTGCCGCCATTAGACACTCTCTGGCTGCCAGTTTTTCTTCTTCTTTTTCTTTTTTTTTCGGGGTGCTTGTTTTTCACATTCTGACTTCAGCATTACAACCAGAGAAGAAGACGGCGTGGAGGGGTGTTGAGGAGGGGAAGAAATGAAAAACGAGTAATATCTCAGGTCGATGAGAGTTCATGGACAATCCAATATATAAAAGCGAGTTTACATGCATAACACTTCAACATTAAGATTTTTCACAGAGTTCAGCATATTTTCAACAACTCTCCCTCTACTAGTTTTTTTTTTTTAATCTGAGACGCCTCTTTGACAATGTCTCCCTCATGCAAAATGCATGAGCGCTTGTGGATCGATACAGGCCCTTTAATCTCTCTACATAGACAGCTCCCGCACTCAGGCGTTGAACCCACACCCATGGCTGCCACCGCTGCAACCCAGATCAGAGGCCAGGAAGAGGGAGAGCAATCTGCTCAAGCCACGAGGGGTTTCAGCCTCTGAGGTGGGCAGGATGACTGTGGACTGTCTCCAGCATCTTCCAAACAACACTTGGCCCATATCTGATGCTTTCCCAAGACATTAAAGTCTGCTTGCAAAACAGGTACTACAGCTGGAGCGGAGGCTTGAAGAGTACTTTTTAAAACTCACCACCGGTGGGAAGAAGTCTTTGTGTGTGTGTGTGTGTGTGTGTGTGCGCGCGCGCTACTGTATTTCTGCTTCAAATACACCACTGTTGCTACTACTACACAGCATACAGCTATAATTCTCTTACTCTGTAACAAACTAATCTCCTGAACTGACATTTGCACTTGAGGCCCAGAATTACCATCAGCAGTGTGCACTCAAGGGACAAGTTCCACGTAGTTTTGTTTTTGTCAGCAATTCCCATTAAAAGAGCAAAAGACCACCACAAACCGATGCGACTAACAAGTATCCAAAGCTCATTCCTTTGTACCCCAGAACTCCTTCGTTGTCCTAAAACCATTAAAAATACATCAGTGAGCAACAGTGCTGCGTGTGGGTGGCGTGTTCCTTCATTAACACCAACACACACCATGTACGTTATTTATACAAACCCCTCTTGATGCCCCAAATATACCAAACGTAGATCAAACCGCCACAGAAAATAGTCCCTGCCTGAAAAAGCAATTCACATGTGCTTGAAAGATGTCTTTTAAAAATGTCTTAACACCCGAGGAAGGAGACTCTGTGTGGATAAGATGTGACACCGCCTTGACTCTACAGCTGAAATCTGCAGAGCGACGGTGGCGTCTGGCCCTAAAGAGCCAATCAGCAGCCGAACCGGGAAGCATAATGTAGACACGAGAGCACAGCCAAGGTTTACAACAGTTTCAACTGCGTGGTGGCAGGTTTATCAACTCATTATGTTAATTAAGATGTAGTTATGTATATTTCATGAGGTGAATTAGCCTCACCTTTGTTCTGTGCTGTAGTGGAAGGAGTCAGAGATGATAAAAGCGCAGCCACGCTGGGCCGAAATGAAACTGTAATGTGAACTTTTGCACATGGAAACGCCATTTCCAGCCCTTTGTTTTTTTAGTTTGTGTGCTTTCTGTCACAAGCGTTTGCTCCTCATTCATTTAGATAAGGGCTCGGTCTTGTTAGCCCAAAATAAGTGCCTGCAGGCCAAGTTGGCTGCAGAGTGGCAAGACTTGCTTGTAGAAGGACTTTGCTTAATGTATTAGGAATATTGCTTTTTGGCCTTTTTAGTGGAATTAGTTAATTGCAGGAAAATAAAAATGCTTACAATCTTATTCTCCCAGCTTTAAATGACAAACTATCCTTTGAAGCTAATTGTATGATGATATTCAGATTAAATCACTCTGAGTGGTCAGTGAGACTAGAGAAGTGCTATGTAAACGCCGCTTCCTTCCATTTCATTAAGACTGTTGGATTGGTATTTCTGATGGATTCAAATCTAACCAACATGTTAAACATTTGGTGGCGGGTCCAGAGGAAACTCTCATTTCTAACAGTCGGCGCTAATCAACGAGGGGACAGTTTCTTCTTTAGCATTACCACGTTTTCCTTTATTTTGTTCAGCTTTGTTTTTTATGCCGTAATGTTATTTATGATTGTCCGTTTTGGGCGCCTGGCGTTTTTATTTTGCCGTTTAAGCATATGAATGAGCAAACAGATGGACGCAGAGGCGGAGAAAGTGCAATATTTCCTGGATGTACAACATAGTACATATCGGTGTAAAATGGGATTTATAAGCACCTCGAATCTATACTTATGGATTGTGCTTGAGTAAATTGTTGTTCACCACTGAAACGGCATCACTCGAGAATACGAGCGAGTGTTGAGAGATGTAAAATTAGGGTGTAAAACAGGTATTTCTGCAACCGCTTCCAGGTTAATTCATTCTTCCTGTGTGGTTGTTTTTTCTTTATTAGATTTTTAAATGCTACAGCTTATTTGCCTTTGAGTTGAGATTCTCCTCGCATGTTGGGCGGTCACAGACAGAGAAAGCCCCCCCCCTTTCCTCAAATCTTACGTACAAAAGAAGATTGCCTCAGCTTCCTTTTATCAACACTTTTGTTTACTTGGGATGTGCCAAATGCGGGATTTAGTGTCACATTTGTCTGAGTGTCTGGCACTTTCACTGAGCTCGTACTTCAGCTGCTCTTATTATCAGCCATTTTGAAGCTGTTACTCATTTTGCCAGTCATTTAGTTATTTCTGAGGCATTGTCGTTTTCATGTCGAGGTACAGTCTGACTGCTCGGAGCTTTGATCATATTTTGTACAAACAGATTTAGGAAACAAAGCAGAAGCGCTGAAGGTTTCTTTGGAGCCTTTGCTGTTTGTAAATATTAAATGAGGGAAGAAACATTATTGCATTTAACTAAAGCAGACCTTAAAGGGAAACGAGGCCAAAGAAAGAAGAAAAAAGCAAACCCCGTCATCGCCGTTTTGGAGCTTTTTGAAATCGCGCTCCTGTAAACTGTTGGCAAACTCTTTTGATTAAGTGAAAAGTGATCAGCCTGGGTGGCGTTTTAAGCTCTCGTAACTTGGACGAGGAAAAGAATTTGAAAGAGAAACTTAAATAATGAACATTAAAGACAAAAATCTTTGAAAAGAACGAGCCCCTGAGCTGAAACTGAGAGCTATCAGTATATCCGGGCCCACCTCCGGATAATGTGTGGCAGTTTAGAAATGATCCGGTATGGCTGATGCATCAGCTCAGCCTCCCCATTGTCTTCCACCCTCAAAGACTCCCTTCTTCCCTCCTCCACTCCCCATAATGCAATGCAGCTTTTGTTCACTCATTCTTTTAACCGTTTCTTTGGCTGCGAGTTGTCACGGCGGGACAAATTAAGGAAGCGGTAATAGGGTTATGTCAAGTAGACGGAGGTGCCGGCTCTGTGCGGATGCCTCCCTCCCTCTGTCTCCATGAAAGGTTACTGCACTCGCTGGGTTTTGTCTCCCCCGCTGTAATGAGAAAGGCAACAGACAAGCCTCTATCAGTCCTGCAACACCTACTGACAGATAGCATTTGGAGAGTGGAGAAAAAGAAGCATTAGGGAAAGAGCGAACAAGCGTCACAGGAAGTAATACAGCAACACGAGCGTGAACGATGGCAAAGGACACGCTTGACCGGGAAAAACAATCCCTCTCTCCGAGGGTGCTGCACTTCAACATTTACCTATATGATACCTTCATGTTTGTAATTTTCTTTCCTCCAGAGATGCGCCTTGCAGAGTTTGACACTTTAACATTTCCCATCGAACCATCAATATTATGGCCTCAACAGGGGCGGCATTAAAGCCAGACATCTTTTGAAATATTGAGCAGCGATCGCAGCATTTTGGTTCGGTATCATAGCGCATTCATGACTCCCACTCTGAGATATTACACTCACATTTCTTCCACCTCCTTTGGGCAAACCCTTTCTCTTCCAGCCGCCATCGTTCCAGGGCAGATGTCCGTGGAAAATCTGTATCAGCGTGCGAGTCCCCGTAGCTACGTTTTGATGGCGGTGGAATGGGAAGGGGGCGGGGGGGGGGGAATGCTGCCCGCGATGTGGTCAGAGGGCAGGGTTGGATCACGGGTAGCGACAGCAGATGCTCCGGGCGCCTCGTTCTACACAGAAGGGTTTTATAACCGCGCAGGTACCTACACGCCGAATACATCCACAGCCGGAGACGCTCCCACGGAGATACAAGCGCTGAGGGAAACACATTGGGACTGGGGCAGAGTAACACACCCACGCAAACTTTATATTTAGAGCGTCTATTTAAGTAGCACTTCTAAAAACACAGGCTCTTACCAAACGCTGGTAGGGGGAAAAAAAGACTACATAAAACATTCAACAGTCTGACATTTGGTTCAAATGGTGTTTGAGATGGCAATTCAAAGGAGGGCACTGATTTAACCCCTTTGTTTAAAGCGTCCACCTGGAAAAAAAATTATAAATCCCCAAATTTAGTCAAATCTCTGAGCTCGATAGATAAGAGCGCGTCTCCTTATCTGGTCCAGTGGTAAAGCAGATATTCACGATTAACTTTAGCCCACTGGAAAGTATAATAGGCTAGTAAGAAATAAAAACACACTTATTAATTTCTATAAACATCTGAAGATGGAACAATTTCAGTTTGGAGAACCACTTGGTGCACGCGAAAGCCAGCCTGCACAACAATCAGCTCTAGAAACTGTAAAGTGGAGCTCTACCAAATTTGATGCAACACAATTGAACAAACAAATCCACTTTAGTGATTGTAGTAGTACTCGGTGGCCCCTTCAGTGATTGTGCTCTGCCTTGCAACACTAAAAAAAGAAAGCCTGTGGTTGCACTTTTGAAGCCGATAGGACCTGGAGCCAGAACAGGAGCCTTCAGGGAGAAACCACTGTGATGTCCATAGCCTCCAGGCACCTTTAGACTTGGACATTGACAGTATTGGGTGAAAAGAAATCATTAAGCTTACAGGAGACTAAAAGTCTAGAAATGGAGCTGTGGAGAAAGCCTCAATGGACCCTTAAATTAGCCACTAAATTTAAGACGTTCATACACAAATGCTTCCCAGAAGGGTTGAAACCTGCTTCCTTTGTTTGGTTCTTGATTAACTTGTTGATTAATTTTCATGTAACTGATCAATCTTTTAAAAACCGTCATATTCCTCGTTTGTCTCGAGCATCGGTCCAAAACACAAAAATATTAAAGCTCGAGAAGTCTTAATGAATCGATATGTCAGTTGTCACTTCAAACGCATTTAT
This sequence comes from Mchenga conophoros, assembly GCF_057382185.1. NCBI lineage: Eukaryota > Metazoa > Chordata > Actinopteri > Cichliformes > Cichlidae > Mchenga > Mchenga conophoros. The sequence goes on from NC_140529.1 coordinate 36,834,465, forward strand.
CCTCATTAGTTACATTAAAAATTTAAACATGTATGAGGAAAGGCAAGTGGCGTTATCCTTTCGAAATAAACAGCGGAGTGATTTATTGCTCAGATTGGGAAAAACACGAACGCCATCAGCTTGAGTTCGATGATCAAAGCCATCTCCGCGGCGATCGCGTTCGATGGTTTTTAAATGGTCTGAGGTTAGGGACAGGTGCGTCGATAAATGAGGTAGCTGCACCAATAATGTTTTAAAATCCAACACATTTCGGGCATTTTAGATGTTTCCAGTTACACACACGCACGTTCACACATTTCCTGACACCTTCTGGCCCGGCTGTGGTTTCTTACGCTCCATTCTAATATGATATGTGTGCGCAGGAGGCCGCTTTGGCCCAGTGCGTCTGACAGTATTGATGTACCATTTCTCACCCGCCGCTGCTAAATATGAGAGCATGGTAGTTGCAGTGTGAACCCCTGACCCCTCTGGGAGACACACCGGCATTCACAGTTGTGCGAAATAGGTCTCTGGTTCCCCGAATGCCTGTTTAGAGTAATGGTCAAAGGTATGCCTGCAGGAAGGGAACATTACTGGGCATGACCAATCTGCTCCCAAATGGAATACACTTTATGTCACTGCACCAATCTATGTAATTGACTTTGCGTTGGGGCTGAAGCCATTATGGTTAAGGGTGCTTCTTTTTCCTTTTTTCTTTTTAACAGAATGTCAGTGGAATCTGAAATGCACTCGGATGGCAGATTCTGAGAAAGATTGCTCTGGACGGATTTGAATTTTGGAACATTTTGGCCACGAATGTGTTCGACGGGGACCGTGCACTGTCTCATGTTTTCACACACAGTCCTCAGACTGCAAAGCGCTGCTGCCAGGGAGTATTCACTCGGTCTGTGGGACTGCGGTTAGGCCGCGGACAACAGGTGAATGCAATTAACAAGGCGGCGGAAGAGAGGAGCAGCAGTGCTCTGAACCCCGAGGACTGGATTTGAGAGCGTTCCTCTGACTAACTTAGCAGTGGCGTGATTACAGTATCGTGGTGCTGTGTAGCCTCGCATGTCTGCGTTACAAAAATGAAGTGAATTATCCAAAATGAAGTTTTATGGCAGAGCTCACTTCAACAAACACACACGATGGTGTGGATAGTTTAAGTAGCCCCAGTGAAATTATATATTGGTATATTCAATAACACTGCAATATGAAATTGTACCTGGCATGTTATAGAAATCTTGAAATAACAAAATATATAAAAACAAATGCACGTTTAAGAACATTAGTACTATTTTGCCGATCCTGTAAAACTGACGTGCGCTGAGCCCATAAGTATCAAAAGGTTCGTCTCGATAATTAAATACTTCACAAGCAGACATATTTCATATTTATAAATCCTGTGAATCAAGCATGTGTCTGTGTTTTGGGTAGTGCTCTTTTATGTGCACACATTTTTAACAGATGTATTCAAATGAAAACACCTTGCTCTGTTAAATCCCAGCTAATATAGGATTCAAAGAGCTCTCTGAATCTTATATTAGCTGGTCTAACAAAGGGAAGCGTACCTCTGTGTCATCTTGTGGTTTACCATATATATCGTTTAACACCAGCTGTTCTGGGGTTTATAAATAAGGACAAAGGGACACGTCATTAGAAAGGTTATTAAAATGATCACAGCTAATAACCCTTCAATGGTCACGTGCTCTGTGAGCCACCAGGTCCTCATCTAGCTCCAAGTGTTTGCCTACAGTTTAATTAATCGTTACAGGCTCGTCCTCGTCGACAGCTAAGCTAACCTGAAGCTAATAAAACATTGTGATGCTTTCATGTTTCTGTTATATGTGTGTAATGTAAGTCCTCCAGTTAAATTTGGCATCGATTTCAAAGTTCTGTTAATCACATGTAACATATCTGCTTGGCTCAGTTTATGAAGTGGAGCTGCTGGGATCATATTCTGGCTGCAGTGGCGGCCACACTATTTTTTGTTTGTGATCATCACGTATATACAGTATGTAGGGACTTAGGGCTGTGCGATATGATCAAAATCTCATATCATAAGACATTTATCGTCCCGACAACGATATGTATCAGAAAAATGTTACATTTTCTGTAAATTCTGTGAATCTCGGGCAGCTCTGTGAAGTGTTTTCAGCTGGGCGTCGTGTACCTGGACTCGAGTGTTACATAAGTTAGAATTTTCTTTGTGAGTATTTATTACAGGGCGTGTTCTAAGGTTTATTTTTTAGCACCCGACGGCTCTTTTTAGCTTCTCGTCCGTAAACACTCTGCATACTATTTCACGTAATTATGTTTATTTTGAAAAATCTCAACAGGATCTTCAGCTTTATTTTGAAAGGTTTATGTGGAAAATAAACAAGCGGACGGCGGAGCCACGCGATGGTTTTACCGTCGTTGTTGCTAACGACAACACTTAAAAACAGTCGGTTGTCCGCCCGTAGTGTGGTTATATTACATTTAAGAGAGAGAGAGAACTTTGAAAACGCTGAAAAAATATTTCCGTAAACAAACGATAGCGTGATATCGTCACCCGATATATATCGTTATATCCAACAGCCCTATAGAGACCTATGCATATGTATGCATGTTTGTTTATTATTAATGTGTGGAGTTTGTCCCAGATGTGAAGCACAGTAACCGTGTGTCTGAAAAAGTGCTATTTGAATAAAATTATAATGACTCTTTCCCCTGGAAATCTAGAAACTGAAGCCCTAATAGTTTCTAACAGTGTGATATATTTGATATATACACGTCATGTAGGCAGGTGGAAAGCTTCTCAGCTTTTCTCCAGAGCATTTTTATTCCTGGTGAAGGATGTTTTGGGACGTAACTGAGGGTTCAAGGATGGAGGATGACAGATTTTGTTCAGATTGTAAAGCCCAAGAAACAGTCTTGTAATTTTAAACAGTGTACATATACAAACATTCCCCTCTGTTTCTGTTGCGTTCGTTTCCTTTCTCATTTAACTCGTTTCTAGCCGCTTAAAGACAAAGTGTCTGAATTCGTATATCTGCTGGTTGAGACATTAGTTTCTCCATGTACTTCCATGTAGTCACAAGCTTACATGCTCCGTGTTATATCATCCCCAAGAGCAACTCTTGCCGCCTCTGAATTTTTCATCATTGATCTGATGTGATTTCCATGCTTGGCCATCCCTCTGCCCTGTCAGCTCTCTCTCTATCGCAGCCTCGCTCAGCCTAGAGGGCTAACAGGGCGTGAGCCATCGCCCCCGTTTATTGTCTCCCACCATGGCTCGACCAAACCTTTCCCCATCTTCCACCCATACCACCTAGCAGTATCACGCACACGCGCTCCTCGATGTCTTTTAGCTGCAAGCGCACCAGACTTTTAGGTGAGAGGGTGGTAAAACGGTCAATGTATTGATGCTGACTGTCCGCTGCCATAAAGCTCAATCAACCCTCTCCTTCCCTGCCTTGTCAAAGCAGCCGGAGCAGCAGCGGCTCGGTGTGTATGTGTGTTATTGGTGTAGACAGCGTGGCGTGGACGGTTGATATATGACAGTGGAGGAGGCAGAGTCGGTACCCCTCGGCTTTTGCTCTGCCTTCCCCAGTAGAAGCTTTCAAAATGCTCTAATATCTGGCCAGAGCTCAGTGAGCGATGGCCAGAGCCAACCTGCTGATCTTAGCACTGGGTGCATTAGTTTGCCATAAAGAAGCAGTGATTGTAAGACGCGGCAGGCGAAAACATATGAGGATGAATGACACCATATAAAAGCCAAGCTCTGTTTCAAAATCCATTAGAGAGGCAAGTGCCTCAGCTCCAAATGCAGCAAAAGCCAGGGCCCCACATCCTACCCCGGCATCCGATTGAAGCGCAGGTCGTAGCTCGTTCCTCCAGTTCCTCCCTTAACTGTCCGTTTAATCAAATTTTTAATCAATGTGTTAGTACCTGACAGCTCTGAGGGAAGAAATGGCATACTTCACTCGGTGCAGAATATCGGCATCCAAAGATAGGTGGGAGACGAATGCAGCTCATTTGGTGCTAAGAGTGAGCTTTTTTGGGTCTGTGTGTACAGGCTTCACTTTCTTCTCGATTTAATGTGTGCAGACATGTGTAATTGTGTGCGTGTTTTTCTTTGCTTCCGTGAAAGTTCCAGCCTCCCCGTGGCACTGCCTCCTAATTACTCAGATCTGCGCTCAAAGTGAAGAAATAATGAACGAGAGCTTTAATTATGCCTCCAGACAAAGGATCCCTGATGCCTCCGCAACACCGCTGGCACACTGAGATGGGTGAGGGCAGGTTAAACAGAAACCCTTTCCTCTCGGTGCAGAAAGCTGGTCAGCCTTGAATGCAGACCGAGGCTGCAACTTGACGTGATGCTGTAAAGTGCAGATATGGGAGCGGAGGAATTAAAAAAAAAAAAAAAAAAAAAAAAGACGAGCTACATACGTTTGTTATCTCTAACAGATATGACACAACCTTTAATTAGTGGGGATCCCTGAAGCTCTGGGCCTGAGATATAATCAGCGGACCTTTAGCAAGAGCACAACCCTCCCCTCTCTGGGTACCCTCGAGGCAGGCTGATCGAGGCGTCCTCATGCCCCCTCTTCTACAGCGGGGTTGGCTGGCACTCTGGAGATGCCAGATAATGAGGAAGCCTGTCAGAGGGGCACTTCAGCGGTGCCCCTCCAAAGGCCTCACTGCTTCTTAACAAAATCCACCAGCACCAAACACTGCTGCTTTGTTTTCCTCAGAGTGCGCCTCCAGAGGTCTTGGCTGCGTGTCCGGCAGGGTGGAGCGCCCCCCCGGAGAATGTGACACATCCCTGTATTTATTTTCATACACATTTAGAATGACTGGATCGCTGAATAATATTGCATAATGCTCACGCTGACATGTTTGTGTTTTGTTCAGACTCTGGTGGTCGTCCTGATGGGGGAGCTGTGTCCATAGTGAAGTGCAGGGTGCAGTAGCAAAGTACATCTATTCAGCTGCTCTGCAGTCTAGAGATACTTGGCAAATGGTGCATTTGAGAGCAGACACACACCCACAGCTTTATATGCATAACCAACATTTCAGCTAAAAATATATAAAATATTCAGTTACTAAGAAATGAGAAAAAAAGATGAATTGTTCGGAACGGTGCCTTTTTAATTGAACTGATTTCTTTTTTTTTGGTTGTGATGTTTCAGTGAAAATTACCTGCAAAATATAAAATTGTTTTCTTTGCATATTAGGATTGCATTAGGAAAATATTTTATATGTGGCGATGCACGGCTATATATATATATATATATATATATATATATATATATATATATATATATATAAAAAGGCTGTAAAACATTTGGCCCAAAAATCTGAAAAGTGTGACAATTTCAGACAAGTCATTAATTAACATTCACCGGTATTCCTGTGATAGCGGTGCCAGCGTTGCTACACTGCAGGCTCTTTAAAGCCAAGTTGTTTGGATCATAAAGAAGTAAAATGCTGTTGTTGTTTAGCTCTGTGCACATGCAGCGACAGTCGACCGAGTTAATGTAGGAAAACAGAAATTTGAAAAATCGACACGTCGAAATTCCACATATTTTTCCTAAAACATCTCAGCCTGTTCATCGTGTTTTTTTGTTCTTTTTTTTAAATGAATGCATCATTAAATTTGAATGTTTTCAGTACTACTTGTACTTTTACACAGTAAAAAGTATTAGGTAAAACTCCTTACCTAATACTATCGGCCTGCTTTCTATCATTACACATTCTATCTGTCGGTGTATCTATCACGCTCGAGTGATGATAGCTTTAGTAATTAAGATCCCGGATTCATTCATGAATGAACGATTGAACGAGTTTACTTTTTCTTCATGATCTAATCATGATTAAGTGATGGTTTCAGCCAAACCCTGAATTGGAAGAGTCATTACACACCAACGATTTATACGTTACAGTGACTCGACAAATATACAATTACTTCCTGCTTTATAAAATATGTTTGAATATAAATTAAAAATGCAAAGTCAAGTGTAAAGTTGCAGATATCTTTGAATACCTTAATGCAGTATTTTATACTTATTGATACTGGTCAGCGAAGTATGTGTCTTCCCCCACTGTCAGAGTGATGGAGTTAAGGGAAATAAACAGTCATCTCTTATGATGATTAGTGTGAGTGTGCTCTATTGATCAGCGGTCATACGATAAACAGCGGCGAACTGGAGTGCGCCGCCAATCGTTTGGGCCCCATTAGTCGCCGCTTGTATTGCCTTTGATTATTGCTGAGTGTGCTCCCAGTGCACGTGATGGCTTTTTACTGCAAGAACTGCTGCTTTCAACCTTTCTTGGAGGAGCACATTAACGTAGCGCCGGCACAAAAGACAAACACGGGCTCATATACAAAGACAGAGGAGATGCTTTTGAAGGAGATTGAACACACATTTTAAAGCTCGCATTGCCCGAAACGAGCCCAGAGCGGAGACTCGACAGAAATGTGCACACACCTGCAAAATCCCGCGCGCCTGCTGACTTAATGACAATCAAACACAAGTCCGGACTCAGAGGGTAAATCGTGGTCTTTAACAGGACGGTAACAGAGGCGGGCAAAGACGTGACAGAGGCGACGGTGACAGTGATGATGATGGTGATTGTGGTAATAATCATTACGCTGATTATTACGGGCCTGCCACAGCAATGTGGTGATTGCACTTGAAGGAAGAAATGGAGGAAGACAAAGGGTGATGGTGACAAAACTGATCGTGATGATTAAGATCACTTTTTTTTTCTTTTTGTGATCAACTATGAGCCGTTCGCTGCAGTTGTTGATCTTTCTTTAATTGGCAGAGCAGCAGTGTGTGGAGTTAGCTGAGGATATCTCTGCTGTTTGAGGGCTTTGATTTCACATGACATAAAGAAAAGGCACCGTTGAGAACATTCCAGAAACTCCCTTTGAAGGGAGTGATCTGGCAGTGCTCATTTGAATTATTAACTGGGTGAGACAGACAGATACAGAAAAAAGAAAGACAAAAAAAAAGGAGCCAAAAAGCAAGAGATGGAAAACGCATAGAGGAGGGACGGAGAGATGGATCCCCATCTGTAGCAGGCGATGCCAAACTGTTAATCCTAACGCACGCCCAGATATCAGCGAGGACTGGTCTTTGCATCAAACAGTCAGGCCAATTATACAGACAAAGCATGTATATTGGTAATGAAGATGACTACCAATAAAGGTGAGTGCTTATTTCATTTAATGATTTTTCTATTATTTCGTTTTTCTCTTTGAAGTTAGCGAAATACACGACCGAATATGTAATTACAGGTCAACTATCCCCCTGTGGCTGCTTGGAATTATTTAATCTGCAGAGGGAGTGTCCCAGAGAGAGTTAATTCTCCTCTGCCGCCGTGTTGTGTCTCCCACAGCAGGACCCAATTATTACTGTCATTACGGCCACAACGCCAAACCTAGAAGGTGACACATCAGGTAATGTACGTGCAGAAAAATGGGAATAGCAGAACTTTGTAGATCTACATATGCATTGTGTAGATCAGAGCATTAAGCAAGCAGAGCTGCTTCTTAGCATGAAATGGGCATGAACAAAAATACATGCTGATTATAACGATACAACTCAATAACTGGGTGAAACTTTAGTAGAAAGAGGCACACATGTTATAGCTAGGTCTGCTCCAGACTCACTAATTTGTCTGTTGAGAAAAAAATCTAAAATTTGTTCCTTTATTTATTTATTGGACAAAATAAAGGAACATTTACTCAGATAATGGTAAGCAGTCTTATTGTTTTAAAAATAATAATATAAAAATAGCCGTCTATTGTTGCGTAGGGTTTGTGAAATTGCTGTGGAGGGTTCTGGGTTGATAATGCGTTGTTGTATGTTGGTATTATATTCACAGTTCTTTTGGTCATGTTGGGTTTTCTCTACCTTCGTGTTGGTCGAGTGAAGCAGTGACACCACGGGTGCAGCGGGTAGCTGTTTCAATGACCACCCCCCATGTTGACCCTGAAAAAAATCTAGACAATTCTTATACATATATCTGCTGATTGAATCGCCTTCTATGATTTCCATTTTCAAGTCTTCGTCCGTACAATGACGTGTTTTAGCGTTCGCTCGGACAGTTTGCATTAACTTTTTAAAAGTTCTTTGAAAGTTCAAAACGCTGCTGTTACTTTGCTCTAGCCTGTCTCGTTAACTGGTAACCTTTACTGTTCGGACCGACTCTGCCGCGATGAAGACGAGGCAGGAAGAGAAAGTGCCACAATGCTACATGAACTGGACCTTTATTTCCTTTCTTATAGGGCACCCAACACGCTACACAACAATCAGATAACTGTTACACTGAAACTCAGGCATCTCTAAACACTTTGCAGCTGATTACAATCACTTAATCACCTCTATTAGCATGCACTTCACAATGCTGCAGCAAAGTGCTGGTAATGTTACATCTTACACCCTCAGTCACTCACTTTCTGCTACACCGGACCTGCGCTACACACAAATGATCCACAAGGCCACCTTCTTTGAAAGCAAAGCTTTGGCCGGTACTTCTAAATGAAGAGAATCACTGCACCTCAGATTCAGCTTCTCATTAGTCAACCACGAGCACAGAACGTTCTGTCTTGTGGATAAACGAATGCTCGACTCATAGAATTAGAGTCGGATCAATTGATGCTTCGAATCATTGATTTTCAGCATTGACAGCCTTAAGCCTGATCCGTGCTCGTCACCTTTTTCCAATACAGTTCCGGGCCTTCACATGAAGGCAGCATCCCTCATGTTATCCATGTCTAAGGAACTCCTATTGTCTTCTGTTGAAAATCCAAAGCTATGAGCGTAACAGTCGATTTCAATAAGAACCCAAAAGACAAAAATCAAGTAAAGAGTTTAATAGTTTAATGTCAGTCTGGATCATACTACATCCATGCCTTAAATTTCTCCAGAGGTTCATGAATATTTGGAATAAGGTTAAGCTGAATTAGCTAAGTTAAGTTATTCGTGATTGATCCTTGTAGGGAAATTGCATTAAACCCATTCTCGGTATTGGGATTAAGAACCAGCATCAGTTCTAGGCATGTGCACTGGTCAAAGCCCCTTTGGAGAATCTAACCTTGCATGTTATTAATGGCAGGAATAACTTACATTCACAGAGAGAACATTATTAGACAAATTTCTAAATATATCAAATGTTTTGGATGACGTTCTCGAGAGTAAACACATCTGGCCAAACCCAGTCGATGACCCGAGTTCTGCCTTTCTCTGCTGAAACATCAAGGGTCTGAATCCAGGGCTGCGTTGGATAACATTCAAGCTGGATTTCTTGCTTTTCCCCCCTCTGACTTCGATCTCTATACCCAACTGGTGCCCGTGATGTAATGAATACATCTTGTGCATTCTCTTTGTCTGCTTCTTTTAAAGCAGTATCAAAGAGAATTAATCAGAAAAATACATTAAAAGGAAGCTCGAAGTTGTTTTTCTTGTACAGTTTAGCGTGCTCTACAGTACATGCTTGGCTGAATGCATGTTTACAGCTGAGTAGATGAAGAGGGATGTCACGACTGGGCCTAATCACAGCCTGTTTTTGTGTAAATGCACTTTCCCCTGGCTTTACGGATAGATCTGCTATACGTGCCGTGCGGTTTATGTCCTTGAGCGCGCGCGCACGCACAGGCGGAGGAGAGGGAGGTGCTGCCCGACCACCGAGGGGGGTGTGTGTTTATGTGTGCTTTTGCGGGATGGGGGGGCCGCAATTAAAAGGCAGCATGCAGTGTCCCACGAGGTGCTAATGCCCAGGATCAGCTGTTCTAATGTCATTCACATCCCCTCTGCTATTCAGCCAGCCCGTTTGATGTATGAATCCACCAGGGACTTCATCAGTACCCCCCCTCCCCCCCTTTCATTCTACCAGCACCTCTTTCATACCCCCACCCTAACCTACCCAACCCCCTGTCGGCTCTTCAACCCCTCCTCCTCCTCCCGAGCTTGCACAGAACCTCCCCTTCTGTGTCTGAATGCTTATGTTGGCTTTTATCGCACACAAAGTAAACAGAGTCGCGCCAGGGATAGTGAGCGAGAGAAAAGGGGAGAGAGAGAGATCGGCAGAGACCGAGAGAGAGAGAGAGCGAGCGTGAGAGAGAGAGAGTGCAATAGTGATAAACGTGGAACATGCACATTGTCTGCGCACCGCTCGCCTCCCTGCTACATCTTCAATAGCGACACAAAAGCCAGCAAAAGGGAAATTTAAAAGGCAAGAGGAGGCAGAGGAAGGGAACTGATCCGAGGAGGGAGAGAGAGAGAGAGAGTGAGTAAGTGAGTGGGAGCGAGCGAGCCAGAGAAAGAGAGAGAGAGAAGAAGGAGAGAGTAGAGCAAAAGGATCTCCCTGCTAAATGCGCAAAGCGTCCCGTCACCCCACGCTGAGCTCCATGGCCAACTCCGGCTGCCTCCTGCTCTCCGGCTCTGGGATGCTACCTCACTCGCTCCAGTGTCCCCCTGCCTTCCTCTACCTGCCCGAGGTAAGACTGAACGATGCTCGCTTTGTCGACCCTCGCTCTCTCTCCTCTCCCTCGCTCTGCATCCCTTTTCGTCTCTCCGTGCGCTCCTCGGCAGCACGTGACGGCATCGCGCTCGCTTTGTGCTGTTACTCAGAGTACTTTCACCCGCCTAACCCTTGACCCTCAGCCTGCCTTTGAGGAGTAGAAAGAGGGGGGCAGGAGGCGGAGGTGGAGCGGGGATCACCTCCTTTAATTCTACCCTCTGAACCGTCCCGCTCTTCATCGCCTCCCGTCTTCCTCTTCTCTCTCCAGTGCCTCCCTTTTTTTGAGTGAAATTAAAGCAGTGAATTAGCGATCGCTGTGACGTGGGAGCACGCAGCGTTTGTGTACAACAGTCGCTTCATGACTCATTGTGCTTGGAAATGTTTTCTCGGTCAGTCTGTTGTGCTCTGTCACTTCTGTGCTGCAAAGATGAGGCAATTTTACAGTTAGTTGTGTTTTTAAATGGGAAAATTCCTTTTAAAAAATTGCTTCTTTATCTCAGATTTTTTTATGCAAGTAGATGCCAACTTTTTCTGTAGCTGACTGCAAAAAACACTCCTCGTTTATCTACATGTGGTAGTTGTGCATGTGTTACCCAGTCTGATCCCTGCCTGTGTTTGCTAAAATCACATGAATCTTCAAGACACGAATTTAAATTTTAACCCTGAATTTAGGAAGTTAAAGCTTCGAGGGCTTTGAGGAGTAACGAACAAAGCAGTGATGACACGAGATCGCTCCTATTTGAATTATTATTACAATGTGTGCAGTTTATTTTTGTTATGAGCTTCAAAAAGAAAAAGTCCACATTTCTTGGTCATCTCCTTTTTTGGACTATCCTTGCCGTATAATCCTTTGATTTCATGTGGTTACGGGCAACAGAAAATCTCTATTTGTTTAAAACACACATTAAGGTTTAAACTAAAACTGCTCTCACCGTGAGATTTGTTTAAATTTAACAAAGCAAGCGCCTCGTTCTTCACCCCTTAATTTTTCTCATAGTGGCAACACTTTGAATAATTATATCTCTCAGCAAATTAACATTGATTTTTTCCTTTTTGTGCGTGTGCGCGAGTGTGTTTGCCATCCTCCTTTGGAAATTGATTCTGTCACTGATCCCCTTGTTTTGTGAAACCTGAAGACTGCTTCTGAAGGGAGGTGAAAAAATCAACAACAAGGTGACTCTTAAGAGCCCGTGCGCCTGTCTATCTGCTGAATAATTCACATGTTTTAATTCAGCGAGTTGGGGGCGGGAGCGCTGTTAGTGGTGGGATGATGGGTGCGTGGGGGGGGGGGTTGGTGTCGAGCGTCCAATTCTGTTTTTACTACCGGCACCATGTGTTGCTGTAAACAGAGTGTGTTACTGCAGTGATTGAGGGGAAATAACGGCGCTGGAAAATCCTGCTTTCAATCTCCCGTTTTGAGCCGTATTCCTCCCCAACGCCATCACGGTAATGGCCCTCACCACCTCCCACCCATCTGTCCAGAGTGGGCACACCCCACCAGCCGGGCTGTGATTGGGAGGGAGAGTAGTGGGGGGTGCAGGGCATGTGGACAGCCAGGTGTCATCAGCACACGCAAACTGTGGAGGAAGCCAAAGCCGCCTCCAAAAACTCGAATAATGGTTGAATGTTCGTTATCGCTTATTGCAAATTTGAGGGGACAAAAACGCTTTGAAGACCACAACCTTAAATGTCTTGATTCGACACGTGGATCCTTCTGAGCGCCTTTCCACAAGCGAGCACGATGTAACGCGAGCGAGTTTAGGTGCATCTACCTTCCACTACATCCTGTTACCTCCAAATCCTCGGGACGAGCCTCTGGAGCGCGTGTGTGTGCGCGCGTGTGTTTTGGTCCACAGTGGATTCCTTTAAAGTCCAAGTCAGAGCTGAAATTGAAACTTCCTGTGTGCTATTTTCATGAAACATCCCCCCTTTTGTTTCAAATCCCTTTAATGTATCAGCAGCTTTTGTTCCTTTTTTCTTTTCTGTTTATTTCTTTTTTTCCTCCTTCTTTGCGGTAAATCCTCGCCCTGCAGCGCTGTGAGAGGAAGCAACCCTCTGAGTCACACTGTGGCCAGCGTCTCTCCCCCACATCACCCATCCTTCGTAGCATGCCGCCTGTGTTCCCCCGCCTTTCCCCTCTCCTCCTCCTCCCCCCGCCGCCGACACTCTCCCGCTTCCTCCCGTTCGCCACAGTGCAGAGCTGCAGCATCGGCTCGTGTAAGATGACAGCCAGCGAACAGAAGGGGAATAGATTGAGGTGATAGCCTCTGCCTCACAGTTTGTTTGCATTTCAAATAAGACACTGTATTAAGTTGGGCTCCGAACAGCTTTGCTTATTATGTGTGAACATGGTGCTGCATGATATCACAGGAAGACAGGAGTTTATTACATAAAAGATTAGCAAAGCATACCTTGCCTTTATTTGTGTGCAGCAGTGTTTGGGTGTGTGTTCTCAGGCAGCTTGCTTTGATGCTCTTTGTAGTCGGCTGCGGTGCATATAAATCCCGGCTAAATGTTTGTTTTCATTAACACAAGGAGAGACTCCCTGCGGTGTGGTGGGAGAACTGTGGGCTTCTGATTACACACGCGCGCGCACAAAAAGTGGCAGTATCACACCACCGCTGAAGGGCCTTTCCTCCTCCGCGACACGGGGAGAGTTTCTCCGCCACACGGGGTGCCGGCTTCATCCTTCCGCAGGATGATGTCACTTTTCCTCTACCCTCAATTTGTATTGTAGGGGCTCGTTTCGTGAGTTATGGCGCTGGATATTGAAGGAGTTATGAATTACAGTGTGGTGAGACTTTTATGGGATGCAGTGCTCACCGCTGTAGGCCCGTATTAAAGTATAAATATATTTATGGTACAAGCTGAAGCTAACGGGGGTAGCTCAGGTTTGCTGGTGGTAGTTAGTAGCTGTCTTCAGAGTCATAAAAACATGGCATCTCATGGATTTTCTATTTACCAGGCGCTGGGTGGGCATATGGCGACGCTCGTAAATGTAGCTCTATTATCTAAGACGGTGCTGTTGGGCGGGAAGCTCGGCGTCACTTATGTCTAAAGAGGAAAAAAGCAGCCGTTCTTATTGTCTTGATGTCACATCTCTCTCCAGTCTTTGCCTCAGACTTATCTCGAGATCTCCCGTGTTCTAAAAATGTCTTCCTTTGATTTGTAATTGGATTTTCTATCGTGGCATTCCACTCTGCCGGTGTCTATTGTTATTGTTGCATCTATTGATTTCTTTTTTGTGGCTTCTTCGGGCCGGGTGTTTTGAATTTCCCCCTTAACTGTACACGGCTTTGGTATCGCTCTAAACGGTTAGGTCACCTCGAAGAGGCGATCCTTTCATGTCGGTGGATCCTGCGAGGAATTGCCCGGGCTCTCTGGTTTCAGCGGCCTCCTCCTCCTCCTCCTCTCCTCTTCCTACTCACGCTGATCTCTTTTTACGCCTGCACTGCTACCGACTCTCTCCTTGCTCTCTCACACACACACTCACACACTGATAAATCTGGTTAAAGGCGAGGAATGCAGAGAGGAGAGTAGTGGGAATACTCGTGACACACTTCCCCCCTCAGTTCGGGCCTTGATGCTGCCTCCCAAAGCGCCACTATTCAGGGGGACTTTAGATATCAAAGGATTCAGGTTGGTGGTCTCTCGGGGACGGGCTAATGCGCACCGTGCAGAGACGGCTCCTTCCTGGGGGATAATTATTGTAGGCCAAGCTGTACTATTGACAGCTGTAAATGGAGATGCTGTCTGTAACTGGGGAGGACTAATAGGTTTTTGTCTCTACGTGGGCTCTCGTTAGGCCCGTGTGGGCACATTGGAGACGAGTCTGAGAAGTGAGTCAAGGCCAATGGGACTCGGCGGGCCTGCCACCTCCCCCACGACATCTTGGGGGGAAAAGGGGTTAAAACACAACAGCCGTGGCTCTTAATGGCAACGAATCATATTATTTGTCCTTAATATTCCTTATTATTAATCTAGCTTTTTGTTTGTGTTTTCCCCTTTGCTCCCATAACCCCACTGAAAATGGCCCCCGGACTAATTTGTTGAAAGATGTCCACCTTCAGAATCGCTGTGACCCAACTCCTCTCGTGTAAAAGCCTAGAAAGATGGACGAACGCGTCGTCGGTTTTAATCTTTTAGGAAAACCGTTAACAAGAAGAAAAGCACAAAAAACACCTGCAAGCCAAACCCAGATGTTGTGATTAGGGATCTGCTTTCACCGGCTATCTGATTCTCATTTGTTGTGTTTCTATAGATAAACTGTGTATTTGAAATATTCCATTATATCACAAGGCAACGCCAGCTTTGTTGTTTTTCAGTCAGTTTTAGCTGAGCACAATTCACTCAGATTCAATCAGGCACAAATCAAAAAAACTTTAAACCCAATTTCATGGGCTCTAGAATATACCTCTCAATATGTTCAGTGTTTTGGTGTGAAATCATTCAGAGTCTTTCTCTCGCCGCTGTTCAGCTGTTTTGTCCCTTAAACAGCTGATTCATAGCAGCATAACAAAGGCGGAGGGACTGATTGAAATGTTTTCTCACTTTTCTCTGCCCCGGAGGAGAATTGTAAATCACAGCTCAGTCGTTTATTTTGAAATTTCATTTGGTGTGTGAGCGAGTGCTGCCTTGTTCTTCACAGAGACTTCACAGTCAGGCTGTGTGTGTGTGTGTGTGTGTGTGTGTGTGTGTGTGTGTGTGTGTGTGTGTGTGCTTTTCTTAAGGCTACCCACCGTCTTACTCCACTAGACCTTTGTAAATGGAACAAAATTAAATTTGTTCCCTGTATAGAAGAATGGCACAAACAGTGCAATAGGTTTACTCACCAACAAAGACTTCTCCACTGGGAGTCTGACTGTATTTTTAATGCGAACGTACATATTTGAGCTGACATATCTCTATTTATTTGCCTCCCCGTGAGGAACTGTTGTCATCTGTAGGTGGATGGTGCAGGGCTCTGCGTGCGCGGGGCCGTGCAGCGCATCGATAAATGTGTATTTACATTTTGCCAATAATGCTAAATATCTCCCAGTCATTAATGGTGAGCGTTAGCTTGGAGTGCTCTGGACCTGTAGTGTCAGTAAATTAGCATTCACGGCGCCGCTCATGCTAATATACTCAACTTCTGGAAAACAAAGCTGCAGTCGCAAATGTCCTCACCTCGCAATAATTAGCCGTCGCTTTTTTCTTTCCTTTTTTTTAGACGGAGGCAAATATCTAATGAAGCTTTTAATTAACATCTGTGCTAAACATTTACTGGTGTGCATTGCACAGAAATGAGGAAATATGACACCACAGGTGGTGTTTTCTGTGCTACCTGCTAATGCAACGTGAAAAACTCACCGCCCTTTGGATGTTGTCTAAACTCTGAGATTTTCTCTTGATTCTTGTTACCGTAGAAAGACACAGAGGTTAGAATAAAGGCTGCCGGTTGCTCTGCTGCTCTACTGCAGTATTTCCCACCCAGGCCACTTAATACAGCGCAGGAATCTCAGCCTCTCGGTTCTCCCGAGTGCTCCTTCAGGCCAAAGCGAGCCTGAGCAGGTGGAGGAGACGCCGAGAGGGAGAAAGACAAGACGCACAACACGACGCCTCCCTGTCTTTACACTGCAGGAGCTCTAACTACATCACTCTCTCTCACACACACACACACACACACACCAGCTCATACAGTCAGAGCAGCATGAAGACAGGGGGATAACCTCGCAGTAGAAACTGTTTGCAGCCTCTTTTTTTATCCCTGAGAATAAAACCTGACCTGAGGTTTTTCTATTTCTACAAATGGCACGCTAAAATGCTTAAGCAGCCAGACCAGCTTGAGTCCAATTATTTCTTTACTGCAGTATCTTAGCCAGCTGTGATTATTATGTTTATAATGTGGTGTCACTCTCACACTGTCCTTCAAGCATTCTCCTCGCGGCGGGATCCTCTCAAATGAGACGTATTACCCTGTGTGCTGAGTTAACAGAGTGGCCGTACGAGTGAGAGCGGAAAGAAGAAAAAAAAAGCCATCACAAGCCATTAAAAGCACTGCACCTTTTTATCACCAGCAGCTTAATGGCAGTGGTGAACAGCAAAGCATTATTACAGTTCTCCTTGTGCTCCTGCAAGCGTGTTTTCGCCACTGCCAGAAGGCACGCCGACAAATAGATCTCCAGACAAACGCTCAAATTTTGTTTTTCAAAAGGTCATTATCCGTCTTCGTCGGAGCAGCGAGCACGATGCACGGGAGCCAAGTTTGGGGAAATGATTCCTCACGTCAGGAAGAAGTTTCTCTCCCCTCGCCGCCTCCTCCCGGTCTCAGCGTTTCATTTTTAAAGGATGCACTCGTGCTGCTGTTTTTGACTACTAAGAGGCACCCTGGGTCACCCGCTAAAGAAGATCAATATTTGAACTATGCTGTTGTGGGTCAGCATGTACGCGTGTATAAAATTAAATGGGCCTTGAAATTGATTTCAAGTTCTCCTTGAAAAAGTCTACAGGTATTCTGAAACGAAACCAAGATGCCGCAGAGGGGAGCTGACCTCCGCTCAGGCAGGCTGGTAATTGTTTTTGTTTCCCCAAATTAAATGAGCCCTTTTATTATCATCATTATTATTATTATTATTATTATTATTTCTGGGATGCAGAGCTGGACATCTGAAATTGCCAGTTATGGCACGCTGGTTTTTAGAGACCTGAAGTCATATAAAGTAATGGCCGGGGTTCCTCCACCGGCTACTCCTTTTTACCACTGCGATACGAACGACTGTGGGATGGACTTTAAAATAAAAAATGGGACCTTTTGCTTTAGTTAATCTCAGCTCTGCACTGCGTGAGCAGTAGGAGAGAAGAAAACGTTGTTTTGCCTCTTTCCTCGCAGGCAGCCAAACAGGTATCTCGCTGATTACTCTGTTTCTGCTTTGGGTAATCGGTAAGAAAGGAGAGAAGCTCATGTAATTTACCTCAAATCAGAGCCGCCCTCCCTCCTCCTCCTCTTCCTCCTCCTCGCTTTTCCTCTCCTTAGATGGAGAGTCTAAATATCACTGCTTTTTCTCGCAGCACTTTGTTAGTGGAGCACGCCTCTGTGTTTTTCTAAAATCATCTATCAAGGTGAGATCTGTGGGAAAGAGCAGCGCCTCGGGCTTCCTCTCCATGTGCTTATGAGGTTTTATTAGGTCCCACAGGACCACTGCTTTGGTGTGTGTTAAAAACAAATGGAACTTACAAATTACAGATTACAGCCTTCACGGGCGCGCGCGCGTCCACCTTGCAGCGTGTGTTTGCGAGCGGGCGGTGTTTTTGTGCAGAGACTGAGGCGAGCACGGCCACTTTAATGAAGGAATGTTCTCGTGTGTGTTTGTGGCACAAGCAGCGCAAAAGCGTCTATGTCGGCCACTGCTGCCGGGCGGGTGCTGCATTAGCGGTGATGGCGAGGGTCGGTGTCAGGTTGACTGTGTTTTGGCCTGATGGGTCAGTTCAAGTAAATTACACTGAGCAAAATGTCGTTTTTTTCCATCTCTCTTACTTTTAGTGATATTTTGCCGTCTCTGTAAACGCAACAGCAGAAATCCTGGGTTTTCCAAGGAGACGTGTCACAGTGTTAATGTGTTTGAAGCTCGTGCACTGGACATTATATACGTTAGAGGCGGGTGAAGCTCTGTTTTGCTGGATTTGGTAGAATTAAAGCGCGCGTAAATGGCGGCATCGGTGCGTACCTGCATCGTTTTACATAAAGCAGCCACGATACCTATGGAGGTAAAACTTAGAAGGGGGTCGACAGTGTTTGTGTAATTACTTTCACCGCCTGAAGGGATCGTTTTACGCTGCAGATTTAACACATCGCAGAACAATAGCTGACAAATTTAATGTTTGTCTCCGATATCCGTCCCCGCCGACTAGAAATGGAAACCACCTGGGCTTCAGTGTTAAAGACTCGAGGCTGACGTGCACGTGTGGGCCTATCGCAGCTACATCAGGATCAGTGCGTGTGTTGTCTGTATAACATTTTGTTGCTTAGTTGGATGTAATGCAGATACTTTAGAAGCGGTGCTACGAGGCTCTGGAAATAACAGCAGTTTCCTTCTTTTGTTTGTAAGAAAGCAAATATAAATCAGTACCATTCAGACACGATGAGTCTGGTTAACTTTTAATTACTAGCTGATAAGTTTGCACATATAGTCACATTTGGTAGTTTGGACTTACAGACAACCTTCATTCAGGCATGAAGCAATTAGCTGATCAGCTGTTATTTTGATTTGGCTTTTTTTGTTCCAAGTTTGAACTCCAAATAATACTTTATGACGTCATTGAAACGCACGTGTCACAAAAAGGCATTTTCTGATATGTTTTCCATATTTCTTCTTCTTATTTCCCCGTCCCATCGTTTTGAAGCCTGCTCGTCATCGCAGCCGACCAGTATATTGATTTTTAGTTTTTCCACACTCTAATATTTGTTACCAGCTTTGGCACCAGAAATCTAGACTCAGTGGATCGGTGGGCTCCATTAAAGACCTTTGCTTTGTATGCCAACTGTGCACTTCGACCTCTCCGTCTAATTCCTCTGGCCAGTAATTCACATTCGCCGCAGACTATATTAAGCAAAAATATTTTCAAACTACATAAAAGAAAATTTTTCAAACATGGGATTTTTATTAAAACAGCTTTTTTTTTTTTAATTTCTTTGTCCAACTTTTGAGAAATTTCTTTGCAAGTCAATAAAAGGAAGGTGAATATTATCTTTTTCCTGCTGCTGCATAGGGAACAATTACTAATGGAACCAATTTATACAAAAGACATGAAAGAAAAATGTGGACAGCAGACTCATTGTATTAACCAGATTCTTTTGGCAAAGACTGATTGCTTATAACATTTATAATCTTTCTTTTTTCAGTATTTTGAGCAGCTCAAGTAAAAGTAGATCCTGTATTATTGCGTTACAGGAGAAGTCATCAGCATCGCTAGACCCCTTTTAGCGGGGCACGTCCCCCAGTATCGATCGCCTGTGCTGCTGTGTAAAGGACGAGGGGGTTTTTTGGTCTAGGAATGACAAAGCAGCACGGCTAACCTCAGGTCTGTGCACGGCAGCGAGCGTGTTGACACCTGTGAAACACGCATCCAGACTAACTTAATGATGAAATGAAAACGATGTTAAACCCAAGTAGAGCAGGGCGATATGGCCAAAAATATTTATCACGATATATATTTGAAAATTTGCGATAACGATATAACCGACGATATAATTGATGCGAGACAAAATACAACTCCACAACATTACTAGCGCAAAAAGACAACCTTCCATTTATTTTCACTTAAACAAGAAGCTGGTTTTTATGTACATTAAAGCTTTATAAAAATGTAACAGTGCAAATGCAAATTCCTTGCTGAAAGTTTAACCAAAAGGCATTTCCAGTAGAAATGGGCTGACATATCCTGAGCATAACCATGTATAATATCCACTGAAGTTAAAAAGAGGTGCTTTGCAACATTAAACTGCAGTGTGCAGTACGCATTTTTCGGACCATAAGGTGCACGGGATTATAAGGCACATTAAGCGAAACAAAGCAGTCAGATAAATCAAACTTTATTAAACTCATTCTTCTTGCTTCCTCCACTTCTGTACCATTGATTCATTAATGTTGAATTCTCTGGCAGCTGCTCTATTCCCATGTATATTAATGACTGACCTCGTATTGTGGATGGATTATCTCAGTTGTTCTCCTGACTGAAGTTTGGTCCGTTTACAACATCCTGCCATGCGATTGCATTTGTCTCTAACCATGAAGAACCTTCACGTTAACTTTTATAAGTGGAAAAGTGTTAGTGTTCGTCCTCCAGCTTCACTGTTTATGTTATGCTAACATAGCTGTGTCGCTAGCGATCACGTAGCACATCATTATATACCAACTAGCCCAACTTCAGTAACCCTACAAACGTCACTGCTGTTTAGTTTCCTGTCTTCATTTATGTTGGAAGTGATAGCAGAGCTGTACGTTTGAATTTTTTCAGAAATCTCTCAGTCAGAACATGCTATATCATGCTTAGGTAACTAGCGAAACTAGCGAGCTAACTTCCGCTAGCTTCCTGCTAACTTCTAACTCCGTTAAATGTAATAACTTTTGTTTTCATGGATGCCTGGAAGTTAAACTTTATAGTTACACCTGGTAAAGCAGCAATGCTGATCGTTTTATTAAAGATGAAAGAATTTAGACAGTTTTTAACTCTAAGTGATGCTGCAGTGTTGTTTGACCTGAAGCATACGGAGTTTAGGACCCAGATTACTCCCAGATTTAAGAGCATCTTAGTCCGACAAATATGACAATAACGACGGCCGCTTGCATGTTCTGCAAAAAAATGTGCTTTGTCGTGTATCTGACGGACAAACACCAAACCAGTTCCACATCACTGAAGTTGCACCATTTTTACAAACCAATTCTGGTTCATCTGTTTCACTCAACAATCGGCCATGTGCGTATGAAAACAAAGGCACTGCGCATGCGCGTTTTACTCCCATTCTATCGCGATATTTCATTTTCCTATCGTTGCCTAACATTATACCGGTATTACCGTGAACGGTATAATATGGCCCAGCCCTAAACCCAAGACACTTTTACTTGCTATATTTTATACTTTGCATATAAATAGCTGCCTCAAATTATTTCATTTTCTTATTTCTTCACTCAGTTTAGTCCAGTTTCCTCTGATTTGAAGCCTGAAACACAAATCTGGAAATAAAAAATACATCTTTATTAAAACCTGTAGGATTGTTACTGTTACAGCAGCAGGACAACAGCAGTAACAGCAAGCTAAGCAAAGGAAGTCCATATAGCAGGTTTTCATCCACCAAGGGGGGCAAAAAAGTGCAATTTCAGTTGTGCCCCGGTGGTTTTATGTCTAGGAACGCCCGTGGCAGCCAAATCGAACAGGAGAAATCTGCATGGGTAGATACTACTAAAGATTAGTAAAAAAAAAAATCCAATTTGGATGAAGCGACCCTTTAAACACAGAGGCGAGGCTTAACGGGGATGAGGATTTTCTATTGCCCACCCCTCCTATTCAGCCCCTTCCTGCTAATTTAATGACTCAGAATTGTAACTCCCAACATTGTTATCATTCAGCAATAGCGAGTAATGAATAGCAATTAACGTTTTCAAAGGAGGGAGTAAAGCTTGAGAGACGTCGCTTTTCACCCAGAAATGTTGAAACACTGCAGCCGGGGAGATACTGTCATGTAGAGAAAGGGCCTAATTTATCTGTCCAGCTGTTTTTGGTAAATAACTTTTTTTTGTTGTTTTGGCGTCTTCCTGTCACGCTGACTGCTATCAGCGCGAATACAAGTAATCGTTCTAATATCCAACACGTTCCGTCTTCCTCAATGAACTGTAATAAACTGTAATAAATTACTCTGCACATTTTGTCCAATGATTGCTCTTTCTGGTGCCCGGCGCAAAAGTGCTAATTAACTGGCTATGAATGAAATTCTAGGGCGGCGTGGTATCAACGGCAGGGAGACAAATGCGATTTGGTTCTGTCGCGAGCGAGTGGAAAATTGCTGTGTAAATTGGAGGTTGTTGCTGCCGAGCGTTTTTCTGTGTGCTTACATTTCATGGGTGAGAATCCAATCTCACAGGGCAGCATGTGCGGACTGCCCTCTCTGATACACTCCACCGTCCTCCACCTACTCTATGATAGCGCTCTAAAAGCTCCCCCAAATCTCTTCACACGCACTCGCATACACTCCCACTGACACAGGGAAACACAAACACATATTTCAAAAGGTAAGAGCCATTGTCGAGCAGAGGAGCCGCGCCAGCTGAGGTAAAGATGTAAGCAGCCTATGCCTGGCAATTTGACTCATCTTCCAATTGGCCAGATTCCCCCGACACTTGATTTCACGCAACGTAAACAGAGCAAATTCTAATTGTCACACTTGTCCTCTCCTCTGCTCTCTTTCTGCATGTTTCCTGCTCGCTTTTACAGATGCAGCGGTCACTTGAGTCGGGAAAAAAAAAAAAGAAATCCCACAGTCTCTTCATCCAGACTGGCTTATTGTCCATTTTCGCCTCTTTGCACTTTTTCATCTGCAGCTGCAGTGTCCATTTTTATCTATGGGTTTGGGCAGTTTTGGAGAGAATTACGGTGACAGAGCCATGGAAATGATAGGCTGGCAGTGAGATATCTCTGCCTCATAAATTCTACATTGCTCGAGATAATTTACGAGGGAGGTTTGTGTGCGTAAGACAGACAGCGCTCCGTGGTATCCATCCACTCCACGGCCTCCGTTCACTTCAGCCCCTGCGAGCGCGGTCGATTTATCGAAACAGAATTTATTTTCACGTTCGTTCCCAAAGCATCGCTTTGAATGATTTTGCTCTGAATGTGCCCGCGTATTATTTGTTCTGTCAGGATTATTACAGACAAAAGAGCAAACTAATAGATCTCGCGCGGGGTGTCTACTACTTTACGACTCAGAGGCCTTCGCTTTGAGGTATTCTGCCATCAGCAAAGGTCATCAGCTCCCCTGACTGTGCGGTGTGTGCGTGGGGCCGGACCTGAAGGCAAGACAGCTCTGACGCTGGTAATCATTATTCATGCGTACTTCTGTTGGAGCGAGGTTAGCCCCCTGTATGCACTGAAACGGAGAAACTTTTTGCACGCGAAGAAAGATCTTCAGCATCTTTGGATCACGTTTCCTCTGAAAAACTTTCAACTGCAATTAAAGTGCGCGAGCCAGAAGATCTGGATTTTCTTTGTTTTCACTCTTCACCTTCTGCTCCTTTCTGCTTTTATTCCTTTTGTCTTCTTGACGACGTCTGAATTCACCCTCCTGTGTTACAGGCTGATCTGATGAGCAGAATATGGCTGCACCCCGGGGCAATGGAAGTTTACAACTCAGTTAGTACTGAGCTCTGTGTCTCTATCCAGTTAGGTTTTAGGCCTTTATTTTGGTTGCAGTCAGTGCCTCTAGACTTTCCTCCTCATGAGGCCTTTTTCAATAACACCTTCCTGCTGTCTTCCACCATTTAAAAAATGGATGTCTTTGCACAGCCAAACCCCCCTTAAGGGACCGCGCGCAGAGTCCAGTGGGTGTAGCGCAGTACAGTTTATACCCCAGCGGCAGTTAAGAATCACTCTCTTGATCTTAGCGTAAGAGTGTTGCTCAAGGGCCGGTGGAAGCTGCACGTCAGCCGTGCGTTTGCTTTTGAAGAATACTCTATAGGTTTTCCAATCAGCGTCAGCGTTCCCAACACGACTCTGATGTCAGCACACCTGCTTATTGCTATGGCATACCTGCGTCGTTTTAACTAGACAGGATGCACAATGGAAGCAGACAAGGCTCTTTCACAGGGGAGTTAATCTAATCTACTCGCACTCAACTTGGACATTCGCTGTCACTGACACGCCGGCGTCGTCTCCAATAAAACAGGTGAAGGCAGAGCGCATTGACTGCGGCTCTGCAGGTAACTGGGGCTGGCACTCTGCTGGGCTTTCATGTTAACCCTCCCTGGGTTGCATCCAATCATTATACATGAGTGTTCATTCTCAATTTGGGCTCCTCTTGCAATCAGTTATTCTCGCTGTCTCCTTGTTTCAGAGAACCACTCGCGATGCCACTGACAGGAAGAGCTCCCCAAAACGCGTCTCGACTCGTGGCTGCACTGTAGTTTTGTCAGGTAGCTTGAGGTTTAAAAACCCACCACGAGGCAGATGTTAACATACCTCCTGTTTCTTCTTTTCCTCTCTGGCTGTGCCTGTGTAGGTGTGAATGCATTTTGTGCACACAGGTGACGAGTCAGTGATTCAAGTGCTCAGCAGCAGGTTATTTCCTCTGAACTGGGGCCCTTATTTAATGGTAATTGTAGCAATTAGCATGTGAATGAGGTAAGAATTGGATAATAGAACTAAGATAAATATTGATGTTAATTCACATCGGAGGAGCAGCGTGTGCAGGGGAGGTGTGCACAAGTTCCTGTAAATTCATCCGAGCTCTCATTTGCATGCACTAATGCCGGCGCAATTACGACCTCAAAAAACATCGACGCCGCCGATGTTAAAAATAAATCAATTACTCTTCGATGCCAGCTATGTCACATCAGGAGAAAATGGATCTGGGCTCGGAGAGGTGTTTTCAACCATATTTGCTTTGGTATCTGAACCAGTAACCAGCTGCTGGGAAGGTTAAATGACATCCATCACCTGTCAGACAGCTGACCCGGGGATGAGGCTTTTCATTTTGACTTTGTAATAACAGCAGCTTCGCTCGCAAAATGAGATGGATGACCTTGCTTGGTCCGTTTCGTAGGCTCCCCAAAGTTCTCTCATTGCAGGTAGAGAACAGGTGATGAGACTGTGTCACCTTCTCCAGCAAGATAGCGGCGGCTCTCTTTCGAACGGGGGTAAGGAGGGAAGACGGCAGCGGGCACGTCGGCCTGTTTTCGAGGACAGGTGGCAGAAAAAAGGGGTCTTGGTGGGCCGCCGCGGCGCTGCACTTGTTGGGGTGGAAGTAAAAAATGCATTTCCGGAAGGTGGGCGCCATCTGGACTTGTGCCCGTGTCTGCAAATCGGCAGTGTGCAGCAGGCGAAGGGCCGTCCCTATCCCCTCCACACATCGTACGAAACATTAGGAACTTACGCCCCCTCGAAAATACACGCCGACATTCACATCAACCCCCCCCCTCAGTCCTCTTTACACCCCCCTTCTTCACCCTGTCTGCTGTTTTTGAAAGAAAAATGCGAGAGGAGAAAAAAGCAAGGGAAAGAGTGCAGTGCCAGGGGCGGGCGGTGGAGAAAACCTCATTTCTTCCGGCGTGCTGCAGCGAGTGGGTTATTGAGGTGGCTGTAATTTGATAAGGAGAGGAAACTCAATGGACTGTGAGCAAGTCAGCAGTTTGAGGCCAGTCACATTTCTGATGTGATGTGGAGGTGGCGGCGGTGATAGTGGAAGGAGGGATGGAGGGGGAGCAGTGGAGAGGAAGTGAGGGAGATGGCGAGAGGCAGGTGGGGAAAGGAGAGCAGGGTTCCCTCTCTTCCATGAGAACGGAGAGGGGAGGAGGAGCAATACTTATCCTCCTCGGGTCCAACCGTCTCTCGGCCGGAGTCGGAGGCGCGTTCCCAGGCAGATGGCCCGTATACATCGGTCTGATCATCCTAATCTGGAGATCTCCCCGCAGAGCCCCACCAAACCCTTCCCCCTTCTATTTCAAATGCTTACGCCTTCATCCCCACCTTCCTCTCCGTGCTCTGAATTTCCACTCTCTTTGCAAAGTCACTTTTTGTTGTTGTGGCTGTTTCTCTCTCGCTAGATAAGAGACACAAGTGTGATCAGCGGAACCTTTGAAGTTCCCATAAATAATCGGGCGGCGTGGCCCACTCCGGAGCCCTCAGCTTCCAGTTCAGATCAAAGATTAGCCTCACGTCGGCCCCAGCCCTGAAATAAAGTACTTTATTGGATTCCAAAAGCTGGGCGAGCAGGCCCCATTCTCTCTCTCACCGCAGGTTCCTCGTCAGACACAAGGCCCGAAGACTTTCACACGCAGCCTATCGAGCTGTTTGTACTCCCAGGATCCACAAGAAAGAGAAAACAAGAAAGCCTGAACAATGCTGACTTTTTAATCAACACCACGTTCAGAGGCAATCAGCAACCAAGGCCTGATGTCTGAGAAATCTCTTTGTGGAAAAAAAAAAAATGGGACAGGGGGATTTTTGAAGTTACTGTTAAACAGGCTGTAAAATGCTCCCTCAGACCTGCAGGGCATTTGGATCTGCGAGCCCATGCAAGCAGTCAGAGCCGTTCACACATGAGCAGGCTCTCTCATCTGGCTGAGGGCGAAGTCAATCTGGGGCCCGGTGTTTGAGAATGGCAGCCCACCATTCAAAAGGTCGGCGCTGGGCTTCTCTGGCTCGTGGTCACACAATCTATCTGGGTACGTTGCCGGACTGCACTCCGGGTTAGAAAACTGGTCCGAGCCGATTCTCCGACGCCTGGCTGAAAACGAACGCCGCCAGCATTTGGATGTCTGAAGAACTAAAGGCGAGTCTGGTCTGTTGTTAGCTGGTTAAAGACAGGGCTCACTGAGCCTTTTGTGAGGGATGAAAAACGATGTCCCTTTGCATGCTAGACTGCTATCGCTAAGAAACGGCCGATGAGGGTGGAGGTGGGGGGGGATGCAACCGCTTCAAACCCTCAGAAGAGCAGAATTATCTTCTTTCATGCACCTCCCACTCGCCACCATTCAATAAGTGTCCTGCACCACTCAACAGCGAGAGTTATTGTCGAGACTTTACAGGTCTGCAGGAGCATCAACAACACTGTGTAAAACATTAACAGGCCCGTTTAATATCCCCATCCTCCATTGCTGCAGCTCTCCTAACATTGCACATTTTTGACAATAGGTAATACTCAAATCTCTCTTCCGGAGCCTAAATCCCCATAAAAACACATCTCATCATGGCAGCTGTATTCTCTGGGGATTTGATGTTCATGTCATGAAAAGCCATACTGTGCAAGCACAGTGAAGCGCCCACGCACAGATTAGGCTGGTCATACCAGCTCTCTCTCTCAATTTTTTACATTTCTTTCTTTATTTTTTTTCCTCCTTTTGAATTATACTTGGTAAACAGCGGCAGATCGTACCGAGGGGAGGGATTTTATGAGCGAGGAAAAAAAAAAATGCAATAGCAATAAAAAAAAACACCATCATCACTGCAAGATGAAAATTGTTTCAACCCTTTTAAAGGTGTACAGTGTAGAGCTGACTGAGCCAAAGATGAGATGAAAAATAATTCTGTCAGCAGACACTTTCTCCCTACATCACCCCATTGCACTCCTAATTGATAAATGACGTCCGTTCATTTCGTCAAGGTCAGCGTACAATTAAAACTTCCGCGATTTATCAGCCAATGAGCAGAAACCAAAATCGGCAGGGATCGCAGGCAACAAACCTCCAGGCCCGATGACTTGAGCGTGCACCCGCACGCTGGAGTCTGACCCGAGAGGCTCACTGGGAATATCTGGCTTCTGGCCGCTCCCCAGCGTGTGGACCGGAGGTGACGAGCGATCAGAAATACATCCCCATCTGCCATCTTTGACAGCCGGTCAGAATTTCACTATATGTTAATGTTTGTCACAGCGAGAAGATGAGAGAGGGGAAATTGGCTTTTAAAATAAGTGACCGGTATGTTTTTTCTTTCTGAATTTCAAAAATTGAAAAGCTCTGGAAGGGACAGATCTGGTAATAGCTGGGATTTTCATCCACGTGACGACAGCAGGGAACAGGTTTTAAAATCAAACTTCTGTGTTCAAATCTTATATTTGGGAAGATGTCACCACAGCTTACGGGCTTCTCTGAAATGTGTATGTTTAGAAAACTGCTGCTCGCTGGTAAATCCATCATAATAATAAAAAAACGGGTACGTCAAGAACTGCAGATTAGTAGATTGTCTTAATGCCATGCATGGCGTTTTTTAATGGAGGATTTTAGTAGTGGTTTGAGACTTAAGAGGGACGTGTTTGATAAATGCTGCAAAAGATGATCTAATAGAACTTGGATAATGTCTTACGCTATTAGATTTTTTTTTCTTTATTAAAAAAAGAAAATGAAGAAAAAAAAATCTGAAAACTTAATACTGTTTCCATCACGAAGAGTCCTGTCGATGAGTTTGTGCCTAAATGTTCCTAAACGTTAGTCACGTATTCTCCTTTTCCTTTTCCCCCCACACAAGCCAGATAACTACCACATCTTAAGCTCGAAATTTAAAGAGGCGTATGTGCTTCGCGATACGCCGTGAGATAAAGCGGTACCATATCCACTGTGACATTAAATTAAAGATACTGGCAGCTGTGAAATGGAAACGCATGCCAGGCCAGGCCAGGACAGTCAGGCTGCAGCCTCTTGCGCCTGCGCTTCTTGGTGGATTTCCATTTTCAGAATCTGCATTACCTTTGCATATGAATTAAAAAGGTCATTACAAAGTCTCCTTTTTGATGTCTGAGTGATAAATAATATATATAAGCTTTTCGCAAGATATGCTCTTTCAAGTCCTATCTGCGGATCTTTTCTTAATATATGCGCTACATTACTGTGCGCGCACACCCTTTGGTGCACATCCCCCTCCACGCATACTCGAGATGTATGTTAATGACTTTAATGGGCTGTTCTGTTTCCATTTAATCAGAATCTAAGTTCTGGGATACAGCTGCGTGCGCGGCGGTGTCAAGGCGTCGTGTTCGGGCCCAGCTGAAAGCTGCCGCCGCCTGCCTCAAACCTGCGCTCCCAGCATCCCAGAGCCCGCCTCAGATGCCTGCTTGATTGCACTACGCGAGGCTGCGTGCGAGTGTGTAGTGGGGGAGGTGTCAGGTGAAGTTTAATGTTTGTAAGAGAGAAATCTCAGTGTGAGAGAATGAAATATGAGAACTGTGCTTGATGTGTGGCGACTACAGTCTTACAGTATTCACCTCAAATGGTTTTGTGTGGTTCAGTGAGCACTTGACAACGGGGCTTGCACAGAGCCTCCCCCCCCCCCCATCCATGTACGATACTGTTTTTATAGGCTGAAAACGACCTAAAGAGATAACTGCTTTTTCCTTATCAACCCTAATGAGTTTCCTCACATTTCAGTGTTTACTTCTGCTCTTCCCTCCTTTCCTCCTCGTGCTTCCTCGGCGTTGCCTCCCCGGTCCAGAGCAGCCCATCTACTGAACCTGATACTGAGATTTGTGCGGCTAATTCCCTGCACTCACACAGCTCAGTGTGGTGTCATAATTGGCACGCCATTGATTTATGTCTCCTCTTACCGCACCCTGAATGGCTGATGAGTCGAGCTTCCTGTCATAATAGGCCTCGTCCAGGCCTCTTGCCGCTCGGCTGCTCACCGCACTCCTTCCTGTCCTGCGTTATTTGTTGTGGCTGAAACGCAGCTGAAACTATGTTAATTTCCTTTTTACACGGGGACAACATGGGGAAAGCGCTCATATTCTACCTTGTAGCTAATAACATTCTGTACATTGAACTATTAATGGGCTCTGAAACCACACATATCCACCACGTCCGAGCCGTGTTGCTCAGTAATTACACTGCAGTTGTCTAGTAATGCGAAGCAACACTATACTAGAGGTTAATGGCTTCAGCACATTGCTTTGTTCATTTATAAATGAGACATAATTTTTATCAGGCTGACCCATGTTAGGACCAGAGAGGGATATTGAAGCAGCCAGCAGGGGACTGTGGCGCCTGCCGGGAGCTGGGCTATCCCCGGGGGCATTTGTAATCTCGTTGTCCCACAGTGGGGAATGGAAAGAGGAGGTGGAGATGAGGGCTGCAGCCCTGAGGAGTCCCAGGCCCCACTGGGAACGCTTGCTCCATCTTCCCACCTAACTACACACCGCCAGAATTCTAAAAGTAAGCAGTAAAAGATGCTCCAGTCATCACAATCGCGCCGTCGCCAGCTCTGCCCGCATTGATTTGTTGCTTAGATCGGGCGAGGAAGGAGTCTTTGAATGAAATTAAACTGTCCGCAACACATGTTGGCAACATGCTGTCGCAGTCTGACTTTTTCCAGCAAACTAAACAACCCACGATATTATGAAATATGTATCGAAAGCTGTAAGCTATGGGGATTGTAAGAATAGAACATATTCAGTCGTGATGTTGCTCCTTTTTCTTCATGCTTACATTTCATTAAAGTTTCAGCCGGCTGGCCTTGGGAAATCAGATACTATCACAAAGGCTGTGGATGCACCGAGATCAGACCGAGGAAGACGGTGAAGTGCGAGCGATGGAGCTGAGTCAAGGGTCAGCCAGGTTAGGAGCGGTGAGCTGGAGAGCGGGCGAAGCCGAGATCAGTGGAGAGCTTTAGCCGCGGGCGCGGTCCTGCCTCTTCAAACTCGCCGCGTTCGCGAAGCTGCCGATTGGACAGGCCGGGCTCGGCCAGATGAGCTGTCAGGCAGAAGTCGGGGCATCCATGGGAGGCTGTGTGAGAGCAGCAGCACGTGGCTGGGAAGGAGGAAAAAAAAGTATGGCGAAGAAGGAGTGGTGGGGAAGCAGGCAGAAAAACCCCAGACCTTGTGTTTCTAAAGCCCAGCTCATACATTGCTAATGCCTAGAGTAATATGGGTCTCATTCATAATGGATAAAACCTTGGCCCCTGCTTGCAAAGTATATCATGCACACTGTAAAGAGGTTAAAGATTGGGTTGTGTTTGCTGGGAATGTGGTGACCACTTTGGGTCCAAACATTAGCCTACACTATTGTGGCTGCAGGGAGGGGCAACTGCATTACAGGCCTGTGGGGGGGGGGGGGGGGGGGGGGGTCTGGTATAAAGACAGTGGGAGGTAAAGCTGCTGACAATGCTTTAACCCACCAACAGCGTTTAGAGAATTCAGTTTGAGCCTGGCGCGGTCTTTGCCTAGCCTCGGTTTTCATTCTCATGTTGCTTGATGCTTGACGTAACCTTAGCGTTGAGGCTGTGAGAGGGTTCCACGAGGCCGCCGTGCCGGTATCGCACGGTTTGCATTGAGACAGAGAGGCTGCACGCCTGTCAGAAGCACATACTGCGAATCAGTCAGTGATGCTAGCAGTCCCAGAGGTGGCTCTTCATCTTCGGCTTAATCGACAGTTGAGAACACACGCATTAAAAATATAGTAGATGCATTTTAGGAGAAGTTGAACCGTGGCCTTGTTGAAGCTCTCGGCATGTCACGAACACTTTTTTTGTGCAGCAATAGCTGGGCCAAACACGGTGCAGTGCAGAGGAGGTGAACTGCTTTTGGGGATAGAGCATTGGTGAAACGCAGCTTCTTCCCCCTTTTTACTGTCCCTCTTTTTCGCTTTTACCTCGGTGACTGTGCACATAAATCAGCACTCCTGTTTGGCCCCATTACCAAGCACTTCCTCCACCACCATCCAGCCTCCTTCTCCTCTGCTCAGCTGCCTAAACAATGCATGAACCTCTCAAAGGGCAAAATGCTGTACCACTTAGCAAATGAATATTTTATAGTGTGTAAAACTATGTACAGCCTGGCTTTTGACTCGCCACTTTTTTGCCTCTCCGCCCCCTCGCTCGCCGCTAGAGGATGCACCGTTGCCGATTGGCCATAAGATCATTCCGAGCCATTCGCCGTATAACATCTGGCACTTCTTTAAGCAGCGCTCCAATTGGTCCTTTTGATAAGGCAGAGTGCTTTTGCGCATCGAATGTGTTGTAATTTCATTTCGTGTAATCGAATCAAGCCCTTGAAGCCTCTTGTCAGATTACATACAGTACAGTGGAGTCCAAGCGGTGGGGGCAGGAGTGTAAAGAGTCCAATAAAAGCTGAGAGAACTTATGAGAATAATGTATCACAGAAATGTGGTTGTGGCTTCATTTATGCCCACAAGCCCGCCTGCCTACGTTCTGCGGTCCCATAATTCTGAAGCAATCATCCAGAAGCCTCCTTAATGCTCTGCGTCTCAGTCAGGGATCACGGAGCATTCTTCTTAGGTCAACGGTCTTTGGGTTAATGATCTGATTAAGGCGCCACGGCTTTCAGTATCACACTGAGGGACTGAGACACAACACAATCTCTCATCCTTTCCCACCTGCTTTGTTGTGCTCTTCTACAGTCTCCACCATCTTCTGCTCGTGTCACGTGGTTGTGTGTGCGTGCGTGAAATGTGCTGAAAAACTTTCTACAACTTACACACATGCCTAACCTCTTTGGCCTCCATTTCCGCTCTCTCCCTCTCTCCATCCCATCTCTCAATCCCCCCTCTTTCCGTTTTTTTCTACCCATCTCTTTCTTTCAATTTCTCTCTCTCTCTCTCTCTGCTGATCGATATTTGGGGCTGAATTGGCTGAAAGGGGAAAAGAGGCCTGTAAAATTGAGGAGACAGGCTGTTGGAGGGCAGCCAGCCTATCTCCCTGGCTTGTTTATGCTTCAGGAATGATTCCCAATACCAGATAACCTGCAGTAACGTCAGCATGTGTCTGTCTTGAGGGATGGCCATAGATCCGCCAATTTCTAATTATCGGCCAGCCGACCACTTATCCGAGGAGTATTTATTGTTATTAAAAATGTTAATTGCGTTCTGGATTAGGCTGCTTTTCATGTGCGTGTTATGTAATACAAATGAAGAAGTTTTTATAGCAGGTAGTGCACTTCAAGTAATATCGAGGAAGCTGTTCGGGTCAGCTGCTGGAATGTTCTGCCGAGGCTTTGCGCTCGTGCGTGTGCGTGCACAAAGGGGCCCCTTGGGGAGTTTGTCTTTCTCTATTTGTGTTTGTCAGGGGATTTTTTTGTGGCAAACACACACTTCATCACTTTGACATTGATTAAAAATACATGGCCCTGTTCTCGGGGACAGTCAGTGCACAAATCAGCACAGTGTTCAGTTCAGCACTTGGCGTCCAAAGCTCTCTGGCCCCTGCTCCTCCGGTCTTAGCATCCAGGCCTTTGCTCGTTTAATTGCAGTGCTGCTCTGGGCAGCGTAACGGCGGCTCATAGGACTGCAGGCGCACATCCATCCGTCAACGTGCTCTGCCACAGTCCACCGCTCGCGTGCACGCACACACACTCGGCGCAATCAAGTTTAAGGCAGCGCTCGGCGTGATCGTCAGAGAAACCCGCCTCCAGTGATCATCTCGTCCTTTGCGTTCTCCCATCGAGCAGCCTCACCTTAAGCTGACACAGACACCCGTGCGTTCTGTTTAAAATTAACTCCTGCCTCCTTTTTTGTTCTGCGCCTGTTGTTTTGGTGCTTTGTTGCTCCGCTTCTCTCTGTTCCTACCTCCTCTTTGTCCCCACCTCGCCTCTCTTCGCTCAGTCCCCGAGTGCCTCTCTTGTTTCCTTTGGCTCATCTGTTAAGTGGGAGATAAACCTCAGTTAGCTTGCGTGGAAGTCTCTTCAGTGGGGACGGCGTTATCTGAGATGAAGCAGAAGTCTGAGAGGCACAGGAAGGTATACGCGTCGGTGTGTGTTGGTACTTAGACTCTCGGGTGTGCGGTTTGTTCGCCGTTGCGGTTATGGCGCCCGCTTCCTCCCTCGGTTAACGCAGCCCTTCCCAACTCGATCCACTCGTTCTGGTGTGGTCATCCTTACCTAATGGGCTTAGGTCGAGGCCCCGTTTTCAAGCTTTGCCAGCAGAACAGTTGCTCCGTCAGTTACTGCAGGGGCCTTTTTTTTTCCTGGGATAGCTGGGTGGTGCTGGTGGTAACCCAGGCAGGGCAATTAGAGGGTATACGGAGGGGTATCACATCCACTTCTCCCCCTGCTCCTCATCTCAGCGCTGCGGTGGTAGTGCTGCCGATCGATGGCTGGACCTGGAGTGGGGGAGTGGGATTGCTGATTAGGGAGGGATCGGTTAGAGAGCCCAAAGGAGCCACAGCTGCTTCTCCCACAGTCGCTCTCGCTGCACTATCTCCACCCCGGATGCTCCTGCTCCTATTTGAAAGCAGAATGTGTGCGTTCCTGAGTGAGTGAGAGTGTGTGCGCGCACTACCTTTACCCTGACATCAGTGTGACATGGCACTTAATGGACTCTGCCATGTGAAACAAGCACCCTCGGTTAATTACCTTGCCAAGGCCCTGGCCTTTCTGGAGCAGTTCATTCCCACTCGGGCAGGGACCGCTCCCGAACGCGCGCACGTGTGAGCGCACGAGCTCTCCATTGTCGCTCTAATCCTTTGAAGTTGAATCGGATTCGGCCTCTTCCCTCTAAAAACAAGCGTTTTTTACAGGGAAGAGCTTTTGTTGTGGCTTTTTGCACAAACGTAGCGAGCTGAGGCTAGAGGCGAAGTGCTAACAAAGAGCCAAAGATCCAGTAAAGCTGGAGGCTATTCTGGGAGTAAAGGGCCGCGCTGGTACACTTCCTGAATGAGCTCGCCTCGCTGCTTCATTCATATGTCGATTAGCATTGAGTCGGTTCTGTAATATCTCAAGTTTAAAAGGAAGTGACAAGCACAGATGTCCGTTTCCTCAGCATATCTGAGCGTTTTCGGCGAGTGGATGTGTTTTTGTTTAAAGTTTGGTATTTTCACAAATTTTTTTTACTCTTCTTCTACTCTTCAGTTGACCCTGCTGACAATGCAAGAAAATGTTTGTGATTCTGGGCAACTTTCTCAGGTTGACTGCCCAACCGCTCTGCTCCAAAACAGGTGGTGTGCAATAAAATATTTAATGGCCTTCTCAGAGTCTATACATAGCGTATTATATACCGCGCTGTCCGCTCCATATGTCACACAAGTAAACTGATTCAACAGTTTCATGTAGCTGCACACCTCCTGCCCGCCCACTCTATTTATGACATTAAATGGATTCACGAAAGTCAACAGTGGCCAACTTAAACATTTTTGATGTGCTCAGGCAGCTTGTCGACATAAACAACAAAGGCTTTGAAGGCTCGCTGGCTGGGTTGACTACTTTTATTACTAATTGCCTTTCATATGCAAAAAATATCCTCAAGCTTTTTGTTGAAGACTACAGCGCAGTAAAAGGAATAAACCGCAGCTGAAATTAACTTCTGCCTTTCCTCCCCCTTCATCCTTTTCAGCCATTTCCACCCAATACAAATATATAATTTTATTTGTTTTTACCGTTAAAGGGAAAATTAGTAATGAGGAACAGCGAGGTCTGTCTGCTGTGCACTGCTCAGTCCAGACGCTGATTACTCTGCAGATCCTGCAGAATTAATTTCTGATTACATAAAAGAAGTAAAGAAAAAACGTCTTTGATGATGTATTATGGTTTTTGGACTGCAGCTTTCACTCGTCCAGTTCGTCGTTGTAGGTTATTGTTGGAATTATGTCATTATCCGTTTTATTTTGGAGGTCTGATCCGTTTCTACTCTTTCTATTCTCATATTTAATTTCTCAGTTGTGTTAACCTTTGGGTCTTTACACGACCCCACCTACACTAACACTTTTTTAGGGGAATAAAGGATTTATTTGAGAAATCTAAAATTCATCTTTGTTTAAATGTATTTTTCTCTGACTGCCAGGTAAAAATAAATACATTTATTATTTCCTAATGGTTTAGTGGGCAGGATACAGATGAATTATACCTCATAAGGTTCATCCCATATGCCTAATTTAGTTCATTGTAAAGGGTTTTGATGTTTTAGTCAGTTGAGTCGATTTTCCATTATCTAATAACCTCCCTCACGCTTTGTGCCACACATTGTGCTCCCAGCTTAAAGCGTGCTGCTCGCTTTCCATTGGGCGAACATTATTTACATCACATTTTTTAGGCAAGTTTAACAATTTTCCAAAATAAGAATCTACTCGGTCATAAAAGTGCAGGTAGTAAAAGTTTCATTTTGTGCTGCAGTGCATAAATTTCTTGCTCGTTCTGCACGCCTCCATCTGCATGCACACTTTTGAACAATGGCGGCTGAGTTTCAGCGCGTGTGGCCTTCAGGCTCGGTGGGCAACAAAAATGAATTCAGTCAATGTTGACAAACTGTAACTTACCGTCAGACCTTGCAGTCCTGCTTTTTGTCACGGGAGCGTTTTGCGTTGTGCCTCAAATTTACGGCTCTCTGTCCTTTGCTTCGGATGTTTTAGTGGGGCTACCCTGTGTTTATCTCTGAATTACAGGTTGGGGCTCTAAATACTGTTTATATGTTGTTGTCATCTGCTTGCTGAGATTTCTGAGAAGTGGCAATTTTCAGCCGAAATCAAAAAGGAGTATCGATTGCACTGACGGAGAGTTCAACTCCCAAAATGAAGTATGGATGTGATTTGAAGGCTTGGAACTGAACTAAGGCACTTTGATCAGGAAATCTGAGGAGGCAACAATTGTGACATGGTTGTCTTCACTGTAGATGAAAGGAGACTAGAGGTATTTTTTTCCCCCTTTCTGTCTGTCTCCATTGTGCATTTTACAGTAAACAGCCTCTGACAGAGCCTCCATCTCCCTTTGAGATGCAAGTTATCCAGCATTCAGTCAAACTTGAATTCTGAGAAGAAAAAAAAATCTTTTAATTAGTTCATTGTTCTTGCTCGGTTGAGATTAAATTTCATTGACAAAGACAGCAGCTTTCATGTTCAGAAGTTTCACACGATCCTTTTTGAATATTACTCTGAAACTTCACAATGGAGACCACCGCGTGCCAGCCCAAAGTTAGCAGACCTCTCCATCTCCCGGGGTGTTCAATTCGTCATGGCTGATTATTCAGCATGAGCTGCCAAAGTAGAGTGAGACCTGGCTTTACCGCTGTCATTACCATAGTGGGGATATACACTACAGCGCCTCTCTTTCAAACTCGCAGGCTGGTGGCAGGCAGGCAGGCAGCAGAGACTTTGGCTGCCGGGCACGGCTGTACGGGGCGTCGACCGCCTTCATTAATGATGCAGCAGCAGACACTGCCTCTTCTCTTGCCAAGACAGACAGACAGAGAGAGAGAGAAGGGCCCCTGAACTGAACAGCCCCATGGGTTAACCTCTAACAACCTCCCTCCCTCCCGCCCGCCCGCCCGCCCGCCTGCCTGACTCAGACTCAGTCCAACTCCCCCGTCCACCTCATCCTGTTCGTTTGCAACCACAGCCAGGTTGAAACTGAGCCGCTCCCAGAGCAGCAAAGGGGCAGGCAGGTGAGGGTGAAAGGAAAGGAGGCAGAGTGACAGATAGCGGTTAAGGATGCTGACCGGAGCCTTAACCGCACTTTGCCAGCCAGAGAGATAAGCGACATCCTGCTGGATTGGCGCTTGAGAGGGAAGCTGGCTTCTTGCATCTCTTTTCTCTCCCATTGAAAAGCTCCACCGATTTCTGCAGGTTCACCGCGTGCACGTGATTTTTTTTTTTTTTTTTTTAACTAATGCAGTCGGTCCACTAGGTTGTGCAGACAAAAATGTATAAGACGTTAATCCAGAAGGAAAAAAGGTGCCAGATTTGATTAAAGAGAACAAGAAAAAGTTCCTTGCACTTTGAGCCATCATTGCCCTCTGGCCTACTTTTATCAAAGCAGCTAAATGTACCAATTTGTAGCTCTGCGCTTTTAGATAACAGCATGCTGTTATTCTGAGGATGTCACATTTTTTATATCTTATGCAACCATATGAAACACAGCCCCCCAACCTTGAATACCTGTAAGGCTCTCTGGCTGCTAGCGGCTATCTGAACTGGCAGCGTTCACGTTCTTTGTAAAACAGATAAAGCAGGAATGATCTGCAGTCCCAGCTGAACTTTTGAGTGTATTAAATTTCTTTAATATTGCACTCTTAAAGGAGTGCGGTTTGTGAAAGGTGCAAACAGAGGCATGTTTAAAGTGTGGCCGCCCACATCGCTGTAATTATTTGTCTGTAAACGATAACCCACTTCAGGGCAGTTTTGTCACGCTCAGCACAAACTCAACAGTGATTTGCAAGACGCGGTGACATGACTGAAAGGTGTACTGTCCTTAGGAGGTGTTGTATCGCCATGCAAAGCAACCCCCCCTTCACCTCCTCCGCACCCACTCCGAGCAAAGTGGCATTTCCATTTTCAGATTGCCTCCCAAACCCCTTTGTGAAAAGAATCGAATTACGCTGAAAAGCACCAATTGATTCTTTCTGAGCACAATAGTTTTCATCATTTAAGCCAATCTCAGCAGGTTTCCCTTCTCTTCAAGTACCTATTGAATCCGGTCCAAGAAGTCATTGTGACCATTTTATTGTTTCAAAATGGGTAAACGGGTGAATGGCTTCTGGGATCAGGAGACACGGCTCCAAGGAACCGTGTCAGGAGAGACCAATGTGAGGGGGCTGGGGGGGTCAAGAGTTCAGCCAGTACATCTTTGAGGTCTAGGGTGTGCATTTCACTGCTTTAACACACCAGTGGTCCTGGAACAGAGTCTACCTGGGACCCAAGGGCTCTTTTTGATGGCAGCGCTGAGCCCTGGATTCCAGCTCATTATAACTGCTAATTTGTCACTAGGACAGTGCAGAAGGTTCAAGCTCAAAGCAAGGAGGCTTTTTCAGGGGGGGAGGTTATCCTGGAGGTGTTTGATAAATGAGCACCCACCATCCAGCTCTTTGCAGCCACCCACATCCAGGCCACCCTATCCCCACCCACCCCCGAGCTTCTGATTACCCTTTGGGGGCACTGTAATGCAGCCTGCATGGCCATAATCTCAGTGCATACACAGCACGGCGAAGCGGGGCAGGGAACGCCACGCTAACCTCGCCACCCGCGCGGTGATGAAAGGCAGAGCAGGTGAGGAGTTCACATCTCCGCTCGGGCTTTAATCAACTTTCCTGCAGACATGCAGTAATGTAAAAAAAGAAGATGACAGGCCAGTCCCGTCTCTGACACTATAACAAGCCCCGCTTCTCCCCTCCACCCCTTCAGCTGCCTTATTACGGACTGTGCGAGAGCAAAACGGGGGAACATCGCTTTTCCAACCCCACTCGGCACCAGCTGACACGGGCTGCCAAGTTTACAGGAGCCGGGGGGAGGGGCCCAGCGGAAAGCCTGCGGACCAGGCTCGGGCTTTGTGTGCCTGCGCGCTTTGACTAGCTACCTGCGCTGACGGACAAAGAGAACAGAGGCACTCTGGGTAGTCAACAAAGGGTTTGAGTTGGATGCGTCTGCAGGAGCTGCAGCAAGTGATGTTCAGCCAGCGATACGTGGAAGAGCTCCATGTGCACTGTCACACCTGCACCCGTGCTGCATATCAGTGAGACACTCATCTCATCTGGAGGGAAGCCAGACTTATGAGCTGGAAGCTTAGCTGATTTTTTTTCTGCTTCACTTTGTTCCCTCCCTTCATCAGCAGAGCACTTAAAGAATCAGAATCCCTTTAAACCAGATACGAGCGGAGGACTGAGGAGGCTTTTTGTTGCATTAAAATGTGTGAAACGTGGATCATTGCAAATGTCAGTGACTGTCATGGTCACGTCCGCCACCTGCTTATGAGCACAGACCTGAATTTTATCCTTTTTCTAAGGGCAACTTCCCCTCGCTGCGACGAGGAAATGAGACTATTAAGCAAAAGAAAAAGAAGCGAGTTTTCCGTGTGCATGCGTGAAGAAAGCTCACGAGCGGCCTCGTCGTTGTGTGTTTGTGTGGGCTGTTTTATTAAAGGCACCTCTTGATTGCGTTTTAAAACAGAGCTTGCTTGACCTCCACTGTGCGACCGAGCGCTGTCGAAATATTTACCATCCAAACAAATTGTCGCTTTGCCCGGCGTCCCCCGATCAGTCATCTGGCCCGCGTGACCCTCGATTACTTCCACCCCCTGCGTCCCTGTCAGGCCAACACGATCGGGCCCTGGTGGCTGCTTTTGTCCTTTTCCCTCTGCAATGTAGTATTTCATGCTTTCTCGCCCGATCTGCTCGATCAGCAGTATTTCCTCCGTCCCTCCGCACCTCCCCCTCGTCCGCCCTGTCCATTTCCTCCCTCCATTGGTTTGACGTACGCGGCAAAGGAGCAGAGAAGTTGCCTTTCACTGGAAGTTTGGATCGCGATGCGCTTATCGACTTCCTTTCGCCTCACATCTTCTAAGCTCGTAAGAGCAAATAAAGAGAAATGACCAGGAAACGACGTCATACTCGATTCTGCCGTCCTTATCTAATGAAATCAATTCCAGATGAGGACACGGTGCATATCGTGGAGCAGATGGAACATCGCAGCTCTGTCAGGAAGTAATTAAAAAACATTGTTTTTAGGCCCAAAGTGTGGAATTAAAGTTTCGCCGAAACAGTCGAGAGCAGAACTTAATATGTAACATCAGGTTCCCGAATGGGATCAAATATAATCCTTCTGCTCTTTCCCTCCATCGTTGGATAAACAGAGACGATCTCCGCGCCCTTTTTATTTATATCCTTAAGACCGTACCCAAACCTTGACTGTATATTTTTCTTTTGAAGATCCCTACCATGGATTAAGGTGCTCCTAATTGACTCAATTATCCCGTCCAGCCAAAGTTTGAAAAGTAAAGTGTGGGTTGCGAGGATTTTTCTGGCATTAAGTCGTCATTGAGGGGGCACGCGGGCCCGGTGTATTTACTGCCAGAGCCTGCGTTTATCCAACCTGATGCCTCTAATGCGGGTATCAATCTCCACAATGCGTTTTCTCTCCAATATGGGTCGTGTCATCTCTGGTTAGTGGAGTCTCCTGATGAAATTGTCCAAAACTCCACCAATCAATCAGGCTTGCCGGCGGATTGATTTTCTTTCATCTTTCTCGTCTTCTCTTTCTCTTTCTGCCCCTCTCGATTCCGAGGCCTCTGATGTTTCTCGATGTAAGACGAATGTCGCACAGAGGGTAAAAGAATGGCTCGCTTTGACCCGCACCTGCCAGACCTCTCTGGAATTTTATTTATTTATTTTTCCTGTTTTCTTCGGTTTCGAATCCTCTCCTCGGATGTACAGGGGGACAAAAAAGCTCTAGATTAGCTCCCAGTGCAGCCTTTTAAAAATCTCTCTCCAAACAGAAAGTAAATCCTTTCATTTTCTTCTTCTTTTTTTCCCCGGGCTAAAATCTGCATTGTAGGAGCAGAATGGTGAAAAGGGTACCAGACAGGCAGGTCTGCCCCCGGTTTCCCTCTTTGGCTGGGGACGGCACAGCTCGGCAGATCGACACCCCCGCCCTCCATTTATATGGGCCTCACGACTTTCCCCATAATGAAATATTCACAGGTCACTGGTTCCCTGAGAAATGATGGGGGTCAGTCAATTGCTTTTCAGCGAGTAATTTTCTCCCCCTTCAG
Organism: Mchenga conophoros; assembly: GCF_057382185.1. Classification (NCBI taxonomy): domain Eukaryota; kingdom Metazoa; phylum Chordata; class Actinopteri; order Cichliformes; family Cichlidae; genus Mchenga; species Mchenga conophoros. Next base: position 36,875,608 of record NC_140529.1, read on the forward strand.
ACGGCCCTGCTTGTCGTGTTGACAGTCATTAGCGCAGGAGGAAGGCTGGATCGAAGCGCAAGTGTGACACTTGTCAGACAGTAGCAGTCTTTAGCTCCTCTGCCTCTCTTTTATTTCCCGCAACCTTTTCTTCTTCTATTTCATCTAGCTTTTATGCTCCTTTTTTGTGCACCCTGCTGCTTTCCAGCTTGAAGTCAGCTGGATAAATCATGCCACTGCAGTTTTTTTCTTTCCATACATCTTCAGACTCCATTTTTCCTCTTTTCTTATTTTTTTTCCCCATCGATCTACCCGGAGAATTTCCTCCATGCTACTATGGAAAAAAATAAGCTGGCTGTTGTCTTCTAAATGTCCCTTTTTGTGTAATAATTCACTCTGAAACGAAGCCATCAAAAGCCAATCAAAAGAGACACTTCAGATTTGGTGATTGGTGATTAGACCTCTGGAAATCCCAGGGAAAGTTTAGCCAAGGCTCTTTTTTCTTTATGACTTAGCCTGACCTTTAAAGATATTAACATTTGACATGATGAATGGTGCACAGAGGAGACAGAGACTTTTCCTATTAACCAGCTGCGGTGGAGGAGGAGGATCGCGCTCTTTCCTCGGCCCTCCCCCCTCTTCTCCCTGTCCTCAAAGGTGGAAAGAGAGAAAGGGAGTCACGTCAAGCGGTGACACGGTGTTTAAAACGATACAGGAGTGGTTTGAGTGCTCTTTGCTGGTAAAGGCACCACAGATGGCGAGGCTGACCCCGAGGAAAACTCCAATTAGCTAACAGTAATGGCCGGGCCTGGTGCCTTGTATCTGCAGGCGGCCACAGCGCTGACCCTTAGGCCTCGCGTTCCCTCCTTCTGCTGAGATGTGATGGAGAGCTGCAGAGCAACCGTGGCAATCTGTTTCCATTGTGTCAGCTGCCACATAGTAGCACTGTATTCAGAGCCTCAGCACACACACACACACACACGTCTGTGTTCTCAGGTTGCAGCAATACATCCAGCTGATTCTGGTTTTTAAATAACCACTGGATGTCACGAGACGGGCCAGCCTGATATGATGAGGGGATGTTGTATCAATTACATAAATAAGGAGCTGGATCATTAACTGTAAAGAAGGAGGGGGGCTGGCCCAATTTGGGGGTTGTTGTGGTTGTTAGCTAGAATGATGAAGGCAAGTGAAATTTGGTGAAAGTTGGGACAAGTAGTTCTGCGTTTATCCACATGCAGTGTAAAGATCTGCCTTTATCAGAGGCAACATGACTCCAAATTCTAATTTGCTGTACGTACTCTCCATGTAGGTTGTCTTGGCGTGAGTTTGCCACCTCAAAGCTAATCCTTGAGCACTATTTTCTCTCTGCCTAACTACATTCGCCAGTCACTTACGTTCACCTCACGAGCACAAATCTCTCGTCGCGGGTAGATTTGTGCTTCCGTCCTTTGTGTAACCCGATCGTGTTTCTGGAAATCGAAACGTCGCTGCCAGGTTTCCCGTAGTTTTCTTTAATTCGAATGCAACAGCCAGTATCACCAAGACACGTGTGGGACTAATAAAGGTTATCTTATCTTATCTTGTGCTGAAACACTCCAGATGCATAAACAGCTCTACAGGCTGGAGGACAAACGTGTAAGTTTGATTTCAGCGCAAACCGTCGCCTTAAAGAGGCTTGTGTGGCCTCGGCGAGGGTAACGGCGCTCCTTAAAAACCCTTTGCGATATAAGTGGATACTTGACAAGCAGTATAGAAAAAGCATCACAGCATAAGTGGTTCTGTCTGGTAATTTGGCCTAGAATTTCTTTTCTTTTTCTCCATTTGCATTAAACTTTTACGTGTTTTCTAAAACTTGGAATTAGCAGGATCGATCACTGTGCCGTGAGCAGTTTCTCCTTCTCACTGGGCTCTGTGCCTTCTTTTCATCAGCATTATAGGCAAAAACAAGCAGTTATTATACGCCGCACCACAAAGCATCTCACGCAGAGCCATTTATTACCTTGTCCATCATCGTGTCTGTAGCAGTCAGGCTGTCGTGAATGGATCACAACAGTTGAGTGTTTGGACACTTTCTCTTTACCGTCCTTCTGTCGCACGTCACGTTCTTTCATTACGGCGCAGTTAGCTCTTTCATGCGGATGCAGAGCCGCACACAAGCGACGCATTATCTTCCTTTTGAAAGCGTTTCGCTTTCTGATTTCTGGCATTTTTCAAAGTCTCAAATCCTTGATTGGGTGGCTGAATAAAGAAGAATGCAGCTGCCTCTTTTTCCATAATTTAAATCAATGTTTGTAAGCCACTGGTTTTAGGAGCAAATTCCTCACACTTTGTCCTCAACTGTAGTAATTTCCCTCTGAATAAAAACATGACAACTTTATTTATTTAATTCTTTGGCTGCTTGTTTATTCATTCATTACTTTCTTTTCTCTCCCCCTATTCGACCCATGTTTGCTGAGTGTGCAACCTCTTTTCTAGGCATCGCCCTGCGGTGCTCTCACACACTCGCGCATGTTAACTCTCGCTGCAGTCTCGGTTTTCCGCTGATGGCTTAGCAAGCAGCTCGGTTAGGGGATAAGTGCTTTGCTGAAGGGCACGTGGGTTGGAGATGGTAACTTGGAGGAAAGTTAATTTACCTGCCAACACTTGGCGCTCGCAGCCAGTGTGAGGAATTATATTCAGCAGAGGAATTTTCACTCTAAATTTCAGGTTCCTGCTCCCACTGATAAAAAAAAAAAAAAGTATCTCTAAGAGATTTGAAGGCATACACTTAATGAAAGGTGTTTGAATGAGATGCCATATAAGAACACAGCAACTTAAAGGTTTGTTTTCTTCACTTTTTCTGGCTTCATTTCACTAAACTGCACTTTTTAGTGCTAAATGTTGCATCGGTTTGGGACGATAATCAGCGGCGGATTAATACACATCTTCCTAGGAAAGTGTGTGTGAACAGGAGACAGAGTGAATTATGGTAAATGGTCTGTATTTGTATAGCGCTTTACATCCAGTCATCCACCCATCCACACACTGGTGATGGCAGCTACATTATAGCCACAGCCACCCTGGGGCGCACTGACAGAGGCGATGTAATGCAGTTACAGTCATTGCATTGCATTTAAAAATATCAGCATGCTTATGTTTAAGAGTAGCTGCAGCGCTCTTTATTGCAGCCTCCTTCGTGTTCTGCATTTTGTGCATTTTTCTTTTAAATGATGGGAGAAGCTGGAAATATCACTCTGCAGTTTGGCCTCTGTGTCAGTTCAGAGGCAAAAAAAAAATAGCTGCTGGGATTCCTGTTATTACAAACTTTCTACTTAAAAAAGAGTGGTGAATAATTTGGAAAGCTAGATTTCTCTCTCGCTCCGCTGAGGGGGCAGATGTTTATAAAGAGAAGATATTGCAGCGCAGCAAAGCCAAACGTTCAGGCTCGATCAGAGAGCACAGCCGTTCAAAGATGGTTTGATCTTGTTTAGATTTTGATAAACACGACCAGAATGTGAGCACTCTTTCATATTACAGTATGTCTAAGTGTGTGTGTGTGTGTGTGTGTGTGTGGAGATTATTTTACATGTAAACACAGGACCTGCTGTGCATCACTATTACTGCTTGTGTCAACATGTAAACATTGCACGGCATCAATCTTGCACTCAGCACAAGTGGACAGAGCTATTATGTTAAAAGCCCATTTGCCCAACATATTCCTACCAAAAATGGCCTCTCGCAGTGGGAGGAGTCTCAACCAGCGAGTACTGATAAGCTCATCGATTGATTGATGGTCCCTGGTGATTTATCAATTCATCTCAGTTCCAAATGAGCTGTGAGTGCTTTCCTGCCCCGAGGAAAACAACCACAAAACCGCACAAGCCCCGTAATGAGAATTCGCCAACTTATTTTGAGCCGCACGGCGCCGCGTACGTTCCCCCTTCGAATCTGATCTTTTCTCCTTTTTTTTTTTTTTTTAAGAGAGAGAGGGAGAGGCGCAGTTTGAAATTGAAAATGAAAATTGTTGCACGGTGTTGTGCTGGGAGATTTAGAGAAAGATTCAGTCAGGCAAAGCACCTTACCCGATCACTGTACAAAGTCAATCTCCTCCTCCCGAGGTTTCAGGAAGAGTTTCAGAGCGTCCTTAGGTAGTTAAAAGTGCATCGACTGTGGATGGGCTGGTGGGATGTGTAGATTAATGCAGTGGAAAGCCATCCCTCAAAGTGCTTAGAATAATTAGAGTCAGGCTTCCAACAGAATGGGCATGTCACTGGAGGAAATTGTATTTTTATTTACTGTGTCGGGTCTCCCTTGGCCTCCCTCTCGCTCTGTCTCTGCCTCTCTTCATTTGTACGGCAGTGGCGGCGGCGGCGCTCCGTATTCAGCAGCCGGGCGTTTCTCAAAGTGTCTTAAAGGTGCTGTCAGAGCGTCGTGATGCATCTCCTGGATTTGTACGTCTGCGCATTCCCACACGTGGGCGCGCACCATTTGTATTCCACGCCTGCATTTGCATTCAGGAGTGGATCCGAGTTCTGTAGGTGTGCATAATCACGTGTGTTTCCACAGCTCGCAACCATGTATGTAAATCTGTGGCATTAGCATGTGTTTGAGCCTTGAAGCAGGCCCTTTATATGAGAGCGCGTGGTTTTCATTATGTTTATGTACAGCGGTGGAAAGTAGCCTGCACATGGACAGGGTAAGGGCTGGAGTAACGATTTAAGGTACTCTACTCAGTTCCATTTTATGCTACTTCACTTAATTCACTTTATTTCAGAGGAAAATATTTTTTTACTCAATTCAGTTCAGTTTCATTTATACAGCGCCAAATCACAACAACAGTCTCCTCGAGGCCTTATATTGTAAGGTAGGCTCTACAATAATACATACAGAGAAAAACCCAACAATCATATGACCCCCTATGAGCAAGCACTTCGGCGACAGTGGGAAGGAAAAACTCCCTTTTAACAGGAAGAAACCTCCGGCAGAACCAGGCTCAGGGAGGGGCGGGGCCATCTGCTGTGAATGGTTGGGGTGAGAGAAGGAAGACAGGATAAAGACATGCTGTGGAAGAGAGACAGAGGTTAATAACAGATATGATTCAATGCAGAGAGGTCTGTTAACACATAGTGAGTGAGAAAGGTGACTGTACTCCACTACATGTTTGTGACAACATCAGTTAGTAGCTCACATGCTACAGACCATTGTGTAAGACTACACACACACACACACACACACACACACACACACACATATATATATACACATATATATATACACATATATATATATATGTGTATATATATATGTGTATATATATATATATATACACATATATATATACATATATATATATATATATATATATGTGTGTGTGTGTGTGTAGTCTTATAAATGCTTATAAACGTGATACTGACGTACAACAGACATCGTCCTCTGTGGCGTTCTGTTAGTAAGAAAGGAAGCTGTGGTACATGGATTATGAACTCAAAGAAGACTATTTCCCAGTCCACGTTTCTTTTTATTCTCTAACTGTACCACAGTAGCTTTACACAACTCACAGTTCAAATTAATCCTCTTTTATCTTATACCCGGCCTTCAGTTCATTCACCAACAGAGCAAACCAGCTGTTGTAGCTCGTCTCCCTTTATGGACAAAAAAATACACGCAGCAGTTTGTATTAATAATAAGCTGACGTTATCATATTTGAAACTATGTTCAATATTAATTAATTCATACATGACAGAAAACAAGGGGAAAAAACACCAGTTTCATTGTAATTACACTTCATGTTGTGGTCTGTTCATATGTAACAAAACATAAAATCGCACCTTTTAAAAACAGCCGACTAACTCTTAATTAGGTTCAAGTTAAAGCGTGTTCGGCCTCGCTCATAGCTAATTCACCAACAGTTTGAAACGTAGCACATTAAAGTTGTAACTGTAACGCCTCCAGAGTGAGTTTTATTGCTTATGACCGATTTACAAAACAGTTATTACAGGTAGAGATAATACCTCAGTAAGTACTTTATTATAATGACTAAAAACAAAGCTCGTATCTGCATATTAACGTACATGCATTCTAATTTATTTTGATCACTTTATAATCTATGTAAAAATAATAAAAATCTAATTTTGATGGAAGCTGTGCAGCGTGGCGGCCACAGGTCGCACGCTCCCTTTAACAAACTGCTCACTTTGGAATGATGGCGAGAACAATACAAAACATAAGCTACTACATAAAAACATATCATCAGATTATGACGCATTATGCGCCGTTAAAGCTTTAATTACCTGATGGTAAAGTACTTAAATGAGCTCCACCTGAAACATCTGCAGAATTAACCCGCTGAGACGCAGCCGACCGAGCTGCCCTAGTACGATCCTCCTGAAGTCACGTGCTCCTCAAGGTGATGCTGTGATCTGCAGCACTCGTACCGGCTTTAAAACCCAAAGCAATGGACGGCAAGTAAACAAATCTACTGTAAAATCTGCATCCTCTTTGTCACCAGCTATTTAAATTCTAAATGCAAACTCGCCACCTACGATAATGCCCTTTCTTCCTGAGAAAAAGGATAACTTTCATTTGGAGATGGTGCACTGTATTACCAAAACATGTTAAAACAGCCCATTTTAGCTTCAGGGTTAAACGATGGTTACACATTAAGGCGTCAGTAACAAAGTGTCCACTTTTCTTTTGTGTGCTTTTTAATACAGCGCATTCTTAGATAATGTTCTTATATTGATTTTTTTTTTTTTTTATACATTGTAGTATTGCTGCTGCATGTCTGCTTCCTCCGGCACTGCGTGTGTGTGTGTGTGTGTGTGTGTGTGTGTGTGTGTGTGTGTGTGTGTGTTGGCTTGCACACTAAAGCGTTAAGGCATTCCCCATCTCAGTGCAGTGGACGCTGGCGGACAGCGAGGCGGGCCATTGATAAATTGATCAGAGTGAAATTGTGGAGTAGTGAGACATGCTCTGAATCCCTCCCCCATCGCCACACATCCCACGCGCACACAGACACCTCGGCTCTGGCATCAATTATTGTGGATTGCGTGGTTGACAGAGTGTAAACCAGGTGCCAGCCCTCAATCCAATTAAAGAGATTTAATTGGAGAAAATAAATGGAGTGTGTCCACAAAGTGCTCGCTTACCCACATTTAGTAGATTTTTTTATTTTTTTTGTACCTTTTTCAAAAGCAAGGTTTTGTTTATGAAAGACCGGCTGAATCTAATAAAGCCTCAAGGCTGTTGCTTTTCCCAGACTGCCTTGCTCCACAGGTCAGTAATGCAAACAATCCAATTTCTCCAGTGTGAGAGCTGTACTGGCATGTAGAAATGGGATTATTATCTAAAATGGGCCCAGCAGGTGTTTCTGTGACACAGTGTAATTTAGGGAAGGTGAGTGTTTCCACATGGCCCGTGCTTGAATTCCCAAAGATGCCTTTAAAAAATATCTAACAAATAAGTTGGGAAATCTGCTGCTCTGTCCTGTTAGCAGTTTTGCCAGAGAGCACGCTGTTTCCCGAACTCATTTCCCGGGCATCCCGCGCCTACGAGACGGCAGCCATCACAGTTTGAAGAGTTCGTCGAGCTAAAGAGAGGCGTCTGAATCGGTCAGGTGGAGCTCACGGCGGTCCCAACTTTTCCGCACCGAGCTCTTTCCTATCCAAATTTGTCCCCGGGGATGAGAGAGAGTGTAGCTCGTTCCCGTCGCCAGCCCCCTCCCCGCCACCTCGACTCCTCACAAGGGACAGACATGCATAATTCAGGATTGTTATCTGTCTGCTGCTAACCCCTTTCTTCCCCCATATGCACACACGCACACAGATCTGCAATGAAACAGTCTGACTGCACATCAATGATTCACCAGACAGCACCCCCTACCACGCAACCCCCCTCTCCGTTGAGGGAATCATATGGAGCCGACAGGGACTCCACAGGCATGCAACTTCCTATAATTGGAATTAAAAAAAAGAGGCGAGCGAGGGAAATGCTGCATCAGGGATCTGCGAGAGTGGCATAGGTGTTCAAACAGCCATTCAGCAGTGTCAACCGGCAGATGGGCGACTGGCTGCATGCGCTGGCCCACTCGTTAGCCACCAGCAGAGGAATCAGGAGAGACGTCGAGGCGACGAGGGTTTTAAAGAGGGGGAATGACTTCAGAGTTTGGATTCATCTCTCTGAAGACGACAGATTTTAACTCTGCGAAATGCAGCGGCGGCGGGACTGGAGACGCCTGCCTCCCAGCTTCCCGCTGCGAGCATCGCTGTTTCCCCGAGTTACCCCCGCCTCTTTATCCTCCGACTCCTCTCTCTCACCACACTCACCTTTTCTCTTTCTTAAACATCACAGGAGCAAATCAGCAGACAAGTGATTGTACAAGTTTTCTCAAGCTTTCAAGAATTACCACCATTTCATCATGGATAATCATAGTTAATAACCCTTCTCATTAAGGAGACGAGAATCACGGGTCATTAATATTGTTAATATCTTCTCCCTTTTCCTTCTCTTCTATCCCCCTCTCTCTCTCTGCACGCCAGAGGGAGTGGAAACAAAAGGATGACTAAAAAAGAGCTTAGCGCGACAGTGATTAACCGATCGGGGTAGATGGACTGTGATGAATCAAAGTTATCTCTCAAATCTTAATAACTGGAATTAGCCCCTGATTAGATGAGCTTTGGCTACAGCGGGGAGTAGTCGGCTTTTTCACTTCAAAGAATCCCGCCCATGTAAACCTGTCCCTCCTTCCAGTGCAGAGCAAAGACAAAAAAAAAAGGAGAGCGAAGGATTCAACGAGGCAAATAGGCCAGCGGAAGCTGGAACGATATGCAAATACGACGGGAATCGCAGCAGAGCAAAGGGAATAAAGAGATAACACGAGAGACGCCGTTACACCTGTTCTCCTCCCAGAATTCAGCTGTTTATCTCCCCCTTTTCCTAACATGCTTGGGGTCCACGGGGAGGTGTCAGCGTCTCCGTGACAGGGTCATAATGACAGTGGCGCTCTCCTTCATTTGCATATGTTTGCCATTGTCACAGCGGTCAAGGAATGTCATGTCGAGATTCCTGCATGCTTAAGTAATGGCATTTTGTCCTCACGAGGAACTCTGGCCCCGGTATCATAACCCCTGCCTGTGAGAATGGAAAAAAATTAAAAAAGGTAGTGAATTAACATGACAATCAAACCAACGTTGGCGTTTCTATCCCCACTAGAATCTGGAAAAACGCTCATCTGCAGTCTGAAGAGCAACCCCTGGCGTGACGATTGATTTGCGGGTTTGTATGACCAGAATGACAGAACATCCCGCCGTTCAGTTATCGGTTTTCATTCGGTTCAGGTCTTTCCCTTCGGTGATCAATTGCAATCTCCAAGCAGCTGTTCAGTAATGGAATATGTACGTCGATTTCACTTTGTTCTGACAACTTTAAAAGAACAAAAAAAGAAAAAGTTCTTTGGCGCGTTTCTGACGAGGTCAAACGGGCACACTGTCTGCTCCCCGTTAATAAACGAGTCTAAACACAAAACTTTGACGAATCCCACAAGTTAATCCAAATTTTGACACCCAGTGCGGAGTAATTAGTCCCAGATGTAAATATCTGTTATGCAACAAAAGCGGCAACGGCACTGAAACAGACAATTATCTCCTCTTACGGCGTTGGCAAAACGCTCCGAGTCTAACCATGTGTAACTGATGGCTTTTTCACAGGGCCTCCGGGCTTATTTGGTCCTTTCTCTCTCTTTTTTTATTTATCTGCATTTTTACCACGCAGCGCCCGAGCCCAGACAGCGCCGTGGCTGCGGCAGACAGGTTCATTACATGTCACAGGAGTTCAAAGTGATCCTCTGTCTACTCTGTTTATTAAGTGGCGCTCCGGCGTCTCTGAGGTATAGTAACGCTCGCAGTCGCACCGCTAAGAGCAGTCCCATCTCGGTGCGGGGCTCTGCGTGCGGCGCCACCGCTGCAATGTAATGAAGAAATCAGCAAGGGATTGGGGAAAATGAACTCTCCTTCTAATACCTTCATCCGAGGCCGTGGAGCAAATAAGTGCTCCCAATAACAAGGAAAAATCATGTTAGAGCGGATGAAACATATGTGACACGTGAAAACGATTAAGGCTCTCGGAAAAGCGCGGCAGGAGCGCGCGCAAAATCTAAATTGACTCGGACACGGGGCGAGGAAGCCGAGTGTTTATTTTCGCGAATTGATTTTTGCACAAATGAGATGGAAAAATGGGAAGATGGGAGTTTGCAGGGGAGGAAATGTGAGACAAAACAATAACCCACTCCCCAGCCCATTTGAAATCATAAACCTACTGTAGTTGTGAGGAGGACCAGGGTTTGGCTGTGCTGGGGGTGTGATGTGAATCTGCATTAAATTGGGCTGCTTCTGCAATCTCCCCGCTCGCTCTCTCCCTCACTCTCTCTCCCGCTCGCTGTAATTGGTTGACTTGGGGGAGGGGAATAGCCATTGCACCAAATACGTACCTCATCACGAGAAGCTCTGCTGAAGGTGTTTTGTTGTTGTTGTTGTTGTTTACCTCGTCTTAGCTTCTCCTTTCCAGCACACCTTGGATTCAGTGTGTGGCATGTGGTTGTAATTAACACATGCCGCAGCCTCTGGTGAGTGTTAACAGAGAAACTTGGAGTAAGATCATGTGGCTCATCTAATTAAAATGGACCCAGCTAGACAGCCTTTATTTATGCGCCTTCGAGACAAAATGAATGCCAGTTGCCTGTGGAAATCATCTCAGGCCGTCTTTTCGCCTGCCTGCCTGACTGTCTGCGAGCGGGGCTACAATTAACCGAGCATCAGCAGCAGAGCGGGGGGACGACAAGAGGCTTTCATGCAGCTGGCTGAAAACCACTCAGTGTTTCGTTTGTGTTGCATCAACCGATCGGCCTCCGCCGAGCTGCGTTTCGCTTCTCACGACAAACCGCGCTCGGGTTCGTGCCGTGACGGCCGCGTGGGATTTGTCACAAGTTTGCCACTGTCACCGTGAGCCAGTCATTAAAAGCAAATGAGCATCTTTCTAGAGAGGCATGAGCTTTTAGATGGCACAGGAACCATTTTCAGGCACCGAAAAGCTTTAAGGTTCGCTTTAAAAAATGTTATGTCATCTGTAATCTGACAAAGAAAAGTTGCTTGTGTATGTTTTCCGTGAAGGAATGAGGCAGCAGAGCTGTGTGTTAAGTATTCACGCTGTTTGGGTTATGCAAAAGCGCTGCCGAGCTCTTCATAAATCTACTTGAATTGCTTAATGTATAGAGTGGGGAGGAACATTTCTTGCTTCTTTAGACTATTAGCGTAGTACAGTAGGAAGCGAGTAAAGTAGAAAGGCATCTGCTGAAAAATGATCCAGGCTGTGTGTGACGGAGCTGAAGCCATAAAGCTGCCCACTCCATCACGGCTCCTATCGCTGAGATTGATCAGCCCGCTCCCATTTGAGTGATTTCCCTCCGGATTCAATGCAACGCAATTAGTCGCCCGCCGTATTTTGCCTCCGCGCTGCTCTTTGACCCTCCATCGCACGTATGAGTCAGAGCAGCACTCTGCCGTTATGAGTTCCTCCTAACAGCTCCTGTATTTGCACAGCCCGTCTCCTCTCGGCCTCTCAACACCGTCCCTGCGAGTGCCGCTAAAGAGGATCACGGGTAGCTGGCGAGCGGCCAAGCCCTTGTACCTGCTGAGATGGAATATAGCCTTGACCGTCCACACCGGGGTTAACAGCGAAAGCCTCTCGTCTCTAGCTTTCTGAGCACCGCGCAATGGGATTTTGTGCCAGACTGACAGCCTCGGCGGTGGGCATCGCCATCAGGCCTCCCTCTGACCCCTTTGGCTCCTTATGCTGACTGTAAAAACAAAACTCCGCTCCAGAAGTGATCTCCTTAAGTAAGGGTTTCCAATCCAATTTTACACGAGGAGAGTGCTTAAGATAAGACATAGTGTTTTTTATTGTGCTCTTCAGTAATAGGAGTAGAAAGGGTGAAAGGAGAGATGGGGGAAAGAGGAATGGAAAGGATGGGAGATCGATAAAGGCCGCTCTCTCCGGTTGCCTTTATTCTTCATCGCCGTGCCCGTGGAGATGAGGTTTAGGCGGCTCATGGCTGGAGGCCATGTGGGGAGGGCATTAAAGTGTCGCAAAGGGACCTGGTCTTTTCTCATAAACAGGCCTGCAGGTAGAGAAACACTCACCGGGATCCCGGTCTAACAAGCGCTCATTCGGAGCCATAACGAACAGGAGGGAGAGGGATGTGCTGCGTACCTGCCCGGTTTGTCACGGATGACTTTTCATTAGGCGCCGTGGACGTTTGCCGGGGTCCGCTCGGCCCCAGCCGAAAGGGCGTGCGGTCGCGCTGGGACGAGCACAACTCCCCTGATTTGCGTGGGCCTTTCTTCTTCTCCCAGTTCATTTCCAGTCGAATAACTCGTTTGTCACTTACATCAGAGGAAGGCGAAGATCATACGAGAGCCAGCGCTACTTTGTGTTTCACTAATGAGCCCTGTTCTCTCCGCCTCCTTGCTTTTGCCTTGCTGCCCTTTGAAATGGCAGCGACGTGGTGCTACAGCACTTTAGTAGTTTTCTTTCGCCGATCCCGAGCTCCGGGCTGATGCGCTGTTTGTGTGTCACTTGGCTCCGTCTCAGTCCTTCGCACTTGTTTAAAGCTCAAATGGCAGCAGACCTGACACATATACACTGGCCTGTGTGATCTGTGAATGCAACGATTCAGATTGCGTCCCCAGCTCAGAGGAACACTTTAAGGCAGATGATAGTTTAACAAGTTTAGCGGAACGTGTCGCGGCTAACGCAGCACTAAAGCGCGAGAAAGGGGAAAAAATGTCCCTAAACTTAGGAACTGTCAAGTAAATAACAAACAAGAAACTAAAACCAGAAGCTCCTCTCGCAGAAAGAGTATACTGAACTTTAAAAAAATGTCATGTTGTTAAGGAAGAGTTTTATTTCAGGAGCAGGAGGATCCGCAGCAAATAAGCTGTAGAAATACAGTCAGCACCTGCTGATTAATGCCATAGTCCACACAAAGTGATTTGCCTACATTCAGAATATCACTTTAAGAAACACCGACTTTCCAACTCTTAGGCACTCTGTCATGTTTGTTCCAGCGTAGTTACCTAAACGGTTTAAGCTGAACGTAATTTGTTTCCAGGCTTCCAGGACGCTGCTGCATGTACCACTCTGCTGGATTGGCATCTAATTGTTATTAATGGCAGACAAGAACAACAATATTTTTTTATCTTCAATTTTCTTTTCAGCGTGTAGAGCGTCATTTTTCTTGCTTTATCGATCAACTAATAGTAAATTAAGAGAACCCACCTGTTCACGTGGGGGACCCGAAGGAACGTAGCATCGGGGGGGGGGGGGGGGGGAGTTTGAGTAACGCAGTCAGACCTGTAAGGATTTGCGTTTGCGTGCATCGCCACCATGTTTGACAGATGATGCGGTTTGCTTGGGATAATGAGTGCTTCCTCTCCTTCCTCGTGCTCTTCTTGTTCCCTCGCTCATGCACACATTCAGCTGGAACTATGTTCCTAAACGTTCCCAGTGGACTCCAACCTGAGCTCATCTACATGCATGAAAGCGTCTCTCGACTCTGTCGAGGACACGCCTACTTCCTGGAGAGTCTTCTTGACTTGAGGTTTTTTGGGATTTCGTTCATTTTGCTGACCGCGCTCGTTCATAAGCACCAAACTGTGGCCTCTCTTAAGGTTTCTGCAATCATTGCAATTACTCCGAGTAAAACGCGCACGTCGTACGCAAAAACAAACAAAATGTGATCCGGTGCAAACACCCGATTGGCTGCGATTCAGTGAGTGTGGCGCTGCATTGTAGTGTGGCACAACCTTTTTGCCGCATGCCTCTGCATATTGCTGCAGCCTCTCCTGTGCCAATGCAGGCATCTCATTGAAAACTAATGAGGACTCAGTGTTTTATTCTAACAGCCTAAAGGTGCCACCATATACTGGATTAAAGCACAATGAGGTTTCCTACAAAAGAAAAAACAGGAGCAAAGATTTGTCCTTAAGCCGTGGATCTAATCTTTACACGACGACGCTTTCCCGATCGTGACAGCGGACACTTAAATTGCATTTGGTAAATTCTTAAAAACACAGATCGGGATACAAGTCCCGACAGAAGCTAAAATAAAAGACGGAGCCCAAGCTTTGATCCCTTTAATGACACGGACGGCGTTTGATGTACAAACACAGCACCTCCTTGTTTCCGAGCTTCCTGTCTCTGCCGGACTGTTGACGTGTCGACAGCTTGCACGGGCTGGTTAAAAGGAGGACAGAGGATCTGGTAGTACATTCAGCTGTCATACCAGGAGGTGCATCCTCTTTTTTTCTTTTTTTTAGGTAACCAACCCCATTCTCCTTTAAAATGGGTGCTTAGAAGTTGAAAATTGCCAACATCAAGAGCTTCCTTGAATTAGGATGCCCTGCAATGCAAGTGTGTTATATAATGCCATGACTGGAGGGAGAGGAAAAGTAGAGCACAGGGGTAGAGATTAAAAAACTTTCTGCATAAAAAGAGAGGAGGGAGGAAGAGATGAGCATAAAAGGGAAAGGGGGGAGGGGTGGGGGATCGAGGGAGAGACAGAGATAGAAATATAGCGTAATGAAAAAGAGAAGGGCGGATTAGGTCAGGCAGGAGTGAGGGTTCACTCCTACAGTGGAAGCAGCCTTTGGGCCTGGCAGGCTGCAGGAGGCTGGTCAATCCTTCGGCTCTCTCAAGGCTCCTCTCTTTTTTCATTTAGATAATGGAGCATTTCCTTAATTGGCAGAGCGCAGTTTAGGCCGGGGTTTGTTTGCCAACACGTCAGAGCAGAATTATTTCCACTACATTTACAGCATAGTGTTGCTCGGCTCTCTCATTAAAACCGCAGGCTCCTCCTGCCCAGATAGGGTTGTTTTTTGTTTTTTTTTTTGGAAATCTACAGAAGGAGGCCGAGTAGCAAGGAGGAAGAAAACACATTTATCTACCATCACACCATCCCTAGTCAGCTTGTCAAGAAAGAGACCGAAACTTCTCGATCTGTTTACCGTTATTGTTTTTCTCCAATCATAAAGACTTACTTCTGGTGCTTTTTTGCCTCCTTTCTAACCGAGAGACTTATGCGTCGAGCTCGCATGATCTGTATCTTTAAATTTGATTGAGGGTATTTGCAGGGGGTGTTATTGGATTTCGGCGTTATTGTCTCACCTTTTCCCTCTGTGTTTTTTAATGTTGGGATGGATATCCGCTCCAGCAGCACTGATCTCACCGTTCTGCTCATTAGTCTGGATTCGCAGACCTCGGTGCTTCGTAACAATAAGACACGCACTTCTGTAGTCCAGCCATTACCGAGTTTAACAATGTGCACCAGCCAGAAAAGTCCATTATTTCTGCAGCTCATCATCTCAAGCATCCATACGAGACAAAGGGTCTGTGAAACTGCTTCATTGCAAAGAGCCATCTATCACTTAAGTCAGGAGCAGAGACTACAAAATACACGTGGAACACAGCGCAAACCGAGCAGGAAGCATATGGATGGATCAGAGTTATACAAAGGGCGCGTGCTGCTAGTGACAGGGCTCTGCAACTTGATATATATATGAGTATATCTCCATCGGACTCAGCCGGCTCACCCTTACCTTTGTAAGACTTCACAAACACAGACGTAATCGATTCTTGGTCCAGTTCCTCAGAAATTCTCTTATTAGTTTGTGGTCAGTCGAGAAAACGTAGGCCTACATTTCAGTGTTGCTGCAATTGTTTTATGATCATAGAGTACAACTGTGCAACTGTCTAAAAACTCAAAGTGATAACCTTTATTTGTGGATTTCAGTGCACGAGATTATTCGGTGCAATTTCCTTTTTTTTTTGTCTTTTAAAGATGAAGCATCGACATCCAGGTCTCGACTGTCTTAAAGCACGAGCGTGTTCATTGGGTGTTGAGTAGATGTAGAACATCCATAACATAAGGTTGTTTCTGGGTCTGAAAAATGCCAGAAACCTGCGTTCTTCCCATTTTATTGATATGCAGCAATAAATCAAGTCTGTTTTGAGGTTGGCCAACTGGGTGATTCACAAGTAGCTACTGTACCAGAGCGCAGAGTTCGTGGTTTCTCAGTCAGATCCACTCATAGCTTGTGATGTCCAGTTTCAAAAAACTAAGACCAACAGAAGAAATGCTCAGAAAACAGTAGGCAACACCTTAGATTACGTTCAGTGACTAAGACTGTAAGTACCCTGTATCAAAAACTGAATTTCAAGGTATTTTATTTAAAATTACATATTTGTGTCGCCATCCTTAAAGGCAGGTGCACCAGAGGGTAACAAGTCAGATTTCTACAGGAGAGAAAGAAAGTCCTGTCAGCAGTTTGTTAGTAAATTTAAGTGTCGCCTGAGGGGAAGGAGGCACAGTTATACTGTTAGTGATTTTAAGTACTGTGTAATGTGTCTGCAATTTTGCAGAAAAACAAACAATACTATAACAGTACTACCTTACATGTAAAGTATACTGTACTCTTCAGACGCTGTTTTTCAAAGTTATGTTCGAACAGTGACTGTAAAAGAAAAGAAACTTCCACCTGGCTCATAATTATGAGGTCACATACTGTAGGCCTGCAAGTATTTATAGTATTTATTTTTGTATTGTAAGCTGGTAAAGGAGAACGGTCACATTTATATTAGTCAAATAAAGCTTTGGTCGTGCACATTATCATGAAGAAAATTAAATAAAGATATAAAAATCTGCCCTAAAGAGTAAAGCCAACGTACGTAAAACTACATAAAATTACTTACAACATATTTATTTCTTCTTTTACTGTAAAATTCTGACTCGGTGTCTGATTTTAGCATCAATATCTTTCAGTATTGGTATAGGTAATAATTTTATTGCATTTTCAAATAAAATACTTTGAAATTCTATTTAATTACAGGGAATCACACCCTTAGTCCTGGGCTGTGATACAAGTATTACCAAACAGTAAAACAGTCGGCGCCACGGGTAACTACATCCATCTTTTATCTACAGTTTATGAAAAACACTACTGACAGAGACATGTCTGTACTGACTAAAAGTACAAAAAGGTGCAAACAAATCCTTGTTCACATTGTTTTTCTCTGCTCACGGTTTTTCGTAATTTAAAGAAGATTTCTGCAGATTTATTCCGTTTATTTAGCCAGAGGCCGTGCAAGCCTCGAAAATAAAACTGGCTGAATCTGAAATTTCAAGGCGGCAGAAACAGAATTAGAGAAAAGTAATCTTTCTAAAACTCTTTAAAAAAGTCCACACGATAACCGGAGACAGAAACAAAGACGGGGGTGGCGAAGAGCAGGAGAGCTCATAAAGCAAAAAGTATGAAAGTGGAGCTTGGAGAGGGAGCAGCTGCTGGTTTAACAGACCTGTCATTGAAATCAAAGGCCCTAATCAAAATTTTATCAATTAATTGATCTTTCCTCCTGTGCTTTGCCACAAGTGCAATTGAGATTCCCCATGACTCTTGCCCCTCCAACAGCAAGCCATGCTCTACAACATAAACTGTGTTCATTAGAGAAGATCAAGGATTTCTCTAATATGAGCTGAGATGTGATATGATGGCTGTTTCCCCCCGACTTAGTTGGTGTGCAGGACATCTCTCCCTGGTTGCCTTCCATATCACACCAGGGATCTTTGCGCTTCTTTCATGCTGGTTTTACAAGTCAAACAACCTACTTTAAGTTTAATTTTAACCGTAGTTCTAACACCCGCCTCCTGCTGTGCGTTTTCCACAGGGTAACCAAGAGGCCACCAACCCCCCAGAAGCGATGGCCCAGCCGTACACCCCAGCCCAGTACCCGCCTCCCCCACAGAATGGCATTCCCGCAGAGTTTGCGGCACCTCACCCGCTCCCGACGCAGGACTACACCGGGCAGAGCCGGGTGCCCGAGCACGCCATGACCCTCTACACGCCCACACAGACGCACAGCGAGCCGGCCGGCACTGACAACAGCACGCCCGCCACCACGACCGCACCGGTCAGTGTCCTTCACCACCTGCAAACACTGTTCTCAACACGCTGTCAGCAAGTAAAATATCTTCATATTATCTTTTTTATCCGTATTATTATAACGTTACAAATGTCCGACTGTTCTTCCCGTGACTGGTTTCTTCCGTCTGCTTACCAGTGTGAGCTTAGCCAAATGCTGTGATTTCTCTCGACTCATTTCCTCTCCCTTGTTTCACTGAGAAGTGAGCCTGTTGTTTAATATTCAGTCAATATTTACATGATCTGTCCTTGCCTATAACTCTCCAGTTCTGCCCTCTTTGTATATTGACAGAAAAGTCTGTGTGCATGCAGGAAACTTTTTCAACAGATCCCAAATCACAGCATGTAAAGTCTTCAAACTTTTCGGCTCCAGTATAAAAACATTTTGGAAGTAAATGTGGCCTTGACAAGCACGATTCAAATAACTGGAACCAAATAACATGTAACGTACGGAAAACTGAGGAAAAACTGGTGCAGTTTGGAGCATAAACTCTCATTCAGAAGCACGACCCCTTAAATCGCTGCAAATTAAACCCCATGTTTGACAGAAGAATAGTACAGCGGCAGTAAATCAGAAGTCAAACCTAAGAAATGGTCAAAACAAGATTGTAAAAATTGTTCAAAGCTTAAAAAACATCAGTCCAAACATCTCACAAATAATTAGGTCACTGGCAAGAAGTCAGCAGCATGACTGGATACATAAAAAGTATCCTAGAGAGGCTCAGTCTTTAGAAGTGAAGAAGGGGAAGATGATAATGTATCTCAGGAAAATGCTGCAAAGAATTTGGCAATTTCGTTCTGTTATGTACCATGGATGATGAAAAGATTAAGAGCATCAAGAGAGATCTCTGTACGCAAGGGACGAGGCTGAAAACAATTTCATTTTCAATATTGTAATCTGCAATCTGCATTATAAACACATCTGATTCTGAGGTGCAAATCACTGCATGGGCTCAGGGGCACTCTGTGAATACAGCGCGGTGCTGCGGCCATAAATCCAAAAGTCTACCATGCAGGGGAAACATGGTGGTACTGTAACAGCAGCAGAAGTACATATTAACATCATATATCACACACACATGTTATGTGCATTTCTGGATTTGTTGATAAAAAGATCTCCCTTCCTCAACCGATCAAATAACTTCTACACTGGCTTCTTCTCTTTATTATAACGTGTGCTAAAGTGGTTCTTAGTGCAGGATTTGCATTGCCTTCATTACTGTCAGTGATTGTGATTGAATATTTCCTAAAGTTAGGAGTATAAAGTGTACAAAGGAAGCTGCTATTGTGCAAACAAATGGGTTTTATTCTGCTGAAGCACACGTAACACTGAGTGGGTGTGTTAACAGTAAATTTGTGGTTTGTACTAAGAAAATGATTTCATCTGTTGTATGAGCAGCTGATGAGCTCAGAAATGAAACTCACAACCCTAAAAGCTGCAGTTCTCCAAATGACCACTTGAGGCTGGCTCATGAAATATATGCATAATAAAAGATGGAGCTAAGCTTACCAATAGGGATGGGTATCATTTAGGTTTCATCCGAGACCGGTGCCAAACCGGTACTTTTGAAACGGTGCCGGTGCTTAAAGAATGGAGAACACAAAATTGGTCCAAAAACCTCTCATGTTCAGCTGTTTTTTTTGTAAAATGATAACAATGTTAGCCTTTTCTGCAGCTATGGGGCATATATGGTATCACTCTTGGCTGGAAGCAGTGCTTAAACAATGGAAAAACACAAACTTTGTCCTAAACCTCTCATGTTTAGCTGTTTTCCACTTTTTCTTTGGTCATTTTAGCCTTTTTGGCCAGGGTGCAGGGAGTATCTGCCATCAAACAAGAAGACAGCCACATGTAGCTATGATGGTGTTTGCTAGTTCACCTTACATGCATTAATGTAATAACGTGGTTAGCCTACTCAACGTAAATTACACACGAACAACATTAAGCTACTCACGCAGAGAAGAACGGCTGCTGCTGCATCATCATCCTCATCATTTCTGCTACACTGGCAGGGCTAGGGGCCAGGACTCTCCTCTTCGGGTTTTTGGGGGATGTTGCATAACAGGCAACCCACCCGCAGTAGATGTGCTCGGTGTGAGGTCTCGCAGCAAGCTATCAAATATGGTGCATTTCTCGGCTTTTAAAAAAAACGCTATGCGTCGCCAGATTCGAGGTGTTACCTCCTTTGACAGTATCACAGTATCAGCTTAAAGCACTTGTTGCTGCTGAGTTTGCATCTTTTGCTGTGAAGTACAGCCAGACTTTGACCGCTTCACCTTGGACATTTTTAATCTGTAGCTCTGCTCTAAAAGAACGTACGTACCTGGACCCGCCTACTATCCTTGGAAACGTAAAATGATTGGCTAGAATTCAAAGTGTATGACATCTCAGGAAAAAAAAGCACCGAAATGTGCGCTGCTTTTCGGTCTGGTTACTACCGTTTATGTCAGAACCGGTACCCATCCCTACTCACCATAATTAGAAAACAAAACTAATTTGACCAAAATGAGTTCCTGAATCTATAAAATCTGCAGGAGAGTGTTCACAGAGGTCACGAGAGAAAGCAGCTTCCAGTAGATGTTAGTAGGTCTACATACGCTTCAGTGTTAAAATACCCAACTTTAGACTGTTATTGCTTGCTTTTTAGGTCTGTCTAAGACGTCTGCAGTCCAGTTTTAGTGTGAGGACTTATAGTATTAGTCTGTTATTTGGACTTATCAGCAACTGCGTGTTTGGTTGACTAATACTGTTTTGGAAAGCAGGCTGGTGACTAAACTCGCTTGCTTTCTCATATAACTACATGAATTTGTCCAGTTATCATAATATCCTGTTCAAAAAAAAGTATGTATAGCAAAAAAAGCCAGCCCAGAATGAACCACATGTGAGATTATCACTGCTACACCCATGTTTTGTATACTGTCTATGAGCTGAATGCACCAGAATCCTGTAATTACCCATTCTGGCCACAGAGGTCACTGTTTCTACTGTTCAGAAAAAGCTGCATATTCTTACTTTAACATGCAAATCTGGCCTATTTTTGTTATTGTAACATATTTGCATTTTTCAAAAGCCTTAATTAACTTTTTCTCTCTCTTATGTTTACATAAGTAGTAAGTGAAATTTTTGGCCCCAACCCTTGTTGCCCATTTTTTTAGGTCATTTTTCTTCCCCCCCTCTTTTTTCAGACACTAATTTGAATGTTTCCTGCATCACAGACACAAAAACAGCCCGTGTTATTAAAAGGTGAGGGTTAACAGTGAGAGTCGCACGGCTGCACATTCATGTGCAGCAGCAGCAGCAGGCTTTCATGTTCAGGCCAAGCTCGGCGCCTGACGATGGAGGCGAATTTGACTGAGAATGCGCTGCTAAAATGAAAGCGCATATCTGAAGAACCATTAGGGGGCTCCCAGAAAAACATGTCAACCTGAGCTGTTTTATTTATTTCCGTGAAGGAGATTTGACATGCTTTCGACATGAATGATTCAGGCTCTCTGAAAGGAGGACACGCCCTCCCCCACTTGTCTTCTTCTCCCTCCGTTAAAGGAGCAAAAGAAAGAGATGCACTTTTCTCCAGCAGCCAAAACCAACAGCTGCTTAGTGAAATCAGCTAATTATCTGTAACTACACCCGGGCGTTTGAGATTTTTCTTTCGAACATAAGACACCGTCGTCTGTGCCAGGACATGATAATGCTCCTGTTTTCACTCCATCATGAGAGTGCATGCCTCTAAAGCGTTGGCACTCGAAGGAGAAAACAAACCTCTGGCAACGGCTTGTGAGAGAAATTCTAAATTATATAGCATACACTTCGTTCTTGTGCGCTTACATAAAATGCCTTGACCTGAGATTTACCTTCACATGGGGTAGATGCAGATAAAAGGGAGAACGCTTAGCTTCGAACTTAAGAGGCGCGTCTAGAAAGACGGATAGTGCCGGCAGAGATGAAAAAAGCGGGAGCTGCGTACCTCTTTTTCTCCTTTAGTATGAAAACACCTGCTGCTAGAGGTCAGCGTGAGGCCACAGCCCTGCTGAGAGGCATCGGGGTCGCTCATGAAGAGCACCTTTAATAACTCGATTTTTCCCAGCCTCACAATTACGGCGCAGCCATGAATATTTGGGGGCAGAAAAGTGCTTATACAGCATAAGCAGGGCGATAGCACTGCACGTCGTATCATCATCGGCCTGTAATGTGGCAATGTTTGATTTGAAGATTTGTGCGACGCACTCGGACCGCTCTGTGGTTATGCGCTGCACTTACAGTAATGGCTGGGACACGAGAATTTAAAGTGAGGAGAGACTTGGCAGGAGGTTTAGTCTCCTCCTCCTCCTCCTTCCCACCACTCCCCTCCGCTCTCTATCGCTCGCCGTCTCCACTCTCTCTCCATTTCGCATTTGATTTCATTTCATCTGTTCACCCGCTGTGAAGAGAGCCCAGTGATGGTGGCCATGGAGAGATGAGAGCTCGCCTCATCTTCCTTCATGTTCTCCCCTTCTCGCGCGATCTTCATTCTCTCCATCCACGCTCTCCTCACTTCCACCCGTCTTTTCTCCGAGATTAGTGGGGTGTAAACAGAGAGTCTAATCCCCGGGGCTGGTGGGGTAGTGTCGCCCACCGCTGCGTTCCCCAGCTTTAATGACAGACCCAGCCTGTTTGCTGTGGGTGTCACAGACGGGCCCGGGCGCCTTTGATTAGGGCACCCTGCAGAAACACAGATTGAGGGAGCAGATCAGCTACTCGCTGCGAATCTCCCCCCTAAGTTCCTCCTCCCTTGACTCGACTCTGCTGCGCTCAGCTCCTCTACCCCACGACGATGCTTTACTCTGCACATCTTCTCGACTTAAAGACTTAAAAAGAGTCAAGAGAGAGAAAATTCAGTGAAACGTATGGATTCTGTGCGAATTCCCTGCAGAGAACGGAGAGTGTGTATGTTTTAATGAGGCAGGGGGACTGTCTCCACTTCTTTCTCTCTGCTTCTGTGTCTCCAGTCCACCGTCTATACTGGGAAGGTGGCGTTGTCCAGAGTCAGACCTCTGGGACCTCGCTCTGTGCCATGTTCAAACAAGCTGACTTGAAAGCAGTCGACTTGAGGAAGAGAGGCAGCCCCCAACTTTCTCCAAATCCTTAGAGATGAGGGTAGCAGAGGGCTGCCAAGGAGCTCTGCTCGAGCAAAAAAAAAAAAACTGAGCTCGTTATCTGGCTCAGTTCAAATAGTCTGAGGTTTGGTTGAATTTCATGAGTAATCATTCTCTTTTCAGATAACAAATTAAGGCAGTGGCGTTAGGGCAGCACTCAATTCCAGATTTTTCACAGCCCGTGTCAGCGGCACGAAGACTTTCCAAAGGGTATTCTGGGGGACTGTGATAACATAGACGCGCACACAAACACACAGGGGCATGCAGAAAACATGGGCGAGCACATGCAAACACTTATACAGCCGTGCACGCACACACGCTCATCTCTCACAAGCTGTGTTTAAGGGATCGAGACACCACCAGGGTGTAGCTTTCAGAGACACTGCTGATGGCAGCATGTAGGCCGCCATTAAAAGGGGATGACTGTGTTATCTGTAAGTGGGAGGAGTCGCTTACTTCCCCCTGGTGTAAATTCCCTTTTCAAAGATATCCTCAGTGTTCCCTAAAATAAATACTCTCCTGGATCGTTTAAAGGATGAGGATGCTGTTATTCTATTATCGTCAGCAAACGGGTGAATCCCACGAAAAGGCCAAAACTGACAGCACGATAGCCCGTCTCTCAAAGCTTGCTGCCCGAACCCTCTCAAGACGCAACTCACAGAAACGGCGCTCACAAATATAGAGGCTCGGTAATGTCCCGAAACATCTGGGCGCCGTAGTTTTTAGCAATTGTGAGATAAACAACGCATTTGTCGGGGACTATTTTCAGCTGTGCATTAATGCGGAGTCGGGTCTCTAGTGAGTCTTTAGAGCAGCAAGAGTTCCCAGCTACAGTACATAGTGTGTCCTTTATAATGAAGATGCACGTCAGCCGGTCCGACGCAGAGGTTCACTGGTGTGTTTTTAAAAGTTTTCAGAACAATAAGATGTGTCGAGTCACAGAGTTGTGCACAAAACCAACACGACGCACGTCACGAACGTGAAGGAGACCTTGTGACGCTGTCGAAGTGTCGGTCTAATTAATCGAGACCACATGCAGAAATAACCTTTAAGAGAACGTAGATGTCCTTTTCAAAATCTAAATAGATTGAAATATGAGCATGTGTTGCCACCACAATCATCGCCCAGACGGTGTCCAGAAAATGGGCTTCCTCTCAGCTAATTAGAGGCACTGAACTGGACCTCTCGACTGCGTCTGTGCTGTTGTTGCCTTTTGGAGCATTTTAATGGAATTATCTGACAAATAATTTGGCCCGTTGTGTGGTTAATGCACCAGATGGTCCAAGAAGTCTGTGCTCCAATTTTGGTGACTATAGTGTTTTAGTACCCTTTTTTAGCTTGTTACTTAACACGCTAAAAGCAGATATCTCTGTCTGTGCGATGCACCTGTACAGTTAATGAATGCAGCTTGTCACATTAGCTCGCTAGCCTTCGCTGATAACTTGGCACTTCACCCGTGGGTCTAAATGTGGCTTCTGGCTCAAGAAAAGCGAGATGGAAGCGGCCAAAACACTAATGTCCGGGCTTTAAAATGCAGATTCCATAACGTAGTGGGTGACATCACACCGGCAGCATCTGTCTTGTGTGTGTGGTTTTCATACCGGCTGCCACGAGGGCATTACACGTGCGTCATCGATATTTTCCTTGGCCTCAAGTGCAGTGATACAGTTTGGATTAGCTGTCAAACCCGATGCAAGTGAGCCCAACCCTAAATGTAAAATTTATCCCCACTGATGCTTCTTACCAACCAAAACATACCTCAGAGCTGAAGTGGGCTTTTGATTCTGCAGAGTTAGTTGAGAGAGGAGACTTTCACGTTTCTGAGCTTTATTAGCGCCGAAACGGCCTATCGCAAAAGACAATCTATTGGTCTCGGTGTTGCCGGCGTGCTGAAAATGACTCCTCCATCTCGGACTTGTTTATATGAATCGAAGGGAGATGGTGGTGGGGGCTGATCCTCCACTCCACACTTAACTCCCTGCTCTCTCAGGTGATGGAAAGGTTATATTTGCAGCTTCTTTAGAAAAAGAAAACAAACGGCGAAGGACTGGAAAAGGAAAATAATGAATTAAACCTCTGGCATTATAATTCTTGAGAGCGAAGACTCAGAAACCCCCCACCCCAGCTCCTATTTAATCGGATGTAATCTACCTGCTTGGCAGCATTCCAATCAGATAGTTTCAATTATGCTCTTGTAATGCCACTCTGCGAGGAGGGGGAAAGTGCTGAGCAGAGCACTTTGCAGGCGATTTGCAAATAACAGCAAGGGAGTCTTTTAGAGAAATGACTGAACAGGAAGCCGGAGAGTTGCCGGAGTTGACAACTCTCTCACTCTTAGGTTTGCTGGCTTTGGCGGTGACGGCATGTTTTGCATCCCGCCGCCTCCTGCCCGTGACAGCAGCTGTCGGGACAGTAAAGCGCCGCTGAAGGTGGCCTCCTATGGTAATACGGAAGTAATTATTTTCCACTGCTGCACCAGCGTCTCACAACCAGGCAGGTCGGAGCCTCGGGAGCAACGTGCAGAGGCAGCCGTCGCGGATCGCGGTGACACTCGGAGTTACTGAGCTAGCAGGACGCGGTCCGAGGCGCTCGGGAGTCGGCGTTCAGTATTTGTGTTCTCCATATGTGTACTTGCCCCCGGTGTCGGGGTGTGCCGCTGGCCTGTCAGAGCGTCGAGCCAAAGTTAATCTGGATGTCTGCAAACACGCGACTGTGCCTGCCGTGATAAAAAGCCGGGCGGAGGAGCTGGAGGACAGCGGTGCTCTGTAGTCTGGCAACATACGCTAAAGGTCGATAGTGTCATGTGTGACCGATGAAACAGATTGACCCGCGGGGCTGTGGTACCTTGTCACCCTCCACGGTCCCGGCATCTGTCTGCAATGTGTCACCCCCGGGGCCCAACATGGCTACTCAGGCTATTAACCTCCAGCGCGCGAGGACACGGCAGAGTTAAGACCCGTCCACCCGTCTCTCTCTGTCACAAATCCACTCCTTAGTAGCCGGCCGGCCGACCGAGTGCATTTCCCGCCTCTCGCGTCCTCTATCACTTGTTAACCTCTGGTCAGAGCAGGCGGGACTTAGGAAGCCGCCGCCACGAGTGCGCCCTACCTGTACGGCTGCAGGGGAAGACAAAGCGGGACCTTGAATCAAACAACTGTCACTGCTAACAATGTATGTCACCGTCTCGGAATGGGCCATAAAAACCAAATAAATGACGGCCATTACAGTGGAGATTGTGATTATGATAATGAGAATAATAAAGGCGATCATCATTACGATCATGATGATAATGATAATACTGTGATGATGAATTATAATGAATAAATCCCTACCCCATTTCCTAAATGGTGGGAAATGTATCACTACGAGAGGCCTGCAGCCATCTGACAGCCTCGGAGCGGCGTGAGGGTTATCGGCGTGTGCGTGCGTGTCATTCGAACCGCTTGTACTCTGGCTACGGCCTACTCTCTTTTCACGCCTGTATCAGTACAAGATTGCATCCGTGTATGTGACTTCCCAGTCAGAGCATAGTGTGTGTGTGTCATGCTCAGAGAGCACTTCCCAGGAGACCTGGCAGTTTACATATCACATTCAAACAGCTTTTGTTCTCGATATCTGCCACTTCCACTCTCTCGTTGCTCGTTCTCCCCTCTCCTCTCTCGCCGTTTCTTTATTTAGTATCTTCCCAGAGGCTCTGGCTCTAAATCAGCCTTCGTTTTATTGTTTGTTTTTTTTTAATATGCTTGCTTTTGAGAAATGGACACTGTCTCTAACACACAAAAAAACCACAGCATTTATCTTTTCTTGATGAGTGACCTCTTGTGGTCATGAGAGCAATTACTTTTCCTCTCTGAGAGACAAATAGGAATTGTGCAGTGCTGCTTCACACTAAAACTTTATTTGAAATTGTAGTGAATGGCTTGTAGTTCACTTCTTGTCGCTCACTAACAGTCGGCACTTTCCAGAGTTGAAGTATAGAAATGCCAACACCTACGACGCTGTGTGTGTTTGTGTGTGACCCTTTATTACCAGCGTGTTTCATATGACGCCAGTGCATGCAGACCCCCCCATGTGTACCTCACCTGTTTACCATGCAGATCACTGTCACCAGAAGAACGAGATCATTCGTGTTTATTTTGCTTAATATATACTTTATTTATTGTTTGTGCTTTCTGGTGCAAATGAATAAACACAACTTTGTTCATGTGCCCAGTTAGTGTGAGGTGATAGAGTTTAGTGTAGGTTTCCTGGTGCAGTGATATCGTACCACTGTCACAACCCCAGGACGTCACTGCACCTCTGCTGTTTGCTGAACAGCTGGCACTTCTATTTTTTATGCTAAGCTAACCTGGATTCTGTTTAATGGCCAGCAGGAAGCGACTCACCTTTCGACAAAAAGATGTCAGACTTTACAGAATCGATGAGAAAATGCTGATTTGACTTGTGATTTATTCTCTGCATAATTAACCCCTAATTTTATTTTTGTCATTTCATAGCCTGATGGTCATTTTGTAAATGATGGCTCCATTTAGAGTAAAACAGAACATAAAGCAGAGTAGGCTTTAAAAGCAGGACTGGGCTATTTATTTTCCCAAGAGGCCGCATGAGAAATTGGGACTCTCGTGGAGGGCCACACCAATAAGCTGAACTCAGTTCTGCTCACTATTAATTTTCCCTCTTTGCAAACTCATCGGTGCGACGCTCCACAAGAGTCCCAGTTCCTCATGTGGCCTCTCGGGAAAATACAGTTCCCAACCCTGCCTTCAAGCACGACTTTAAACACATCGGTTGGTTTGTGTTTCAGCTACAGAAACATCAAGATGTTACCTTTAAAATCAGGCCTTACAGTTCTTCTATGATGGGTTGTTTTTTATTTAATATGCAAAGTCATTGAATATTCCACAGAAAGAGGATCCATCCTTAGGTTGCACGCATCCCAGTGGATGTCAACATTTCTAAATCTCAAACCAAATGTTTTAAAACAGGAATCCACTCAAAAATGGCATATGTAAAAAACAAACCAACAACAGCTAACATCCATTTTTTATATGCAGTCTATGCTTCTGGCTCCAGCTCGATACTTGCTGCTCATATACTGATGCTGTTTGTTACCATCTAAAACGAATATTTTGATAGTTTTAGCCAAATGTTTAGTGGCTTAAACTTTAACCACAGAGCGAGCAGGTCAGAAACCACTCATTTGATCAATTTGCATAAAACACATTTTCAGAAAACACTTACCGGCAACCTGTTGACCAAATACAAAGACGGACCGATGTCAGAGCAGTGCATACGAAGGGAGGATAAGCTGAGCAGTTAACCAATGAGGTTTCGTCCATAGAAAATAAAACTGCCTCAAATACGAGGTCCATCTAAACAGACAAGCCACCAGCACCCTCGGTGAAATTCATCACGGGTGTCACAGAAAGAAACAAGTGGAATTTGTCACTGACATCAGACACGTCATTTATATAGAAATGTCAGCGCAGCATTCGCATAATGATGGAAACAACAACGCTGAGGGCTTTGGGCCTCGCACTCTGATGGCTGTGTGCAAACGTCACCAATAATGTGTCTTTAGTCTAGACATGTCAGGGCTCTGTGGGATCTATATCCACGCCTTTTTGTCAGCGCCTTCAATCTTCCCAGTTGCTCAAGAGCTAAGTGCAAGAGATTAATAAGTGGATTTGTAATGCACAACCTCAGGTTTGACACTATAAGTCATAGGCTGTTTATCGCTTTGGCTTTCTCGCCCGATTGAAAAATAGCAGACGCCGAGGAAGTCAGTCAGCCAGGCCTCCCACCCCGCCCCGTACCCTGCCACCCTCCTGTTTCAACCCCCTCTTCTCCTATACTTCATGACCAGGAGGTACAGTATACTGTAGCAGCTAATGAGCAGCTTGTGTCTTTCCTCTGTTTGTTTCCCTCTGGCAGACAGATGATGTGACGCAAACAGAGGGCTCTCAGCAGCTCCAGCTCCAGCACTCAGACTCTTCAGAGAAGCAGCAGCCCAAAAGGTTACATGTCTCCAACATTCCCTTCCGCTTCCGGGACCCTGACCTAAGGCAAATGTTTGGGGTGAGTACCTCGGAGAAAAATTTCAAAATATCACACCTTGGCTCTGCCGTTGCCTCGTTTCCATCCAGAACTTTGAATCCCAGGAGCTTTTTCCAAGGAACTAAAATGTTTTTGCTTCCCCCCCCCAAGTTACATAAATGACTTTCTCGCTGCTTTTATCTTATTGTGGGGGTTATATTACTTAAACCATATCTTCATTGTTACTGGGATGTGATCAGATTAATTCTTGTTGCTTCTGGATTTCTTTTTAATTCAGTGGGAAGTGTAACTATAAAGCACAAAGGCATGAACATCATTGGTCTGTTGGGCATCTTTGTAAACATGTTGCATGTTTATGCTGCACCAACATGATGGAGCCACATTAGAAGTCTCTGTCTCTCTCCTCTGCTCCGTGTTTGGGTCCAAGCTGCAGATCTGCATTTCTTTCGGATGGCAGAGCCGAGCTGCAGTACACACACACACACACACACAGCAGAGCAGCCACATTAAATAGATTAAAGCCCTTCAGTTACATGCACGTGTAATACAGCAATACTTCACTTTTCTGCACGTTTGCTTTGAAACAATCAGAAGATGCCGTTTTATTTTCCTGATGCCACGCTCCGTCTTGCTCGACCACAGATGACGGGATGAGTCTTAACGTTACATGAAATATCTGTGGTTTAACTTATTTTATTACATTGTAATTAAATCTCAAGGTGTTTCATATTGTAAGTTAAAAGTCCGACAATATTAGAGAGACAGAGAACACCAACGATCTGATAACCCGCTCAGAGCAAGTATGTGGCGACAGTAGGGAGGAAGAAGTTCTTTTTAAACAGGAAGAGACCTCCGGCAGAGCCGAGCTCTGGGCAGCTATAGCTGTGACTGGTTGGGGGTTGTTTTGGGGTTTTTTTTCATGCTTTTGCCAAAACTGGGGGATACTACATATAATAACTAGCAGGACACTTGCACCAATCAGAATGCTCGGTGTCCACTTGTGCAAGTTGGGACATCTTTAAAAATAGTTTCCCTGCAAGAAAAACTAATCAAAAATCTGGCACTTGAAGAAGGTTCCTGTTGTATTAGTGTATGTACTGTTTATTGCAATGTGAAGAACGATCCTACAACAAAGCCTGAAACACACAGGCTCACTCGGGTAACCAAACCGACAGCAAAGTTTCTGCAGAATATATGAAAAACATTGTATTTGGATGTAAAGTTAAAGGTCAGCACTCGAGAATCTGACATGCTAGCAGTTGTTGTTCTTGAGCGGTCCCACCTCACCCTAATTAAAGAGCGCATCCTCTAAAGTCAGAGCAAATTATTATATCTTTATTAAAGTGAGTATGAAGCTTCTGGGAAAACAATCTAAACCACACAACAGGACGTGTATTTAATGAGCAAAGCCAGCGCTTAAACTGTCATCTAGTTAATGCATTGATTACTACATTGTCAGAAGGAGGAGTGTCTTCTGAGTTTTTAAAAGCAAACAGCTCAATCAGTCCCAATCAGGTGCTGAACTCATCGCTGCACTGCAGGTTGGGCACTGGGGAGAAGTTAGAGGAGCCCGGTGCGGTAATGATTTTACTCTTCATCTTTGTCTGCTCTCCCAGAGAGCTGCGGCTCGCTTTGTCGGGCTTTTTTTAGGCTACCGTGTCCCCTGAACAACTGACGTGAGGGTAATTTTAATCGTAAAATATGAGGACAAATACAAAGAAAATGGGGGGGAAACAGATTTAACTTTAATTTCTGTTTCTGTTTTGTTCTCGTATATCAGAGCGTATACAATGGGTAGTCTCCACAGGTCATTAAACAGTCTTATTTTCTAGAAGTTACACACAGAACGGTCAGCTGCTGACAAATGCAATGAGATTACATATCAACATACGAGAGGTCTATGGAACTCCAAAGTGTTCAAAATGAAATAAATAAATAGGTCAAGATGAAATAAATAACTATGTGAATAAATAAGACACAGATATGTAATGTGAGAATGATATTGTGAAATAATGGAACACATTTTGAAAACAATGCTCATTATTGTGAAATATATTACATTCTGCTATATAAATTTACTTATTATTGTGAAATATTATTTCATGGTCATTATTTTTCACAATAACAGAGATTATTCCTGAGGCATTTTATTTATTTCCAGCCGTTTTTAGTCCAAAATGACCTTTTTTCAAAGTCAGTCTTTATTTCAAAATCCCGTTTTTCCCGATGGTCTATTTATTTCATAATGCGACTTTTCAGCAGAATGACTTTGTCTGTCAATCAATGTAAGTGGGCTGGACCTTTGCACCTATTGGCTGATCGTTTACCATCGACTAGTTTTCCTGGATACCGGCTCCGCGGACGGCTACTGCAGCTAGCAACAGCGTGCTAGGTCAAAAGTCACGGAGGATGGCGGACTGGTGTGAACTTCAGCCAGTTCTGCTCATTTAAGCAAATCAGATAGAGAGGGATCATTTACCTGTAGATACTGTTTTGAGTCGTTTAGATGTTTCTGAAATGCTTGGGATGATAATTGCTCTTCAAGATGTTCGCATCGATGACAGCATTGTCAAAGGTTTAAGATCAATTCAGCACCGTGTTCGTTTGGAATACGCCGAGGAAGAACAGTCTTCAAATGTTGGCCGTCCACGTCTAGAAATCCCGGTGCAGCACTCAGGACTTTAGTGCTGTCCGGGATAACCGTCGGGGTAATTGCCGATACATTTTCTGTGTCTCCGAGCACAATTAGGAGGAAAATGACGGAGGATGGTCTAAGGTAAGTTTATGCTGTAATTGAGCACCTGTGTGATTCTGTACACAGCATTGTTTAGGTGTTGACCTTAATTATGACATTTGACAATGAATTATTATCGCTTACTTTTTTATGTTACTGTCTAAACTAAGTGGGGCAGCTACGGCTAAAGCTATCGGCGCCATCTCGGCGTTGAGACACGTTTAGCAGTGTTAACTCGGAGACTGGGGTCAGTGGAGCCTGTAGGAACCTTTTACACAGAGAGTAGACCCACCAGCTTTCCACAGTCTACTTACTTATCACATCTTGTTAGACAGCAGGGTCATTAGTGCTTTAAATAGTACATAGTTGAATGTTTCATTGCTGTTTGCAGTTGATTGTTCTCTGATAACGCATAACAAGGTTGATGTTAAATAGCGAGTTTATTGAAATGGTTTTGTCTATTTCAGCAGCATTATAGATATACTTTCTCTGGTGTCTTCGGTAAAGCTAAAACAAGAATACATTTACATCCTTGGTTCTTTCAGCATTAATTGGAAAACTTGAGATTTGCTGTGCGCCTCCCAAGCCATTCTCTTTTATCCCACCTGTCAGGTATAGATGGCAATACTTTAAACAAAGTTAAATTTGTTATACCTGAAGAGAACCAATCCTGACCTAGAATGGGTGAATGAATAATTAGTTGGTAGCCAATGCCTAAGCAACTCACATAGGCCCTGGCAGACTCAATAAGTCCATCTAGGAACAGCTGCAGGAAACACCTCTTCAGTTTAGATTTAAAACATGTGCATGCTCTTTCAGGTTGATGAGGATTATGGTGTGGACTGGACAGGACAACATAATCGCTGCCCATCAAATGAGATCACCATTCCTGAGATTCAGCTCCCAGATGCACTGAATGAACAAGACCCTGCTGTGCTACCAATACTTCAAAATCACTTGTAGAAAGACATTATTACATTTAATCCGTTTCTATGTCAGGAGGATTTTTTTTTTTTTAATTTCTACAGCTTTGTAGCTAATACTGACTCAAAACAGCATAACCAATTTCATTTTCAACAAAACAGTGAGTGGCTATAAAACAGGATTTGTTTTATACAGCTGTCACTTTAATGATATTCATTTCTTGGTTGGATATACAGTACATGTCAACTCTGAGCAGATTTAATACAATGAACACAGTACAGTAGTGTAACATCTTAATTCAAATAATTTTTTCTAGAAATTTTTTTTGTATCAGTAGCGAGTATAAACAAAACATACTGTGTAATTTATAATGTACAGTGAACAACTGATTTTGATATCTGAACTCTTCATCAGTTTATATTAAAAAAAGCCATAAATGCTCACCTGTAGTGTGTATTTTTCACTGTCAAGTGTATTAAAAAGAACTAGAACTCACTAGATTGTCCGTTTCTTTGAACACCGAGTACAGTAATGTGATGCAAGAAATAAGAAATGGTCTAATTTTACCATGTGGTTATGGAATCAATCCTAAACCAGACCAAAACCTGAGTCAGAGTTGAGACACACCTGAATGTCCATTAGAAATGACTCATAGGTACAGTAGTGTGCAGGAAGACTTTGGAAGATTGCTGTTGACCACTTCCACAGTCATTTCTCGGCAAGACTTCCCATCCTGTCCAAAACTTGATGAGGGCTTTTTGTTGTGCACAAGATGCTGCAACAGAAGATTGTTTTAAACTATAATGACATCCTATATTCATTATTTTGAATCTTTTATGGAGAAATACCATAAAAGATGACCACTTACATACAGGGCACCAGACATTTTTGCCCCACTCAAATTGCTGTTGTAGCTTTTATAGATATTTTTATGTTAACAAAGCTAAAAGTAGTCTACATACAATTCTAGTGCAACTGATAATGCCACCACTTATGTATTGCATGGAGCAAATAACAAAACAAAATTATACTATAGCGTAGAGCTGGGCGATAGAACGATAACGATATGTATTGCGAAATAACTTTTTCTCAATAGAAAAATTAAACTATTGCGATAGACCTCACCGCTCTTGTCCTTTTTATAAAAAAATAAATATCGTGATATGAAAAATCTCATATCGCCCAGCTCTACTATAGTGTACTTTGTTAATGACCCAAGATCACTGGACTGTATGTAATTTACCAAAGTGTAATCAGAGAAAACCAATGGCAAAATACCTATCGCAGCAGACTTACCATTTTCAATGAAGGACCGAAGGTAACCTGCCACTCTGCATTTATCCTCGAGAGCATTCCTCTTCTTCCTCATCTTCATCTTCTGTGGCAGGCCACAGTCATTTTATAGCTTTACTTATCTTGTAGTCTTAAGAGCATCAGCAACATTAGGTGTATTTTTATTAAATGTAACCCAGCTGTTCAACTAACCCAAGCATACAAAACAGTATATTGGTATTTTGTGTCAACAATTAATGTTCATCCTTCATAAATTAACCTTTACTATTCAGATGTTAAAAGATGTGACCTGACCTTACCTCACAACAGGGAGCAGTCTCTGATTCCCTTGGTAAGAAAGGAGGAATGATGTCTGATCTTTCTGTCAGAAGCGGCCATACCATGGTTTCCTTAAGCCCTTTCCTCAGCTGCTTGACTTGACGACTTGTTTGTGTTATGACCTACAACGGTGAGACCAAACCAAAACTGAAGTTGGAGTCTGTAAAGTGACACACACTTTAAATGTTAAATATTTAAAGAACATCCACTATACTAGTAAAAGCATTTTCAAATTATACCCACTTACAAAATCACTACGTTGAACTAAAATTGCTTTCTTTTCTTTCACATAGATTACTTGTCTTCCATATTAGCACAGAAGATAAGCCACTTTAAAACAGTCATGAATAACTATTACCTACAACAATGTAAATAGTAATACAGACATTAACCCAGAAGACAATTATTTTCTCTTACCTATGATAAAAAACAGTATTAAAAAAAATCTGTGACTAAACTGATTAAAAAGCTCATTTTTGGCAGACAGACAGACTAACCAAGCAATAATAACATATCGTTACTTACCCTGAACAGCGTTTCGTGGAGTGGAGCTAGCTGTGATAGCGTTAGCATTTGCTAACGTTAACACTGTGCGGTTGTGATGAGAACTTGGACCAGGGACCACTTCATCTCCAGTACACTGCTGCAATACGTTCAATCTAAGCGGTTAGCAAGTTCTCTGAGTAACTCAGCAACGGACTCGTTTCCTGCAGCCATGCCCTTCACAAGAATTGATACACCTGTAACGTTATTCGCGCCCAGTGTTTTGCATTTGTCGGTGCCTTAAGTTTATTTTGAGCTGCATACTGCCGCCAGCTGCATAGGAGACGCATTGCACCATTAAACCTAAATCGACAATTCATGTGCTATTACTTATGTCTGAGTAAAGGAGCAACCAATCACACAACTGGCTCCGCCCTGTCTTTCTTGATTGACAGACAAAGTCATTCTGCTGAAAAGTCGCATTATGAAATAAATAGACCATCGGGAAAAACGGGATTTTGAAATAAAGACTGACTTTGAAAAAAGGTCATTTTGGAATATAAACGGCTGGAAATAAATAAAATGCCTCAGGAATAATCTCTGTTATTGTGAAAAATAATGACCATGAAATAATATTTCACAATAATAAGAAAATTTATATAGCAGAATGTAATATGTTTCACAATAATGAGCATTGTTTTCAAAATGTGTTCCATTATTTCACAATATCATT
This sequence comes from Mchenga conophoros, assembly GCF_057382185.1. Taxonomy (NCBI): domain Eukaryota; kingdom Metazoa; phylum Chordata; class Actinopteri; order Cichliformes; family Cichlidae; genus Mchenga; species Mchenga conophoros. Next base: position 36,911,270 of record NC_140529.1, read on the forward strand.
CTCACATTACATATCTGTGTCTTATTTATTCACATAGTTATTTATTTCATCTTGACCTATTTATTTATTTATTTAATTTTGAACACTTTGGAGTTCCATAGAGGTCCACCACAGAAATTCTCTCTCTCTGTCTCTTTGCAATTAATGAGCCAATATATACAGTTCAACAGCTCACCCTCGTGTCTCACAAAAGCCTCGATACCAATTGAACCAAACATCCCCTATTCAATAACGATAATGGATCTGAATGGAGACGATTGCCAAAAATGTACTTTAAATGTTATGCGCTAATTGGACCATTAGAATCCAGAGGCGTTAATTCTCGTCGTTATGAAGACAACATCCAGCTGATGATATTAATTACTCGCGAGCCGTGGCTGTGGCTTTATAAATTGCAGACAACATGGCTGCGTGCTTGCTCTCTCTTTCTCTCTCTGATTGTTGGCTTTATTGTTCCCAGCTCTGGTGCAGGTCGTGTGGAATCCAAATCACCTCAGTAATTAGCTTAGAAGCTTTGTGTGCCTGACTGGCTCGTGCAGATATATGATACAGAATTGATCACAGCCCACCCAGTCCCCCTCAATCACCCTTCTCACCCACATTGCCCGTTCCCTCCTCTTACCTGCACCTTCCTTTCATTCTTGGTGGTTGGCACACTAGAGAATTGTGGGATCAATTGTCTTGGGTCGAGCTTGGCGAGGCGATAGCTGGTCTGCTCCACCCTCTGACATGGCCTCCACAATGGGCCTTTGTGCGATCAGCACGTGCAAAGCCTCATCCCTCTAGCTCTAATGGCTTCTGGAGCGCCACCGGCTCAATACGCCATTACTGTTACGCATGAGTGAAGGCCACAGACACGCAGGCGGGAAGACAGAGGAGAGAGAGAGTGGAAGTGCGGCACGGCTCACTAGAGAAGGCGTCTACAGCAGAGCAAAGCCCCCACCAGGAGCCTCCATCTGCTCCCACACGGCACGGGGAAGGTTTCGACAACGGTAGGCGGCGTTCAAACGAGAAGGGAGGGCCTGAAATCCACCCTGACATCACAGGGTTAAGGGTGTGGAGAAACCTGTGAGCTTTTAACGAGGCGCTGAATGAAGGCCTCATTAGGGCAACCGCAGCGGACGTTAATCAGTAATTAGAAACTGTGATCTCTGAGAGTGAGTAAGTGTGGGGGAAATGAAAACACTCCAAGCGCGAGTGAGCTCTGCGCGGCGCCCATGCTGCGCTGCTTGAGGGTGCCCTCGTTTGTGTGACTGGGTTCTTCAGCAGTGCTTCTTGCAGCGAGCGTAAGGGCTCTCGCAGCGCTCCCCAGAGCAATCAGGACCTCTGCACTCCCCCACCCACCACCACCACTCCGACTGTCACTGCGCCTGAGCGTGCTCTGTTTGAATACACAGGGCGCCGTAGCGTAATTATAGGTTTCTGAAGAGCTTAAAGATATTCAGGCTAATCAAAGGTGGAGGCACAAGGGCCTCAATCTTGTTTGTTGCTTCCACACTTGGAAGCTTGAGGTCTAGTAAATATAGTCGATTATCACTTCCAAGTGCAGAAAGACAAAAACACTAGTGTTCTTAAAATACAGACGCTGTCTAGCCAGAGCTGTTTCCGAGTAGCCTCTTCTTTTGTGGTTTACAAAGAAAATAAATGGAAAAGCACCCAAGAGTCAAGTTACAGCCCTGTTATTGAACATACAAGCACGACCTGTGTTCTTAATGGTGCAGTCACGCTACCACAAAACCTTGGTGCAGTGTCATCCCCTTTGAAATGGTCAGCGGCACAGAACATCTCTGACAGTCGTCGAAGTCGGTTGTCGTCATCAAATTCATGCATCGAGACGCTGATAAAAATGCAATAAGACGGTGTCAGTCTGTTATCAGTTTGCAATTGAAGCTGGCCATTCAAGTTGGGAATTGACCCCAATTAACTGCTAACCTGAATGGGGTCAGGTTGGCAATTACGTGCAATCAGTTTGTGATAATACGATGAATAAATTGCCGAAAACAGACGTTCACACTAAACAGAAAACACAGTAACGACTTGGATTCAGTTCAGCCAGAACCTTGGAACAGAAACTCAGTGACGCAGCTGTCGGCAATCAGTCCAAGTCGTGGCGCTCTTGTTTGGAGGCAGGATGCCTTGCACCGGTCAACCTGTGGCCATCACCAATGTGAACAAAAGTGATTGCCCAGAAGTTGGGGGTGCTGCACGATCAGCCTCGGAAAAAGGAGCTGTTTGCTGCAACTACTTGGTACATTTCCCATCCTGTTTTTATTCTGCTCTGATCCGTAAATATTTAGGGTGCACGACCTGAAACGTGGTAGCGTTGATGAAAACAAACAGCTTGGTTACGTAGCATAAGCTCCGTGATAGCACTGAACTTACTCAGAGCAGGCTTCCACGCGGGTGCTTTGTTTACATAACACAGACAGGACAACAACACGACATTTGTTAATCGTGTCTATGCACGACTCTCCAATCTAGCTCAATTCAACAAAACCGAAGTAGACTCCCTCTTGTGGCTCTATTGAGTAATTGCACTTTAATTAGGAAGCAGAACACAAAACCAGCAAAATAAAAAAATAACTGCAGATGTATTTAATCAGTCACTAATATTTTTGCCCAATCACCATACCCCATTATGTACTGAGGGCAGATTATAATGTACAAAAAAAATGCGAAACCAAATAAAAACATTCAAATGTCTCAAAAGCACGGGAATGATTTGCTCCAGTTAAGCCGTAATTGAAACATAACGAGTTTGATAAATTAGATAAAACATGCAAACCCCCAGTATCATCATTCGATGCTTCTCTTAATGCTTTTTTATTTTCATACAGATATTGGATGGTTTTTCTAATCTATGGCTGGATGCATGTAGCTGCAGCCTCCTAGATGACATCAGTCTCTCCCTTGTCCTCCCTCTGGAGACTCCTCCCATTGAAGCTATTGTTTATTGGGGCTGCTGATGCAGCTGTTTCTCCCCGTGTGTGTGTGTGTGTGTGTGTGTGAGAGAGAGAGAGATTGAGAGCAAGTAGGTGGGTGGGAATAGAAGTGCATGAGATCACTGGTGAGCAGCGAGCAGTCCCCAGCGCCATGTGGAAATCCACAAAGATGACTTCCTCTGAAACTAATTAATCGACGCCACAAGCCCATTACGCTCGGTTAAAACAATTAGCATCTGCACGTTGCGTGGGGGAAGCATTGTCTTCTCAGGCGAGAAAGGGGCATCACGCTGGGATATAAATGCCTGCGTGCGTGATCGAGCCAACGCTCCCCATTCGAATCAGTGGAGCCGAGCGCCATATGAAGCAGATGTGCGTCTAGGATCTATAGAACTAGTTTCAACACGAGCAGACGCATAGGGGAGAGGAAACGCCCTGTGGAAACAGAGGTGGATTTAAATGACAAAGCCTGTTTTTGGCTTGGCGACTTGGTGCGTTGAGCTTGCTGCGTTCTTTGAAATGAGGGGAAACATACGTTTTCCCGCTAACCCATAAACGCTCATCTCCTGGAGTCCACTCCACTCACTCCAGCCAGATAATAGCCGGCTCCTCCTAACCCCTATTAGTGGCTCAGTCAAACGATCCATCCATTCCCATTGAGTGTCGACCACATGGAAAGGCCCATTTCTTCCCTGTTGTGCTGAAATGAAGGCGACGCGGACCGCTTGACAGGGTAATTACTTTTAATGAAATAATACAGCCATTGTAGACAGCAATTAAAAGTCGCTCTCACTCCACTCATTAAAGGAACTTACAGTTTACTTTCATTCCTCTGTTTTCTAATGATCCGAAGGCAGGCCTGTTAAAATCGAAAGGCTGCAGCGTGTTAACCCCCGGGGACCGGCCCTTAGGTCCTGTTGACTGCGAGAGCACACAAACAAAGAGAGGATGAGAGAATAAAGAATAGAAGAGAAGGAGGCTCTATAAACAGAGAGAAAGGTAGAAATAATCAACTAAACTCTTCACAAGACTCGAAGGAGCAAGTTTCCCCGAGGTGATCGCGGAGGTGTCGGGGTCCGCGTCTCAAGACGACATCAAAACACCGTCCGACGCCGCTCTTCTCTTTGTGTCGAAACAGGCGAGCAAACTTACATCATAAACACTGCCACGTAATCACAGATCAAGTACTTTTACGAATACTGTGATTTCATTTCGTAAAGTACCGAGAGACGCGTTGCAGCGGCAGCTACGAGTTCTCTTTTCAAACCACGCCAGCGAGCTTCAAGAAGTGTTTGCTGAGCTAACAAATGCAAATTGACCACCATTTCCTCACAAAAGTAACATTTCCATATTGCCTTAATGGTTTTTCTTTCTCCGGTCGTCGTCCTCATGAATTTAGTCAGCGAGGCTTTCTAACTCCATCTCTTCTCTGCTCTTCTCTTTTTCTTTTCTCTCTGCAGCAATTTGGAAAGATTTTAGATGTGGAGATTATCTTTAATGAGCGAGGATCCAAGGTAAGTGAACTAGAACGCCAGCTGCTTCATTACCATGTACTTCTTCTGTTTCCTAATGATGGCATTAGTGTAGTGTGTACATTGGCTGAGAGTAGTGGTCTCTAAGCCTGGTCCTGGAGAGCTGCATCCACTGCCTTCCTGTCTCTCTCTCCCTATTGTTTTTGTTGTTTGTTGCAGCTCTCCCCCAAGTTGTGAATCATTAGCCCTGTCAATCAATTCATTATTGAGCTGTTTCACATTTCACTTAATCCAGCAACAGGCTGCAGGTCCTCCAGCATATGGAATTGAAACTGCTTGTTTAGAGACGGGGGTCCTCTTTGAAGCCTGGGCATTGATTGAAAAGGTCCTACATTATTCAGGTTTATCATTTTGTTTCAGACCGGATGAAAAACAAAGTTCTTTGTGATATTTACCAAATAAATGTAGTTTAGTTAAAATGAATTTGAAGGCTAATACCACGTTTATGAAAATACACGCCTGGAGAAGAACCTGCAGATCGAAACGCTGCCTCCAAGAGAATTGAATTATTAAAGTGAAGCTTAAGATTGTGTAGACGTTCCCCTTCTTTCTTACATCTATTACTTTTAACACACTTGTCCAACTTTGGGCAAAAAGAGCTTCATCTATTGGCCACAAGTTATTTTAAAGAAACTGGTTGGGGTGAGGACTGGCGGTGTTTGTCGGCTCTTTGACTTCTGTGGCACTCGGGTCGCAGCTTGCTGGTTTGTGCAGAGGTTGAACGTCTTTAAAAGAAGGATACAAACTTTATTAGAAAAGAAAAAAAACACCTCTGCAATACATCAGGCCATTATCTTTTTTCTAATTTTAATGTATTCAGACATTCTCATTGAGATTAAAATCTGTTTTTCAAGGGAGAACAAAAACATTAACAGGAACACAATGAGCAGGCAGAAACAAAAGAACACAATAAACAAGGAATTAATAAAAACAGCAGCAAAAAACATCAGATAATAAAGCTTTAGGAACTCTAAGGGGAACGTCGGTCTCCGGTTTGAGGTTAGTTTGCAGTACCTGAAACCTTTTTTACCCAGAGTAGTGCATGAGAATGTTTAATTAGATTTAAGTGTGATAAATAATAAAACTGATGAAGGGTTTAATTGCCGGAGTGCTGATGGGCCCGCAGAACAATACTGAATATCTCGATTGTCTAAGACAGGCTGTGGACGTTTGTGTTTACGAGTTGGTTCGATGTTGAATAGAAATCTTTAATTGAGTGTTTTCATAGTGTGTGACTGCCTGTGCTTTATATATGTGTAAAAAGTGCTTAACATGCACAGTAGGCTAATAGGCTACATTAACTTAACTGTTCTAAGTTATATTAAAAATACTAAAATTTGAAGCTTTTGCCCCTGATGACTTACAATGATAGAAACACTCGTCATTAGAAACGTGTAGATTCAAGTTTACTGACAGATGGCTGGATAATAGAGATTACTCTGTGTGTTTTAGGAAACTAGTAGAAAAATTTAAAAATTATACATTTTGTTTGTTTGTGTTTCTTAAACACAACTTAATACTATAATTTTTTCTTTCTCCGGTCGTCGTCCTCATGAATTTAGTCAGCGAGGCTTTCTAACTCCATCTCTTCTCTGCTCTTCTCTTTTTCTTTTCTCTCTGCAGCAATTTGGAAAGATTTTAGATGTGGAGATTATCCTACATTTGTATAGTTACACATTAACAACCTATGGATTTAATTTAACATCAATTAATTTAACAGTTAGTACCATTTAAAGTCTAGGACAGGTAGAGTCATATACACCAAGGTGGAGAATGCCACACAGTTGGTAGGCATTTTAAAGGAGGCTGCAGTAATTGCAAAACATCATTAGAAGACTGAATCAGTAACTCTGCAGGAACAGGATTGGGGCATATATCACAGTATCATCAGCAAAGAAGTTTATAGTGAGAGGAAATAAAGTGCAAAACAACTAAAAAAGGCCACAAACCAAAACCCTTATTTAAGATGTTTTTGAAAGGAAACATGACTTAAAGGGAAGTAAATACTACTGCTGGGGACTATTTTCAGCTGCAGACCTGGTGCTCAGTAGCAGAGCAGTGTATGTGTAAGCAGTGGGTCTTTGCGGTGACTCTGTGATGTGTTTTTAATAATTCATGGACGGCAAAGGGATATACAAGGAAGCACGATACTTTAGTTTTGTCTTTTTGTACAATTTGCCGACAAAGAAAAACGCAGAATGCAGACAGCAGTGTTCTTAAAGGTCACCCGTGCAGAAAATAAGAAATACTGCTTATAATTCAAGCTGCGCCTCCTTAAACAACATTGTGAACTTGCACACCTTGGATCATTTCTACATTTGTCTCAAAGATAATTTGTACTCGTAAACACGCCAACCAGCCGCCAGAAAAATGGCCACAGCGTTGATGCGTTACTGCAGTATCAGTCTCCCAACCAGGACAGGTGAAGCCTGCGGAGGTGTGAGCAGCCGAGAGCTACTCATCCAGCTGTTCATTTAATAGAGTGTACTAAGCTCCACAGCTTTCCATTCATAAAGGCGACAGGCTCCCTGGCTGGGTGTTGAGGCATGAATGCTATTGATTCCCATTCATACCTGGGAGTACTTTGGGCTCGTATACAGGCGTGCAGGGAGCCCCGGAACCAGGCGACGCTGCTGCACTCAGCCCCTTCTGCCAGACAAGATTGAGCACCGGATAAACCGGTCTCCTCCGCCCGTAACAAGCATTTATTGTTTGTGCCCTACAAAGCCATTACCCATGATGCCTCTCTCCCTCTTGCACTCTGTGTGCTATATAATGAACCTACCAGGCCATTAATAAACAATCTATTTCCTATGAAGCTTTGGCAATTTGCATTCAATATGTTTGTCTCCTTTGAAAAATGGTGGCTCCACTCTGTGCTCTTGTAAGCTAATTATTTGTGCATGATAAAAAAAAGATAGAGGGGGTAACCACAGTCGGGTGAATGTCCAAAGGATTAATTTTGCCCTCAATTCCTTTTTTGAATTTATTTCTTTATCTCTCTTTCCCCAAGGACAGGTCGCGTGTTATTTATGCTAGAAATAGCAGCCCGGAGATCCTGCGTATGCATACAAGATCACTCCGCTCGCCATCTCTCACATGTATTACATCCTCAAGCAATTATCAGGCAGCGCCGGCCATGCTCTCTCTCCCTCAGCCTATACCTCTATAAGTATATATAGAAACCACAGGAATGGGACTTGTTTGGCCAGAATATCTTAAAGCTTGCGCTATAGAGAGTCCAGTATCCCAGTCCACATAACTCAAGGAAGTGACAAACCCCCCAGGGGAGGCAGGCAGAGAGAGTTTGGAGAGGTTGGGTATATTTTGGTCGGGGTTTAAAGTCAATATCGGAGCTCTTCTCTATCACAGACGAGCATATTTGCAATGACACCATTCACTTTTCTTTTCTTTGTTGCATCAATGAGCCGGTGTAATTTCGCCTCCATAAAATGGCCCACCTATTAGTGCAGTGAATAAGAAACAGCCAGAGATCAAGTTAACGTGTCTGTTCAGAGAATTCATCCTCACTCCTTGTGCCGTTGCCCACGCCTTCAAAGGGAGACGGCGGCTGTGCCGCTGAAGTTGTGTAGATAATTATACGACTATTATGGCAGCCGCTGCTTCCTGACATTCACCCATGGCACCGGTGCTGTGCTGTTTAATTGGGTAAAGCAGGCAGGTTTGTTGGTGTTGTTGTGTGAGGTCACGTCACCGTTATCCTCTTCTCCTCGGATCTCTCTGTTTGCTGTTTCCTGACGCCTCACTAACTGCCTCTAATTAATCTGGCTGCTTACAACTCGACTCTGCTGCTCACCTACTCCTGTCTTCTCACCTCTCTCTCCCTTTTCTCCTCCCTTCCCTTTTCTTCCTCCTCTGTGTGTGTGTCCATCTTTTCCTTCTCCTTTGTCTCTCTACCAATGGCTAATGTGGTGCTCTCAGGGCTTTGGGTTTGTAACTTTTGAAACAAGCACAGATGCTGATCGTGCACGGGAGAAACTAAACGGTACAATCGTAGAGGGACGCAAAATAGAGGTGCTTTCATTTTTCCCTTTATTCTCATCTTCTCTTCTGCCTGCCTGCTGCCTTCTCAACTTACCCATAAACCTCTGCATAAGCATGCGGCTGCTCTGTCTGTGCGTGTGGTGCCTGAATGTATGCATGCATGACGGTGCGTTTAAATCCTTCTCGGCAGAATGCGGGATCCATACACGTCAACACCAGTTGTCCATCATTACCTGACAACGCAGAGTGAATGCATGCCATCAGTCGTGTGTTGCCTGCTCTAATTCTGTTTTTGTTTACGACGAGCCGAGCCCGCACTCGGCCGTTCTCATCAGGTCAATAGAAGAAAATCAAAGCACTGTCTGTGTTTTGCTTTTGGAATCCATTTGTTTATCCAACCAATTCTGAGGATGCTTTTTATTATTATTATTATTATTATTATTCATACCTGTGGGTAATTGGTGCATGCTTTCCCTCTCTTTCCAGTAATATAATCATCTGTAAGAAAATTGAAATGATGAATAAATTCATGAAAGGGCGAACCAAAACTCAATCACACAAAAGTGCTACAAACAAATTTACATAATCATTTATTTTATGAATCCGTCTTTATTCATCTTGGTTTGCTGCTCGCTTGTAGCTCGCCGTGGATACGCGGATGGTAAATGTAAAGGTCAGTAATCACAGGCTTTGTGTTTGCTGCTTGGAACAGGTGAACAACGCGACAGCACGAGTGATGACAAACAAAAAAGTGGCCAACCCGTACACGAACGGTGAGTGGCAAACTAAACGATAAGAGTTCGCTCGTAGTCGTTGCTGTGAGTCAAGTTTTTCTTTCGGTCCTCTCGCCAGGCTGGAAGCTGAATCCGGTGGTCGGAGCTGTCTACGGTCCTGAACTGTATGCCGGTAAGAGCCGTTTTCTGTGTTTTTCTCTCCACCTCCCGCTGTACGCATCGCACCGTACCCGAGGCCGCTATCAGCCACCGCCTGTCCCAGTCTGACCCCTGAATTTCTACAATCAGGTTCATCCTGAACCTACTGAACATGAAATTCCCCTCGAATCAAAGTGAATCGGAGAGCGGCTCAGATAAGCAGTGGATGATCCAAGCCTCTCTGAGTGGCTGAGGGAGCCTGAGCCATTGTTTGCGCGGTGTGCAACTGTAACGCTGGAAAAAAAATGATTTCGAGAGCAAGCGCCCCTGCAACTGTTATCAGATTGTGGAGGCTGCTGCTGTGGATGGATTTGCCAAGTGCGCCAGATTGACTTTTACAGAGCTAACCGAATAAAGGAGATTGAGTGAGCGATATTGTTGGCACCTACCCTGTCGAAGGCCGCTATTCCTTCTGGTCTCGGTAATGGAGGAATGAGATGAGCTCAGTGGGGTTTTCCCTATCTCTCTCTGCCTCGACATGCCAGCTTTATTGCTGTATGTTATATGAACCCTTTGCATTTTAATGAGGGGGAAATGGTACTATTTCATTTGGAAGAAGTGCTGAGCACATCGCGCCACTTTAACGGCTTTCCTTTCTGCTCATTAGACTAAAATCTGTTCATTCCCCGGACAGCTTTACGGCGAACCTCTAAATAACTGTCCATGACAGAAAGCAGTCATCTATCATTTTTATTTCATCCCCAACCCCTCGCCCCCTCCGAGCCTCCTCCCTCGCCTCCCACTCCCCACCTCCCCCCACCAACATTCCTTTAGTTTCGACATCTCCTGCCGATAATTATTCACACACACAAACGTACGCTCGTCCCTCTCCTTCTTGCACGCTCAGGCACAAAAAACGTGGCGCCTTTTCTCTAAATTGAAAATCGGGACGTTAAGTAAGTCTCAGCTTACGTAAACAATAATTTCACTTGACCCATATCCACGCGCAACGCTAACACCTGCCCTGCTTCTCAGACCAAAGCACTCCAGCACACAGAAATAGATAACCTATGTAGAGCACAGACTCAAATACATGGCCCCTCTTCCATGCACACACTCTCTACTTCGCTCTCTCTCTCTCACACACACACTTCCCAAATCATCTCATAAATCAGAGGGAGTGTGGTCCACCACTCCAGGCAGGGGAAGCAGGAGGGGTTGGGTGATTTATTGGCTGCTAATTTTTCAAGTCGTCTTGACATGGCGCTGGAGTTTGCCAAGCCTAAACGACAACATATGCTTGCCAGCTGGGAAGATGGGAAACATAAATAAGAGATACATTTTTGAAACAAAACCTCCCTAATGAGCAGCAAAAGGCTGTTTTAACTCGCTAAAAAACAAACTCTGACCAGCTTGTTGACTGTTGCATTCTTCTTCTACTCTTCCTTTAAAAAAAAAAAGAAAAAAATGATGACCACATTCAGGACAATTTCCAAAATCATCACAGCTACAGTTAATATACTTTTGGTGGGAGTAAAATGGGATATAAAGGCGATTAATCACTGTTTATCAGTCCTCATTTCTGTGCAGGAGATCAGTGAAATTGGTAGCCATAAATCCTGGCTCGGTGACAGCGCACTTCGTCTCCATTCGTCCTGGCGCTACAGGTTTATTGTCCTCAAAACCCATTCAGGAGAATGACGGATGAGAGCCTCATACCGGCTCCCCGCTCTTAACCTCTTCCAGGGTAGATTGGCTCCTCCTCTGCGTGGAGGAGGGGGTAGGAGGGTTCTCGGTAGGGTACTGGCAGCCAGCTCCAAACGTGGGTCCGTGTTCTCCGTTGCCACCTAATACCCAAACCTCCCATGGAGCCCTGCTGAAGGGGTTGCAGAGGACAGCGGTGTGGTCCAGAGAAAAAGAGGCATGGCAGTGGGGTTCCCAGTCAGATGGAGGGATTGGCAATAGCACATGGCTGTGGCACAAATCATAGTGTGAGGTAGCTGGTAGGCATCCAGTACCAGTGCTCATTTTTATCCTGTGTTAGCGAGCGCTAAACTTTTGTAGAACAAGCCCCAAAATCTGTGCTCCGCTATCCAAATATAGTATGACAAGAGTCTGGCTCCATCCATACAGATGCAGCAAGTAGGCGTGTAGCTAAAAACGGCACAAATGTCGGGACTCTGTTTTACGTTATTTGTTGTTAATGTGACATCATTCGTCAGGGTGAGCGGCACATCCCGTGCATATTGCATTCTCAGCTCATCTTATTGCAATTGGCAAACTTGCGCTGGATGTTTTCAGCACCATGGACAGCTGTCACTTAAAAATCCCTTCGTATGGCTCGGCTCTCCTCAGACTAACGCAAAGAGACTCTTCTCGGCAGCTAATTCCCAGGAAGACAGGAGATGAGTAGCTTTTCATTCACCAGTTCATATTTTTCTGCGACTAAGGTGGAGGTTTCTTTTTTTTTTCTTCTTTTTTGAGGACTCGTGAAAAGCTACCAGCTGTGTAAATGACAGAAAAGAAAGGCTAATTGCCATCTTAACATATGTAGACAGATCCTCTCATTGTTGGAGTGTACTTTAGGGGGATAATTAAGCTCCAGACTCTTGATTAGATTAAGCTGTTTTTTTGGTCCCCAGTGCGTGGATTAAGTGCTCATTGCCCGATGTATTTGAGCAGGAAGTATTAGAGAGATCAACCTTGTGGAAAATCAGATCTTTCTTTATGGGAGCCGGTTATGACCCCATCATTGGCACAGAGCGGGATTACCTCGGGTCCAACTGGCTCTGCAGGTATTGAGCTTTTCTCAAGTTGACACATATGACATACGAGGTGCAGCGTGACCCCGCCGCCCTTCAGCGCATAACTCATATTTTCTCCAGCCCCCCTCCCGGAAAGGGTGTTTGACTTTGGTGGCTAGACCAGGTTTGCGCTCTCATACGCTGTTGCTGTTGTTGCTTTTCATGGGCTTACCAAGGTGTGACAGCGCCTTTGATTTATGGGTTATTATTGAAGCAGTGTAGCCTATCGCCAACTCATTATGAGTTTACATTCACATACATCACCGCATGCATATTGCATACAAATTTAAAAAAAAAGAGAAGGAAGCAATTGGGCTTTGTGGGAGCCCAGAAACAGCGGCGATTTGTTAAGAAGAGGGCAACGCACCTCGAAAACTATCAAGGATTGTTTTTGCCCTTTAGCGGCCGTGCTCAGATGTCCACTGCTCCAAAAAAAAGGAGGGACTAATTTAAATGTCAAGGTCAGCGTTATAAATCACCCGGGAGGCAAAGGGGGCACCGTCCCAGTCCAGGCCGTCCACGGGTGTGTTGGCAGCAAAGAAAGCGCCCCGCACATTGGTGGGCGGGTGAGGTGTGGGCGTCACCTGGCCAAATGAGACGCAAAGTTTGAATATGTGTGCGGACCCACTAATGGAGCGTGATGTTAATGGCAGAAGACATTAAACCGGGCTCTGTGTTTTTAAAAGCACCACTAATCTGTCTCCCTGTCAGCTTTATTGAAGCAGCGAGGCTAGGGTGAGCATCGTCCATTAGGGTGCTCACTGGTCTCGACCAAATGCAGGGCTGGCGCTGCACACGGCAGAGTACCATCAGGCTGTCACTCCCCAGGCACAAACCCATACAGCACCGCTTACCTACGAGCTGCCATGGAACTTCATTGTAGTCTAGTTTGTCGGAGATTGCGAGGGACTGGCGGGTCGTCTGAAACAGGCCGGATGCGTGTTATTAACCCGCATTATTTACCCCAGCCGAGGCACCGCGTCACCCCACCAAACCAAATCAGACTCGAGCTCCACATCACAGAGTGATCTGTGATTGGGGAAAGTGAAGCGGTCCGTGATGAATTCATCCAAAGCGTGTCGCGGAAATGAATAAGGCGAAGAGTAAGGTGAGGAGAGGGTGACGAAGGGGCGTTTCTGGGGATAAAGAATAACGGGGCTGACTGTGCTGTGATGGACCAGACGTTGGGGGAGGGAGAGAGGGCGAAGACCAGAGGGAAGGGAGCAGTGAGGGAATTACAATTGCTGGAAAAGTAGAGGCCAGCTTAATCATGTCTAGAGATCAGTGTGTTTGTATGCACCTCCACAGCCTGTAATCAGACAGCCAGTGGACCGATTGAAGGTTAAGTGGAGAGCTGACGATCACATCGGCTGTCCTCTAATCTGCGACCGTCACACCAACCCTTACTCATCACCCCGAAGCCTTTCACCCCAACTGACCCTTTTCACGTTCAGTGGTAGCCATCAGCAGAGGACAGAGCATGTGGCTGTGCGATTGGCTAAAGATGGTCCCAGATGGGTTTGGAGATGGGGGTCATGCTGAGGTTTGGGACTTGGCTGTCCTGCCCATCTGCTCCATTTCCCCTCGGGGAAGTTCAGAACGTCTAGTCAAGTTGTTCAACAACCTTTACCGCCTGTTCGTCTCTGCCCGACACCGAGAAACGCCCTCTACCTCTACCCCGTCCACCCTCCCGCTGCTCTTTGTTGCTAGCCCATTGTGTCTAAACTATGCAAAAGCCGTGGTGCGAAACTAGTGGTATTGCATCCATTACCTGCCCAGCTTCAAGGCTGCCCCTCACCAGGCATCGGGAAAGGATGCGTACAGCAAATGTGGATCCTTGCTGAGTACGGCACAAAGCAGCGAGCTGGGAAAGGGGAGAGTGCTCGATGAGGCGCACCTAGAAAAGATTAAATCTATTGTTTCCTTGTCTTCCCTATAATGCATTCTGTCATAGGGAAAGCAGTGCCACACGTCTCTCTCTAATGTATTCTGTCATAAGGTAAGCAATGCCAAGTCGAGGATGTTCTCTGAAAGTCATTTTCTCTTCTTCTCGTGTGTGTTTTTGTTCTATAGTAACAGGATTTCCCTACCCTGCCACAGGCGCTACGGTGGCCTATAGGGGTGCCCACTTGCGGGGACGGGGACGGGCTGTGTACAACACATTCCGCACAGCTCCACCTCCACCACCAATCCCAGCTTACGGAGCGTGAGTACTGACCCTCTGAGGCCCAGTTCGGGTCGCATGATATTTTTGTCTGGTATGATAAGTTTTGTCTTTTCATAGCTGAGAGTTTTAGCTTTTATACACTCTTTCAGACATCAAGACAAAATGCGTGTTGTGGACTGTTCCTCCTGATGCAAAGTAGCACACGACATCATCAGTGTCAGGCCGTAACTGGGCTGATACTGTGTAGTCTGAACACAACGAACACTTTTTATATAGATAGCTGTCGTTTGGTTAGATTTCACGCTGCAGTATGAATGAAACTGTACCCAAGACTGCTCCGACTGAATTTATGCCCAAACTTTGCTTTTCTACTCATAATTTAAAAGAAATCTTTCTGTTGCGTCTCAAGACCGTGCCCTCCTGCAGGAAACCCGCTTGTCTAACATAGCCAGGCAGCATTGCTGCTGTAATTTTACATATTTTTTTATCTGCGGATATACATAACCGAACCCTGCCCGTCCTTACATTTGTACAGCGTGTGTTGACAAAGGAGTAACTGACAAAGTCAAGGTGAGAGCTGCGATAGTGTATTACCAGTCAGATCTCACTGGACTGTGACCGGGGCCCGTGCTGATCTCCTGGCTTTATGCAAGCCTGCCTCGCACTCGTCTCTTATCAGCGCTGGTCTGTGTGGCCGTGGGAGAGGTCTGACGGAGGCTGGCCGCTGCCCCGCCATAGCTGTCTATCTGTGATTAGATCTGGATCTGTCTTAGTGCGGTGGGACTCGCAGCTGAGACTGGAAATCCCACATCCCCATTCGCCTCCTTCCCACTCGGGGACCCCTTTGCTGCTGATGGCAGCCGGTTGATTTATATAGCCTAGTCATGTGACGCAGCTCCTTCACTGCCTTCTTTTGTCCTCCCTCTCCACCGCCAGCCCTCCTGATAGCAACTGCAGCAACTGGAAAGACAAACAATTTTACCAGAGCAGAAAATTGGACAGGGATGTGAAACCGTTACACCTTTCAGTTTGTGTCATTCATTATTTGTGGTACAGCGAGCTAAAGCTGCTAAGAGCTGACCCCACAGACCTGCAAATGGTCAAAATAGGAAAATTGGCAAAGGCTGAGAGTCGGTGGGGTCGGATGCAGTCCAAGTCAACTAACTGTGCTTTCCTGTTTCGCACGTTCACAGGGTGGTGTACCAAGATGGCTTCTACGGTGCAGAGATCTATGTAAGTACAGTTGACTTTTCTTCTAGATGAAACAGAAGTAAAACAGACAAGAAGCCCAGCCCTGGAGACAAAAACGTGATCTCCTCAGCCCCCAGCCTCGCTGCCAAGCCGGCGTCGATTAGGCCTCCGTCTACTGTGCCAAGAAACTCAACAACAAAATTTAAAACCCCCTCAGCTCCTCCCTCCTCTCCCTCTTTTCTTCCTATGATCTCAGACTTTGGCAAAGAGGCAGACCCTGACTCAGTGTCCCATGTCAAGTTTGGTCATTTATTCCTTTAGATTTGTCTGGAGGTTTTTAAGTCTCCCCCCCCCCTTTCTTCTTGTTACCTCTCTGGTGTTTTTGCATTCACTCCGAGGGTTTGGCTGGGATATCCCCTGCTTGCCCCAGGGGGTCTGCGCAGACCTGAGTGGAGCCGGTTCCTCCCAGCCATCAGCAAGTGGGAGATAAGAGAAGCCGCAGATAAAGGGATTAACTGTCCCTCTGGAGCTGTCCGTGCAGGCAGGGTCACATCGGGGGCTGGCCCTGCTGCACCTCGCCCTTGACAGAGAAGAGCGTGGACTCTGTGGAGATAATGCTGAAATTACCACGCTGCCCCACTTTGACACGAGTCCAAACGTTTGCGAGGAATGTAATTTGTCCCTTTTGGGTTTTTTTTTTTTTCCACCGCAGTGAGATGACTGTCTGTGCAGCAGCAGCAATGACAGTTCCTTCTCACTTTCACCCTGACAAAGACCGGTGTCTGGGAATGAAATGCTAAACCCAAGTGATCCATGACTTACACACCGGCCCGCACGATAGGGCCGTATTTCACCGGCTTTTGTTGTAGGGACACCCACCACTGTGGAAGAGACCCGGGCTGTGCTCTGAGCGATGTTGTTTGTCTCTCACGCTCATTTAGCCACCTCCAGCTAAGTCCTACACAGCTATGTCCCCTGACCGAGGCCTGGCCAGGTCGGTCCATCACTCAAAGCGTCAGGCCGGCCCCTGGTGCTTTACTGCCATTAGTTTTGGCAATGGCCACTGCATTGCTTCAGACTGGCTGAGAGTATGTGAAGGTCTCGAGTGACCAAGAGGGAGCCGTCCCACAGCCCTCAGTGTTCTATACAATCATTCAGTGGACACTGGCGTGCTGTCAAAAGCAGCCAGCTGTTCTGTCAAGGCTTCTGCTAATACATTAGCAGAAGGGGGGGGAAACGAATGCATGCACATATAAATGCACATACGTGGCATGCGCTAATGCATATGCATGCATAGACACACACGGCACACCCACATATTCCCCATGACAAAATAAAAAATGTGCTGCGCGGCCGCGTGCAGGATTTGACAATGTGGGAGAGTGATTTATTGTTCCGTGTTTGTTCAGGCTGTTGCTGTAATCAACACATTCCCAAGGCATGACCGTCCCACAGGAAGTCATCCGCTTCAATTGCTGTGACTTCCTGTCCCCTTGGTAAACATCAAGGAGCGGAATTCGATCGCCGTGGCCCCGATTTCGCTTGCACCCGCGACCTCGGCCGACTCACCGTTACTTCGCGATGTCGCTCTGCATCGGACACCCCCCTCCCCTTGAGTTTAAAAATAAATGAAAACATGCATTATTAAAAGCCACCTATCCACCGTATGGACACAGATGGGCACACACTCCACTGGCACTAATAGAAAAACAGTGGGAGAACAGCTTCATTTTTCAAGGAGAGTAATAGCAGCACTCCACAATGAGGTCTTTAATTCCTTCCCCATTCTGGCAAATGAATACAGCGGTCCTGACTCCCCAATGGTCCGACCGTCTTCTGCCTTCTTACTTCTTTTGTGAGCCGGGGGGGTCATGTATAAGGGGAAAAAAGGGGGAGATCTTCAATTACGGAGCAGCGGCGCGCCCTCAATCTAAAAATGGGCCGAATGTGGGGATTTGGCTCACGTTGCCTCCGTTGCTGCGCTTCGGATGAGCCTCCGGTGCGACAATGACTTGCTCCCCCTAAACGCGCTGCCTCTCAGAACATCATTCATTCTCTTGTTGCCACCACCTGCCTAACACACCATATATCAAACAGCACCCTCTGGTGTCTCACGGGGAGGCTGCAGTCGGGGAGTGTGAGCAGATGAGCAAACTACTGCGTGGTGACATTTAACCATTAAGGCAATTTGAGGCTGTGTGTGCGCAAGTGGTTGTTTTCTTGCGTCTTTGAGAGCTAACCTTTGTCTGCACAGGTAATCACTGATTAAATATGGTGGTATTTTTTTGTTCTTTTACAGGGTGGCTATGCAGCATACAGATTTGCCCAACCCACCACCACCGCTGCTTACAGTGACAGGTGAGGGTCTCAGATTGTATGAGACTGATTCTCTTGTATGTAATTTGAGGGGTTTTAAAGACAAAAATCTCCGTAAAGTTATTAATTAATAGACCCTGTGCACGAGAAAATGCTAACTTCCTGGTTTGAGACCGGATGTAGGGTTGTACGTTTCCGGTAGCTTTACTTTGCGGTCAAGATATCCTCCAAAATCATGTCCAGAAAACGGAAAGATGGCGTTAAGTTACAAAGAGCAGAAGGTGGGAACACTCACCACTGTTGTGTCATAAAAAATCTAATGATCAATTTTGACGTTTAAAGAGTTTAGATCGATCAGTTGTTTGGAGAACTGCAGCAGAAGACACATCGTCCACATTCAGAAGCACTGGTCTGATGATTTAAACAGGTGAAGAATAGTCAAACCAGATGTTTCCCCCGTTATGTTGATATCAGCTCATCAAGTACACACCTACACAGCATGTTAACAAACCGTGAAAAAAAGCCACACCAGCAATCATTCATTTTTTGTAAGGGTTTCTATACATTAATATTTACAAAGGGTATGTTGTGACTTACCTTCAAAATTACAGCGGTTCACCTTTCACCTCGCTGTTTCGCAGATTTTTTAGTGCAAGTTTGCACGGTTTTTTTTTACGTCACATCCTGCGTCCTGATCGCTGCAGACGATCTCCTCCGTGACATCTCTCCTGTACAGTACAGAATCGCTGCATCGATCGCTGGCAGTGTGACTCTGAAGTGCAGTACTGTATGTCCACGAAACGTTTTGCACCGTCAAAAAATAAAATTGGCTACTTGATTTCACCTATTTTAGAACATAACACCCGCGAAATATAACATTTGAATCCATTTTTTCTTTTGCTCTGAGGTGCAGGGAAAAAATATCGACAACTCTATGAACAGCATTTACAGATATATTGGGTAAATGCCCAAGACATCTATAGAAATGTAAATCGCCGCTTAACTTGTTTTGGACCGTAAACCAGGCGCGAATAGGACACCGGAAACAGCATATGCTAACGTGCACATAGTCTATTGGCTGTAACTGGGAATATTGAGGCTGTTTTGAGTGTTTCCCATAATTCCATAAGACAAGGCTGACTTCAGCCATCGTTAGCGTTCACTTCTCAAGTGCTTAAAGAAACAGAAATGCATTGCAGAGCAGGCACAAGCTACTTTTTTTCTCCACGAGCAGCTGTTGAGAAAATGCTGAATTGAAAGTAAAAACACGGACATGTTTCCGATGTGTCCGACTCGGCTCCCGAGAACTTTTGATTTAAAGCAACAAGTTGATCCCACAGGCTGTGAAACAGGGGAAATTACTGGGAGAAGGAAAAAGGAGTGCGCCTCTAAATATGTCCTCATAAATCTCATAAATGCAGCCATCGCTGTGTCGGAGTAGCAAAGGGTGGGCTTCAGCTTTAAATAATTAGTGTTTTCCCACCAAAAATGATCATATCTACAGGAGACGTGATAGTAGGAGAGCGCGTGTGATGAATGGGGGCTGCTCCGGCAGCATTTTACAATATTCTGTGGAGGGTTATTTTGGGTTTCTTCCTCTCGAGTTATCTTATCTATTAGGCAAACCGCTATATTCTTTTTAGCTTGGAGCTAAAGAGCACACACGCGCACGGAGAAAAAAAGACTAACCTTGTTGGACTCGATGAGAAAAGCAGTGATATATGTCGTGACTCTCCGCTTGTGAGGGGAGAGTGGGTATATCACTGCGGTATTTATTAATGGCCTCGGGTCTGCGGAGGGGAGGTGGGGAGACGGAGAGAGGCAGAGATGGACCAGCGGGAACTCTATCACTTCTGAGTGATGTCACTCTGGTTCAGGTGTGCTCTGTTTGAGGAGGCGTCGCTGATTCATTTCGGCCCCGAAAGCCGTTGTCAGCCGGGATGTGGGCCGGTTTGGGAATCTAATCTGGGAAGGATTGAGCATGTCACTTGTGATAACGTACACCCTGCCTGAGAGCCTGAAGATCATATCGATAATGTAAGATTTATCAGGCCTCGCCGCGGTTCGAATTATGAGCAGCCGCGCTCTGCGAGAGCAGAAATTGGACGGCGGCTTTTTTTCCCTCTCCAAGTGATTTAATTCGTGTTTCTCTTGCCTTTACTTTTCTCTGAGATTTAATATAATTCGCCCCAAGTTGTTTGTTTTGCTTTGTCTGTTTGTTTCCTTTTGAATAAGCGGTCATGCCCACTGGATCAATAAGGGTTTGCTGGTGTTGTCTCAGCCGCACCTTATCAGACTTTACCGTGGAGCCGTCAGCCAATCATAAAAAAAGAGGTCGCCGGGATTGAGGAAGGCGTGTGAAACCCTGCAAAATATGAAACATTTATTATCCGAAAAGCCCACACCGCTCACAGGCTGCATTACCAAAGCCCTTTAAGTAACTAAAGAGAGTTGGTACAGGCGAGGCTGATGAATCAAAGAGGCCTTCACAGGAGCCAGGCACATCGTAGAGACCCTGCTAGCTTCCAGTCGGCTCTGTGACATTGCGCGGGGTGGTTTGACCTGCTGTTCATCAGCGGCGCCACTCTGGTGAGAGTCATTTTGGAGATGTATTAGCCTTAGAGGGCCTGTGGGGTTCAGTGCTCACTGAAGATAAGAGGACCACGGAGACTTCCCCTGACCATCTCACGGCACGGGCCTCCTCCCCAAGGAGCTGAGACAGCCTTTCCGATTTCACGTCCTGCTCGCTGACCTTGGGTGCCGACGGACTTGAATGGGCCGCGCCATATTTAGATCTTATATAACTCAACGCATCTCGTACGAACGTCGTACGTCTTGTTGTCTCCTTTAGGAGAATTTCCTCCTCTCTCCACTCCTTTTTTTTTTTTTTTAATTCCTGGTTGATTTGGTGCCCTCAGTCCTTGGCTGGGTGTGCCTTATCTGCTCCTTGCAGACCCTCATTTGCAAGCAAGAGCTAAAAAAAAAAAAAAAAAGAAAGTAAATAGAGGAATATGTGAAGTCGAATAAATAAATAAATAAAGCGCACACATCTTGTCCTGTCTCAGAAGGAAATTGGAAGGATTAGTTCCAAACCAGCAACAATGAAAAGACAGGGGCGTGAGCCCAGTGTGCAGCCTCGGTAAACAAGAGCAGGGTGAGAGAGCGAGCCCTCCAGCGCCAACTCTGCTCTGCATCCTTCTTTTTCTGCCTCCCTCCGCTCATTACCTATTCTATCCAGCTAATCAAGATGACAATGAAAAGACAAGTATAATTCACCAACCTTTGAACTCCCCTTTTTGAACCACCTTGTATAAAGCAGGAAGCCCAGGAGGCCGGGGAGGGAAATAATTGATTGCGTTAGAGACTTGAAAGGGTTTACTTGAGGGGTTGAGCATTAAACAAGCATGCATAAATGTTCTTCTCTCCTCGTCAATGATAGATCAATGACCGCGTTCTCTGTCCCCTGTTGTGCAGCTATGGCAGAGTCTATGCAACAGCAGACCCTTATCACCACACGATTGGCCCTGCAGCCACATACAGTGTGGGGACCATGGTAAGTCTATGAGAGCACCGCCTGTTCCTGTCTGCACCCTCCATGACACAGGCTACAGCACACACACACACTCCAAAATAAAGACCAGAGACTTCACTCGTCACTGGTTTTTATTTACGGGTTGTTCATTAATCGATTCGGGTTTTTGTCATGCTATCTGGCACACCCTAGTGGGCAGTACTGAGTAGTACTGTGAAGCCCTGGCATGTGGAAATTGGCTCAGATATTAAGTGCAATAAACTTCTGCAATGCCATGCAAGCTCACCTCCTGCACTATTGATCTGACACAAGTTCCTCCTGAAGTGAGAATGAGTGATCACTGCAGTCTTTTCTCCCTCTCCCAACACGAGCTTTACATGTTACATAACAGATACATTTCCAAGCTTTGTTTTCATCCTACATCGCTCAACTTGCTCCCGAGTGCGACAGATCATCTTCTTTTTGTTCCCCCCCCCCCATTCAGTCAAACCGAACCCGAAAAGATGAGGTCGAACTGTTAATGTCTGTTTTTAGCTAGCTTTTGCAGCTACTGTAACATCAAAGATGAAAAGTGACGATAAACAAACGAGGATTTTTTCCGAAACTGAGAGTTCCTCTTTGGTTTTGTTTTACGACGGCGAGGAGGATGATGAGGAGGAGGGAGTTGGGCCGGGCTCGCAGACCAAACCTAGAGATTAAGGCCCATCAAACGCATGCAGCAGTGTGCCGTGGGACATAAAAGAGAGAGCGAGACTGAGGGAGGGAGTTGTCTCACCCTCCTCTCCTGCCCACAAGCTTGATCGGTGGCGTGTTCTCAGCTTGAGAAATTACTCAAATTCACCATTACAGCATGCATGCGATTTTTCAACAACTTTAAAAAAGAAGCGTACAGTTCCCCGGTGCAGCTGCTAGCTAAAAGCTTTCATTAATTAAGACATTTCTTTTTCCTCTTCATTTACTTAATTAAAAAAATGTGCTTGAATGTTTTTTATTCTTTCTTCTCTTCCCTCGAAATTTCCTTCCTTTCCTCTGACACTTTAATCGTCCTCTCAGCGAATGTAGAAGTCAGGATCTGGACCCTAAAAAATATCTAATGTGGTGTGTGTTGGGAGCTCAGGGAGCTAACGCAGGCTTGTTTGTGTGTGTGTGTGTGTGTGTGCTCGTGGGTTCACGGGGCGCTGAACAAATGGCGAGGCTACTGGGATGCAGGCTGTGCTGAGGCCAACATCTAATAAACTCCTAAGCTAAAGAGAAAAGACCAGTTTGGTTCCTAATTCTTTAATCATATTTGATTAATGGTTCTCCAGCAGCGAGGAGTCATTTTTGCATTTAAAAGCTATACAATAATTAGTTCCTCTGAGGTTGAGGTTGGAAATTCTCTTTACTCGTTTCCAGCTTACAGAAGCATCTCGTACGGATGAAAGTTTTGTACAAGCAAGAGGGCTCCGCGAAATTAGGCAAAATTAGCCTTTGAAGACATTCGGTAGCCTTTGGAGTTTGCCTGAATTCCTAATTGCAGCAGAGCCACCGAAAGATGAGAAGGACTGCGTGTGTGTGCGTGCATGTGCAGGTGTGCATGCATAGGCCCACTTGCATGCTCTATGTGTGTCTGCCCTAGATATCTTGAGCATGGTGCTAAATCTAAGGGCTAATATCCTGTGGTGGTTTGGCCCTCCAGAAAGGTGCAGGCACCTCTGCCAGACTTGAAAAGGAGCCGTGATTAAACCTCTCAGAACTTATTCTGCTTTAGTCCAATCTCTGATATTGTTACGGCCGTAAAAGGACAAAAATCTCTGTTTTTCAATTTATTTCTAAGCGTAATGAAATCAAAATGTATTCGCCGTTCAAGAAAGTGCTCTATCTACATGCATATAAACAATTTCCTCCGTATGAATTGCACCAGTTAAGCTCCGAATCCAACAATCCACTTTACCTCCCGTTCCTAACACACACTCGAATTGTATGCAATCGGGGAATTTATTCAACAAAACCCGTTATTGGCTTCAGTGTCTCAAACTCTCAATCTGTGTCGAGATTATACGTATATGAAAACTCAATAAGTTAAAAGGAAGGAAATTTGTGGAGAAAGAGAAACCGACTCTAGCTGTCACCTGAATACTGATTGGTACTTTTTCATCTTTGATGTTGCAGGCTAGCCTATACAGAGGAGGGTACAGTCGCTTCACTCCCTACTAAAAGAAAGAAAAAAGCGAGAAAAGACAGAGACATTACCCACAACAAACAAACGAAAAAAAAATCCTCTCTTTAAAAAAATAAAATACAAACACAAAACGAGCGAACACCCAGTCCTTGGCGGAGAGTTAAATCTAACTAAAAGCTTCCAGGTCCACATGCTGAGCCCCTCCCCTGACACTCGCAAGCAGATATTTCTACAACAACCTTTTTGATGTCATCATTGGTCTGCTCTTGTTTCGTATTCATTTTGTGCTTTTGGTTTTCTTTTGGAAAGTTTTATGCACATGTGCATTATCTTGACTGCTGTATATGGGTGCTGTGTCACCATAACCAATGTGAGCCTACTGCAGCACGCATGGTGCATGCTCAGAGGTGTGTATATGCAGCTGCTGTCATCTGACTAAGAATATACTGGGGCATTTCTATCCTGTGTGTGTGTGTGTGCACACAACAAAGAGAAATCAGGTTGATGGTGAACACTGATCCATCCCATTTAATTCCTTTCCCAGCTTTTATCATCGAATCTTTGACTCATCCAGCACGCAGAAGTGCAGAACGCTTAATGCTGACGAGCATGCCTTGGTAATTCTTAGTTCAAAGACAGCACTGCTCTGATTGCTTTCTTTTTTTTCCTCAAACATTGGAGTGTCCTACTGTTGTGCACTTGCAGTGGAGCCTTACAAGCTGTATTATGTGGTATGACAGCATGCAGAGTAAAGGGTCATGAAGGTCAGATTTCTGTCTTGAACTCACAATGCTCATATGCCAGCCCGGTCTCTTGCAAAGCACCGTGCATTTATATGCAACTGTTCTGCATTAGCTGCTTTGTTTTGGGGGAAATGTGACACCGGCTGTGTTGATGTGCAGCGATTCATATAAGTACAGCTGAATGTAAATATGGGGGATGAGCATTTGCATTTCCCACCGGCGGCCTGTGTTCGCATCTTATCTCATGCTCACTGGTATTTTTAGAAATTTGATAAGACCATGAAACATGTGCTTTAAGCCGCCTTAAATTACTTTAAGGGATAGTTGTCTTTTATTAGATCCTGTTCCAGTGATTTTTTTTCTCCCAGGCGATTTAAAATTAGTTCTTCTGCTTTACACCGCCTCTCCAGGAGACATTATACAAAAGTTCTGAATTGGCTGAAAAGTTCTTCTGACGACACGTAAACAGAACTTTATCTGCAAAGTTGTTGGAGCTCAGCTCATGAATGTACTTAGTTTTCGTCTTTGTAGCGTCGCATCAACACATTTCTGAGGCGCACAGTTTGTGTCGCTGTAGCCATCGAAGCAGACCAAACCCTACCCTGCACTGGTTTTAACACAAGTCATTAAAAAAAACGACAAACCAGCAAAAAGAAGTGAAACTGTGCGATCCTCAGAATTCCAAAGTTTGGGAACACCTGCTCGAAAGGATAAAGGGACCAGGCACTGGAATATGGGAATCTAGAATTTGCATTAAAATCCATCCGATTTATAAAAAACAAAACATTTAAAAGCTGAAAAGCAACATGCTGTGACCAGGTTTGTCCACCAGAGGGCACTCTGCAACACGTTTGTGCGAGCCGCACAGAAAGTTAAACGAATAAATGTTCATGCTTCACGGAAAGAAAATGAATTGAAATATTTGGCCTCAGTCTTAAAGAAAAAATTATAGTGTCAGTAAAGCTCATCTTGGGTAAATTAATTACACTTGAAACATGAGTGCAGGGAATCCATAACGATATCGTACGTGCGCTGGAAACACGATGTAGAGATTCATTTTTAAATATGAACCAAAAACCTGCAGTGGACTTTCTTACATGTCTGATGTGCAGGATTAGTCAAATAATTGATTAGTCTACTGACAGACAAAGTAATGCTCCCAGCTGCTGCGTCTTATTGTAAACTGAGCATCTTTTGTTTTGGCTTTTTTGGTTGAGCAAACTAGACAATTTGAAGCCATCGCTTTCGGCTCTGGGAAGTCACGATAAGCCCCGCGAACAATTTCTTCTTCACACTTCACTGACTAAATGGGTAAATCGGTTAATCAAAAATTTGCATAACATTGTGCAGCGGTTCCTGTGTGTCTGCAGTGTACGTTTCCCCAAAACGCCATTGTTAAACGCAGAATAGTCGCATGTGAAGTGAGTTTGCAGAAGACACGGTTGCATATTCTCACTAATACAACACGGGGGGTGATCTGTACACAAGGTTTACGCTAACCCCACACATCCGTCACACGGGAATGACACAGCACTGAGGTGGGTTAACCCTGGCAGAGGGCTGTTCTTCTACAAGTCACCGCTCTCTTTTTTAAGCATTGCACAAAATGTTTTACCTCAGGATGAGCTAACTGAAACTCACAAACTAGGATACAGTGCTACTCACTTCTCAGCCGGCAGGACAGTTTCCTTTCTAACACAACCAGCAGGTTTCGGAAGAGCTAATTTTTCAGTTTTTTCTTTAAGCAGAGACCCCATGATGATAAAATAAAGACTGTACTGTTGTTCTTTACTAAAACTACTGTATTATATATATATTAAGACATATACTGTATACACACACAAGTCCAGGAAGATATTATATATGAAAGCACCCAGGAGTTAGAAGACACAATGTAAATGTGTGTAGAGTGCAGACTTACTCGCCTCTTCGTCGACATGCGGTCATTGCATTGGCTTCTATTACAACTTTGTGCTGCGTGAGGTGGATTTAAAAGAAACTCTGTGTAGCCGCTGTTAGCTGTCGAGATTTAAGCGCAGCTACAGAAATGCAACTGAAAGCTTTTGCCAATAATATTTAATTTCTATGTACTCACACTCAAAGTGTTGTGGTCTTAAAAAAAAATCTGTTTGTTGCACTTTATTTGTTTTCCTTTTTTTCTTTCTGAGATGTAATATATTTATAAAAAAAGTATCATATACAGCTAGTTATGTTTAGTCGAGATGTTAAAATGATATAGAGTAATGTTGTATATCAAAAAAGAAAAAAACACCCATTATCTCATAAGTAAAAGAAAAGTCTTTACGTAGGTAAACAAACATTATTCTTCCTTTTGTATGCTAGTACGTACGCTCCGCACCGTTTGGGGTTTTTTATAGAACAAACTTTGAATATTATTTTTACCATTTTAAAAAACGGGAGAACTGATTGTACATTTGTAGGAGTTTCTCACATAAACTCTGCAGCAGAGTACACGTGTGGGCGTTCAGTTAGTGACCACTATTAGACTGGAATGAAATCGATTTGTTTCTTTTTTAGAGCTGAATGTGTGTGCCTATGTGAGATATATATATATATATATATATACATACATATGCATTAGATTGTGTGAGGGAGGAGAGAGATGGGGGAGTGAAGGCAGTTCGCTAAAACACTGTAGTTTGCAGTAAGCTAACAGCTTTGCATGACTTCACTCTTACGGTCCCTGTAATAACATGACGACACAGACGCTCTGACCTCATAAAAGATTCAGTGGCAATGAAAAAATGACGATCTGATCACGCTCCAGCATTTATTTTACCTCATGAAGGATGTTTGGACGTCCAGTTTCCTGAGCGGAGCGGGTGCACGTGCTAATGCTTTGACAGACAGTGTTCGTACATGAAAACTGGTTGAAAGTGAAGCTTGATCACTGTTATCAATGTCAAAAGGTAGAAATTACCTCAAATTTGTCCAAACCATAGATTATTAGCCAATCACAGCTCTACCACAAACTACGCTGTCATAAACAACAGAAGAATTTATCAACTGTGGGGAGGAAGAACTACTTTTATGCTACAAAACTACTATAAATGATCAGAGTTTACAAACAAACGACAGATTCTGTTGTTTTAATGCAGGGGTCTCAACCTGTGGGCCACTGCTGATACTGGATCTCATTGGAGGACCAAGTAGTACAAAAAGAAACAAGAACACACCCAAAACTATTTACAATAATGCAGCGTTTTGTTTGTTTGCTTTTAATTTCAGATACTTTATAACAAGACAAAACTGCAAACATGAACACAGTTTTCCCTCATTCCTAAATAACTGAAGCCGTTCGTTGAACTACCAAATAAACACCTTGGTCCTCTCTGGCCACACACGTGGCAGCACTCTGCTATCACTTCATTTTTAAAAATAAAATAAAAATTCAGATATAAGTGTCCACATTAGTTTGTGACTCTCTGCCAATGTTGCCTTCATATTAAATCTTTTTTTAACATTGCACTCAACAACAAAGTAACTTCAAGGATCAAATTACATTATATTTCTTCATGTTAACATACAGCCTTGATAAGTATCGTGGGCTCGAGTTTGAGACCCGTGATTTAAATTAAAACGAATTAATGATCACATTCTATATAAAACTGGATACGGATTCATCTAAAAATCAAGATTTACGCTGTAAGTTGAACTTTGTTTCAGTGATTTTCGTCACGTACACATTTGATGATTTGTAAAAATTTAATACATGTAGGGTTTGCCAAAGCATTAGCATGAGCACGTGCAGTCCAAATAAGGGAACATGGAGATTTATTTGGGGATGCACATCCACTTTTCCCCTCCGTCATGTTATTCCGGGGACAACTTTGAGTACTGTCATCTGGAATTGCTCCTATCAGTCTGCACGGGTTTGTCAACAGTTTACAGAAAAAGTTAAAATAAGCATTGTTTAACCGTTTCAGTGTCAGCTTATCAAGGCTTAAATGTTAAGATATAACATTAATAACTGGCAGTCAGTATTGTAGAGGTCTGAGCCGTTTTTATTATGCTTATGTAAGTCAAAGGTAACTTAAATGTGAATTTATTATACAAACACTTTAATATTTTTGGGTTTGTTTGCTTTAGTTGTATTCCACAACCAGCTTAATATGCAACTAGACCTCTAATTGATCCAAATATGTGTTGGTACTTATTAATAGTAGTATATATGTTTACATATCAGCTGAAAATACTCTTCATCCATCGTTTATATTTATAGGTATTCACTAAGCCCTGATAAGCTGGCAGGTGAATTTATTAATCCACCTAAAATATTTGTACAAAAGAAAACCAAGCAAAAAAGTTACTGTACTTGTATATACATACACACACACACCCATACACTATATCACAATTCTCTGAGTAACTGTTTTATATGTATTCCTATATGAAGTGGGGTCATCTGTGTATTTTCAATTCAGCTGAACTTGTTCTTGAATTCTATGTTCTCTTTATAATGAAAATATATTGTCTGAAAGGTGTAAAGTAATTCTTTTGGGTTAATTTCATAGCTAAAAGTATGCTATTATGAGCCTTTTCTTTATTCATGAATTCTTTTGTTGTCAATATGTGACATATATATAAGTAACCTCTGATTGTTTTCTGAGTGTCAGAATAAAGCAGTTATATGATCATCATGTCTGCCTTCACACATGGATGTTGTTGTTGCTGTTGTCAATCTAAGACTTTCTCACCACAGTCTAAATTTCCTACCAACCAAAGTCAGTTAACAAAAATAGTCAGTACAGATCTTTTCTTCTTCTTCGCTTCATTGAGATTTAAGCGTCGAATAAGCCCAACTTATTGCTACGTGTAGCTCTTTCAGTTTTTTTTTTAAGTTGCTCCTTTGTGGCACAAAATCAAACAGCGGGGAGACTATTAATAATTTAAGTTGAGGTAACTGCTCGTCCACTGTCGTGTATTCCTGTCATAAGTTGTGTTGGTTGACAGACTGATCTGATCACGCTTAAATGATCCAAACAGGAAATGGGTAACTTAGAGCACAAGGTTAATAATAAATTGTGGAAAATAAATGAATACATTGAAGCTGTAGTGTCACACTGGAACTATAATAACTAATAAACTCAAAAATTAAAGGCCATGAACACCACAAACTGAAAGGTTGGCGCTAGACTGAATCAGCTGTTGTGATTGGTTGTTTTGGTCAGATGACTCAGCGGTCCCCAATCCCTGGGGCATGGACCAGTAACGATCCGTGAGTCGTTTGGTACCGGGGTGTGAAGTTTATGGTTTTTAGAGTTTTTAGTGTCAACTCGTCGTTTCCCGTGTTGTAGTTGTGTGTCTTATTTTGAAAGGAATATTTAGGCGTTACCATAACGATCAGATCATTAAGGGGCAGACAGGAGGATGCTACGCTCAATGTTGTTGGTGCATTTTAGGAGGACGCTGCTAATAAAGTTACATAATTACACAGTGAAGTCACGTTTATTATTATATTGTTGTATTTATCCGCCACACCTTAAAGGATGGGGACCGCTGAGGTAACTGATGAAAAAGGTTGCGTGGGAGCCAATCAGGTCGGTTGCGGACTTGTTGCATCAACTTGTTTGCCTATGACGGGCAGCCAAAATTAGCTTCAGAAGCTACACCACACAGCTGGTTTCAGCAGGTCTCCTCTAACCTCAGACGAAAGATTATTTTCAGGAGTCTTTGGTGTTTTTGAGGACCTTCACTACCATAAATGCTGTTAGGGAGAAACTGTGAGGGGAAAACGCGACGGATGGACGCTGTCGGTTAGCTACCTGATGACGCTGTGGAGGCGGTTGCGTGCAGCTGAAGGTGTTGAGGACTTGGATAAGAGCCTCACTTCTGTTAGAGATGAGCAGCACAAATAAGCTTCAAACCCCTCTGAGCTGTGATTACACACCTCGGATTTGGAAGGGCGGGTTTCAGAGCTCAAAGATTATTTTCTGTAGTGGTGACAGTGTTTAAGGATCTTCACCTACTCTGCCTTTGTCTTAATGACGATCCAGCGACTGTTTAGCCCGTGTAACGTTCCAGCAACATCCAAACTAGCGTCCGCTCTCCTTCACTGCACGGTGGCAGCACAAACAGATTAAAACTTGAGGAAATAAACCCCAAACTGTCCGCAGGGCTCAAAGCTAACATGCACACTGTTAAGCAGACTTCACAAACTATGAGTGAGAGCAGCACAGGCTCTCACGCCTGAATCCTTCACATCCGTGGGTGATTAATATATTTGTGTCTGCAGTCCTTCCAGTTCCAGGCTGCCTGACAGCGAGGCCTATATGTAGCTGCAGCGCTATTGTGCTCCCTCCCTGCTGAGCCGTAAGACCGCATGTGGATATTTTTGTATGGTGGGTCCCCAGCGAGCGCTCAGTAAATCCGAGGTATAGAATAGATAGAGGAGAGGAAAAGCTTGGGCCAGTTCCTCTCTGGGAAGAGCCAGATTGGGGCGGGGGTGCAGGGTGGAGGCTGATTGAGCACGCCACTTGTTTGACTGTTTGTCTCTGCTGGTTAGGAGGTGGTGGGGGGACTGGGCGGGGTGGTGCACTACAAAGCCATTCTGAAATTAAAGCCTCATCTTCTTTCATTTATTTATTTTTTCATCAGAAGCTCAACAGAGCTGCCAAAGATCACTGTGAATTAGGAAGCGTCTGTCACGACGAGGGTCCCGGGACACTCGCCTCGCCCACACCCCTCCACCCCTCTCTCCCCAGCTGCCATCCGGCCCCATTATACGCTGAGACTTTTCACTTTGTGCTGCCAAACTGCCGATCTCCACTCGCACGATTACAGCTCGCTCTGATCTGTATCCTGGGGAGAGCAGTAGCTTTGGTTTTGGCATGCGTGAGACCTCTACTCCCGCTTCTTTTATGCCGCATTACAAGAGCGCGATGAAACGCCGAGCTCCCAAACTTTTTCGCAGTTGAGTTGTAGACGCTGTGGCTCCTGTTGCCGGTTTCCACGCCGTGTCTTAACCTCAACTTCTGAACTTTTTTAGTGTACATTGCACAGATGGGGCGGAGGGGGCTTTAAAGCGAGCGTGGGTTGTTTACTCCATACGTTGTTCCATATGTTTACCAGTGTTGGTTTCTCTCAGAGAACTATGCTGTCGGCGACACGATCCTCGCCCCCAAAAAACTTACTCAGAGAGGCACAAAGTTGCACCGAGCTGCTGCACACTGACTCTTCACAGCACCTCTCATTATGCATGTCTATCAGAAACATAACTTTCTGCATATTCACCAGTCTTCCCGCTTCTCTCCCCTGTTTCTAGTAAATACAAAATGAAGAGCTGTACTCAGTATTGATGGACATCACAGATGAAAACAACGAAGAGAGGAGAACTAGCTTTAAGAAAATAACAAAAGAAGAAGAAGACAAGGAGGAGTCCCTCTACTGAGGCTGGCGAGGAAAGACGGGAGGCGTACAAAGTGGCGCCGCGGCAGTGGTGTCAAACCAGCCACAAACTTGACAGACGGAGTGAGCCAGTTTCCACCAGGGACCACCTTTTTGCCGGGTAGAAAAAGACAGAGAGAGAATGAAAAGTGTCCCGTTATTATAAAACATTTTATTTTTCTATACTTTTGTGATTTACAATGGTAAAAAAAAAAGTGTGTATAAAGCAGTATATATGTACAAATCTGTTTTTATGTTTTTTGGTAAGGGAGATGAACAGTTGGCCCTTGATGCTGATTCTGTGGTATGCAGGAAGGAGGAGGGAGGAGCCCCGCCCCCCCTCCTCTCTCTGTGGCACACTGCTCTGTCGCCGAGGTCGTGTTTGAAAAAAAAAAAAGTTACAAAACAAAACAGAAAAGGTGGCAGGGAGAGCTCGGCATCCAGGCAGAAGCACTTTCTATGCTGTACTTCCTGTGGGTGGAGTCAAAGGTCAACCTCCTGGTCTCACTGCTCCGCCTTCTTCCTTCCAACCTCCCCAAAACTCCTTCCTTCCTTCCTTCCTTCCTTCTCGGGCCGGTGATGACGCTCTTTCCTCCTTGTTGCGGTGTCACTGGCCTGCAGCGCCTAGCGTTAGCAGCGTCCCCCGTGGATACTGTTGTGATGTCACTTCCTCCCGGCAGCACCATTGGGCATCCCCGCCCTCCCCAATGGGCAGCATCACTGGTTTACAGCGTTGGGGAGTGGGGGGGGTGAGCCACGGCGGGACGGTGAGACGGTGTAAAGCCGAGCCTCCCCGTCTGCCCCTCTCCACGCCCCAGCAGAGGTCACTGACTGAGGACTAGTTAGAGAACACGGCGCAGAAGTCGCCGACTTTACTCACCTGCCAGACTCCGAGCCCAAGCCTTTGCGTCACTCCGCACCGACGGACAAACTGTCAGACCAACGCGACGATAAGGTGCGTACGACTACCAAGGATGCACGTTTCCACCTGACGAGAATAACTCATCGACGTCCATGTAACAAATTGAATTATAATCGAATAATCCCATCGTACTACATCAGCAGGTGCATAACCAAAACACAAGCCTGAGGCATATAGACTTATGTCGCTAGATAAAACATATAGAAATACAGTAGTGCCCATCCAACGGTAATCGAGGAACTAGGGCTGAAATATGTCAACTTTTCTTTGTCCGTGTATTCTGAGAATATTTATTTGTGTGTTTTTTGTATTTTTTTGCAGCACTGAAAGTTTTAAACAGGAAAAAAAAAGTTTTAATTTGGTGGAAGCGAAACCTTAATTCTTTATATCAGGAAAAATCACTGTAAACGTGTTAAATCAAGAATGTTGGTTCAGTTTTTGAATGTACTTTAATGTCTAGGGTGTCCAATAAGTATGTATTCTTTTTCTGTATATAAATATATATACATATCTATTATATGGGCTGTGGTGATGTCAGGGAATAGAGGGGGTGGGCAGGAAAGCCTCTGGCCCCCAACATAGATATCAGACCCCTCCCACTAAATATGTCCCTGATATTTACTGTAACATGTGATCATGTGTTATATGATTGAAAGTGTGACGGTGATAGTGTGAACTGATCTCCCCCGACATCGCCCCCCGAATCCCACGTTTACCACACAAGCAAATGTATACTGTGCACAAACACACACAGGTTAACAACACAGGCAGGATCACACACACAATCCCCAAACTGCTTTTTTCCCCTCTTTTTTTGTGCCCCACTCTGAGCAAAAACACCACATCCCACTTTCAGACACTTCACAAAAAGAACCACATCTGCGCGCTAACTCCGGCCCCGCGCCGGAGCTCCAGCACTTGCTAATTAGCGCAAAGTTTAGTGGGATAAAAAGTTTATGAATATTGATTTTTCTTTTCTTACTTGAACCAAAGCATGATTTGAACACACAGTCTCAGTGCTCTTTGATCAGGAGACAGCGGGACTCGGTGATGACGGCGGAGCCCGGATGTGTATTGACGTGACCCAGATTTCATTCGCTCATCGCCGCCGAGGTAGAGCTCGCTCTCCCGCTAACGTAACGAGGCTCGCGGCTTCCTGCGGCAGCTGCCTCGGTTTATGAGCCGCTGTTCTGGCGCTGACCCTGGTGGGCGGGCGGTTTTATTGCGTATTGGAAACAACCTGCTGGCCCTGAGGAGAAACTTTATCAGAGGCGAGCGGGTTCGGGTGAAGCACAACTTTGTTTGAGAGTTCAGGGTACACTACTTGGTAGTGGTTTTGTGTGAGTGGTTACAAGAGGGTAAGACTAGGTTAAGCTCCTGACTTCCTGTACAAAACTACAGTGTGTACTGTTATTATCCTGTACAGTAAATCTCACCTCACACTTCTTGATTAACTTCATCTTATTTCAGGTTAAAAAAAGTACTTGTTCTAAATCAGGGCTCCTACCCACGCGACCTCTGTTCATCCGTAGACAGCTTCTCATATATTACAGAGTATCTATATCATGCCAACTAACTGTCGTGAAGTCTAATTGGGGTAAAGTCGGTCATTCGTTCTCCCATGCAGCGATCACACGCAGGCTTAGCGTCTTCATACCTGTAGGTTTGTCACGCGGTTCCTCTGGCCTACTTACGGGTTACAGCCCCGCGGTAGGGCAGAAGCAACGCAGGAGCAGGCTGGAGTTTTACTTCGATGGCAACTTTGTGGAAAGCAGAGCTTCTCTGAAAGGAAAACGGGGGGAAACCTAAATGGTCACTACATGATCAGCAGCGATAAAGAGCCACAGTTTGTCGTTTGTTTTTTAACGAACTTTAGGTTTTGGTCAGATGTTCGGATTTTGTCCACTGAAATATCTATGCATTCTGCAACAAGAACACTTGATGTCATGTGTGATAGGCACA
This sequence comes from Mchenga conophoros, assembly GCF_057382185.1. Lineage (NCBI taxonomy): Eukaryota > Metazoa > Chordata > Actinopteri > Cichliformes > Cichlidae > Mchenga > Mchenga conophoros. The sequence continues at coordinate 36,945,826 of NC_140529.1, forward strand.
TTCTGGGTAGACAGCACTTTTCTCTACTTCTTCTAGTCAACTCCTAGCTGATAAAACCTAAACGGATAACACTGGTATTATTATGCATTTTAATTTTGTCAGCAAATCTCAACACAAGACAAAAAAAAAAAAATTTGTTTCTGATTTTTCTTGTTTTTCTGACTTCCACTTTGACCGTGTCTCTTGGTTTATAGTGAAGACTATTATGTGTGATTCGCATATTTAAAAAACTCGTATCGATCGTATCCTGGCTCGTTACGCCGCTCCTGGAAAAGCCGTTTTGGCGCCTTTAGTCTTAAAATCCTTCTTTTTCTTCTGATTGGCTCCCAGAGCTTCAGGCGAGGAGATTCTCGAGACGACCGTGTAAGGAGATCCAACGCTTCAAGCTTTCAGCTCACAGGGATTACAATAACACACGTTCGCCTAATTAAACGAAGGCTTCAGCAATCTCTCACATATATGATATAAACCTGAAATAAGTCCCCTTTAAAACCGAGGAAGCAGCTGGCCGCTATACTTTTTGTAAGCATTGCTCAAACTGAAGTGCATTACTTAGGGACTGTTTCCAGCAGCTGATTAATCCACATTTGGTGCTCTGGTGAGTATTTGTGGCAGCAGAGGTGTGTGTGTGGGTTCAGGTCAGAGTAAACTATAGTGTGTGTTTCTGTGGTAATCAAGGACAACAGTGTGGCTCCCTGCTGGGATTTTAACGGTTTCTGGCCAACAATGAAGCTCTGCAGATACATCTGGCACACACACACACGATACTACACTGCACCTCTGCTCGTTTTATTGCATTTGATGTCAGAGGTCAATATAAAGCATTTCTACGGGGCGACGATGCAGACGCATGTAATATATTAGGCTGCCACGGTTTTAGTTCTTAACTGCTAACTTGAATTTTTACAGTACAGTGGTTCACAGTCAGTATAACCGTTTCTCTAGTTTTTCCTCTGAACAATATTAGTCACAGTAGTCGTCGTAGTTTTAGTAAGAGTAGTTCGGGATTTCGTGCAATTCTCTTTAGAGTCCGCTGGATTTTTGAGGCCGGCGCTCACACCAGTGTTTAGGCAGCAGGACATTCTGATGAGGATTTATATGGGCCAGTATTCTTTTATAGATATGTAAGTACACAGTATTTTAGAGCGATATATCAAATAACTAACGATGTGGTCACCGTTCAGTATTCCAGCAATGTATTTCAGAAACACTTTAGCAACTTAGAATAGAGACACGCCTCGACTCCATGATGCTGCTCTGCTACATGTGCTGCAAACGGCGTCGGCGCCCCTCCGCTGGGAAAACCGAGCAATGACTCCATTTAGAAATTAACCCGACCCGCTTTTTTTTCTACCTTGTACTAAAAAAACAAAACAAAACCAAAAAAAAAAGTTTTACAAAGAATGAAAACAGAGTTTTTACGTCACACTGGACAACTTACATGACTATGATGAGCAAATATCACTAAACCATCGCTAAATCTAATGACGTGTTCAGACCAATTTTGATACACACAGTCTATGCAAAAGGTGCAAATTCAAACCGATTTGCACCGGGTGAGGCGAGAATAGAGGCAAATAAACAGCCGCGGGGTTTCAGCGAGAAATTCACTTCAAGCTGTGCTGTTAAAGCCGATCAGCTGCTTCCCCTGACTCAGCATCTGAGAGATACGAGGGGGGAGGAAGAGTTTGGAGAAAGTTTCAGAGGAAATCTGGAACCGGGCGTCCCATCGGTCGCTGGGGTGAATATTTAGGGGTTGCAAAACGATCCAAAACCAGCAACCGCATTCATGAGAGTCACACAAAGTGAAACTCTGTTTCATGTTTGGTCTGAACACCACGTTAGAGCCGCAGCTTCAAGGTGATTTTCACCTGCATTCCTGCCCATTAAAACAACGACACTACACGTGTGCACACAACGTGGGTACATCGCTTCCTCTTTAGTGTTCGAGCGTGTAAACAGCTTTACAGGTGACTTTTGGCCAACTTTTGAATTATCTTGAAAAGAAAAAACAGACGGAGTGAGAGAGAAAATGTTGTCCTTTATAACTTTTTGCTGGTACGTGTAAAGAATAGAGCTCATCCTGCTTACGGGTAGAATTCTGTCCTAGTAGCTTTCATTGCATGAAGTTATCTTGTCACATTTTCTGACTGAGAACAGCTCCTGTGAACAAAGCTTCCTTTAAACGTGCTCACCAAGCCTCACGGGAGCTGCGCTCGAACAGTTAAAAAAACAACAAAAAAAGTCTTTTGATCCGTGTCAATATGAAAAGTATCTACTACATTTTAAATGATGTAATCTGAGTAGTTAGATGTTTGTAATGTCTCTTTCTCCAGTGGTCAAGTCTGGATTATAGGATACATGAAAATTTTTAGGGACTTTTTGTTTCATGTTTTTGTTTTTTTGGGGTCGTTTTAACTGTGGCTGTTTGTCTCTGTCCGCCGGTGCAAAGTCTGAACTTCCAAGTTTACATCTGCATCCATTTGTTGTGTCCAAAACTCCAGCCTGCGCCTTAACAGTGGGATGGAGCGGGGGTGGGTGTGTGTGTGGGGGTGGGGTTGAAGTGACCCTCCCTTCTTTCCTTCCTTCCTTCCTTCCTTCCTTCAGATGCCTTTAGTATAACGAACTGGTCCTGATCTTCCTGAGCACAACTGCTTGAGCTGTGACACTAGCAGGATGTCCCCGCCTCCAGCACACCCGCCCCAGTACTACCATCCCAATCCCCCCCTGCCCTGCCCCCAGCCTTCTAGTATGTGAGTTGACCGGTCCCCTTTTGTATTCCTGGTGTTCTGTACATAATGACCTTCCCTTCCCTCTCCCGTCCTACCCGCCCCCGGCTGTCCTTTCAGGGGGAAAAAAAAAAAAAAAAACATCCTGACTCCCCTGAAATCTTGTATTTTGTTCTAATAATGACGAAATTTATTTATAAGGATTTTTTAAAATCTAACTCTTTCTCCTTTTGTAAATGTTCCAGTTAAATAAAGTTTAAAAAAATGTTAAAAAATTAAATGGATATATTGAAAGGTTAAAAAAAAAAATGTCTCTAGAAGTCCCCGCCCCCTCCTCTGGCTCTGTACTCTGAACTTTGTGTTTTTGTTTTTTCTCTTTCTGTATGCTTCTCTTTACGTGCTTCAGATGAAGAGTTCTATTTATTATGACATTAACGTTATTATAATTATGACTAATTATTAATATTATCATCATCCTCATCATCCTCATTATTATCATTAATAAACTTGTCTACTTCAGCCTCCGCGTCTCCGCTGTTTTGTGGTGAGTGATGAGTTGCTGGATGCTCGCGGTAACGCTACAAGTCCCACGACGCCGCGTGACACGAGCCAGGTGGAATGGGGGCGGGGCCACGCTTCCAGACCCATTTGTCTTGTGCCGGAGCCCCTCTGGGGCCGCATGATGGAGAGCACCTGTCTGTCACCGAGGCTGCCATTTACCCAACCGGAGAAAGACAAACTCAAAGACCGAAGCCCGCGAGTGGAGAAATATAGAAGCGCCTTCAGGGGGAAGCGGGAGAGACAAAAAACACGAATGTAAATACTTCAGAAGATCAGTGCCTCTCCATCACTGTTGACTTTGTTTAATCCTTTGAGCCTCTACAAACAATGGGAGATGGGATTTTTTCTTTTTTTTGTCACAACAAAATCCAGAAAATGTTATTTGTGTCACTGCTGTGCCACATCAGGATGCGCACACGCTCCCCTTCAGTAGGCGAATACGGTTCGTGTGCTTTTGTTTTAACGTCGCCGTTTTTATTAGCTGTTTAAGACATGCCCCAGTTTCTGTTTTCTGCTTATTAATAATACATAATAACACGAAACTGACATTTAATGGAGGCGACGAAGGCACGTGAGAGCGGGCACGCAGGGGACAAAAAGACACTGAAAAATAAACTATTTTTAGTTCATGTTGACATTTTTCGCTTTAGTATTCAAACAGCTGAGAGAGGACTCGTATCAGTTTTCTATGTATTCTTCCAAACCAAGTGTATAACCTGATATTTAACTAAAGCTGTTTTCACACAAGAACCCTGGAAAATGTCTCCGGATGCTTCTCCATAGCGAGAACATAGAGTTCGCTCTTTGTGACGGTGCAGCCTGGACACGCTGTGCAAGACAAAGACAAAGAGTTCTCTGGTTTTTATTAGTTTTCAGTTGTTGGTTTGAGTTTGGGTTCAGAGTGAGTTTGCTTTTTTCATTTTTTGCTTTGATTTTTTTTTAATTGTTCAGTTTTTGCTTAGTTTTGGTCTTTTTTTTTTATCATTTTAATATGTGGAAGTATCTCCAAGTAGACTTGTAGTCAAGACCGCCTAATCCGAGACCAAGACAAGACCAAGACCAGAGGGTATCGAGACCAAGACCGAGACAAAAAAAAGTCTTTAAACTGCAGCCAGATGCTATTCTATATACATATGCAGGACACCTTAAACTAGTTTTTTAATTAAGCAGCAAGGCAGAACAAAGTCGGGCCTGTATCAAGACACAGGGACTAAACCCCAATTCAACCAGACCCAGAACTGATCCAGAATTAAAACAGGACTACAACAGTAACCAAGACAGAACCAGAATCAGAACTAGATGATAGTAGCACTAAAAATCATCATAGACCTGCACTACACTTATTTTTTAATTCTACCAAAGTACAATATTTAGATTGAGAAAAGTTCATATAATTATTTAGCCTTGTTGTGCAAACAAGCCTGCAGAACTTAATATAGAATTTGAAAAATAACAAACCTAAAAAGAAACACTAGGTACGAGATACATGTTCTGATGAGTTTTGGCAAACAACCATTTGACTAACATGTGAGTCTCACCTGCTCTTCTGTCGTCTCCCTCCCTCTTTGTGCTGACAATCAAGCCAAACACCAACATCATCAAATATACAGTGGAAACCAGATGTTTAAATACTCTTCAGATAAAAACACAAACACTTTTTTAATTGTAACATCAAATCAGACTAAATGTTTATTTTTTTTAAGATTGATAAATATGAGAAACTATCTGTATTTCTTAATTGCAAATGGCACCAAATTGTATTCAAAATTGAGCCACACTTATGGAGCTCCACAATTCTTTGGGGCGACCGTGGCTCAGGGGGTTGGGAAGCGCATCTGTACTTGGTCCTGGTCGTTGTGTCCTTGGGCAAGACACTTCACCTACTGGTGTTGGCCAGAGGGGCCGATGGCGCGATATGGCAGCCTCGCTTCTGTCAGTCTGCCCCAGGGCAGCTGTGGCTACAACTGTAGCTGCCTCCACCAGTGTGTGAATGTGAGAGTGAATGAATAGTGGCATTGTAAAGCGCTTTGGGTGCCTTGAAAAGCGCTATATAAATCCAATCCATTATTATTTTCCTGGTGTTTTGGTTGACATCTCTTGATGTTCCCATGTCACAGAAACAGGCTCTGTGTTTTTCCTTATATGCATCCACAGCTGTGCCACCAATTTACTCACATGGACTCTACGAACCTATCAGAAGCTTCTTCAGCTCAGAATGGAATCGTCTGCAGTTTTCTTATTAATTAACAATAAACTTAGTGTATATGTACTCCTGAATTTGATGAAAGGGATTAAAATAGACAGCTCCCTCTTTTTATTCTGACATTTCACTAATTCAAAAGATATTTCAACATTTATTTATCTAAAACAAAAGTTTGCTCTAAATTGATGTTTAACAGTAAAAAAAAGTTTTTATGTTTTCTCCATAAAGTGTAAATATCTGGTTTCAGCTGTGAATATACTGCTGTGTATTGAAATTCCTCTTGTTTTGCATAGATATACTGAACAACATCCAAAGCATAATATATAAAATAACATTTACCTGAGTTTTTTCTTTGAAAGAAGCTCCTTATGTCCATTGTTGTGTTCATCAGTACACAATTGAAACCGATTTAGAGAGTTTGTTTAGCCGTGGAGGGAAACAACTGAAAATATGAAATGTAAGCTGAGACTCTCTAAAAAATCAGCATTGCTGTTCGGCTTTTTATTTATCCATTTGTTGATTCACTCAAAGAGCAAGTAACGCAACCAAGTGATCAGTTTGATATCAATCTTTTGTGATAAACCTTCATATTTACATTATTTGTACAGTACGAATGATTTGCTTTGGTGCCTGGTCAAACTTAAGCTCTCCTCTGTCTGCAGCAAACTCGCAGGCAGCAGCTTCTCCCCCCTCGCTCACATGGGTGCTGTGCTCAGTCGCCTAGTGCCTGAGCTCGGATCATACCAAAATTAGGGGGAATTTACAACGGTGCGATCTGTGCTTCGTGTGTTGTTCTTGTTTTATACAGTTGTCAGTCAGGCCTCTAACTAACAAATTACACTCCAAAAGACCCCATGCTTCTGAAAAAATGTCCGGGGCTCAAGCCCAGTAAGCCACCCCCCCGCTCCGCTGATGGTTGACTCCAAATCTCCCGAACACTATGTCGATTTGAGAACGCAAGACCGAAACAGCGAGACCAAGACAAAAGTCCGTCGAGACCAAGACCACGTAAAAGTGGTCTCGAGACCGGTCTCGAGACATCCAACTCTATCTCCGAGGCTTGCTAAAGGAAGACACCCCAGTTTTCATTAACCATACAAGCATGAGCAAATTAAGTAAAAGCTAACAACATTAAGATTTTTTCAAAATGTTCACCATGCGAGTCCAACAGAGGAGATTATGGATGCTGTTGTGTCAGTATGGAACAACATCTCTGGCTGCCCCTCATCACCACACAGTAAAGGTTACGTGACAGCAATTCACAGCATCATGTCAAGAAACTGTCAAACATCAGGTAAATAACTACAGTGTTTGAGAGAAAAACCCCAATAATCAGATGATCTCCTATTGGCAGCACTCGGCGACAGTGGGAAGGAGGAACTCACTTTTAACAGAACCGGGATCAAGGAGAGGGCGCTATCATCCGAGACCGAGTAGAAGAGGAAAAATCGAGCTTCAACAACGAACATTACACAGCTGCGTTCATTTACGTTTAACTTTTTAAATGTGTCTCTGAAGTAAAGATTCGGCTACAGGAGCTTGATTCAGAAATACGTGCTGCTGATGTCATCACTCGACTTATCCTGTTAATGGATAAAAATTAAACTGCTTTCTTAATGCAAAGAGGTTAGATTACATTTACTTTGATTACTCCATCATTTTTCAGGGTTGTACATTTAATTACGTGTAAAGTAGCCAACTTTATTTTTTACAGTTATTACAGATGTTTTAAGGCTGTAAAACCCGTCACTACACACTTTATACTCAGACAGGCGTGAACATTCTCACACTTTTCTCTCTTGTTTAAACACTCTAAAAAGTTCAAACCTTGGTAGAAAAATAAGTCCAGTATTATAGAAAGAAACCAAAGAGCAAACCCTGTTTTCAGGTCCAGAACATGTGAACCGAGCAGCTGCCAGAGAATTCAACATTAATGAATCACTGGTACGGAAGTAGAGGAAGCAAGAAGAAGGAGCTGAGTAAAGTTTGACTTATCTGACTGTTTTGTTTCACTTAATGCGCCTTATAATCGGAAAAATACGGTAACTTCTACCTTCCATTAGCATGTCAGGAAGTCCAACTTTTTGTGCGATGGTTAGCATCTTCCTCTGCCTTCTGGGAGCTACCGCAGCTGCCTTTGATGGTGCAAACGTTTCGTCGACAGTGTTGTTTGTTGGGGAGAAAACTTACAAACATACAGTGCAGCACTTCAGAGTCACGCTGTTAGCGATCGAAGATTTATGTAAATTTGACAAGCTGAACACGTTCTGTACTGTACAGGAGACACGGCGCGAGATTTTGACAATGGTCTGCAACCAATCAGGACGCAGGAGAAAATGCGCTGTATTAAAAAAAAACAAAGCACGCAAAATTGTACACAAAAATAAATCTGTGACACAGCGAGGCTGCGAAAGGTGAACTGCTTTATAGCGAGTGTATATTAATTTACATTCATTCACATTTCTCTCAGTGTTAATTACATTTATATATATTTATATGTATAATAATATTTATTTTACAGGTGCTTGACTTGCAGATGCCTTAAACCATTACTGTTGTTGGACGTTGGGCCTCACCTGGTCACATTATGTCTGTTTCTGACTGCTGTGGTGACATCATGGCAAAAATGTATTTGTGCGCACATGTTGAGAAGAACTCTGACATTGTGTTCACATTCACGTCCCGAGGCCCTAAGTAGCAGGTGATGGGTAAACTTCAGGCTTAACACTGTGTTTTCTGGGTTGTGAAGGTGGTTCCTCACCACAGTAACATGCTGCAGACCTGACCTGCAGGTTATGTTCAAGGTAAAAGATCAATATGTGCCAAACCACCGCCTACTAACCAATCAATTCTCTAGAAAATAGATCCCTGAAACCTGACGAACATCATTAAAGAAACAAAACAAACTTTATTTCCTGCTTTTTATTCCTGGTGTCTGCAAACAAAGCATTACTGTTATTGTTCTGTGAGCTGTAATACAGTGACATTATGCTAAAAATAGCCCCCGGAGCATTTTACTTGTTGACATTATGTAAAATGTTTCTGACTTGAATTATCTTTCGATATTAGATTGAGATGCAGCTGAAAGAGTAGGGCATAAACAGTCTAAGAAGCAAATCTAAACAATGCATTAATCTAATGGAACAAGCAGCTGTAATTATACCCAAATCTTCCCATTACTCACTACTGACAGTGATGACTCTATCAACCTAAACTGTTTGTTTCGGAGAGTTTTTAATGGTCTTTAAGAGCTTAAAAGCACACAAACTTTTTTTTATACTGGGATGTAAACGTTGCACAGTGCTCGTGCTTTCAGTTTGTGATCTCATGGTTAGACGGGTCGACCATCCAGTTGATAACCGCCTCCGCGTGATCGCACTTGAGCCTTCAGCTGTGCTGCAGCTCATCTATAGAACCTATAACCACTTTATCTTTGTCAGCTAGACTCGGAGAAACTGATTTTACAGCCACATCACCTCTGACCATCTTGTTTCATGCTTTACATTCATATTATTCCTGGATTTTAAATCTCTTAATATTGTTCTCGTTCATTTTCTGCTGTAGTGTTTTCACATGTATTATTATTAGAAAACATGTCCTGGATATGTTGTAGCACAGGCCTCCCCTGCACCTTTAACGATGACTTTTGTCACCTCAGTATGTCTGATTAAAGATGTGGGCTGATTAGAATAGTTTCCAGATGTTTCCCAGGGTAGCTTGAGACGCAGTCGTTTTGTTCTGTTAAGCCTGAAACATGGCAGAAATCACTGAGTTGAGAAAAGAGATTCGAGTTACTCTTAGTAGGCAAAGATCCCTCGAACCTCAGCGTGCTCACTTTCCCCCGATGAGGATCCTTAACAACAAAGCTGATTTTTAACTTTATTCCCTGATTTTTGTTTCCTGATGTCTGCAAACAAATCTGAAGTACTTCTATTGCTCTATAAGTATTCATAGATTTAATGCCAAACTTGGACACTGAGGTGTTTCAGTGCTGCAAGAGTAAATCAGCCTGTTTCTGATTTAAATTTAGCAACATGTAGCTGAAAGAACGAGGAATGAATCGTCTTACAGGCCAAATTTTTACCAAATCAAATACGCAAAATACTTTATATAATAAATAAAGGATCCAGGGGACGGGCTGAGACGGCGGCAGATCATCTCATCCTTTTGTTTGTGTTTCAGAAATCAGCATTGTGGAAGAGTCGAAATGAAATGTGTCGTTTTTGCCTTCAGCTGAGCACTTGTGCTATTTTTTAGTGTTTGGGTTCATTTTAATGCCTTCTGTACAATAATAAATATATATGCTATAACTTTCTACTTCACAGATACTCAAACAATAGCTGCAATGTCAACCCTCTCCCACCTGGTGGCACCCTCTGTCTGCCTTGGTTGTTGCACAGTTCATTCAGCGGCATCACTTTTCAGCCACGCCAGCAGCCGTGTGGGTTAACCCAAGTGTGTCATCGTCCCTCACGGCCTCGTTCTGTCACACCTGCTCCTCTCGCACACCTGATCCCGTGAAATATCACCTCCCCATTTTATTCATACATGTAACGGTTGATTAAGGTCAAATGGAGATCTAAAATATGATAAAAGCATCTGTTGGGCTCCGATAGAATCTGTCACCCCAACCGCAGCAATTGACCATAATCACACAATTATGAAGCGATGAGACACTTTGGCTTTATGGGGAGGGTGCTTTGCTAAAACGGCCGACGTAAAACCCCATCTGTACAAATGGGCCTTGGATTTGAGCCAAAGCGGGGGCTAAAAGACCCAATATATCAAGTCACGGCACATCTAGCAGAGGGGAGCCGAGGGCCGCTGACAAAACGACGAGCCCGCTGGTGTCAAAGAAAAACACGGCTCAAATATTTGTAGCCACTATCAATTTTGTAGATACAGGATTCCCTCGTGTAATTTTGGTAGCAAATACAATTAACAAAGATGATTCATGAGCCAAATGACGGCCGAGTCCAAACCGGCTTGTAATACAGTTCGCTCTTCAGCCGCTCGAGTATTTATATCACAGCGATTAATCTCGGATGACACGAGGCCCGCGCGCTTTCTTTGACTGCTGCTGTTTGAATGAATGCTCTGTTCATCAGTGTCCACACACATACCGCAGACATATAATGTTACAGCTGCACGTATACTGCAGGGGTGAATTTCCAGGTAGAAAAAATGGATGTTCGAGTAGAGTTTATAGCTGTGTTAGTATGAGCTAACAGCCTCGCTGCACCTTGGCATTGATTTTCCAAGTCTCTTGGCCTCTCCTGGAGGGGCGCACGACGTTCCTCCAGCAGGTATTTGGTGTTTTGATAGGAGAGCGCTATGATGGAAAATTTCCCACCGGTGTTAAAACGGGTTGAGACTGTAAAGGTCACAACGTCACTTCGCTCTTATGAAGATCATCGTTTTGTTTCACCGCGGGATAAAGGCGACAGATCGGAAATACTTTGACCCTCCTCTCCGCAGGGACGAGCCGGACCGGGCTGGGCCCAGAGGTCAGGAACACGGAGCGGTAGGTGAAAGGTCACCGTTCAGGGACAGACTCTAGGATCTCCTCTCCTCTTTGAGACATTTCTTGTATGCGGTCCTTTTCAAAAGAAACTTAATGACATAAAAAACTGTTTTTGTGTCCACTTCGTGAACAGCACACAGCAACAGTCCTCATATTTTTGTGCTATTCTATCACCGTGTGGACATAAAAACCACCGATTCTGCTAATAAACTGAAAACATCGTGTTACTTCTTCCTTCTTTTGTAATAGATATATTGTCTCTGCATCACGGTTATTATAGTAACTAACACTAAGTAATCTCTGCCATCACAATAAGACCTCAGCAGTGCCACACTGATGCTGTGATTCATGTAATTACAGCATCAGTGCCAACCATCCATTTCTTTTAGTATTTTGTGGCTGATTTTAGGAAATAATTTGAAATCCTTGGGCATCAATCTGAATCCCCGAGGAGCTTCAGGACAATCAGCCTGGAGACGGGACAGAAACTTGTCTCCAAGTTTGAAGAGACACGAGCAGTTGGAGGGACTGAAGGTCACTGTCACTCCATTATCTGCCTCCTCAGCCAATCGCAACACGGCGATCTCCAGAAACTGATGGAGGCCGAACTAAGATGCTCAATAAAGGAAAGTTTTTTTATAATATTCAAATTTTTCGTGATGCAAAAGTGATAGATGTCATGTGTCATTGTATATAAATGACACATGAAGTAAAATACAACCCTCAGATTTCAGCCTTCTCTTCTTTTAACGACCTATAAATCCCCGTGAAGCGATCCTCCTTTGTTTCCCGTCCAGTTTCGCTGCCATCGCAGTCCTCAGCAGACTTTATCCCATCACACAAAATAACAAGAATCAACAGGGGAGAGTATGAACCCACAATATGGCTCTAATAAATCAGCTAACGCAGCATTCATCACCAGTCTGTGTGCGCCTCTGTCGTTTGAGAGCGACAGAGGCTCGTCCTCCTCAGCCTCTCTGATGGAAGAAGAGCAGCAGGTTTCTTGTTTGGAGTTTTCGACAGTGCATCCATCAGCCCAGCACTGCGCCATCTGCTGCTAACGCTGCATGCTCGGCCCAGCTAAGTGCCATCTGCAGCCAACTTCGCTTACATCGCTCGGAGAACTTTTACTTTGGACTCGCGAGCGCTGAGTGGAGCAGGGGCGGGGCTTCGTTAAATCCGGTGATCTCATTTGTCCGTTTGAGAAGGCGGCAGCAGGTGAAAGGCAGAAACTTGGTAACGCGTAAGTTCTCCTTCTGTGCCATCGATCATGCTGAACACTTGGATTTTTGTTTCATATGATCCCATAAGACTTCATTAATGTCACAACCCTTCATCTACACACATTGTCCAACTCTTAGTCGTCCAACCTGAGCTGTAGTTATGCCGTCTGTCCAGATGAGGGAGACAAACCTTTAAAATGTACACACAGATCAGCCAGGAACAATCATGCACCGGAGACAACCGTCCCGCTGAGCCGGTCCTGCAGCGAGTCACTGTTTTCAGCTTAAAACTCAAATCAAAGCCGGCATCAGACCCTGCGAACAATGTGAGGCTGTTTAGAAATGATCGCACACGCAAGACTGAGAAATGTTTTATCTGAGAGACAAACGACTGGATGTGTTGTCTCATCAGTTTTGCATTGACCACGCTTTCAGAGACTGAGGGATCAGAAGCTGACACGTGCACACTGTGAAGATGGTTGCTTCTTAATAAAGGCAGTAAAAATAATGTAATTAGGTACAGTGGTATATATTTGATAAAACGTGCTTTAATTAAAGGAGTCAGTCTTTCACAAGTAAAAATAAGACTTTTAAGATCTGCTGGAAGATGTTCACGCTCGTCTGCAGGTTGTTCCCACTCCCAGCGTGCAGCACAAAGAAAGGCCGGCCTTGGTGACATCCCCTCCACTCTAATATGATTGTGGTTTAATACCCATTACAGCGGTGGAGAGGTGCTGTCATTAGCAATTCAGCAGGGCTGTAACTCACCTCCCCTTCTTATAATGATTGGGATCCTGAAAAAGAGGCGGCTATAAATGGAAACAAAAGTGCTGGGCTCAACAGAAAAGGAGCACCAGCCACAATTTGTGGGATGAGGCGAGCGCACGCTTGATGACCCATGGCCTTGTGGGTAATGCAAGGTCAGTCCGAGGAATTGGGTGATCTGAGAGCCAGGGGTTGGAAGAACCGCTTTGTTGGCACGAGCCGACAAATCAACAACAGCAGAGAGGGATGGAAAAATCTGAGAAGGAGAAAAGAGGGAAGAAAGCAAAGAGTGGCTGATACAGCGGGTGGTTTAATTGGAACTCCAAATCCCAAAAAGATTCAGTTCACATCATCTAAAAGTAGGAAACTAGCAGCGATGTTGGTGACAGGTGAAGTAACCAACAAGAAGTGGGCGGGGTCCTGAATTAAAGGAACTTTGGGGTGAATGGGGAAGAAGAGTCGCTCGCAGTCATGAGGAGGAACATAGATGTACTGTGTCTGCAGTCAAAGACACCATCAGTGATTCTGCCTCCATCACCTTACCACACTACTTCACACAATCCAAGCAGTGTTGCCGTCTCTGGCTCGCAACTCGTGCTATTTTGGACTTGGCCTAGTTTATCTCCGGGGAGATTGTTTGGTTTCTACGCGTCTCTCTGGGTCGGTTGGCGCCATGCTAGCATTAGCCAGCTTCACCCAGCAGACGATGCTCACGGGCTGAGGAAGTGTGGCATCTCTAAGTCATCCGAGTGACGTCCTCTGTGTCAGCTGACTGCAGGTTTCTCAACCTTATAAACATCACATTTACATAATGGGCCAACATGGGCCATGAAGTCAGTTCCATGATCACCAATATGCTAATTGAGCACCGATCAATGGCCATGAGTGCCTATGACAGGACGGACCCTTGACTCCCCGCTCAGACCAGCGTTCCTCCTGGAAGTGTACGCCTCACCAGTGAAAGAGCGGCCACAGACCTGTGGGTGTAAATAGACCGCAGAGTCCCGGCCTGACGAGGTACTGTAGCTCGTCTGTGGTGCGCCATCTGTTTAGTCGAAGGTTGTTTGGTTTAAATGATGTTCTGCAACTTGAAAACCACAGAGATGTGATGTTTTGAGAAAACGTGTCTCTCTTCTCTCCTGGATCTTCCAGAGGATCCTTTAGGTTAAGCTTGCCATCAAACCACATGTACTCGGGGCCTCCCTGATATGATGTTCTCCCCTAATGCACACACAGACGTGTCACTGGCCCATCAGACACCCGTTTGTCTCATCATACGACCAACAAACTCCAGAAGATCTTCAGAAAGCCTCATCACAGAGAAAGCACGCAGCATTACAGAAGTTAGGATAAGGCAGAGGTCTATCTCTCTAACTAGCGGGCATAATTATCTTCTTCTTCATTAGAAAACTAAAAAGAGAAGTGTGTTCCCTTTAATTTGCCGCCTGCTGTGATCTTTTTTATTTTATCCTTTTCCACAATTAACCCAATCTGTTACGGCCAAAAGAATTAGAAACTCCGAGGATGAGCAGCACTTCTGGACTGCAAATTTTACAAGAAGTGCTTAGAAGTGAAGTCTGTCAGAGAGAAAGACGTGTTACTATCAGAAGAGGGGTGGAGGGAGATTTAATATTATTTCTGATTATAAGACTATGTGGAAACCATTAAAAGATCTCGTTCTGGTCGTTCTGCATCTTGTAAACTCCAACCCGTCTGTTTATATCTGATAAGTTATGGCTGTAGGAGTTTGCATGTTCTCTGCGTGGGTTCTGTTCTGTACTCCGCTTCCTCCCACAGTCCAAAGACATGCAGTTAGTGGGGAAAGGTTCATTAGTGACTCTAAATGACCCATATGTGTGAATGTCTCTGTGTGTTAGCAATGCAACAGACTGGCGACCTGTCCAGGGTGCACCCTGCCTCTCGCCCTAAGACAGCTGGGATAGGCTCCACCCCCCAGCGACCCTAACAAGGAAAAGCGGAAGAGAATGGATGCTTGGAAGTTATGACTGTATCTAATATCCAATATCTGAGGTCTTAATTACCCCAAACTTCAATCGTAATATGTCAGAATGTGTCCCGGCAGGGTGGATACAACACACTAATCATTCATCAAAAAATAATTCCCATTATTTTACATACTTTTCTCTAAAAGACAGTGTTCGGGTGACTAATGAGGACTTAAATTTAACACGATGACGATGAATTTACCAAAATAATAGTTTACGGGTGAAAAAACAGCGTCGAGCTTCAAACGAGCACAAACCCAAAGCGAAAAACATATTTCGAAACATTTTCTTTCCGTAAATGCATGAAGTAGAAGCATAAAGAGAACAACTGCAAAGGAAATAAAACAAGTTTGGGATGTTTTCTGGAACGAAGCTGGAAAGAAAACTGAAGAAATAACATTTAAACCTTTGTGGGAGACAAAAGCTTTTCGTTTCTGCCTCTTGGTAAGACAATTAGAGCCCATCTGTGACACTGTAACTGTGCTTATTCATATTATTTATAACGCCGCTGGTTCCTAATTGGAGTCAAAGCACTGACATCAGTTGAAAATCTGTCTGCTTGATTATCTAACGCAACGAAAACAAAGCTCCGCGAGCAAAGAGCCTGGATGATCGCTCCTTCGGACCATTTTTTCACTGGAAACAAAATCGAACCGATGATGAATCGCTGTCTTCTCTCTCTCTGCGTTTGCCTGGTGCCAAGGCGCTCAGGATTTAGAACCACTACTGGTGTCCATCTGCACACCGGATTTAAAATGTGGCTACGCTGTGACCCGTCTGTTGTCCGAGGCCTCTGGAGACGGAGGGAGAAGAGGACACGGTGCCAGGAAACGCTCGCTCACTCTGACAGGCGAACGTGTACGCTCGTGCGGCTTTTCTCGAGACCAAAGCTCTTTATCGGGAGGTGCGAATCATTCACGCAGCTCGTGAAGAAGAGCGTTCTCCCCGTGTGCTGACGGGAATAAAAACTAATTCTGATCAATGAAATGAAGCGTTTAACGCTATCTTAGCTGAACTGAGGGTGTTTGTCTTTGTGTTATGATCTCATTTCAGATTACATTTTGGGGGATCAAAAAGTGTATTTGCAGACGTGCAGATTAGTGTTATCAGCAGGAACAGTGTGACCTGTGAAAAATGAGGATGTACATGAGAGAATCTGTGTTGTGCACAATTCTGCCTGTTGGTTTAAGGCAGCTTACCGGGCGTCTGTTGCAGCCAAATCCATTTTTATTCACCCTGTGGATTATACGACTGCTTGGCAAGGCCGCCCTCGTGCAACTAAAGCCAGCGGGGACTCGTGCAGGTGGACGTCCTGAATATAGAGCACGGAAAGTAGAGGGGAACTGGCGACGCCTTGCAAATAAAAGCAATTTGTCACCAATGCTTTGCTTTGTTTTTGTCGAAAGGGCAAAGCTTTGGGTGCAAAACCCAGACAGACGGGATTTGAGTGGCGTGAGCTGCCTGTGGAGGGCGCTGGCACACCGGCGATGAGAGCAGCTGACTGGAGAGGTGCTGAGGACACACTTCTCAGTCTCTGCATGTGTGTGTGAAGTCTCGGGGTGGTGCTAACAATTGACGCTCGCCTGCAGAGAAAGTCCTCAAACAGACCCGAGAGCCTGTCACAGCACACGGAGAATAAAGGACGTCGTTAGTCTGTGCACAGCCTGAACGTGAAACATTAAAGGTTTCTTAGATTTCATGTGCTTTTGTGACATTACACTGCAGAGTAATGCACCTTACAGATCTCCAAAGCTCTCACCGCTTTAAATAAAAGTCAAAGAATAAATGCAAGTCTAGCTTTTATATGCGTTACATACGTCACTACTGAAGGTTCACAAAATATTATTTCATTCAGGATCGTTTTCAACGAGGTGGGCCAACCGGCGCCCTCTTCTATATGTTTTTAATGGATTAACTAAAGGGGGAGGGGGCGGGGCCTAAAATTACTAGTGTCAGGGAGGTGAAGAAGTGAGCACAGCAAAGGCAGGTTTCACATAAATACACTTTGTTTAACAGGCGATTCATGCAAAGCTTCTCTAGCTGAGTCAAGAGCTGCAAAGGAGCAGATGGGTCCACTTTAGAGGTAAGATAGCAAAACCAGGCTAGCTGAGGTCGGCTAACCAAACAGAACAGGGGAGGTTAAACATGTTCAGGGGAGGTATGGACATCCATTTGAAAAGATGTAAAGTTAATGTACCCACCTGTCTGCCCAGAAATGCAAACACCTGCGTTACACTGCTGTGTGTCTGCTATCAGGACACACGGTGAGCTTAGAAGAGAAAAGCTTTGCTCACACTTTAAGCTGCTTCAGCTCTGTACAGTCAGTGCCAAGCCAAGTTCAGCTGCAGGTAACAGATATGTGAGCGCGTGAACTCGTTTATCAGACACGCTCCATAAACGTGCAGCAGGAAGTCATTTTCTGCATCCATGTTTGTTTCCTGTTCTTTGGTGGCGAGTGGCCTGAGCAGTGATGTTGACCTGTTTACAGTCACTGCATCATCCATCAGGTGACCGGTCTCAGCTTGGCACGAGCTTCTGGGGAGAACAGACGCTTAACGGCTTGACAGGTTGCGTCCGGGCTCTCTGGGCCCGAGTGAAGCGCCGCTGGCTGCTGGACGGAAACGCCAAACAGCCTCGAGACACCCAGCGGACTTTGGGAGCAGCTCGTCATGCCGGCTGAGGCTGCAGGAGTCAGGCCACTGGCTGGTGTAAAGAGCACAGGCTCAAAAGTAAATGAGTCTGGGACATCACTGTTAACAGCGCCGTTACAGAAACGTTTTCATTCAGGAGTCTCATAAACAAGTCGAGCTGGTGTCGGTCACAGGTGGGATAAATGTGCGCCCCCTCGTGAGATCCACAGCAGCCGAGTGTGGCCTTTTACCTTCTACCTTACTCTTTGTCCTCACCTCAGACTCATCTGAAAATATCTCCGAGCGCTGCCAGGAAGAAAAGCAGAGGCTCTTTCTAAATGCCACGGTGACGCCCGAGATGACGTTTGGTTTGCCGTTTGTGAGGAAATATTATTTTGGGTCAGCTGTGATTCGCTGCCATATTGTCCGGTGAAGCAGGAAGGCCAGGCCACAGAGAAAGAGCATATGTCTGCCTTTCCCTCTGCTGCTGCCCCGACATGTGTTACTTCCTCCTCGCTCAGCCCACCTGCTCGGCCAAAGCCTTACAGTTTACACGAATGCCAGCCTACAGCAACAGAGTGTGTCAGCCTGAACAGATCAGGCTCATCAAAGAGTTCGCTGAAGTCATTTGAACTGATGCTCTGAAATCAGATCCATTTCTTATGCTTCCAAATCAGAAAATCCGTTGGTTGGTATAAAAGACTGACATAGCATCTGTGCCTGAAGAGCGAAGCCAAAGTGGAAGCACCTTAACCTGCAGGCTTCTGAATAGCCAGCAGATGCACGGCGCTCAGCTCTCCTCGTCTGTGACCTCGGTAAACACTTTCGATTCGGTAAATCATCGTCATTATTAGAGTCAGAAATCACTGTTTGGCCAATGGCAATTCAGAAAATAGCTCAGTTAGAGGTTTAAAAAGGAGACTTCACCAGCCAGTGGGTGGAATATCTGGAAGTTTTATGTATACAAAGCACCAAATCACAGCAACAAGGTGCTTTATACTATAAGGTACAACCTTACGCTAATACAGAGACACCCCAACAGTCAGGTGAGCCTCTATGAACAAGCACGGAAAAGGAAAGAACCGACGGTTCAGGAAGATGACAAGTGGAAGTGTGAGGCAAAAAAACCTGGAGCGTGGATGATGAGCCACACGCACAGTCAGAGTGTACAAACCTTTAACACGTGCTTTAACAGCGCGTCATCGTCCTACATAAAAAACAATGTAGTCATGTAGTTTAAAATAAATAAATAAATCAGGAGCAGTCAAACAAGAAACTTAACACGTGTTTCCTATTCCTGAAAATACTGGAGGCCACCAGGGCTTCCCTCTTAGCAGATGCATGAACAGCATAAATATAAAAATCACAAAACTTGACCTCAAACTAAAAGTCAAGGTCAAACTTGAGATCACCTGTGGTATGAAGGTCAAAATCATCCTGAGTGCTGAGCAATTATTTGCTCAAAACAACAAACAGAAAAGTTCTGACTGTAGATTAAAGAAAGTCTCAGGTTTGTTTTCTGCTTCTTTTGATGGAGAAAAGAGAAACTAAAAATAAACAATAAAAGGTGTACCCGCGTCGGCCAGGTAACACTTCCTGCTCAGCAACAACCCAACACCTCGTTGTTGCTTTACAGTCCCATCTGTTCGCCTTATTGATCAAATATCAATGGAGGAAAGCCTGTGAGCTCTTGATTACAAACTGGGGATTCGTGGATATTTATTATCGTCCGGTGATCGATCGGGGTCGCGGGCTCAGCCTCCAGCATCGTACGCAGAGAAACAAACACGGCCTCGCCGGCACATCTCTCAGTGCCGCCCTGACAGGCTCATAAAATCCGACTGATGTCCTTCTGCCCGAGAAAAAGGATTCATTTTTCCAAGGTTTCATCCACAAGGGAAGAAATTAAGATTAATGGCTTGTGCGTGCCACAGCAGTTTGCAATTGCCTTTGTGATGGAGATTGTTTGCAGCTCGGCAATGTAATATATGCAAATGTGACCTGGAAGTGCGTAAACGTGTGTCATCAAAATGATTCTGAGCTCATTCACAGTCAGCTCGGGGCTGAGAAAGTGGAGTGCAGGTTGAGACACTGAAATATTTAAACACAGGGCAAAGTGCAGCGCAGTTCACAGGTAAGAGTGTTTCTGAGCAGCAATTTCACGTGCAAATCAGCAGGTGCATTTCCCCTCTCTGAACTCTAGGGGGGGCTGGTGTCCTGATCAAATCAGTAACGTGGAGCTAAAACAGCTTCAGGCGGCGTGTTTGTGGTGCGTTCGAGACGAGTATGAGTCACCTGCAGACAGCCTGCGCCGGTCTGTTAAAGTCAAGTTTGTCTCGGTGCCGTTTCATGTCCAGAACACCAGCGTGACCTTTCAAAGATTTCTACTTTGCAGTTCCTGCAGACTCGACACAACAACGCTGAGCCTCTGAGGTCAGAGGAGTGAAACATGTTTGCTGGGAGATGGCCAAGGTCAACCAAGGTCAAAGCTGCAGCTGTATTTTCACATCAGCTGTGGAATCAGGTCAAACGTGCAAAAATCATTTCATAACAGGAATGATCAATTTCAACATGCTGGCAGACTGCCCACGGGGAGCACCGGGACCTTTCCCAGTGTGGGGGGTCATTTTAGCGTTTTAGTGTGACCATTACAGCAAGCATCAGGAGGGGAACGCAACTCTCCGAACACGTGCATCAAGCGCTCCTCCCTCCCTCGCCAACAGACTACGCTCTCGCCACAGCGTCCACAGCCTGCAGATGCTCCCCTCGAAGAGACACAGATTCTCACATGCAGCCATCCCCTCAGTTTGCGTCTCTCTCAGCACAGTATCGACCTGCTGCTCTGCAAGCAGGGAGTGAAAACAGATGATAAATCTCAGCTAAATGCTGAAAGTCAGTCAGCGTGTGCGCGGGTTCTCTCCGGACAGCCCCGTCTGAACACATGCATGTGAGGTTAGCTGGTGATTCTTAGCTGCCTGTGATAGGTTGACCCTGCATTTCACCTTGTGACAGCTGAGACAGGCTCCAACCTCACTGCGACCCTGCGAAAGAGGACGGATGGATGGAAAATATATCTAACTTTACAAGAGACAAGATTTGTTTGTTGTATATGTGTCTTTCTGGCTGCTGTTGCAACCAAATTTCACCTTGTGGGACAATTAAAGGATTATTCTATTCTATTCTAAGAGACAAGATATAAAAATATAAATTATTTCCAAACAACAGCATTGTGAAAAATGCATCGTTCAAAGAAAGATAGGAGGCACGACTTCCAGCTCAAAGACGGACAAAAGTAACCTCAAAGTCATATAAATTTGCAAAACGTGTTAATTTAAATAATAAATAAATTACAAACATATTTCCAAAGGATATTTTTTTATCTTGTTGTTAAACGGACATGAAAAAATGAGGCATATTTAAAGTATACTGAGCGAAACATCACTGTATACCTGGAGAAGCTACTTGTTTCCCACGCATCAAACAGGTACGTTAACAGCAAGTATGTTTGGGATTTATTTTAGCACTCTATTTATTTATTTAATTTTCTTAAAGTTTGTTTTCTGCTTCTCCCGTCTCAGCCCAACAGCTGGCTTGGCCCAGATCTCGTCCTGCGGTTATTCTGCTCCAGTTATGAACCTGAAGGTTACGCTGAAGCATGAAGTGTGCGAAGAACCGGTTCGCTGAGCTGAACCAGGTCCCACTCAGACCAATAACTTGTAAGTGGATTCTCATACACACCCAGTGGTTCGGACATGCCCCACTTCAGGAGGCAGAAAAGAATTTGACTTAAAGATTCACGTCAGCATCAAAGTTACAGGTTAACATCAGGTTCATGCACCAGTGGGACTCACCCCACAGTTTGAGAACCACTGCTACAAAGCATGCTTTACATCCAGAAATGTAGCTAACCTGACATTATTCTGGGATTCGGAGGGTCCAGTTTAACGGTGTGAAAAGTGTGTCTCCATAAAGGAAACGTTTTCTGTGAGGAAAACCCACACAAAGCCCTGGCTTCATCCAGGGTGAAGCTGTGACAGCAGCAGATTACTGCCTCTGTAATGCCGGGGTGTCCACACACTTTGGCTTTGTTATACATACTGAGCAGGACAAATGTGTTAGTGCTCCCTGGTGGATAAAGCACATTACAACAACACTGCGTATAAATTACCTCGAACAAATGGAAATTTCTGTACAGTACTACACTACTGTGTGTGTGTGTGTGTGTGTGTGTGTGTGTGTGTTCATAGCCCATCTTAGATGGAGTAAAATGAGCCAGGCTCTGATGTGTACTTGAACATTGTACAACATTTATGTTAGAGTATATAAAGACTGTAAATGTGCACACACTGCCATCAATGCGTTCTCTGCGTGCACTGATTAAAAGCTTATAGTTTAAGGGACGAGCACATTCCTGATGGGAAGGAAACGGTGGGCACTGACTCCGCCTGTCCCAGAGAATATTTCAAGGGCAAACCTGTTGATGCGATCTGCGGCAGGAGGCAAGACGGGGAGCGAGCGAGCGGGTGGGAAGGCAAAAAATAAAAATGAATGAGTTGACAAACGAATGGGTCCCAGGGAAGCGTGAGGAGAGATGATGCATTAATCTGTGGTGGTTGAAAAAGGGGGGATGTTGTAGAGTTGTAGGGCAGCCAGTACTCAAAGAGCAGAGGGAGGGAAATAAACGGGAGGGGTGGAGGGAAGGGAAGAGAGAGACGGGAGGGAGAGCGAGAGGATAAATCCTTACTACATAATGATTAGAGCTCACAAGCCCTTCCTGTGACATGGAGTGTAGGAGTCAGGATTACAGCCGGCCAGAGAAGCCAGAGTGAACGCTCTGCTGATGGGCGAAGGAGGGGCACAGGTAGGAACAGCCCAAAAAACAACAAGGCATACAGGACAACAAGTGCAGCCAACTGAAGGCTAGAGCAAGCAAGGTGCGCTTGGAGAAAGGTCACGAGGAAGATCCAAGAATTTCCAAACTCCAGCAGTTTGCATCTGCACCTCTGTTCCGGCCATCTGTCGCCGGCCGCCGACGGCCTCGTCCCGGGCAGCTGGATCATTTCTCAGAGCCTTATTTTGATGGAGTGGCAGTAAAAGTACCGCTCGCACCAGAGGAGGACGAAGGAGGGAGTCTGGGAAATGAAGAGAAGGGTCACCCTGCAGGACCTGCGATAGATGGGGACACACGATGCGGACAGGTGTCAGAGACGGAGTAGATCTGCGTCTTCACGAACCGGGCAGTGACGATCAAGGACGCGGGTGACGAGCTGAAGGTTGAGGATTTCTTTTGGCGCAAGTTTCTGGCAGCTTTGTTAGTTTTTTCTTTTTCCCAGAGACTCACTTTCCAGCCAAGAGAGGAATTATCTTTCCCCCAGAGTTGCGCGGCTGGTGAAGACTTTAAAAAGGCTACTGCTTCACACAGGTATGCACACTCGAGGGTTTCTCCTAAATTCCTCCTCAGTTTCTCCTCCTGGGACACATTACCTGAAAACAGTCTTCAGAGGTGTCCCTGTCAACAAGTTGGAAAACTAAACCAAAAGCGCATCCGTGGACGGCTGAGATTATATCAACTTGCTTTGCTTCTCCTTTTCCTCCTCTGGCACCTGTTCACCTCGATCTCCCTCCGTCACTCCATCTATCCTCCTCCTGCTCCTCTTCTTCCCCCCCTCCCTTTTACCAGCGAGTGATAATGTGACCTTCTGCCAAAGTGCTGGAAACCATGCCACCGTCGCAGCGGGCTCCTCTGTTGCTGCTACTGAAATAGACTCAAACAAGTGCAGGGAGAGGAAGAGCGAAAGGGGGAGGGAGATACGAAGGAGGGAGGAGGAGGAGAAGACGAGGGCCAAAGGGGAGAGAAAGGAGAGGAGGAGAAGGAGGGAAAAAAAAGAAAACGGGGAACAGGACGGCTGAAGCTGCACACACGGCATGAGTGGTGACGAGCCAGGGCTGGATGTGGATTGCCAACACAGGTAAGATCACCTTCGTCGATCGCATTATTTAAGCACCGGCGTGCTCCGATCAGCTTGCAGTTACTCCTGGTTAAGTATGGAAATGCTTTCTGCTTCTTTGGAGTAGTTTTGTTTGTAGTTTTGTTGAGCAGAGTTTCCTCCTGCTGCTTTCTGCTTTGGGTCAATAGCAGAATTATCAGAACGCAGAGGGGATCAGATCAGAGGGGGTACTCGACAGCATCCTTGTCAGAGGGATCAGACGACACGCTGCGCGGGGCTTTTTCCGCCTCTTGTAGGTGGCAGTAACTGTTGCTTTAACTCACCGAGCTGCTGGGAGGGGGGGGATTAAGCAGAGTGGATCGATGCGTCATTGTAAACAGTTAGAGCAGCTGAGAGGGCCTTTTGATACATGCCCGCCGGACTTGAGATACCACTGCTGCAGGGGAAATTGAACTGCCACTGAAGAGTGACTTCACAGGATGTGAGAAAATGTGTGCTTGCTCCAATTACCGAAGGATTCGTTCTAGCGTTTTGGCTCCAGGAGGACGCGGCGCCTTCGAATCAAATCTTGTGGCTCGAAATTAGAGATTTATTCAGAAGTTAGCCAAGAAAATTTGTCCCACTCAGACCAATAAATACAAGGAAAACAATGCTGCTGATAAAACAAACATGGGACAAACTATATTTTATCTGACATGTGCCCCAGGATCACTAACACCATCCGCTCCACAATTTAATAGTGTCAAGACGCATGTCTGCAGCAGGAACTCAACACACAGGCAGGAATCCATCCGGAACAAACGGCCACATTATCCATCCCTGAGTGAATAACTGACGGACGTCTCTTTATCTCAGAGTAACAGATTCTTCTGTCACAGGCCTTAAACACGACTCAAGTCGTTTTATTTTCATGCGTGGACAGAAAGTGAATATGAAAAAGGGGCTTTAACGATGAAGAGGTCAGAGGAAGGGAGGCAGTTTAAATGAGAGGCGACGGTGAGGGGGGGAATCCGCGGGGACGTTCTGCCGAGCTGGACACGACTTCTTTGAGAGCCGAGGCTGCTGCTGTCCGGACACCACAGCCACGAAGGATGGACACAGACTGACTTTAACCTGTTTTTAAGGCTCACACAGGTTATTAAACGCCTACAGAAACCTGTGGAACAGTGTTTCCTGTACAGCGGCCAGACTCAGACTACAGCATGTTTGTCTGTGTCAGAAAATGTGTTTGTGTGACCGAGACACTTTCACTGCATGCGTGATGTGATCGGGAATTACAAAAGGAACACTACGCTGAATTAGATAAGAAAACAGAGGACGAGGTCACACAAACTCATCGGCAAAGGTTTTAATGAGCTTATAGATCACGGGAACAAAAGCCTGTTTTTTCCATAGACGTCTACACAATCCAAGCCTGAGGAGACGCCCTCTGCTGGCTGCCACAAGGAATGCACATTTAAGCCACTTCCCCACTGGCTTCACTTTTCAAACCTGGAAATGATGCCTGTCGTTTAAATGCACACACAGCCACACACGTCCAGACCAGAAAATATACTCATTTAAGAATTCTGGCTTCTAAAATTAACCAGTTTAATAGGGATTAGATAAGAAGTGGGCATAATTTCCACTTTGGCACGCAGTTACTTTGGTTTGAGATCCATTAGGAAGAAAATGAGTCTGCTTTATGTCCCTTTTCATAGTTTGCAGATGTCCTCTTATTTATCAGGCTCTAAATTTGGGTCTTATGTGTCCTCGTGGGCTTTTATGCAATTAAAGAGTTTTCATTTACACCGCCTATAGAAGTAAACGCTCCAAGAATTCATTTATTTTGAATCAAACCTAAGATTCATGCGATGTTGAAGTGAGGATGAAACTTCTTCGGTTAATCGTGGTTATTTGTTGTAAAATCGCAGGTCCACAGGTGGAGGTAAAAGTCTGTTTTTCCTGCAGTGAGAGCAGAGTGGGAGCGGGGGGTGGTGAGAGTGTGTGACAGTGCAGCAGCAGTTAGGCAGGTGAAAAATGGCTGTTCATTATGTTATACCAACCATATCCCAGTTTCAGTAATTGGGTGCGTGTATGTGAGTTCAGTACAGACAGCCTGTACGTACATGCGCACCAGAAACCAGCCGGAGGATCCTCAGCCCATCGCACATGATGCAATCTCACTACATCACACACACACACCTGCCCTTCAACACACGTGAGGACCTCGCCTAACTCAATAAATGGTTACGAGGGTTTTTACTATGATCGTCCCTCTCCCGGCTGCACCAAAAACACGCTCAGCAGCAAATATGTCTGACTTATTAAACACTATCAGTTACAGGTTGTCAGGGAGGATCAGCCTTCATGTTAGCAGACACTGAACGAACCTTACAGCAGCACCGAGCAGCTGTAACGACTTCAAACATTACAGGGAAGGTTCTTATATGAATCTGTGGTCATGTAAGGCACACAGTCAGACAAGAGGGTGACAGCTGGTAATATCATTTTTCATTGTGAATCATGCAAAGCTTTTCTAAAGAGTCTAAGACTGAAATGCAAAGTTCATTTCTACTGTTGTGAAGTGTTTGCAGACAAATTGGCGTCTTCCAAGCAAGCTACTGACCACCACAGCAACATAGCAGCAACCAAAGAAAGATGCTGGAGTCAGAAACCAGTTGTGGAATCCACATGTTTTCCAGGGGTTATCATGGTGATGACCCCTGCAGAAAGCAGCTGTTGACCCCATGAGGCCTGTGTGAATGAGGCTTTAGCAGCCGAGTAAGGAGAGGCCTGGCCAGCTGCACTTAAGTATGTGAAGCAGTTGATTATCAGCTGATAAAACATCAACCAGTGAGTGAAGAAATCTCTTCCCCTGTGCTGATGCTGTGCCTGGACCAGCCTGAGTATGGTAATTAAAATGGATGCAGCATTGTTGCTCTTTTTATAATTGAAACAAAAGCAATGAACGCCGTCATCCTTCGCAGCGCTGGATCTCAGTGAGCGCAGAGACTGACAGCGAGAAAAGCAACAGCAGCTACACAAACACCAGTTTAACAACCATTCCTGTAGCCTCGAGTTACTGAGCTCTTCAACTGCAGAGCTAAATTATATCGTCACGCAAGCCTCGCATGCTTGCAGCCTGCAGCCTGCGGGCAGACTGACAAACAACCTCCGGGTTGGTATCACACAGACACGGGCTGATTTGTCAGCTGTCCGGATCTCCCATCTCACGCTCGGAGCCGATCTGCTTAATCAAATGTTAAAGACACAAAACCTCACCCATCTTTACGTCTCTGCAAAGCGAGAGGCGAGGGAGGGGAGGAAGACGGGAAGAGGAGAATGATGATTGAGAGAGCAGACCCCAAAAAAAAAGAAAAAGAAGAAGACATAAAACAGAAACGCCAGTCGGCTCGCCCGCACGGGAAACGGGTTGAAATGGAAACTGCTCTGATTGACGGCCGGTTACAAGCATCCCAGACAGTAAAACATTTACTGCAGAGGAGGGAAGGAGGTTACAGGATATCAGATCAATCTATCCAAGGTCATCAGAGACGAGGGTAGATTTAACTCGGGCATCATCCCTAAACCCTTCTCTCGACAATCTCTAAAACCCGTACGGGTCACCGTTAAACGTTCAAACGCAGATCTGTGCTGCGACGCCGGGCGAGAAGAAGTTCTCAGGGCGCTCTCATACTGCACAGCCTGCGTGGTGAAACCTCAAACTCCGGGCAGAATGAGGCTTGCAGGCTATGCTGCTCTCCTCTCGAGTTTATGGCTGCACTCACGGGCACAACAGAGACTCGGGGCCCATTTATATTCATGGCGCAGCGCCGCTTGCACCTCGTCTAACGTCCTGTCCCTGTTGAGAAGGAAAACTGACACGCCGTGGGGTTGGGAGGGCGGTGGAGGGGGGCTTTCTTTGCCTCTCCTTTCCTTGTCATTCTTCTGCCTCTTGTGGATCCTGACACCAACCTGAGTGTTTGTGCATGTGTGACGCGTGTGGGTGCATGTGCGCTGTGTAGTACGGGAAATTGATTAAGCTAATCGCTTTCTATTCACAGCTGCGTGTGTCCCGCTTAATTTTTCACAATTATCCCTGAGCGGGTGACGCGGTGGGAGGGCGTCTCGATGAGGGATGATGACAGCGATAACCTTAGAAGGAGGGCCTGGAAAGTGAGGGAGGCCGGTGAGACGACATCCAAACAGAAAGCTGCGTTTAAAGAAATCGGGCTGAAGCGTTTCCACTGCCGTCTAACAAAAAGTGACACGCAGCGTCCTGGTGGTTCGGCAGCTTGTGATGACGACGTGGTTGGGGCTTTGCCACGTGTCTCCTCCTCCTCTGTCCTTCTTGTCACTCTCAGCGTCACCTAACAAAGTCAAACTGCTCGACAGAGCAAAAAAGGCACAACTCGTGACTTCCTGAGAGATAAAGAATTGTTTTTTACTTTTCTGGAGGCTGTTTATTGTTGCAAAAATCAATACGCCATCTCCGGAGAAAACCATAAAAGCCAGAGTTGTTTATGACATGCTCCGATTGCTTTCCATGGAGTGGTTTTACATGTTTGAGCTGCGATTAGAGGCACTGAGGCTGTACCTCTCACTACCTTTTCACAGATTCTGACAAATCGAAAGCTCGTGCAGTCATCCAGACAGCAAAAGAAAACCATCTCTTTGTCGGCTTCCTTTGACATTAAATTTCTCCCACGTATCCTTTCAATAACCAATTAATAACACTTAGTGTCCTGCAGAGTGTTTTTGCAAAGCTCCAGCTCATTCTGTTTTTTTGTGGATACTTGGTAAACATGACAGATGTTTTTCTTTGGAGTCCGAACCCGAGCAGAAAGTCAACACTGATGTGCTGAACGCAGCTCAGACTGGGTGATGATGTGCGTCTGCTGGATGTGTTGAACTTTCACAGCATGCAACACGTGGAGACATCGAGGGCCAAACAAGTGTTTTTGTTATGTCCTGGTAGCTGATCCGAACCAGCAGGTCGAGTACATCCTCTGCTGGGCAGGGTTCGGTTTATGTCTGTGAGCTGTTACAACTGCCCAAAAAAATGCAAATGTTCTATTATTATTCTAATATTTCTACTATCTATGCAGTGTTTTTGCTCTAGTGACCTTCAAGTCATCTCGAACCAAAACAAACACGGTGAAGACAGATGACACTTTCCTAATTTAACGTGACCCTGTGATGCAGCTGGATTCTTACAAGCATGCTATCCGGTCGTTAAGTGATGACGTGAGTGAATCCTACTTCCGGGCCTAAAGTAGTCTGCGTTTAATATGGCTTTTGTGTTGTTAACATGTTTAATGTTATGTATTTTCTTCTATTTGATCTCAAAAAGCTCCTAAAACAGTCAGTGATCACTGTTGACCTCCCTCGGCTTTTATTACCGCTAATCATTTATTTAAGCTCAGTTTTTAAAACCTTAGGATGTAACTACAGCCCAGCCCATGCAGCAGTATATGAATGACTAACCTCGTATTGTGGATGGATTATCTCAGTTGTTCTCCTGGCTGAAGTTTGGTCCTTTTACAGCATCCTGCCATGCGATTACATTTGTTCCTGACCACCGAGAACACTCACGTTAACTTTTATCGAGTGGAAAAAAAGTTAGCTTGTTTATATTATGCTAACATAGCTGTGTCGCTAGCGGTCACGTAGCACATCATTATATACCAGCTAGCCAAACTTCAGTAACCCTACAAACGTCCCTGCTGTTTAGTTTTCTGTCTTCATTTATGTTGGAAGTGATAACAGAGCTGTACGTTTTAATTTGTTTCCAAAACCCCGCAGTCAGGACATGCTATATTGTATTTAGATAGAAGCTAGCGAGCTAACTTCCTGCTAACTTCTAACTCTGTTAAATGTCATAAATTCCGTTTTCATGGATGCCTGGATGTTAAACTCAATTGTTACACCTGGTAGAGCAGAACGCTGATCATTTTATTAAAGATGAAAGACTTTAGACAGTTTTTCAACTCTCAGTAATGCCATAGTGATCGTTTGATATATGGACCTGCAGCAGAGTTTAGGTCCAGACACGGCTAGTGATGTCAGACCACCAGCAGCACAGACATGGTGCAAAGGCTGACTCTTACCAAATGGCGAACAAGCCTCGTCTGCATCCTCATTTATGGTTTACATGTAAATACAACAATGACATGAAGTCCTCGAACCATGTTTAAGTTGTATTAGCTCACCCAAATGACTGAAAATCTGTTTTCTTGAAGTAAAACCCACGTATGCATTTAATGACTGAGCTCTGAATCCAGGGAGAAAAACCTAAACCAGTTTGCTGTCCAAGAATCAGCATCTGTGTGAAAGCCTTTGACAGATCCTGAAGATTATCCCCGAAACCAGCACAATGTTTCTATACGGCGATGTTGCTGAAGAGTTTTTCAAATATAATATTTCAATTCTATCTTTAGTACAAAGTAAATTGGTTTAAAATTGGTATTTCAAAGCCTCCGCACACAAAAATCAATACGGTCTTGCCAGCTTTATGCCTCTGTGGGTGTGTGATTTGGAAGAACTGACTGATGTTGCGTTTATCTTGCACATTCCTGCTTTACACACAAAATAGGAAAGGAGAGAAAGACTGCACAGGCCACACACACACACAGATTAAAAACAAAGTGATATGCTCATATGTGGATTAGAGCGTGTGTGTGTGTGTGTGTCAGAGGTCAGCTGTATTCGTGTGCAGCCACTATATCAACTGGGAGAGTAGGTTGGTGACAGCTGGACCGGTGGCAGGGGTGGAGGGGGGGTGGTCTGGTTCTGCATGGGCAACCCCAGTTTCAGCTTAACCAGGGTCTTACACTGATCCCTGCTTTACATACGGCTGCACATGAGGCCGAGTGCGGGGTCCGCCAAAGCCTGACAGAGGACGCTTCCGCCACCCTCCGTGTTACCTGCCGCCGCGGGTTTACAGCCAGGTCAGCCCGCAGGGTCAGAGTAGGAGTATGGATATCAGCGTGTGATGTCGCGCCCTGTAAGCCTTCGCCAAACATCCGCCCATGTGTTAAAGGCAAAATGGATTACATTTGCATTGCCATTGTAATCTTCAGCCTCGCAGAGATTATTACCCTCAAAACGCGTCACAATCTGTTCGATTTCACTACGCGCTGTGCTGACGAAGACAACGCCGGGTGATGAAGTGTCCCCTGACGATAAATGTGCCAAAGCAAAGAGGAGAGATATATATCAAACATCTGTCCAGTGACGAGCAAACACGTGGCCTCTGTCCTTGGGGATTTTTCCCCCACTTTGGAGTAAATGATGATCTTTTCTCGACTATGTTGATCCATTTATTGCACGACCAAACTACGGAGTCTTTTCTTTTTATAGGTTTAATGCAAAAGGCTCAAGCTGGGCGATGACCTGATCAAGGTTATACGACACTTGCTGCAGAGGGAGCGCTGCTTTATCGCTACGTGAGGTTTCAAAGATGGAACTGTAATAAAAGCCGGCTACATAGCTTTCCATCTGCTGTGGCATTTAAAACCTGCTGATCGTGGCCCCTCTGATGCTACAGAGTCAGAAAATCCAACTGTTCAGTTCTGCTCCATCTCCCTCCTGAATATTTAAATCCTTTAATGCAAAGAGATACCAGCAGCCGCCTGACTACTCCCCTCTCCCACCCCAGAACCTTTGTTCAGAAACGACAGTAAAAATCTCACCAGATTTATGAGGACTTTACCTAGACAGGTTTTCACCCTGTGGCAGATCAATCACTCGTAGTGCAGAGTTCCAGTAGAGGCGTGCGCGTCTTAAATATGTCTGCAGTGCCGGCGGCAGAGGCGAAGTCAAAGGGTCCGCGACAGAAACTAATATCACCGAGTGAGTCTGTTTGATGCGTCTCTGTCTCCGGAGGTCACGTGAAACAGATTCATTGTTATTGGTTTGGACTTCAAAGCCTCCACTGGGGTTTCACTTTGGGTGCATTTCAGCAGGAAACCCTGGTGGACGTCGACTTGGTCTTTTTCACGCGGCCGGCTGCCGTTTATCACACGGCCACGATACACGACCCCATCCCATAAAGACCAGAGCCGTAAATCAACAGGCAGATTTAGGGGGGACCCTGCCCCTCTGCTGACGAGTCTGTCGCTGCAGAAAATGAAAATCCTGGCCTTCATGGAAACGGAGCCATATTTTGTACAAATGAGCACAAAAACATGATATGGATTATGCATTTTGTTAACTTTATAAGTTTATATAACATAAGAGCCACATAGTTTTTTGTTTTGTTTTATTTATTGCAGTGCTACAAGTCCTTACGCAAGCAATTTGGCAACACCTCTGGGCAGTTACTTGGAGGGGAAAACACCTGTAACATGGATTTTAAACCCCAGAAGCAAATAGATGAATGATAACTGAGATGCTCTCTTAATTTTGGTGCGTCTGTGTTGTATTTTCATCACCTATTTGCTCATGAATGCAGAGATGCAGCCTCTAACAGCTGATATCCTATTTTGTAAATATGCTATGATGAATGTTAAACACTGTATATGTTTCACAAATGATTGCATGCTCTGCTAAACAGGGTCATTTGTGGGTTAATTGGTGCATTAAATAAATTTTTGAATCATATGATTACGAGCATCGAGTAAGCAGGTGGTGCAGTTTCTGCCCAGCATGCACCACAAAGCTCCTCCCACCAACAACAGCAATAATAAAAAACAAACTTTAAAGAAAAAAAAGAGTTAAAATGTTGATTTTAAGCCCTTTCGTTTTTGGAGTTGCACATCACTGCAGGTTCTGAGTCCTCCACGAGAACACTGAACAAATTCTGTTCTGATTCTTGTTATCAATATACTGATCAAAACAAAATACAGATAAGATCCTCATCTATGTATTTACTAAAATAATAAATACAGAAATATTCACAGCCTTATGACTGTGATCCACAAACGTCACAGCATCATCACTGGCTAACTGCAGATTGGCTTGTTGGGGGTCAATCGGCAGCACAGCAGCTATCTGCGTTATTACACTCGACATAAACAAGTCCAGCATGATCCAACAGAAAAACTCCACTTTATCAAATTATGTTTGCATAAAGCAGTCACAGCAGGTGAAGATGGCTGTTTTCAGGCCATTTTGTCAGATGTCTAACACTTCGTCACTGCTGATGTGGCATTTGCAGTCAGAGTCCCTGCAGTGACGAGCACCTGCCTCAGGAGATATGGTAATTCAAACATCCACAGTTCCTTTGTTAACCGGTTTTGTCTTTAATTTATTCTCAGTCGCCTCCATTGCTTTATCTACACATTTCTTTTCACTGTTCCATAAAGGTGGCCAGTTACGCACATGCTTCAGTGAAGCTTCAGTGAAACTGAGAGGCCGTGAATCTTAATCTTTGTGGCACAAGTCAAAGTTCTGATTAATATCAAACAATCCACTGATTTTAGCATTAATCTGTCGTTTCCCATCGTTTAATCTTAAACAACATCAGAGGCACAGGTGTCGAACTTAATGAGAGCTTCACGATTGATCTTCTAAACAAACGAGCCTAAAGAGAACCAAATTAAATAAGCACGATTAGAAAGGATGAAAAAAGACAAGAGATTTAACAAACACACTCGAGGAGACTGAAAAACCAAACAAGGGCCAAAAAGATGTTTCCTGCACGCTAGGATGAACACAAATTGTGCAGCTTGAGGGCAGCGAGCAGTTACAGCCCGTTTTTGCACAATAATTAATTTGATATTTCCAAGGTTAGTTGCATAAATGTACTTGTTGTTTATGCTATTTAAATTCAGCTTCGGCTTTAGTGTCATAACGTGTGCAATTTTACATCATGTTTATTTGAAGATAAAGGTTCACAGAAAGGTCTCACTGAATAAACATATATTATTATTATTAGTCCTAGACCTTTAGGTCACAACAAGCCTAAAGATCGGTCGCTCAGCAACAGGGAGGTGCAAGTTCAGGTGGTCGCCCATGGACACAGCACCACAGACGGAGTCGTGAGCTCCGGCTCAGGCCTGTGGTGGAGGTGAGGCCAGTCTGACCAGCACGCCGACCTCAGGCTTGCTGGTCAGACCGGCCGACAGTCTGGGAGGATTCCCACTCCTGCTCGTGCACCGCCGACCACGCCCCACCACAGAGTCCAATAAGATCAGACTTGGTAACCTTGTTAAAGTGGCTGGTAAGACTTCAGGGAGGTCTCAGGTCCAGCTTGCGGACTTTTATAACAGGCAGGTGCTGAGGAAGGCGACCTCTGTCATCCTCTCTTAAACGACTTTCAGCTGCTTCCTTCAGGTTGTCGGTATAAAGTGCCGTTTATACCTGCTGCTATCATCGTGCTTAATAACACTAAACCATGTTCTCTTTCTTTTGGTGTTGTTTGATGTGTGGACATACTGCAACTTAATTTCCCACTGGGGACAATAAAGTGACCACTGAGTGCATTCACATATAAGGCACAACAGTGCTGCTATATGATCAGTCACAAACATGGTTCAGTCTACTGGCAGCAAATATGTGGTTTGCAGTTTAAGCTGCTTCGAGTGGCCTGCAAAACTCAAACATGCTGTTAAACAATTGGTGACCTACTCGATTTTATAATAAATAAACTTTATAAAGTTTATTTATTATAAAATCTCACCCATTA
Organism: Mchenga conophoros; assembly: GCF_057382185.1. Classification (NCBI taxonomy): domain Eukaryota; kingdom Metazoa; phylum Chordata; class Actinopteri; order Cichliformes; family Cichlidae; genus Mchenga; species Mchenga conophoros. Next base: position 36,980,027 of record NC_140529.1, read on the forward strand.
TTAGAACGGACTATAAATATAATTGTGGACACTGTGAACAAGCGAACCACTGCCAAGCTCTACTTCGAGGTCAATTTTGAAAAAGGACCACGTACAATAAACATTCAACGCATTGTACCAGAGTTATTGTACCTCGGCAGGTCAGATGCAGAAGATCATCAATTACATTTATCTAAATCTCATCATTATTTGAATACATGAGTAAAAAAGTGTAGAACAGCTGAATACAGCATAGTCTAATATTTGTTATCTGGTAAACTGCAGCTGAGGAACTGGTGTTGCTTTGTTAATTAACTCAAGCGCCAGACGATGTGGAGCCGTGCCAGACTCGGTCCCACGGAAACAAAGAGCAGTTATTGTCTTAATGTATTTGAATACAACTCTAACAGAGCTAACAGTGTATTTGCTGCCATGCTGTGGTTTTTCAGTGGCCTATAATTAATGATATAAGCTGTTTAACTGGAGCAGCTTAGAGCAGCCAACAGTCGGAGAGAAACTACAAACTGAGGACAGGATTTGGCACAGACTCTGTCTGTCTTAGCTTTTCTGTATTCTGTGTAAAAGTACACAGATCAGAAAGGGATAGGAAACCTTAATAGTCTGATTCAAAGGTTCGGTCAGGACCTGCACAGCGGTCTTAGTGGTAGGCTGTCCTGGGTCACAGATATATCCAGAGATCTGGCTCCAGATATTTAGTTTATTTGAGATCAGTCAGAAGATATCGAGGATTGATCACATTTAGCAAAGCTCGCGCTGTAGAACGTCTGACTGCAGTACAGCCTGTATAGGAAATGTTTACAAAAACACTTTTCATTTGGGCTCCAACCAAAAAACGCGGACACGCGCCAACTATGTCATACCGTGGATATTTTTAGATGCCGATGTTTTTCCTTTTTTTGCCACCTCACCCCGCTCCCACTGTACTTATGAGGATGATGATTCTACAGATTAGTTAAATGGGTGCAGATTTAAAGAGATTAGCGTGGCTGTATTTTTTAATCAGAGATTAGTTCAACATATTCATACAGGTGTAATCATCTGGTGGTAAATGAATCCTGACTCTTTGTAACAGAGAAGGTCAAACTGTGGCTTGTGTTTGCTGGGTGGTTGCATTTATTAAATTCTATTAAAGAAACCTCTTTCAAGCCTGGAAAGCACTGATCCTGTCTGCAGGATACCCACAGCGAGCAGTGACGTAGACCAAACTGAGAAAAACAGAAAGCTCAAAAGCTGCGACACACTTCCAACATTTCTGAAGTTTTTTGAAGATTTTGTTTTCGTAGTTCTGGAGAGAAAAATGTTCCTACAGTCCCCAACAAGATTAGCAAGCTAAGGTACATCCAATAAACTGGGAACGCAGTTAACAGTTAAAGCCAAAGATGAAATAAAGATGTGAATTTCCTGACCGGTTAGCGAGCAGTTGCTGGGTGATGGTGCTGCACTAAAAACCTCCCTGTGAGTTGTCGTAGTTTCCATGAAAGATTCCAATTTGTCTGCAAACGCTCGCCAACTAACGGGGTAGTCAAACTTTCCAAAGGTTAAAAAATGAGAAAAAAAACCCTTCAAAGTAAAAGTTATTTATTTACCTCTAAAATTATAATTATATATATATATATATATATATATATATATATATATATATATATATATATGAATAGATGCTATCTGGTTACCTATAAAAAGTCTTGATTTGGAGTACCTACATCTCTTAGTTTCACTAAAAAGTCCCATTAATTAGCTCATTATTTTTGATTTGGTGGATTGGCGTTCACTGATCACACCCAGGATATACCACTGATTTGATTTCATCTATAAAGTGATACTGTGATAAAGTGATTCAGTAAGAAGTTCTGCCTCTGCCGTGTCAAACTGAGCTCAGAGATTTATTTTATTTATTTTACTAAAAAGCTAATTATGTTCCTACAAACCTAGTGGACGTCTTTCTTTCTTTGCTAAAGATGGTGTATTTCACTATTTTGGGAAGAACTGGTCACAAGAGGAACAATAGAGCTAATTTAAGTAGTGTTTGCCTACCCGGTGCAACGATAGGGAAGCCCTAACGTTCATACGAGTCCCATAAAAGTCATAGATCTGCTTGATCATGGAGTTCTGACAGCGCTGGATCAAGAGGAAGCTGCTGGACTGTTATCAGCAGGTGAAACACAGACGCAGCAGGCTGCGGATCCATGGATGAGTGTATTGATTAAGTAGCAGGAGACGGGACAGGTGCACATTGTTAAACAGCTGCAGCAGGGGTGTCGTGCCCAGAATATAAAGGGAGTCATTAAACACTGCACCACACTTCTCACCCAGATGTATTTACTGCTGCAGCTTCACGTTAATGAGCTGGATCAGGAATCACTTGGAGGACCTTTGCAGCATCTCATCGATAAATGGCAGGTTGTTTTCTTTCATGTGGTTTCATCACTCATATGGTCTATATCAGAGAAAACAGAGAGTGGACAACTTTGGAAGAATGGATGCAGTTTGCAGGATGCAAAGATGAGATTTCAATGCGCACTGTGGGGCAGGACGGCTGTTGCAAAAGTAATTAAAGGGCACTGATTGCGCTAATCCTCATTTTCTGTCATGTGTACTGATACAGTGGTGGATGCTCATATTAAACAAGGCCAAATTTCCAAATAATGAGGTCAGTGTATGCATAAATAATCCCAAAGGGTCAGGCTTCAGGCTGCTCTAAACACTCGGTTTCAGACAGCTTCTTTTTTACTTGTGTCTTTGCATGTTGCCACAGATGGGGGATCTCCTCATGTGGTCATTCTTTGGCTGTGAGATGCCCCACCCACCAGCTGTTCAAGCTCTTTGTTTGCAAGGAGCAGCCAATCAGAAGAAAGCTGGGTCAAAAGGAGAGGAAGGGAGATGCCAGAGGTGCTTGTTGAAGCTTCCACCCCCCTCATAAGAAAATTAAGGATTACTTAGAGTCCAACAATAAAAATCTGGACCTGGAAATGAACAAAACAGGTTCCCTCCAATATGACAAAATGATATTTTTTAAAAATGTGAAAATAAACTGCTGCTTTTGGTTGAGACAGTGCTGAAAAAGGTGAAGGAAACATACACTGCATTAGAAGGGGAAATAAACCGCACTGTACAAGACTTCAATATGCATGAACCAGATGTACTCACATTCTCATCACTGAGTCTGTGTATGTGTCGCCGTGTGCAGAAAATCCAATTTGCCTTATCAGCAATATTCAATTTCTGGGAGCAGATAACATGTGTATGATGTTTGCATTATTTACCTGTTCAACTTAACAAAATGTCCAAGTGTCAGCAGTGTGGAAGCACAACAGACTAAAAATAAATAACGTCGTTGTACGATAGAGCCCCAGCAGCTATTTTTAATCAGTCTGCATTTCTCAGCTCGTTCAGTAAAGACACTGCTTCCTCCGTATGTCACCCACTAGAGGGGGATAAGCACATCTTAAATGTTTGTTAGTCAAACTCTAACTAACTGAGGACAGAGAATACAAACACTGTCGATTGGTGGGACGATACTGCCGATCGGCACCGTTTAACTTTGAAAGTTCGGTCTCTCGTCCGCTTTTTAAAATCTAATCTCTCATCAGATGTTAGATAATTCTCAGCGGTGGCCTGTTTACACAGTTCAGCCGTCAAAAGAAGAGGAAACAGGAAAGTGGCTGGTATGTGCTGCTCTGAAGCAACTTATTTAAGTCACGTTGCTTTTCCATAATCCCTTTGACAAGAACGGACTTTGGCGACAGCTTTCCAAGAGAGGCAGTAAGAAATAAATAGGACAGAGGAGTGTGTGTGCTTACATTAATCCTGTAATGGGGACTAACCTCCCAAACCATCATCTCTACGTGTAACCTTAAATATCTGACTTCTTGCATTCTTGCTGAAGAAAGTTTGCAATTAACAGGGAAAAGTTCGGGTTCTTCATGTGGGTATGGAATAACCGTTAATGTGCCGTCTGTACCATATGTACAGCATGCAGCGCTCCATGTTGTTATACTCTATATAGGTTAAACATACTGTGGTCTACTTTATTTATTTAATCTCACAGTACAAAGACAACATGTAAAACACTGAAAAGGAAAAGGTTTCCCTTTTTTTAACGCAAATTTAAAGTTGGGACAAGTTATCTCACATATTTATGCAACTTGCAAGCAACGCATTAGAAACTGAGGAGCCCATCACTGTAGTTTAGAAAGCAACATGTTTCCCATTACAGCTGCAGGATTTCAGCTCTTCTTTTTTCTGAATCATAACACTGCAGATGTCTTTAGTGGGCCAATCATCATCTACCACCCAAATTTATTTACTACAGAGCTATCCACAAAGTACGAGGCCACCTCCACATGTTCAGGCATGGAAACCTGATGCCATGAAGCTCCCAGCACACAGTTTGTATGCTGATGTTAATGCCTGAAGGCGTTTTAGAACTCTTTGCCAGCCGAGCGTTGGCCATTTAAATGCACTAACACACCTCAGCACTCTGTGTCACTGACCTGACTTGTTGCAGTAGTGCTATCATATCACAGTACCATGCTGAAACTCAGTGAGTTCTTCTCAATGACCTGTTCATTCAGACATTTTTTAATTATGAAAGATCTTTCAAATCAATATTAACCCTGTGTGGCCCTTTAAAAATGCACCCCTTCCGAGCCCTGGGGACCATAAATGGTCCCGCCCCAAAAGTGCAATAAAAAGATTATATATTCATATTTTTTTCCACTTTAAATTGGTCAGTCTTTTAAAACTACTTCTCCCTGAAATATTCATATAAAGTTTTAATTATATTTTCGTTGTTTTAACCCTTTAAATCCCAGTTTTATTACATGAGCGCCGTTTTTTAGCCCCAAAAAACAAAAAACTAAATATTTTCCAAAAAAAACATTTGAAGTAATATTTCTTTGTTATTATAATTAGGCCTTTAGATGGACTAAAGATTGGCACCAACAGTCATTTCGATCGCCTTTTTTTTTTTTTTTCAGGACCAGAAAATGGTCTCCAGGCGGCAAATGCTCCTCCTCTAGGCCGAAATAAGTGCATGTTGCCGGGGTAAGTCGCGACGATCACCGGGGCACGATCACCGGGGACTGCTTTTTCCAGCCCACACGTCCGATACCACGTGACAACAAATACGTCATTTCCTGTTGACTAAAAAAAAAAAAGCACCCTCTCATGGTCCTAGGGACCAAAAAATGGTCCCGCCCGATCAGCGGGCGAAGCCGCTGCTGCACGCCGGAAATGAGACTTCATTTCCCGCAGGTCTGTCCAAGAAGCCCGCTGTTTTCCAGCAGGGATCAAATGTGGAGCAAGGGCGCCACCCGGTGGACAAATAAAAAAATTACAACTCTAAGGCTCATAGACCAAAACGAAGCGGAAACATACGTAATCACCAAGACATTAACGGTAATAATTCTGCAGTGAAAAATAGCGTTTATAATGGAAGTCAATGGGGACCAAAAATGGTCCCCAGGGCTCTAAGAGGATGTGTATTGTTAGCTTAGCCACTGAAGCTAATTTAAGGAAGTCAGACTTGAATTTTGAAATGAAATTATGCCAAACTTTTTTTTAGAGAATTTGGCTATGTTCCATTCAACACAGTGCAAATGGCTTGTAACTGAAAACCTAAAGGGACCATTTATGGTCCCAGGGCCACACAGGGGGTATTACATAAGCTAATAATAAATGAACTCCATGCTGACAAAAGAACCAGCTCGTTTTCTGCTGAAATATTTAAATGTTATTAGATAACAATGGAGTACTTTCATAAGAAGCTTACATGCAGACGTAATCAAGTATAACTGGGCAGTGACTGGTTGCACTCTGTGGGGCACCAAGTACAGTATGACTCATTCTGAATCCAGTTTGCAGCAGCATCATGACGCAAAAGGCAACCTGTCTCCGGCTCATGGCTCAAACTACAGTATGTACCTTGTGACTGCTTCGGAGCCGAAATTGTCTCTGTTTTGTAATAAATCTAAAATCTCTACGACCAATGGATGTCCACGGTGACTTTTGATCCTCAACATCTGAGTGGAGCCTGTATACACAGGAGCGGTTTGAGAGGATTTAGCCAAATCCTCTTTCCTTTATGTATCAGTGCAGTTTAAGGATTCGGCTGGCTTTAGAGGTTCGGGGGTCGGCACCCAGCAAACGTACGGTCACAAGCTGTAATGTATCTGCATCATGAATCTTTGAAGGCTGTTTCCTCCAGATCTGAACGGTAAATAGAAACTGAGATACGATAGCCTCCATGGATCTCAAAATACAATATAAAATATATTCCAACTTTGTTTTACTGATTTCAACGATAACGTTAGCAACAAAGTTAGCAACAGCAAAGTCAATCTTGATTTCAGAACAGTTGTATGTCCATTGTACCCCCCATCCTGAATTCTCCCCCTACCAGGTCCACACTAGACAAGACAGCACAGAGAGCCAGTCTCTGCCCACACACACAAAAAAAACATCTCAAGACTTATACACATAACAAGCATAACCCAAACAAACAACAACAAAAAAGGGACCAAACAAAACAAAAGGATAAACAAATAAATAAAGTAAAAATGAGATTAAAAAAAAATCCAAACTTTATAATGTAGCTTCACTCAGTTCACTTCAGACTCAGGAAGTAAAGTGATGGTGTCCACTAGTAAGAGAAATGATTTCCAGATTTTGTTAAATTTCCTATTTCTTTATTCTTTTAGAGAGAATCGAAGTTTTTCCAACTTTAAGTTAAAGAGTACATCTCTCACCCAATAATCATGAGTTGGGGGGTGGGGAAGCTTCCACTTCAACAGAATAAGCCTCCGAGCTAGTAAAGTGGTAAAGGCTAGGGCCTGTTTGAGGGGGCCAGATCAAGTCGGGAGGAATGCCAAAAATTGCGGAGAGCGGATTAGGAGGGACAGTCTGGCCATGTGCTTGGCTAAGTGTGTTGAATATATTCCTCCAAAATGCACTCAGTTTCGAACAAGACCAAAACATGCGGAAATGGTTGGCAGGTGATAGTCTGCATCTGCTACAGGCATCACTAATGGTTGGATAGATTTTAGATAATTTTGTGTTTGTATAATGTACTTTATAGACCACCTTGCACTGAATCAAAGCATGACGGGCACAAATTGAGGACGAGTGAATCAGTTTCAAAGCAGAATCCCACTGCTGTTCTGGCAGGGTTGTCTGTAGCTCTTCCATCTCAGCTTAGTATGAGAAATGGATTTGGGGACCGACGTATCTAGTATTTTATACGAGGCTGATATCAGTCTGTTTTGATGAGGGTTCGTCTACAGGATGATATCCAGATTTGTTTCTGGAGGCCGATTGGGAAAGTGAGGGAACTACGTTTTTACAAAATCTCTAGTCTGAAGATAACGAAAAAAATTGATATTAGGCAGGTCATATTTAGACGATAGGTCAGCAAAAGATAGAAAGGTGTCCTGACTGTACAAGTCCTTAACAGTCCTAAGACCTTTATCTTTCCAACTGCCAAAGGCCGCATCAATGTTTGAAGGTGCAAAATTACAATCTTTTTAATAAAGGTGTTAGCAAAGGTCCAAGTAGCCCGAAGTATTTTCTGAACTGTCGCCAATTATTCGATTATCCCCAACAAGGGTTGGAGAGAAAGGGAGTGGTGAGCTGAGTATTGATGATAATACTAGATGCAGTTTCCATTTGTACCCAGGCTGGTACAGGGGGGTCGTTGCGAACCCAATGCAAAAGTTTGTGTATGTTAGCTGCCCAATAGTAGTGTCTAAAATTGGGCAGACCAAGACCACCGTCAGCTTTAGAGGACTGAAGAATAGACTTGCGAATTCTAGCTTGTTTCCCTCCCCATATGAAATGTGACAGAGTCTTTTCTAACTTGTCGAAGAATGCTTTAGTAAGAAGAACTGGGACATGTTGAAAAAGATACAAGAATTTGGGGAGGACATTCATCTTTATCAGGTTAACTCTCCCTGCCACTGACAATGGTAGTGAAGTCCAACGGTCACAACCTTTCCCAACATTGTCTAGTAGGGACAGAAAATTCTCCCTCATCATTTTAGGTATAGAAGAGGAAATAAAACCCCCCAGATATCTAAATCCAGTTTCTGTCCACTTAAAGGGCACTATTGAGTGGGGAAGAGCTCTGGCCAGGGAGTTGAGGGGTTGCAACTCGGTTTTTTGATAATTGAGCTTATATCCTGACAGTGTACCATATTGGTCCAGTATGTTAAAAAGCACCGGAAATGAGTTTAGAGGGTCAGAAATGTACAGGAGCAAGTCGTCTGCATAAAGGGAGAGTTTGTGGGTTACACCGAACCTCGTAATGCCTTTAAATCTATCCTCTGAACGCAGCCATATTGCAAGAGGCTCGATAGCAATGGCGAATAGGAAGGGTGAGAGAGAGCACCCTTGCCTAGTGCCCCTCTCAAGTGGAAAAGGGGAAGACAAGTTGTTGTTAGTACGAATACAGGTGAATGGCGAAGAATATAGTAGCTTAACCCAGAGAATAAAGTCAACCCTAAGTCAAACCTATCCATCACCTCATAGAGGAAGCGCCGCTCGACGCGGTCGAAGGCTTTCTCCGTGTCAAGAGATACCACAACCTCTGGAATTGAGTTGCATGATGTGTGGATAATATTCAAGAGGCGTCTTGAATTGTCATATGAGTGCCTGCCGGCCATGAACCCATCTGATCAGTGGCGATAATTTGTGGCACAACACGTTGTAGCCTAAGTGCGAGAATTTTAGATAGTATTTTAAAATCAATATTTAAAAGAGAAATTGGTCCGTAACTACTGCACAACAGAGGATCCTTGTCTTTTTTCAAGAGTAAACAAATAGTAGCTTCGGACAAAGTCTTGGGTAATTGACATTTTGAAAAGGCTTCATTATATACACATCTTTCAACAACGGTGCCATAAGATCAGAAATGGCTTTATAGTATTCTGCAGAGTAACCGTTGGGCCCGGCGATTTACCTGTGTTTAAGGATTTAATGGCTTCTTGTACCTCTACTACAGTAATCGGTAGGGCTGCTCAATTAATCGAATTTTAATCACGATTACGATCTGGGCTTTCAACGATCATTAAAAATGACTGAGCCGATTATTAGCCCCTCCCTCATTTATCCGCGACACCTTAAAGGCCGGTCCGTGAAAATATTGTCGGGCATAAACCGGTCCGTGGCGCAAAAAAGGTTGGAGACCGCTGATTAAGATGACCCGAGGGAAGCTCGGAAAGCTAAGCAGAAGTTATTTGGAGAGTGACTGCCGTTGGTTGAAAAGAGAGTTTAAAAAAAAAACTTCAGTGGTGTTGCACACTATTTTATATTTTTTTTTAAAGTCATTGTTAACCCTTTAAAGCCGGTCAGAGCAGCACGCTCCGTTTTGCGTAACTATTTTTAAATCCCTGTAGAACCTGAACCGTGTAAGCTAGCGCAATAATTTGTTTTGCATATGAAACCGGAGGAGTTGTACTTACATCTGATGCCATCAGCTTGTCCTCGGTCACGGTTTCGTTCCACATATAGCTTTGCAAAAATTGCATAAAAAGCGCTCGCAGGAACAAAAACATAATATTCCAGAAACACGCTTTGCCGTTCCTATCAGCTGTTCGTAACACTTCCCACAGTGAAATGATGCACATGCTGTTTTCTTTGCAAATTTGCATCATAGGATTGTTTTTTGTTTTTCCTGCAGTATATAAAAATTGCTGTATCTCCAAAATAAAACTATGAAGACACTCAAAATAAATTTCCTGTGGTGGGAAACTATTTTTTGCAACTTTATTGTATTTAAAGTTTTGAGGGATAAGCCTCTTAAATTTCTCTAAGTAGAAATATATGTAAACAAAACAAAAGCGATTTTCAATTTTTTTTGTAGTTTATTGCACTTTTTTGCAATTTATGTAATTACTATGGACTTAATGCATACATATTATTAAAATATGGGCTATAACAGTTGTATTGATGTATAGCAACTTGAAATGCTCCTACAAATGGCACTACAGCATGTAAAAAAAATAATATAAGCTCTGGTGGACTTGGTTCTATGGTAGGTCTTAAAGGGTTAAATAAATATCGTCAAATAATCGTGATCTCAATTTCAGTGAAAATAATCGTGATTATCATTTTTGCCATAATCGAGCAGCCCTAGTAATCGGTCCCCCTAACCCCTTCGTCAGATCTATTCTTGGAAAATGTATATTTTGGAGAGTTTCTTCTGATAGAGGTGGAGAGCTTGACGTGTACAGATTGGAATAGAAACGAACAAATACTTCATCAATTCCCTCTGGGTCCGATATTATGTCACCAGCGGCAGACTTGACCTTTGGAATTCGTTTGGAGGTTGCTTCGGCACGGGCTTGATAGGCCAGAAGTTTCCCTGCCTTATCACCGATTCAAAAAAGCGTTGCTTTGTCTTAATTAATTGAACCATAGCTGTTGCGGTGGTGGTTATACAATATAAAATATAAATAAATATATTAAAATCATGTCACAAAGTTACTGATGACTCCATTTTTGCTTTAATGACATTTTTACCACCTGAGCGTTCAGCCTTCATTCATGCGCCTCAGCTGTTTTACGGTTTCATTAAATATACAGGAGGTCTTCACGTATTTCTTCCATGAATGTTAATCTTACGACATTAAGCCTAAACGTCTCTACTGCTGTCAGCTGAAACACGGCTGATGTCACTGAACAGGATGTAGAGTCGAGTTGCACATGCAGGACACGTCACGAACAGCTTCCCATGCATGCATGCGTGATGTGTTTTCTCGGAGTCTGTGCATGCAACATGACAAAAAAACCCAATTCCTTCATAAGTATTCTAGAGATGAACCGGCCCGGCCGTCATGCACTGCATGCTTGTTCTGCAGTGTTTTCCAGAGGAGCTCACAGCTCGGTCTGACACAGGATGTAGAACGGAGAGAAAAACGCAGCACAGAGCTGCACCGTGCTCCGTGCACTAGCCAAATCGCTTGATAAGCCATGACGCCTGGTTGGGATTACCAAGGGATTACAATATATTCACCCCACTGGGATTCCATCACATGGTGGATCAGATCTCTGTGACAGGGGCCCAGTGTGCAGCACTCCCCGAGGGCCACAAACACTGCTGTGAAAGATTTGACAACGAGCCTAACTCTGTCTGACAGCTCAATACAAACCGCTGTCTGCTTACAATGTGAATGTTAAACTAACATTACAGGGTTTGACATCGCAGAGTCCCAACTATGGCATTTCTCCTGCATTACCTTCCAGAGGGCAGAAAGCACAACAATTGGAAGTAATTAAGATAGTACGGCTGAGAGTTAGTGCTTGCATTGCAGTCCATTAGAGAGGCAGTGTTGCACAAGGAGCAAGGATTTTATCACCAGAGGATTAAAGGCATTTGTGAATAAAGTTTTTTTCCTTTTGATATGTTGAAACGTATGCTAATGAACATTATTCTGACACTGTGGATGCCACATGATCGTCAAAACTATGCATGCAGATCTGCAGCAGATTAAGCCTGAATGCCTTGGGCTGCTAAAAAAGAAATTAAGTAATAGCATCAAAAGTAATGTCACGAGAGAAAAATTATAAATCCTCTTGTTCTCCATTTGTTGCATTAAACGCTGGACACCATCTGCTGGGTTGTACCGCAGAATCCAACAGCAGCAGGGTGGCAGCTGCCATCCTAAGACGCAACAGCCTGGCCACAGCCTCGTGCTGCACGCTGACAAACACTAAAAATACTGCTCTGGGCTCCGTTAATGGGCTCTTACACGTCTGATTACAGCGACCGGGCCGGCACGCTGAGCCGAGATGAAGCCAGAAGGTCATTTATATTTATCAAAACGTAAAAACAAACACAAAAAGATCTTCCTGTCTAACATGTCGATCTCTTCTATCCCCCCCACCAGGCAGTAGGTGACTGAGATGGGCGTTCGTCTAGGCTGCTGGAGCGACTCCCCGTGGTGGCCGCCGCTGCTGCTGCTGCTATTCTGCGCCATCCCTGGCTGTTCCGGCCGGCCGTTCGGGATCCCCACGCCCTCTGTGAATGTGGCGGTGGTGTTCAGCGGCACGGCCTACCAGACGGAGATCAAGGGGCGTTTGAGTCGGGAAAACTTCATGGATCTTCCCTTGGAGGTGAACCCTATCACTGTACTGGTCAACAACACTAACCCTCGGGCGCTGCTAACCCGCATCTGCGACACTCTCTCAACCAACCGTGTCCATGGCGTGGTGTTCGAGGACAACGTGGGCTCAGAGGCCGTGGCGCAGATCTTGGACTTCATTTCCACTCAGACGGCCGTGCCAATCGTGGGCATCAGTGGAGGCTCTGCTGTCGTCCTGCCACACAAGGTCAGCTCGTCATCAATTACTACACCTCACACGCACAAAAGCCTTTGTTTTTATTCCACCGCCGCTGATCTTTCAGTTTTTCTTTTTATCCAGAATACACCAACACCACAGTACCAACCAGTGTTGGTCAAGTTACTTGAAAAAAGTAATCAGTAACTAATTACTGATTACTTCCCCAAAAAAGTAATCCCGTTACTTTACTGATTACTTATTTTCAAAAGTAAATAATTACTTAGTTACTTTTTAAAAACACGATTTACAACCTGAAGAGGTGATAAAGCGATAGATCTTTCAGCCCAATTCTACTTTTTCTACATAATCCATCATACAAAATGTAATCAAATGGAAAAGTCTCTTTTTTTTAAAAACTTGTTTTATTAGTTTTAATCTTTTAACTTTATGCATCAAGCAAAAATTAAATTATATGCAACATTCTCTGACTGGAAGAAATTAGTTTAACATTTAAACCTATTTTCTGCACATTCCAGCACATAAAATAATTTTTTGTGTGTTTACACTCAGTCTTTCAAATAGATGCAAGTAAAACACAGCAGAAAATAAATAAAGGCAAAGACTCAGCGGCCCTGTTGCTCTATTTTCACCTGTAAAGCAGGAGTGGGGTAGGCGGAGGTTTACAGCGGTGCAGGTGAGTCGCAGCGGTCAGTGGAAGAATCCGCGAGTTTCTCTGTGAGTTTCCCATTACGTCGTAGCTACTCGGTGCTTGTTGGAAGTTTAGGGGTTTTTTCACTGTAAAAAGAAGTTTTCTTCCCACGCACAGCGGACACTAATGTTTTTGTCACTTTTTATGGAATCAAACTCAAAGTAAGGTCAGTACTTCCACGCTTTAAACGCTGCACGCTCATACTCTCTCTGCACTCGATATATGATCCATTGTTGATCTGCACACAGCTGTTGCCACGAACCTCGCACTCGCTTCCGTCACTGTCGTGAGACATTCTCGCAAAAATTCACGGTTTTAGTAACGCAGTAACGCAGCGTTCCTACGGGAAAGTAAAGGTAATCTAATTACCATTTTTGCAACAGTAATCCTTTCTTTACTCGTTACTTGAAAAAAGTAATCAGATTACACCATCTCTGGTACCAACTATAATAATATTTCATTAAACAAAGGAGATAGGTGCTCTATGAAATCAATTGTTGGGGTCAATCTCATTCCTGGACAAAGTTTCTGTTTTTCCTTTTGGTCTGTCAGGTATTAAGAACTCCTTACTCTTATTGAAGTTAGATAACAGCTTCATTCAGTATTTAGACATTTACTTAATCACATGAGTCTGCAGCGTGACTCGTGGTAATTATAGTCCTCGTAGCAAAAAGAGAAATCATTTCAATCACAATTCTGCTTAAGGTGCTGATTCATTTTCTTGAGAGCAGTTAAATAATGACAAAGAAGCCATTAGGAAAAAAACAGGAATCCGAGTGCTAATTACATCAGCTTAATGAACACTGAAGGACGTATAATACGTCACTTTAAAGCGAGCAAAAAAGAAGAAGAGAAAAAGAAAATCGATGGATATTAGTAATGACCAAATTGCACATTTGCATTATTGTTTCACACAATTCATGAGAAGAAAATGTTACTATTTCAAAGTCAGATACAAAGAATATACCTTTTATTCAAATCCTCAGTTTTTAATACACATATAGGACCTTTACTGCCTGATCTACGGCCTTCAAAGCATTCTACTGTTGCTCCAGCTGGAAGCAACTTTGGGTTCAGTGTCTTGTTCAAGTTTCAAAGCATCAACCATGTATCATAATTCCACTCCACTATCTGAGCCACAGTCTAACGGATATGCTTCACACATAATTTTTGCATAACAAAACCCATCATGTCAAATGATGAAGTTGTGCTATTTGAAAACGAGTGAATAACAACACCAAAAATATCCAGACTTTCATTTGCCCCACAGATTTGCCAGCTGATTTATTGTTGGAGCACTCATGCTGCATAAATAATCAGTACAAACGATTGACATCTGCTCTGACTGGCAAAACAATGCAATACATCTGCCCATTTCCCAGTAAGATGCCCATGATAACGCTGGTATCACCACCACGCCGTCTCAGATGCTCATTACATTGCACGAATCTGTGCAAGTGAAGGAGAAAAGGGTTGGTGCATTTCTTCACTGTACTGTGGTGTCAGTGTGTTTTTATCTTGTAGTTAATATTAGCTCCCTGATTAACTTTCCAGATGTGAGCCATCCTTCCTCAATGCAAGACGCTGAATTTTGGTACCCAAGTGTATCATGAGGTACTGGCTCCAAGTCAAATGGGTGAAGGAAACAGTTTATATAAGACTAACAACATCTGGCACCAGCATGCTGATAATCTATTGCAAGAGGAAGTGATATGATTTATTGTTATGTCAACATTAGGGCTGCCACAAACGATTATTTTGATAGTCGACTAGTCACCGATTATTTTTGCGATTAGTCGACTAATCAGATCATCATCCATTGGACGTACAGCGTACAGCTTATTGCACCAGCAGCATCTGGTCTTATATAACTATCATTAGCTTACAGCTTGAAGTGTTTGTGCTAACTAAAAATAAAGACAAGATGGCAGTTTATTAATTTTTAATGAAATTTGCAGATTGTTTCGGTGAAGTTTAATAAACTCCTTGCTTTCTAAAATATAACAGGACACCGGAGTATATTCTCCAGCGTCTCACACTTCTGATAATCAGCTGTCTGCTTGACAGTTTTAGCTGTGCAAAAACTATAACTTTAATCTCAGCCAAACCGATTTACTCAGGAACAAATAAAATACTAAAGAAAGTCAAACTAACATTTTTAAGTTATCTAAGTGACTCATATATCATGTTTAACCTGAGTAGCGAAAGACGGCGGTGGGTTTGAAAACGATTTGCCGGGAGTCCGGTGTTCTCACGGCTCTAGTTAGCCTTGCCCCCGCCTAGCTATCGAGCTAGTGGGTAACAGACGTCTCCGAAAACGTCGGAGCGCTTTTGAAAATATGCGGTGTCTTGATAAACTGAGCAGATATTTGAGGTTTACACAGCTACATTCTCCCTGAAAATATGTTAAAGGTTTATTTTGTGACCCAGAAAGAATAATAAGAGTAATATTAAAACTTACTAGCTGCCGCCATTGTCGACAACTGCGCTGGGCTGCGCTATGAATTCTGGGACACAGCTTCTTCTTCTTCGGGGTTTAACGGCAGCTGGCATCCTTGTACATGCAGTGCTGCCATCTTCTGTTTCAGTCCGTTATTACACTCTTAAATCCTACTACTTATTCCTGCGTCCTTTGTGATCTTACAAAGCTTCAAACGAGGCGTCGACTATTAAATTAGTCGTCGACGATTTTAATAGTCGACATAATCGTGATTAGTCGACTAATCGTGGCAGCCCTAGTCAACATTTAGTGCAACTTCTAATTTTATTAATAAGAAAAACTAGAGTTCCAACTCTTTTGAACATTTTTGTGCAGATGTTGTATGTCGAGGTTGTGTTACATGATGTTAGTGCCACATGCTGCTACACTGAGGTGAGGTCAAGTACAGGAGACAAGTTTGTGGCTCAAACGAGCATTTAAACCACATCTGAGTTGAAGCTGGTTTAGCTGCAACGATCGATCTAAACAAGCACAAATACCATCTTTTCACCTACAGCATCAGTGAACTCTTTCAGTGCTTTGGATAAGAATATGGTTCTTCATTCAAAGCCCCAGATTGGCCTTTTCCATTTGACTCTTGAGGCTTTCCATAAGCAAGGAGACACTAACAAGACTCCAGTAATTTGCATCATTCACACGGGCCTGTAGACAGCTCCCCTGTCAACAACATCCATTTCAGAAAACATGCGGCGTGATCTTGCCCTCCGCATGGCGTCGAGGGTAATAAAAGAGATGTCATGCAGCAGTTAATGCCTCCTGCTGCTCATTTACACTTTAACCATTCAAACCTGAGGACAGAAACAGCGAATCAATCACAGTAAATTACAGAATAAACACATGTAATAAGAAATAAGCTCTTTGACAAAGGCTAGTGTGAAAATGAATGATTGCTTTTCATCAGCAATTAGTTGGGACCATTAATTTATGACATTTAGTGAAGCCATTATACTTGCCTTTCAGAGCAGTGAGTGCATGCATTATTAATATGGATGGTCCCAGCTGGAAACCAACCGTAATCTACCCACTGAGGCACCGGGTCTCTGAGTGACATGCACACATGCCTGCCCTGCATGATTTGCTATTTGCATGCAAATAGTTTCCCGCAGCCTTGGGTCCACTTGTACTTAATCCATACCACAAATACCAAAGATTTTGGTTATTACTAAACATTTCAAAAGCATAAAAAACATGGAGCATGCTTAGACCTTCTCAAACTTCACCTGCTTCCAAGTAGAAGAACACGCGACCTTCAAACTGACCCCAATAACGGTTATGAAGCAAAAAATGTTGCTGCTTCAACGCATTCAAATTTCAGGTCGGCCAGTTTGTTTGTGTGAACATTTTAAGAAGCTAATAACTTGTAGAAAATTAAACCAAACCCACAAATGAAAAATGTGCTTATTGTAGAAACGAGTAATCACAAAATCCTTCTTTACTCTATATACACGTCTGTCCACTCGTATCCATCTTTGCACTGCTTCCAGGCAGATATCTGGGCAGCGTGTTGAATCTCTATCAAATAAAATCCGTAACTTTTGCAGTCGTCACTGAGACAAAAGAAAAACTACATCCATGTAATCAGTTAATTTGATTTTATAAAATTGATACATTTTTTCCCAAAATAAGGTTAAAATTAATTTCAGTCAAAAGTTGTAATTCTACTCTGCATACACACATTACAGCTGACCGCTATCTCAGCTCATCCCAGCAGAGAACTGAGCAAGTTCACGTTATAGATTCACCAAAGAAGAATCTTTATAACCATATAATGACAGAATAATGAATAGATACGCCCATAAAGCAAACAGGTGAAAAGGGGGGACTGGACCTACTGGGTAGAGGTTCCAGGGAAGACCCACAACACGCTGGAGAGGTTATATCTCTCAGCTGGGCTGGGAATGCCTCGGTGTTCCCACAGATGAGCTGGAGGTGGTGCCTGGGGAGAGGGAGGTCTGGGTTTTTCAGCCTGAACCTGTGACCTGGGCTGTGATAAGTGGCAAACAGATTGATACTCAATTGTGCATCAATTTATAAATGACTGGCTCATGTGTTGATAATCTCTCTGGTGGCAAGGACAAGGAAAACGTAACAGACAACAGATAAATGTAGTCATGTGAATGTGGCATTTTATCCCGCTCTAAAGTGAACCTCTCAGTCCGCACTGCCACGTCTCTTTAAATTAAAACTAATGCATGCCTCAGAGGTTAGAGATGTGGGGTAGCTGTAGCTCAGTTGATAGGAAACATTAAATCTGTCCCTGCTGACCATTTCTCAAAATATCCTCAGGCAAGGCAGTGCACCCTAAATCGTCTAAATATTCTCAAGGGATAAAAGTTAACGGCTCTGAACATTAAAATCCTCCAAAAGAAGTCGAAGTAAATGATTAATAAAATAATAACATGCAAAAATGTGGAGAACTTTATAATCTAGGGGAAAAGAGTCAGACAACATTATAAATAAAGGTTTTACAGATAAAAGCAAAGCTGGAAGTTCAAAAAAACAACAAAAACTTTTAGAGCGACTGATATAAAATATGTCATAAAGATTATAAATTACCTGAAGGAAGAAGAAGATGATCTGTAATTGTCTGTCAGACTGTTATAGACCAAATAAAACACCAAAAAGCACTGTTTTTAGACAGCAAAAGTGCCATAATTTATGCTTTATTCAGTAGCATTTTAATATTTGATCGCTGAAAAGGTAAAAATGTGCAAACAGTAATGAACGAGCTGCACAGAGATGATTTTGGTCTAACCTTCTTTGAGTTTCCCCTTAATCAGGAATGCCATTCACCAATTGATTTATGGGGTGCTGTCAAGGGTAGTCAACAAGGCAATGGAGCTCATTCATTTTTCATACATATCACTGAAAGCACAGAGTTTGAGCCCTATGAAAGCGACAGCATGAAATTAGGTGATAAACCGATTGCTATCCTCAGGACATTTCTGTTTGTCGATTGGCAACATCAGAGCTGACGTGCCATTATACGCCTCATTTTCTATTCCTATCACAAACAGCCATTAAAAAACTAATGCTGGGCCGAAGACTCAATTAAGAATATTGCTTTTTCGTGTAATTATAGTATTGGAACTCATTCAGCTAGCAGTCACGTCAGGATCAGATGACAAAGGGAAGCTTTAGATCAATCAGTTCCCAGGAGCCTCCTCAGTGTCTAAACACTGGATAAAATCAATATCAATAATCACGGCTGACACAAATCACCGACAGGTTTGGGAAGCCCGAAGAACGCGCACCTGGTAAAGCTGGTCAAACAAGGAACAAATGCATCAACTTTCAAGAGGTACAAGAACCATTAGACTCCAAAGAAAGAAAACAGAGGACAAGATTAGCAGGTCTACTTGCTTTTATTTAATTTGATACACTAGAGACTTGAAATAAACTATTCCAACATCAAAGTGCCACAATTACACAAACTCACAACTGCTCGAGTCAGCTGTAGACAAACACCTGTTGTGTTTCGGAAGAGTTACTGTGTTTGGCGGTGGAGGCGGCGGAGTTTCCAAACTCGAGGGGTAGACTTGAACTGATACGGATTCTTTCTGTGTTTGTGGCGTTACTCTCTGTGCTGGTTGAGCTGCATGCTTCATGCCTGCTGCCGTCTGCTGCAGCTACAACGCTGAATGTGGATCACAACCTTTTATTCGTTCAACCAGTGACAACAAAAGTCGCTTATCATTGTTAGAAAAGATCCTTAAACTGCCACAGACACAGAGTCATCATATCCAGAAAAACAACAAATGACTCTAGTTGGAAATGAATAATAGTTCTTGGTGCAGTTTTTATTTTAGTGACGTTGTCATAAAACGGTAAGAGAAGTATTTTGGGGGGTTTAATCTGTAAGTGAGGGCAGGAAGGATTGATCCACCATCTTCAGTAACGTGGATTCTGTATAGTCTGCTGTGATGAAGAGAGCTGAACGTAAAGCTGAACGTGAAGCTGAATGTGAAGCTGGTCGTTCTACATTTGTGGATAGTGACTAGGGATGACTAGGGATGGGTATCGTTTAGGTTTTATCCGAGACCGGTGCCAAACCGGTACTTTTGAAACGGTGCCGGTGCTTAAACGGTGCTCAAACCGGTGCTTAAAGAATGGAGAACACAAAATCGGTCCAAAAACCTCTCATGTTCAGCTGTTTTTTGTAAAAAGATAACAATGTTAGCCTTTTCTGCAGCTATGGGGCATATATGGTATCACTCTTGGCTGGAAGCAGTGCTTAAACAATGGAAAAAACACAAACTTTGTCCAAAAACCTCTCATGTTCAGCTGTTTCCCTCTTTTTCTTTGGTCATTTTAGCCTTTTTGGCCAGGGTGAAGGGAGTATCTGCCATCAAACAAGAAGACAGCAGCATGTAGCTATGATGGTGTTTGCTAGTTCACCTTACATGCATTAATGTAATAACGTGGTTAGCCTACTCAACGTAAATTACACACGAACAACATTAAGCTACTCACGCAGAGAAGAACGGCTTCTGCTGCATCATCATCCTCATCATTTCTGCTACACTGGCAGGGCTAGGGGCCAGGACTCTCCTCTACGGGTTTTTGGGGGATGTTGCTAACTCCGGGTCCGATAACAGGCACCACACCCGCAGTAGATGTGCTCGGTGTGAGGTCTCGCAGCAAGCTATCAAATACGGCGCATTTCTGGGCTTTTAAAAAAAACGCTATGCGTCGCCAGGTGTTTCATCGGATTCTTGGTGTTACCTCCTTTGACAGTATCACAGTATCAGCTTAAAGCACTTGTTGCTGCTGAGTTTGCATCTTTTGCTGTGAAGTACAGCCAGACTTTGACCGCTTCGCCTTGGACATTTTTAATCTGTAGCTCTGCTCTAAAAGAACGTACGTACCTGGACCCGCCTACTATCCTCGGAAACGTAAAATGATTGGCTAGAATCTAAAGTGTATCACAGCTCAGGAAAAAAAAGCACCGAAATAAAGCACCGAAATGTGCGCTGCTTTTCGGTCTGGTTACTACCGTTTATGTCAGAACTGGTGCCATCATGGCACTGGATACCGGTACCCATCCCTAATAGTGACTAAAAAACAAGATGGCAGATACAAGTGTTAGAAGTCAGGTTCTTAATTTCGTCATCTACTCGAAGAGAGAGGCTGAGGAGCTGGGTAATTTGAGAGAGGCTGAGGGTGGAGCCACTACATCACCATCAAAAGAGCATCTGAAAGCATTCGGGCATCTGACCAAGATGCCCCCCGGACACCTCCTATGTGAGGAGACTTGATGTTTTTGATGGATGAACAGATGATGGATGTATGGATGGATTTAATTCAGTTTTATTTTTAATAATAATAGAGAGAAAACCCAAACATTCAAACGTCCCCCTTTGAACAAGCACTTGGCAACAGTGTGGCTACACATTCTCAACGTGTCTGATGTGATTTCGCTGAACAGGGGAGCATAAATTCAACTTTTCTCTCATTATCCATTTAGTTCAATATCCTGACCTAAAATCCAAAGTACTCTTTGAAGCATCCATTCTGTAGTGTGACAGATCACATCCTCCGAGCAAGACCGTCTGCACAAAGTGTACAAAATGTATGACAGAAAGGACCAAAAAACCCTGATTGTCTTTGCAAGAACAAGAGCCTGAGGCTTTTCTCAAAACTAGAGCACTTCTTTTTTTTCAGACTCTGCCGTGTCTACTTTTGGAACTCACTTGTGCCCACTTCTCAAGTCCTGCATGTCAAAACTCACAGAAATAAGAGGATAACCTGTCTAGACTGAAGCAGACAGACTCCTGAACGGTCACAGAAAGCAGCCAGCGGTAAAAAGGACAAGTGTTAGCAGAGTCAGTACATGTGTATATGCAGCGTCACGTTCAGCTATCGGCTCCAGTGAGATTCATTAGGTCGGGTCCAGAGAGGCCCGTGTGTATTTTTTTTAAAAGTATTTATCAGCTCAAATCCCTGATATTTATTAGTTTATTGATGATTTTCCAATTTTATGTTCACGTGCAACTATGGCTCATCTCAACCAGCTCATGACAACTAAGATTAAATTGATGACACTGCAAACCTACCTAATTATAATTTATAACATCAATCTGTCACATTAATCACTTTGGAAGTCTTTTTATCTAAAATATATAAACGCTCTGAACATGTGAACATGAGGACGTATGCTGCTAGGGCTGCTCAATTAATCGAATTTTAATTACGATTACGATCTGGGCTTTCGACGATCATTAAAAATGACTGAGCCGATTATTAGCCCCTCCCTCGTGCTTTACTCTCGCGCTACTCCGTGTGGCAAATCGAGCGCACCTCTCTGCATTTTGAACACGTGTCACAACAATTAAGAGCAGCGGTCTCCAACCTTTTTTGCGCCACGGACCGGTTTATGCCCGACATTATTTTCACGGACCGGCCTTTAAGGTGTCGCGGATAAATACAACAAAATAAAACTAGTACCGGTACCGAAAAAAAGAAAATTTATTCATAACACACGTGAAAAGACCCAGGAAAACAGATTAAACGATAAAAACGATAACAGAATAACCCTGAAAACCATACATTTCACGAAGCCGGTTTAGTGCAAACTCTGAGTAAGTATACCCTGAGTTAACGAAAACTCTGGGTTTTCGGTTTCACAAAGCGAGTTTAGATTAATTCTGAGTGAGTTACTATGACGACACACTCCGTGAAGCTAACCTGCCCCCTAGCAGGTTTACTTCAACTAACCCTGACTGTCTCCGCCTCTTTGTCGGAAACCTGACTGTAGGAAGTGTCAGACATGGCGTGCTCCTTCCTCGAAGAGCCAGTAGATGTTGAAGCCCAAATTCTCCGCAGAGCTCTCCGCCAGGAGAGAGTGATCAGAGCGCGTTCGGACATTTTATCATTTCCTGATGATTTTCTGTGTGAACGTTACCGTTTTTCAGCACAATCTATAATTGATTTGAATAACATCCTCAGGCCTAATATTGCTCATGTGACACATCGCGGACATCCTCTCAGTTCTGTACATATTATTTGTATTGCACTTTGGTTTTTTGCAAACGGGAGCTTTCTGTATAATATTGGTGACGCTGAGCACGTTTCCAAGGCTACCGTCTGTTGGGCAGTCAGGAATGTTACAGTTGCACTGAAACGTCTCCTGTACTCGTCTGTGGTGTTCCCCGGTCATAGACCCACAAGATTTATCAAAGAGGGATGCCACAAAATTGCAGGTATCAGGATGAACAAAACTTAATTCATGATGTGGTGATACTTGGACTACTACTTAAATTTTACATTTATTTTCACGGTTCCCAGGCGTGATTGGCTGTACAGATGGCACTCACATTCCAATCATTGCTCCTTCAGTAAATGAAGGAGACTATGTGAACAGGAAGTCTTTCCACAGCATTAATGTGCAGGTACATAGTTCCCTGTAGCATTTCAAACTAACAAATTATTTCATTATAGTAATGGATGCTAATTTGTGTTCTCTGCACTGTGAAGATCATATGTGATGCTGCCAACATTATCACAAATGTGGAAGCCAACTGCTCAGCCTCTGTGAGTGGTGGTGGTGGAGGACCCCCACCTGTTTTTCGGGCCTCCGCTTTTTTTCTGTTGGCTATAACGGGTCACATTTGAGCATACAGAGTAAGCAAATATGTACTTGTAATGTGCTCAGATAATTTCAATAAGTGCTTACAGAAAGAAAATTAATGTAGCCTCTAACTGCAATTGATTTACATCGGACAAACAGACCAAGCACTATGGCTCATAATACAATTACACCTCACCTGTTTGGACTATATTTTTATATTTCATTTTTACTTGCTGCCAGGAACGTTTGGGGCCTGTTGGGTTGCACCTGCGCTCACATCACATCACAAAATAAAATGTATAAATTAAAAAATAAAATAAAATATAATAAAATAACGTGTTAAATGGGTGGAAATCCCTCGATCAATGTTTAAATTAACACTCACGCATTGACTCTGTCGGCTATGTTTTGCCATGCATGCTCTCTTTCTTTTGCAACTGAGGCTGTGTTACTTTTTTTCCGTGGAATTTGCATGTTATCGGCATATGCTGCCATCAGAATTTCGGCCTCAAGCGCTGTAAAATACATTGACCGCGCCTTCTTTCCCTCCGTCTCCATAGTGACTC
This sequence comes from Mchenga conophoros, assembly GCF_057382185.1. NCBI lineage: Eukaryota > Metazoa > Chordata > Actinopteri > Cichliformes > Cichlidae > Mchenga > Mchenga conophoros. The sequence continues at coordinate 37,003,651 of NC_140529.1, forward strand.
GCTTAATCTGTGCTCCACTAATCAGGGCTTTATGTATCCTCGTGCGCGCGCTTAACTTGGGGTTAAAGCAACTCCGCGTTGATTGAACTACTTGTTATCAGCCTTTCTGAAACCGAATATTCCGAGTTGGACAGTTCGGGGTTACTCAACCCTGACTATCGTTTTTCACTCTGAGTTTTCTAAACCGGCTTCCTGAAATAGGGCCCTGAGCCTCAACTCTCGCGGCCCGGTACCAAACAACTCACGGACCGGTACCGGTCCGAGGCCCGAGGGTTGGGGACCGCTGATTAAGAGGACCCGAGGGAAGCTCGGAAAGCTGAGCAGAAGTTATTTGGAGAGGAGAGTGACTGCTGTTGGTTGAAAAGAGAGGTAAAAAAAACTTCAGTGGTGTGGAAACATTATGGGTTCAGTCAGACGTGGATCAAGTAGACATAGTGTGTAAACTTTGCAACAGTGTCGTAGCTGCACCACAGAGCAACACTGCAAAGTTCACTAAACATAGATGTTTACATTTTTCATTGATTTCTTATACTGCAAACATTTGCACTGTTATCAGTATTTGCACACTATTTTATATTATTTTTTGACAATCTTTAAAGTCATTATTCAACACATTGTTATTGTTAAATAAATATCGTCAAATAATGGAAATCTCAATTTCAGTGAAAATAATCGTGATTATCATTTTTGCCATAATCGAGCAGCCCTATATGCTGCATCACTAAATCATGAAACGGTAAAACTGTGTGACAGCTCGACTTCTCTCTAACTCTAACCCTCATTTACCATTCGCACCGACCGATCCTCTCCACGTCAAGAATAACTGATATTTAATGAAGTCCTGTGTCTGGTTTGTTTATGCGACTGACTCGCTTACTGATGGAGGGATTTAATAAAAGTTAAACAGACCGAAGCAACAAACAACTTCATCCCCGGTTAACATTTTGTCAAACCAAGATTAGGCAACATTTACCGATGAGTCTCATTAACAACCGCTCACAGCGAGCTCTGTGCACCACGAGAACTGAGCGTGTAAACTGTAAGTCTGCCTCTGTCGATATTTATAGACCCGTGTTGGTGCTGAAACGTGGAAGTAGTGGGACGTTTCACAAAGGACGGGCTTTGAGGCGTCTTCATTCTTGGTAACACAGAATTAATGGTTTCGGTGACTTAGTGCAGAATTAGCTTCTGTGCTCGGATGTGCGTTATTTCAGTGTCGCTGCACGCCACCTATACAGTCCTGTTTTGTGATAAATGCCACAGGGAGCCGTGTGTCTGTCCCTGGTCAACGTGCAGGATCTACGTGACGTCAGCAGCACAGGAAGACGGTGCCAGGGCGCTTCCTGCTGCGTGGCGGAGGCAGACATATGTCGCAGCAAAGCGCCGTGGCCAGAAGTCACTCTTCATAGAGGGACAGAGGGAGAGGAAGGGGAGATGGCTGCAGTTGAGTCATGTGATCAGGGGAGCCATACACCGCTTTGTGTTCCGTATCTTTAGTGCCAAATTTCACTCACTGCCACAACACATTTACCTCAGTACATCCTTTCATCGTGGTCCTATCCCAGCATGCTCCTCTGTCACACCAACCCTCTGTACCTCCTTCTTCACTACATCGACGGATCTTCTTTGAGGTCTTCCTCTGGCAGCTCCATGTCCAAACCCTCTCAGCCTCTCTGACTCACATCTGTCCCTCTGATGGACTCATTTCTGGTCTCCTGTCTTGTTCTCAGCGCCACCGTCTCTGAACCGTCCATCACAGCACGTCTCTCTCCATCATCTTGCAAACATTCTCTTGCTGCTATCTTTCTATCACAAATCACCCGTCAGTGTGTCCTTGATCCCTGACTCAAATATCTTATTTTCTTTAGATTGTTGGATACAGTCCAAGCCTATCAATAGATATCACCCACCTGAGTCATTCAAATAACCTTCAGCTATGAGCTAGGATATTTCTGAGCCCGTAAAGGTCAGTTATTGTGTATTTTTAACTATTAAATTTAATATATATCCTTCAATACATATTTTAATAAATAAAATAAATTAAACAGCCATTTAAAAAGACAGCTAAAGGTCTGTTACAATGTTGGACGTCATCCAACCCATCATCCTCGGAGGTTTTGCTCTTGTGATGGATTTGAGTTTGCCCTTTCTGTGCTGTGTAGCAACATGAAACACATAAAACACAATGGTGTCCGGACTTTGATTAATCATCGTCATTGCAATCTCAATAATTCTCAAGTGGAGAAAAGGTTGAAACATAATTGTCCTGAAAACAAAACCTGTGCAAACAACAAGCAAAAAGTTAAAATAACCAAGATTTTTGGACCTGATTTGCAACAGGAGCGCCTCATTTCGCCAAACATAGAAACTAGGGCTGCACAATTGATAAAATTTGAGTCTCAATCTTAAATTTCTGGCTTCCCACAGTTAACTAAATATAATTAAGCAACAATAAAACTGCTCTGCCAAATAGAAATCAAAGCAAACCCCAATCAAACGCTTGCTAAATGACCACACGGCTCTGTGTGCCAATAACAGCTGTTCCTGCACCGCACAGCCTGAAGTCTCCAGAATGAAGAAAGAACAAACTGTGAGACAACAGATCTACAACAAAATTAAACGGTCTGGTCCGTTGTTAGAGATAATCTTGATATGGGGAAAGTTAACTAACACAAATCATACACAAAGATGTGGGTCTGAACTGCAAAGCAACACAACCTGAAAACCACACCACAGACTGCAGTTTATCGCCCAACATTAACAACATCGTCAATAAAAACAAGCGTGTACAAAACATCAGTGTATCCATCGATACACAAAGATGCACTGAAATTATCAAGGAGACACACAGGCACAACTTTTAGTGTTGGAGATAATCACAATAGATCATCTAAACTCTGTAAGGTTTTCAAACCTTTACAAAGAAAATGTCAGGCTGCAAAGAACGTCTCCACGTGGACATTTAAGAGCATCATCAGGACTTGTTCTGAAAACTCTTAGAGGGTTTTTGTCTGTCTGCACTTATGCACGATTTCTAAAACTATGTTTGTAAACAGATATCAGTTTAGCATATTTTAAACTTCTGAATGTAATCTCAGCCTTCAGATGCTAAGCTTTTCACTCAATGGCTGTAATCTTCTTTGGGACTGTGGACCATTACTATGACACTGTGGAAGTACAGCTTACTGCGCAAACAGAGTCACGGATAGCAGTTTGTATGTATAGTATTCAAGCTACTCATTAGAGACAACTGCAAGTCAGAAAAAGCAATTTAGAGACTGCTTGTGATCTATTTCAAAGAACAAAACAAAGCAGACACAATATTTCTGTCCTTTTGGGCTCGTGCAAACCTTTCTGCCTTTACGCCAAATTTAATTTGACCCATTTCAAGATTTAAATCTGCATTTTATGCCTAAAAAGGTGGAGAATTCATTTAACATTATATGGAAATGACTGGTGACGACTGGTTCCCTTCCATACCACATGCACTGGACAGTACTCTGCATGCTGTGCACACTGACAAGGCGGTCGTGACTTCAGGCTTTAAACTGCAGCTGAGCCTGTGGTAACGCCCCAGGCTCACTCTGGCTGCACTACCAGTCTGCTCTCTGCTAATTGAGGCGTTGAGACTGTAGTTTGCAGGCAGCTTTAATCTGACACACCCGTGGGCTAGCAACCATCTACAAAGCATACAGAAACACAAGCCCGTACACACAGACGCATACCTGCACAGACACTCGATGGCTCCTCGGCACCTGTCAGGGTCACACTTGTAGGGGTGAGGCAATAACGCTGACAGATTTGCTGTGCAGTGAGGGGAGGTAAATTAGTAGATTTATATGATTCAAGGAGAGATTCTTCAGCTCCCCCGTGACCAACCTGCATAAAGACCCTGCACCCAGTATAGATGTGTATAGACAACCAGCATCCAGAACAGTCTAATCCATCTTAGTCCACAGCAGGATGTTACACACCGAGTTTCCCAAAAGGTCCAGAGACCCAATGTAACTTATGCAAATATTAATCTGTAACACATTTAAACAAAACCATATTAGCATTCATTGCAGCTGCATGTTTGTCCACCCATGCATGAACGACTTTTATCACGCTTCTTCCCTGTTCAGGGACGAGTGTGAGGAAACAAGGGCAGTGGCAAGCGAAGCAAGTCAACAGAAAAGGAAAATATTTTCATAGCTGCGGGCAGAGTAGAGTCACAGGCACAAAGTCAGTGGATTTAACCATGACGTCTGAAACCGTAAGACCCTCATACATCACAAAACCGCTACACTTTTCTCAAGGACGACGAGGAAACAGAATGAATAAGCTCAGAGGCCCGTCTGAGGATACACGACGCCTCCTTTTTTTGAGCTCTGAGGGCGCGCTGCTCAGGATGAAGTGGTTTTTCCCCAGAGTGATAGAGGGTCAAGTGGGGGCCACCTACCTATCAGCCTGAGGGTGGCAAAAAAGGCTTTTATTAGAGCAAGAACACAACCGAGTCCAAAGTTACGCTTTTCACAATTTTGGAACGATGCATTAAAGACAAACAACTAAGATTAATCGTGTTGATAAAAATTATCCATCATCATTAAACCTCCAGAAGAAAACAAAATGTATTCACAACAAAACGTTGTGCACTCAGTCACGCTAATGTCACGCCGCTCCAAATGATTCACGGTCTGATGGCGGCGTTTGTTTTGCTGAGCAGTGCGGTACAGTACAAATGATACAGAATGATTGGGATCTGCTGACGAATCGATCAATAATCCTTCATCTCAATCGCTCTCACGTTAACTGTGATACCCTGCTATCATTTCTGAGAAGTGATGCTATCATCATTTACAACAGCCTCATAGTTTGCTACTGTCTCATAAGACAAGTCTTGTGAAATAAGTCTTAAAATATCACTTAGTGATTAATTATGTCTATGTTTTAATAAGTTGTCTATTTTAAGTAACAGTGTCCACCTGACCTATAGAGGATGCTTCATTCAATGCAATAAACCAATCATTAAACACAAATGTTACTTTTGTTTCAGTAGAAAGTGTCTCTACTGCCACTTTAAGAAAGTATTCCTTTGTGCCAGAAAGACTTTAACACATCTTACTAGGGCTGCTCGATTATGGCAAAAATGATAATCACGATTATTTTCACTGAAATTGAGATCACGATTATTTGACGATATTTATTTAACCCTTTAAGACCTTATTATATTATTGTTTTTACATGCTGTAGTGCCATTTGTAGGAGCATTTCAAGTTGCTATACATCAATACAACTGTTATAGCCCATATTTTAATAATATGTATGCATTAAGTCCATAGTAATTACATAAATTGCAAAAAAGTGCAATAAACTACAAAAAAAAATTGAAAATCGCTTTTGTTTTGTTTACATATATTTCTACTTGGAGAAATTTAAGAGGCTTATCCCTCAAAACTTTAAATACAATAAAGTTGCAAAAAATAGTTTACAACAACAGGAAATTTATTTTGAGTGTCTTCATAGTTTTATTTTGGAGATACAGCAATTTTTATATACTGCAGGAAAAACAAAAAACAATCCTATGATGCAAATTTGCAAAGAAAACAGCATGTGCATCATTTCACTGTGGGAAGTGTTACGAACAGCTGATAGGAACGGCAAAGCCTGTTTCTGGAATATTATGTTTTTGTTCCTGCAAGCGCTTTTTATGCAATTTTTGCAAAGCTATATGTGGAACGAAACCGTGACCGAGGACAAGCTGATGGCATCAGATGTAAGTACAACTCCTCCGGTTTCATATGCAAAACAAATTATTGCGCTAGCTTACACGGTTCAGGTTCTACAGGGATTTAAAAATAGTTACGCAAAACGGAGCGTGCTGCTCTGACCGGCTTTAAAGGGTTAACAATGACTTTAAAAAAATAATATAAAATAGTGTGCAACACCACTGAAGTTTTTTTTTTAAACTCTCTTTTCAACCAACGGCAGTCACTCTCCAAATAACTTCTGCTTAGCTTTCCGAGCTTCCCTCGGGTCCTCTTAATCAGCGGTCTCCACCCTTTTTTGCGCCACGGACCGGTTTATGCCCGACAATATTTTCACGGACCGGCCTTTAAGGTGTCGCGGATAAATGAGGGAGGGGCTAATAATCGGCTCAGTCATTTTTAATGATCGTTGAAAGCCCAGATCGTAATCGTGATTAAAATTCGATTAATTGAGCAGCCCTACATCTTACCAAGGATAATTTACAGCCACTTTGTCTTTAATTCTGTGCTGATTCATTGCCGTTAAATGTTTCAGACAGCGGGTTTAAATGGTAGCTCATCACTAAATCAACTAAATCACAGTAAAGAAAAAGAAAAACGGCTTTTCGGTTGAATCTCAGTCAAAACCCAATCACAGCTGCCGCAGCTAACAAAGCTTCGCTTCACCAGAAAAGTTGCATTAAAATAAAGAGGTGGGGCTGTGTCTCATACCACGAGATCATACAAACTATTTTCTCACCACTCCACCGCTTTTTCCTGATAATACACTTAACAGAAAACCCATCCTTATTCCTCCCCTCAAGGTCAGTGCATTTTCAGAGGAGACAGGTGAAACGGCGCAGGTTCTGGCCATCCCTCTGCGTTTGCAAGTATGGATGGCATCCACTGTTTGTACGGCAAAAATAAGACACGTGGGTTTAAGTGATGAATGAGTCTGCAGCTCCTGGTGGAGCAAAATAAAACAGAACCACTTAGCTCTTGTCAAAGCTGCACTGCAGACTGGTTGGGCGACTCTCTTCCATGTGTCCGAGGATGAATTATGTGTGTGTGCAGGCTTAGTGGTATGAGGGGGGTCCTCCAGAGATGTTGCAGCACATTTTCCAAACTGAATTGAGATAATCATTTGCTTTTTAATCAGCAACAAATTGTGTAGTGTGTGCCAACAAAGCATGAAGGTGTTTCCCAACGTCACACCATATTGTCCTCTCCCTCCAGGGTGAGGGCTCCAACTTCCTCCAGCTGGGCTCCTCCATCGAGCAGCAGATCAACGGTATGTTCAAGGTGATGGAGGAATACAACTGGGACAGCTTTGTGGTCATAACCAGCCTCTACCCGGGTTACGAAGCCTACGTGGATTACATCAAGTCCTTTACTGACACCAGCTACTTCATATGGGATCTGCAGGATGTTCTGACCTTCGACATGTCCACTGACATCACGAACGACATACGAGCGCGGAGGCTGCTGCAGCAGATAGACGCCCAGGTGCTGCTGGTCTACTGCTCCCACGAAGAGGCCCAGTACCTGTTTGCCATGGCAGGAGAGGTCGGATTAGTGGGACCAGACTACATCTGGATTATCCCGAGCCTGGCTGTGGGAAACCCAGACATCCCTCCACCCGACAGCTTCCCGGTGGGGCTCATCAGCATCATTACGGACCGGTGGAGGATGAGCCTGAGGAAAAGGGTGCGCGACGGGGTGGCTATCGTCGTGAAAGGTGTCCAGAGTTTTCGAAAACAAAGAGGCTTCGTTCCCGAGGGCCACAGCGACTGTCACAACCCTGTCAAGGCGGTAGCTACCAATGACACCCTGTTCAGGTAAGCTACGATGTTGTGGGCAGCGCCTTTACTTTACTACCAACTGTTTCTGTCTGGTCTGCTGTTACATATCCTTAATGTAAAAGAATTAAATTCTTTATAATATGATAAGTAAACTGCTAATGAAGCAGTGCCACCGGCCTCAAACTGTGTGACACAGTTTAAGCTTATAAGAAAAAAATTAATTAATTAAAAGAGGTCACATGGACACTGTCAGGTAAAGTTGCCATAACAAAAGTTCACACCTCTAATTTATCTGTAGATAAATTCAAATTCATATACTTACCTTCAGGAGAAGAATTTATTTTATTTTATTAAGCTCCATCTACAGGTACAGGTATAAAAAGATTACTCCTCAGACTGCTTAAAATCACTTCAACGACATTTAAGACTAAACTTGCACTCGAAGTGAACATAAACTCCCCACAGAAAGGAAACAGGAAGTAAAATCAATTTATTTAGCTTAAATTTACACATTTTAATATATTTTTAAGACTTTTGAAACACTAATAAATTAGCCATTATATCTCATCTGTTATAAAATATACAGGTTTATTCAAACTGTGAAAAAGTTCAATTCATTCATCACTTGCGTGATAACAAGGTTAAATGTGATTTGGTGCTGACATGCAGGTATACTCTGTCACAGCTGTGGAAATTCTCACAATAATGTGACTAAAAACTTTTAACAACTAAACTCAGTTTAATAAGCCTCCTAATGAGGAGCATCACAGGAAAGCCTGGGAAAAAGAGCAGGAAGTATTAGATTTTACTGGCTAGCAGTTTGCAGGTGTGTGTTACCACAACTACACAATCCTCCTAGGACCTCGAAGTAATTTCACCCCAAAGTCAGACTGTGCAACGCTCAGAGAAACAAAAAAAACAAGAGCTAGATTTCAGTTAGCATGTTAAATGTGACATCATGACAGAACGACTAGAAAAAGAGAGAAAAAAACATGGCAGCTTACTTGCTCAGGTCTGTATCTGAACAAAACACCGCACCTTTAGAGCAAAGTCCAAAGTGCCAATGTTTGGTCATAAAACATAGACCAAGTCTGGAGAAAACCAAACAGCACAAACACATCATATAGTACCAACTGTCAGCATGGTGGTGGAGACCTGATGTTTTGGGCTCATTTTGGAGCTACAGGACGTGGGTGCCTGTGCAGTCATCAAGCCATAAAGTCCTCTGGATACTAAAATATTCTAGAATCAATCGTGAGACCATCTGTCTCCAACAGAATGGCTGAAAAAGGAAAGATTGAAGAAAGTCCCAGTCAGAGTCCCCACCTGCATCTGACTGAAGTGCTGAGACAGCTGTGAATAAATGAATGGCTGCAAAGGCCTCAATGAACTGAAACTATGTTGCAGATTAAAGTGGACGTTACAACGTCACAACGTCACAATGTTACAACGTCCAGTTATTGCTGCTCAATAGAATAGAATAGAATTCAAAAGTACATTAAAAACCACTAAATAGCAGATTCTAGAGAGACGCAGAGCCTCGCATTGTTCACGTGGTGGTTCTACAAGCTACTGAACGCAGGGGTGGACTGCAGAGAGACCTATGAAACGTCTCTTTTATGACTGTATCTCACATTTAGAAACTAAAAGGTGCACACAGAGGTGCCAGAGTCGAGCTTGCCCGTGCTTCCCCTCTCTACCAAGTTTCATAAAACTCAGAGTGGTTATTGTTTAAACTTGCTGGCAGATAAACGCTGAACACGAGTTTCTCCACTGGGAAAAACTGGTTACCGGGCCAGTCCTCGTAAATGCTGCGAGTGCCGCAGTTTGACGTTAATGGAGCTGATTGTGAGCATGAGATATGAACTCTGTACTTTATAATGTCTAGCTTGTCGTGTTTAATTGGACACTAGACTCTAAGGACAGCGCTTTAAATTTAAATTGAACCCCAGAGTTTTGGAAACGCACTCAAAAATGTACCAGCTGTTACAGCAGCTGCACAAGAGGAGCTCAAACAACTGCGAGACGTCTTCAGGACAAACAAATTAACACTTTAACACACCGACATTTATCGTCTTTTATACCATTTTATCATTTTTATGTTGCAGATAGAAAAAAACCTGCTTGCTCACTCTTCCTATGTCTATATTTTTTACTTATTTCTGTATTTATTTTGGGTGGAGTTGAGCTCTGCCACTGATTCGAAGCAGTGACGATATTTCACAGAGAAGTCAATATTTGGAGTTATTATAATAAATTAGGTTAAATTGCTCCCCGGTGGTCAGAGATCACACAGTGAGTATTCTTTCATTTTTGATATATCAAAGATAAGAACGGTAATGGCTCCGTCTTACATCTGTGGGACATGGCAAGATTGAGGTCAACAACCACTTATTTATTCATGACTGCCCATCTGTTTGATGCTGTGGAGCACATTTTATGGCGACTGTCACTCTCCCAAACTGTGTCCTCTGCCCCGCTGCCATCTATCTCCTCGTCTCTCCAGCACTGAGCGCTCTGCTGTATCTCCTGGAGGCCGCAGGGTAATTTAGTTGGCGGGCAGGGTGTTGGTAACGACGGGTAAGGGGCGTGGTTTCGCATCACCAAAAGAGTAATCTGACACCATCTGTGCCGTTGAGCACACAGGAAATCCTATTTTATTGGGAAAATGTTTTAATCAGCAAAAGGGTAGCGCTAGGAAAAAAACTGCCCCAGCAACAGCTTTTGGCTCATGTAAGCCAAGGTCATTCAGGGAGAGACGGAGGGCGTTTTGCGTGTAAATGTTTATATGTGCAGGTTTAGATGGTCACCATGGGGCACCGAACGGGACACAAGCGTCACCAGACACTCGCCTTGCATTATGAAACATCACTCTCTCCCTCTCATGTCAGAAGTCGTTTATCTTACAGAGTCTTCAGAGCCTTGGGGGGGACAAATTTTCCTTTTGTAAACCCAAACCGTCCATAAAAGAGCGGAAAATTGAGAACAGGCTTTGATAATGTACAAACCCGTCCGTTTAAACTCGCTAAACCCAGCAGGCATGATTTGAATAGCGGCAGTAACGTGAAGGTCGGCGAGAGAGAACAAAGCACTTCTGTCACCTCGTGTTTCCAGCCAGATCAAACACGAACGACGGCCTCTCCTCCCAGATTCCTCCACACATCGCTGGAGTTGGAAACAGGCTTTTGATAATGAGTCGGCTCACCTGTTAATGAGATTATTGCACGATACCAGATTAAAGAGGCTTTTCGCATAGACCTGTTCTCCTCTCAGCGGGCCTTCGTCACCTCTGCTGGAGTGTGAGAAAGCAGCACCACAGGTCTAATGTGACAGAGGATGTGGAAGCCGAAGGAGCAGGGAACCATTGTCGCTGGCGTTCTCAGATTACCCATTCAAAGGGTTTAATAATCCCAAAAAGTACATGTAAGCTCCTCCTACACCTGAGAGTTAGGACTAAAATAACTGGTTTATTAATCACTGAGTCAATCAACAGTAAAATTATTGGCAATTATCTTGGCAAGCAACAGATGTCAAACATTACTTTATCCCTGCCTCTCAGGTCAGATGATTTGTTAAATCAAAGAATTCAAACTCTTTCATTCTTGTAGCATGTTTACGTTTAACCACCCTTCTACACCTGACGGGGGAAAAAAAAAAAAAGTATCAGGGTGAAAATTAACACCACCCAGTTGACTTTTTTGCCAAGTATTATAGTTTTCAGCAACTGTCACATGTACCTCCTGAACAATGTCAGCCCATTCCTCTTTGACAAATCTCTCAGGATCCTGCAAATTCTCATTTGAGTTTTATCCATTAGCATGTACCTTGGTCTTCAGCCAGTTAATAACATTCAGTTTGGTCTTGCAGAGTAAGTTCTTCACCAAGAGCGACACTTAGTCTGGGTCGCTGTAGCGTTGGAAGACATCTCAAAAACTGTGGATCCACTGGGAACTGTTCGACTGCTGCACAGTTGTGGTTATAAGGTGGCAGTTAGTTGGCACCACATGTGAATTCATTTTTTTAGCATCTTTATTTATAACGCACTTTACATCCAACAACGTTGGCCAAAGTGCTACAAATATAAAACAAAGAGAAAATTGCATATAGAATATCTTAAAAATAAACATAATGTAATTAATAAGCAACATTAAAAGTCATCAACAAGTCCTGCTGTGCTGAAAGCCAAGGTAAATATGTTTTAAGATGTGATTTAAAAACACGGCTTCTGTAGCAATTTTATTTGTATGTCTTGTTATATTGTTACACACATACATGTTTAAATGCTGTAAAAAAATGTTACAACTGCACAAACATATTACAAGTTCAACTCACTGATCATCTTGTTCTGGGATTTCTGTTTCAGGCACATGTTGAATGTAACATGGGAACACAATGACTTCTCCTTCAACACTCATGGTTACCTGGTGAATCCAGCCATGATAATCATCACTCTGGACAGAGAGCGACAGTGGGACAAGGTAAGATGACGGCAGCTGCTCGACTTCACACCAAATGGCTTTTTAAATGTGTGTCTGATTATTTCTGAGTGGATAAACTAACAGTTGAGCTCACACAATGAGGAGTGTTTACAGGACACTGATGTCTTTCTCTGCATGCTAACAGCAGAGTGATTTCATACATCGCCGGTCTCTTTGTATAGACTAGTTAGCGGAATCAAAGCTCCACTGATACCAATGAAATAATGAGGGATCGCCTCCTAATCACACGCAGCACATTCACACCCCTCCCCCACTGATCCCACCCTACACTTCTTCGAAGGATATTAAAGTAAAACCCACACACTCGGGAAACTTTGCTTCAGCAAGCTGCCTCATTGAGATGGAAACATTCATTGAACCAGAGGGTGAATCTGATGTAACACTAGACTGGAGGGAGTTCACTTCCTCATCAGGTTCAACAGAAAGTGCTTAATTTCACATTATGCACAAAATGAAGAGACACCAGCAGTTCAAAGCTAATTATGTGATTTTAATGTTTTAAGATGTTACTTCCTGTAACTTCCAATATGTTATTGGGACTGTGAGAAAATGGGAAGCTGTAATGGCAACGTAAACAAACAATTTGTGGATATGGAAGGAGACTGAAGCAGTTTTGTGCATCATTCAACACTACACCAAACACTATTGACTTTTGACTGTTGTCTAAATGACTTTTGTGTACATGAGACAATCAAATGTTAACAGTCAATCAATTCCAATTAATCAACTGTAAAAAAAAACAATCAGAAAATAATTTAAAATCATTACGGTTGAATAAAATTCTGTGATGACTCTAGTAGAAGTAAAGCTTCTAGAGTGTAGAGACCTAAAACTGTTTTAGTCTGGATCAGTATAGTCGAAAGAAAAATTTAATAATTGGTGGGATAGCTTCATATTTCCATCAAACAAACCCAGCACAGAACAGCGCACACGACACTGATTAAGTGAGGCAACACATGGAAGGAGCTGCCGGGTTGTAAGTGGGTTACAAAGTGGCTTGCAAGCACAAACCAACTGTAGGAAAGTTAGAGCAGCCTAAACAGGACAGCCTGTGAGATCAGCCGACTGGACGCTGATCTGGTCTGCTATTGAGATCAGCTGATGTACCTCCAGCGCAACTAACTGTGGATTGTGCACATTCAAAATATATATGAATATTTAAGAAAAAGCAGCAATTTGCACATTTAAAAACTAGATCTGGAGATTATCTGGTATATTATCTTTAATCACCATTTATCTTTGGAAACAGTTTTTTTTTTAAATAAACGATCACTAAAAGATTGTTATTTTTGTGTCTCTATCCATCTTATTTTCTTTATATGCCATTTCTTTCTGAACAGACAAGTCTTTCCTTGGTATCTTGTCCTGGTGCATTATTCATTATGGCTCAGTCACACTAGAAAATAGGACAGCGACCGCCTTGAAACTAGGGGGGGGGGGGGAGGGTTGCTCCGTGTTTTCACTGAATTTGTTTGCAATCGAAAAACAATTTCAAGAAGCTGCAGTTTCTGTGCAATCGGTCATGCACAGGTTGAACGCACAAGCATGCAACACCCTCAATCTCTAGGAAACAACTTCTGACTGTAGGCAGTTGCACAGGTTTCCGCCAACTAGGCAACTTGTCTCCAAACAATTGCGATCCAACTCCTGACTCCAATTTTTAAGGTGAAGGTTTGCAAATAATGCTGTCAAATTTATACACTCATTCAAATTTCCAACACAATGCAATCAGTCGGGCTCAGTCTATGCTGATGAACACAACTCATCTGTGACATGCCTCTTTGCCAAAGACGACTCAACTGGTTGCCAACTGGTTGTATTCTGATTATACTCCTGTATAAAACCAAGGTTGCTGACACTTATATAAGGTTGCAGTTAAATTGCCGTCCTGCAGCAACAGGATCACGATTTGTGGAGGAATTTCTGTTTTGGCGAGTTTGTGGCGATACTCTGAATGCAAGCAGCTAATAAATTTATGTTTAATGTCCATTTCTGTCTGTGTAGAAGGCAACGGAGTTGTGATGTTTTTAGATTTTATCACAGTTGATCTCCATCTCACAAACAGATTGCAAGTAACTGTCGACGTGACCCAATTCAATCACAAACTGACAGCAGACTCATAGCAAACCGACTCCATTTTATTGCCTATTTATTCCCGTCTTGATGGACCAAAGTCACTTTGAAGTTAGCAGCTAGACCTGGTGCCCCTTCTGCATAGCAACGAGAAAATGAGATCACAAGTTCACAGCACACAGCTGCAATAATTTTAGTCACATCGCGGTGTCCGACTACTTTTTCCAAATCGTTCCATGCTCTTTTCTCTTTTTTTTTTAAGTAACGACCAACAGAAAACTTCCTGGAAGTGTAACTCTGTCTCCTCTAATATGTAAACACAATGCTAACAATAGAAGACTGAATCTAAATTGAATTCACTGATGTTAACAGGAACTGGATAGGTCATGTGACAAGCAGCTCAGCTGAGTTTAGCATAAGACGTTAGTCGTATTGACTCAGAAACACTTTCACATAAAATATGAAATGTGGGCGACAGACTTACATGTGTCCTCCCAATCACCCACCATTCCTAGCGTGCTGACCTTTACATAAACCTTTCTGGGGAGGAAAAATACATTTCTCCCGTTCCCTGGAAGAACAACACTGCACTCATTTCACAAAATTTTGTCTAAGAAGTGTGAGGCAATCCATTTCGTGTGCTCCACTTTCTGTTGCCTCTATTCTCTGAAAGCTGAAAATCAATTCCACCTTTTGATTTCCTTTTTACCAGCCTTTGTATTGTACACATGCAGAGGCAGCCGGCCTGTTACATTCATACATCATCTCTGTACAAGCAGCCTCACAGTTTTTAGGCTGCTGCCTGGCATTACACGCCTCATATTTTTTTAACTTATTAAAAAAACCCTACATCACTACAACGCTCTTATCGGCCAGGCCTAATATGGAACTTGCCAAGAGTCATTGTTCAGCTGTTTCCACAGATGTACAACTCAAAGTCATTTGGAAAGAGCAAGAGAGTGAGTGAGAGAGAGAGCATGACAAAAGAAAGTGGAGACGGAAAGAAAAGGGCCCTGAGAATGACGAGAAGTGTTCCTGTCATTGCCGTTATCTGCAATTTTTTAGCTGCATGCAACACTTACAAACCCTGAAAGTAGAACCTCACCACTGAAAAGGATTTAACTGGAAAGATGGATCCAGTTGCACTTTCCCGACAGATTTTCTGTGATATAAACAACCAGTTCTCTTTCCAGACAATTAATAATAGAATTAAAACTCTCATGACAGTGTTTGCTATAAATTAAGTTTCCCATTCCTTATTCTTGCTTAGGTGCTGCGTGAAACACAAACGTCTTTTTACCGATGTCTCAGATGAATGAACAATGAAGATTTCACAGTCTAAGCAGCCACAGGCAAAAGAGTTTCTTTTTTTGTTTCACTCATCTCAGTACATTCTCTTGTAAATTGAAATTCTGAGTGACTAAATGCCCAAGAGTGGGATGATACTATAACAGTGGACTGATCGATATGACTGGCAGGAAAGAAGAATAACCGTGAGGTCCAGGGAGACCTGAGATATTTGCACTTTTCTGTCGACGTTCAGTTTTTTTCCATTTCACTGTGACAGGCTTTACTGACTGGCATGATGAGATAGGATTGCCCCCCTTCCTGCATAAACAGCAGAGATTATGTGGGAGGAAAAACATTGTGTTCAGACTGGCGCTTTTTTTTTAGCTCTCCAGGAAGTTGATGACATTTACAGAAGCACAGTCAAGTGAACTAGAAAGAATTTTGTTTAAATATCAATAAGCTCACATTTGTCCCAAATACCTCACTGCCAGAAGTAAAACTCAAGTGGAATCGTTTCATCTACACGAAACAAAAAGGCGCCGACTATTTTAAAAATGTGTCTAGGTGATTGATGTAGATGGAGACAACTGAGATACAGTGCTACTTTGACCTACACTCAAGTATTAGGTTTACTGTTTTAAACTGGCAGAAATACAAAATAATTGCGACCACGTAATTTTACAGTCTCGCTGCCTTTGAAACGGGTGCTTTAAAGACGGTGATCGGGTCTGCGACTGTTCGCAGTCAGCTGCCGTCTTCGAAGCAATAACACGGAGTCAATCTGCGGTTAGTTGGATTATTAAATGATATTAAGTTGGCAGTTACATAAAGTGGCAAAGAGTCCAGAAATTCAATAACTCCTCCACAAATAGTGACATAACTCCTGAAGGACTGCGATTTAACTGAGAAATGCTTTTATGTAAGAACCACAAAAAGTTGAGTCGAGTTTCATGTCGCAAGGAGACGCAACGCAGATGGATTGTGTTCATGGTGCAGACTGGATCAGACTGACTGTGAAGTATCTGCAAATTGAGCAACAATTTGCAAACATGTGCCAACGTCTCTGAATGTGACTGCAGGTTCGAGTCAGATCGCTATCAGAGGCCAAATGTGATTTGTCCTGTTTTGTGCCATTGGTCTAGGGCAGGGGGTGTCCAACTCCTGGCCCCGAGGGCCGGTGTCCTGCAGGTTTTAGACGTTTCCTTGATCCATCACAGCTGACTTAAATGGCTAAATTATCTCCTCAACATCTCTTGAAGTTCTCCAGAGCCAGGTAATGAACTAATCATGTGATTCAGGTGTGTTGACCCAGGGTGAGATCTAAAACCTGCAGGACACTGGCCCTTGAGGCCTGGAGTTGGACACCCCTGGTCTAGAGTAACTGAGTCATAAGGGGGCAGGAAAATCATTCATCGCGACAAAGAAACATCCCTCAAAGCCGCTGCTTTGTTTAAACAGATCAAAACTTGTCTTGTTGGTCATTTTCTTTCACTTGGTCCTTTGTATTTGAGATGTGATCATCCAGACCAGGGTCTGTGAGGGCTGGATGATGACTCTGGTCTGTCTGGTTAGCCGACCACATCCACACAAGTCAGTGTTTTGCAACAGGAGATGGATTTGCACGCCTAGCACTGGGCGTTGCTGAGTTTAAGATAAGATAAGATAGAACTTTATTAATCCCTCGGGTGGGTTCCTCTGGGAAATTCGATTTCCAAAAAAGCACAGCACCGACAGAAGTTACAGAGTTATACACACACACATATATAAATACAGAGACAATATAAATAAAATATACGAAGGGGATAAATAGAATAAATAGGAATAAAAATAAAAATACAAGTGAATTGCACATTTCAAGTATTGAGTCTATTGCACCGTTGACTATTTACAAAAGTATTGCACAAAAGGTATTGTACAGTGAGGTGAAGAGGCACTACAGCTTAGTTGTTCCCCCCTCCTTTGTCCTCCTGTCTCCCCTCCCTCTCCCCTCCAGAGAGGAGTTAAACAGTCTGATGGCGTGTGGGACAAAGGAGTTTTTAAGTCTGTTAGTTCTTGTCTTTGGGAGAAGCAACCTGTCACTGAACAGACTCTTCTGATTGTTTATGGCCGTGTGCAGAGGATGCCCAGCATTGTCCATAATGTCCAGCAGTTTCTTTAATGTCCTTTTCTCTGCCACTGTCACCAGAGTGTCCAGCTTCATGCCGACCACAGAGCTAGCCCTCCTGATCAGTTTCTCCAGCCTGGATGAGTCCTTCTTTGCTGTGCTGCTCCCCCAGCACACCACAGCATAGAAAAGTACTCCAGCAACCACCGACTGGTAAAACATCCTCAGGAGCTTCCTGCAGATGTTAAAAGACCTCAGCCTCCTGAGGAAGTACAGTCGGCTTTGGGCTTTTTTATACAGGTGCTCTGTGTTGCATGACCAGTCCAGTTTATTGTCCACCCACAGCCCGAGGTACTTGTACTTGTTGACCACCTCCACCTCCTCCCCCTCTATCTGAACCGGCAGTGGACCTGCTCTAGAGGGGGAGGAGGTTTCACTAACCTTAGCTCACTTGCCTGCTAACAACGTCATTAGCCATTAACCTGAAGCCACATCAGTTTTCATTTTGACCTCCTTGTAGCATTTGTGCTGGAGTCTGTGTTGTGCTGGGAGGCAGTCATTCGTTTAATTAGTGAGTAATGGACTCCATTTCTACCTCCCGGTAATTTATTGTTGCTCACTTTGGATTTTCACCGAAGCAAGAATGTTGGGAAAGGTCTCACTTTCCAAGTCAATCTGCTCAAACACTGGGAAAAGTTGCATGTAGCACTTTCAGAACAAATCTTAATGACCATGTTCAGTTTTGTGTATGACTTTGTCTCTGCTTCTGAACATCATTTGTTGCCAAATCTACCAGGACCTGCATGTGTTTGCAATGCTGGAGTTTGCCAGATGACTCCGCACTGGTGCCGAGTTTGTTACCAGATTTGTCTGCGCTGCCATCTTCTCTGTGAATCTGCAGCAATCCCTGTTCAAATGAGCGAGAGGGCAGATTAATGTCGTTGTTGTTTTCTGTTTGACGCTAGGATAGAATATTCTTCAAAGGTTTTAGCCAAAACTGTTGCAAACGAGACAGGGAGCCACACTACAATTTAGCAGACGTAGAACGTGCTCTGGATTGAAAGCTGGTGTTTCTGGACTTGACTAATTCTTCATGTTTTCATATTGCCAGAGTGAATCGGAAATATTTCACCGCTGCTGATCCTCTACACTGGCCACGGTGTGTACTCTGGTCCAATGACAGCTGGGAGGGAGAGAGGGAAAAATGGATGGATGGATGTTTAAAATGTTTTAAAGTAGCACCTGTTTACATTTGGGTTTCTGGTCCAACTCTCAGAAAGGTCATGCTTCTCTGGGAGTAAACTAACTGCAGCTGCTTGTACCTGTGAAACTGTGAAAGTCTGTTTGCCATTCATTTACTACACTGTGGCACGAAAAACAGCATTTAAAAATCAATCTGACGTGTCAGTGTTTGTGGTACACTGGGACCAACCGGTCCAACGCAACATTCACTCCTTATTTGTGAGGCTGATTAAAGGAGGGTGAGTCAGAAGGGCCAATCAGTGGAGCTGAACAGGTCACGGCTTCTTTAAATAAGTGAGGCTGAAATGTTTAATTTCTGATCTTTATTATGTATTCAGCTTGCTCGTGAATGCTCATTTCCCCACAACATCCAATTAAAATTAGCTCCCTGGTAATAAAGCGGGGGTGGAATTGCTTTCATTGCATTAGATGTATAATTGTGCTCTCTACATCCCCAGTGACAAAAAAATCAATTTCCTCTAAACTGTCCAGGAACTAAAACTCTGCTCTCTGCGCCGGGACCAGACGCTCAAATCGCAACATGTCAAAACAGCACATACAGTTAGAGGATTGAGGACAAGTGTATTAAGAGTGGAGACTGAGATAGACGGGGTTACGCACTTCTGTCCTCATGCATGAGGGGCTTATTTTCTCAATATTATACAATTATTTTTATGTAGTTTTGTGGCTCGGCTAAACAGATTTCCAGGATCCTCTGGAGTTTATTTATGTGGCTGTTCCCCCAAATCCATGTTTATTTCTGTGCCTCGCTGCTGTAACAAATCAGAACCACAGAAGCCATCTGGAGTTTGGTGCAGGGATTTTTCACTGCTTCGCATTAATCCACTCCCCTCCTCTCTCTGTACCTTCAGGTGGGCACCTATGAAATGGGGATCCTGCAGATGAGATACCCCGTCTGGCCGCGGTTTGGCAGCTACTTAGAGCCCGTGTCAGATTACAGGCACCTCACAGTGGCCACACTGGAGGAGCGGCCCTTTGTCATTGTGGAGGCAGTGGACCCCGTGACTGGTACCTGTGTTAGCAACACCGTGCCCTGCCGACGACAGTCCAATAAGACCGAGACGTAAGTGAAGTGGCTCCAAAGATTCCTATTAAATCTTTCATTTTTCCTGCTGACGAGACAGATGTTGCATTTTCAGTGCTATCCTAATTAACGCTCACAGGGTGGAGTTAAAAGCTGAAAATCAGATGAATAGCATCACATATCATAAGTTGATTAATTACACATTTCACATTCAGTTGTTTTGCAAGCCAATTACTCCAAACACTACAGGGCGTAACCACTGGGACAGGAGGCTAATGTAGCAGATGGGGAATGGAGTTTGTAATAAGAATATCGCTGACCAACAGAGTACGAGTTCGGACAACAGCTTGCAGAGCGCATTAAGCTAACAGCCAAGTTTAACCTTGGCCTTATGGCAAAGTTACATGTGAAATACATTTTAATTAGCTGAAGTCAATTTGTACTTTAGTCGTCACCCCGTCGACTGGGGTCTGTGCAGAGAACAATATCATACTTTACAGATTTTTTTATTTATCTTCCCGATTTCATTTTTTATACAATTGGCTTCCTTCTAACGATGCCACAGACAGCACTGTGCAAAAGATTTATGCAGGTGAGGAAAAAATGCTGTAAACAAAGTGTTAATCATTTATTTTCATCAATCAACAAAATGCAGCGAATGAACAAAAGAGAAATGTTTGCTGTGACCACCCTTTGCCTTCTTCTAGGTACACTTGCACACAGTTTTTGAAGGAACTCGGCTGGTAGCTTGTTCCAGACATCTTGGAGAACTAACCACAGATCTTCTGTGGATGTCATGTAATCCTGACACACTCGATGATGTTGAGATCAGGGCTCTGTGGGGGCCGTACCATCACTTTCAGTACTACTTGTTCTTCTTTATGCTGTAGATAGTTCTTAATGACTTTGGCTGTACGGTCGGGGTCGTTGTCCTGCTGCAGAAAACATTTGGGGCCAATAAACGATCATTTACACTTCTGAAAACTTTCTTTGTCTACAGCATTTTTTCACACCAGCCTAAAAACTTTGCACAGTGCTGTATATTAAATGTTTTCTGTTTCTTTATGGGCAATTCCACCTACAATTTTGGGCAACTTTGATTCTTACAGTAAATTATTCTACTCCATGTATGTTAAATATGTTGGCAAGATGAAGGTGAAAACGTCTAAAATAAAGTCCAAGACAAGGTTTATATTTTCATTCCCTTGTACAGATTTGAGCTCGTTAACTTTGATCTTGTGTAGAAGTCATCGGTGACTCCACATGTTTATTACTAGAAAGAGATAAATGGACCGGTTCTTACATGAGGGTTTCAACTCAAAGCGCTAACATGCTTTTTAAACATGCTGTTGGTTTGTTATCAATTTGCTAGGCAGCTGCTGTTGTGTCTTTATCTTCAGGTGCCATTTGGTCTCCCTGAATATACGGCAAGAGCTGGTCAGGTCATTTCAACATGTGTTGATCATCTCAGCCACACACACGTCTTATGTGAACCCACTTTACCGCACAGTCCCACATGCACACTCACATGTTAACGTGCCCATTTTAATTGATTCTGTGACTAACTTGAGAGTGCCATTAGGTGTGAGATTAAGAGACTCTTCCTCTGCCATTAGCGCATGCATGACTTCTTATCACTCAATGGTGAGATGCTCATTAGGCTGCTTGGCCAGAGTGCAATATCCCGGAGATCACTCTGTGACCCAATCAGGGAAATGTACGCGCTTGCATGGAGGGGTATCAATTAGATGGGACGATTAGGCCATGTCATCAATCCCGAACACCTAGAGACTGATATTGGTGTTCATTAGTGGGGGGGGAGAAGCACAGGCTATTATCCATTACTGACAATGGCGTTAACGACATGAAGGGGATGGAAGATGAAGATCACGTCCCTTCAGTGTTATGAAGCGCTGGAGTGCTTAATCGCTCATGCTGACCAAATCATCCTGCCAGTACAGAAAGAGCGTAATTCCTCTTGTCAAACAATGAAACGTTTTCACAGAGCCGAACAAAAATCCAAGGAAAAAGAAGACGGAGGCAAAGAGGGGTCCAACGAAGCATCCGGCACCAATGAAGGGTGACTAGATGGACTGTGATGGATCCTTGAGTACAGACACACTGAGGACTTCATCTATAGGTTTTATTTATCATTCATTTAGTCTGAATTGTCAGAGACTGGTGAGAGTGGCCACCTGAGTGATGTCTTCAGATTGCCTGTTCTGCCAATTCAAAAGTAATCCCTTTGCAACACTAACAAAAGACAGAGCAAAGCAGCATGCGCTTATATTCATGGAGTATTTGGAAAGGGAATGGCAACAATGTAGCCATCATTGTGACGTGTGATGTGTCTTTGATCCATCACAGCTGATTTAAATGGCTAAATGACCTCTTCAACGTGTCTTGAAGTTCTCCAGAGGCCTGGTAATGAACTAATCATTTGATTTAGGTGAGATCTAAAACCTGCAGGACACTGGCCCTTGAGGCCTGGAGTTCATCATCCCTGACCTAAACTATCAGATGTCCACTTCAGCTACAAAACTATGCAGGAATATATTTATACGTGGAAAGGATTTATTTGGAATAAATAAGTCTAGAGTTAGACTGATCTGAGATTTTACCGCCTAGCCAAGAAGAATAAATCCATAATGCAATTAAACATCGAGGCTGCAGAGCAGAGCGAGGACTACAGTCAGCACCTGCAGTCTGAGATTGTGGAGGAGAGCTGCTTCTCCACAGATATCCTCAGCTGATTGCATTGTTCGGTCCTCTCTGACACACATGTATTTACGTGTGTATAATCTCTAACCCCTCAAACAGAAAATCTACATCTGTGTAAAATACTGACCAACTGGAGTTAACTTATTTTCATACACTTCTCTGTATGAGAAAACACTTTTAGAACTTGCAGGTTACACACATTTTAATATGCATTCCCGATAGTGGTCGGCCAATTTCCCCCTCAGCCTCTTGAAAGCACCATCTTTCTTTATCTGAATCTCGACAACAGTTCCAAATTCCCCTTCAGCACTAAACATGATTACAACTCAGACCCATGTCAGTGCTTTCTAAATGAGAAGCCACTGGTCATGCAGATTCTCCGTTTCAATCCCTCAACCCCTGGGCCATGCACGCAGCTTGCCAAGCAGACCATCTGTGTGATTCACTCACGCGTCCTCAGAGAGGCCTGACAAACAGACACCGGCGTTTGTCAGGACTTGGCAAAAGCAGCTCGCAGCAGTTACCACGAGCTCTTCCTTTTGAGTCGCGCACGTTCTCCTGTCGGATCAGAAAAATCTCGCTTCCTCGCTGTCTTTGAACAGCAGGGAGCTGGTTCTACCTCAAAGCACTCTGGCAAAGACTAATTCAGAGTTAATGCCCTGGTGAAGGGTAGTATTGACCTGAGAAGATAATGTCATCACACATTAGCTGCATTCGATGGGAGTTAGATGATAAGATGATTTCATTAAAGCTGAGACTGAGTGCAGCAGCAGATGCGCTCCCGGAGCCTGAGAGCCAAACGATCTATACGCAGTACTAGAAAGTTGCACTAAGTAAATTTACACATTGATGGTCTCAGAGGATAGTGTAGTCTCAGCACTCCCTCATATATACAGTGTGTTTACCAGCTCACTGCTCAGTCACAGTAGGAGTCCTTGTCATGAACAGAGCTGCCCCATGAGGTTGTTGAGATGTCTTACTGAAAGGTAAAAACCCCCAAAGACCACCAGGAAACCTGACCTGCTTCCTTAATCCTCCACCTTCATTAAAAAAGCTCCAAAAACTCCAAATTTAGGATATTAAATGACAATCACGTTTGTTTTTCTACAACTTAATGAACTCTAAAAAGCGGAAGGCTCGTTTCATCGCTGCATCTCAATACGTGATTTTCTGTTTGTTTCCTTTTGTGGCCCATGAGTCCATAAAGCACCTTTATCTATTCAGTGATATAAAACAGATTAGAGCTCGCTCACTCCACAGGGAACCCCAACCATAATCGAATTTTTGGGGAGGGTAATGCAGGTGTATTCATAAAGTGAAAGGCTATTTCAAAGTACTGTCCAATAAGCCTAAAAGACATTTCAGTAAAGGCAAAATAACTTGAGGTACAGACGTAAAGGAATTAAAAATAAGAGTGAAGAAGAAACTTGTCAGATGAGAGGTAAAAGGTCCAGTCGCTTTCTTTCCAAGCTCCTTAAAAGTACAAGCGTTTTTTCAAAGTTTGCTTTGCTGCTTCTGCACCTTCAGCAGGTGATAAACTGTATCAAACTATACTCTGTTATTTATTTATGTGTCGACTGCTGTGATGCAATTTCCCAACTTCTGGGATATATCAATTATGTCTTATTGTTGTCTTCAGATTACTATCATCATTATTATGGCGATCGTGGCTCAAGAGTTGGGCGTTCGCCTTGTAATCGGAAGGTTGCTGGTTCGAGCCCCGGCTCGGACAGTCTCCGTCGTTGTGGCCTTGGGCGAGACACTTCACCCGTTGCCTACTGGTGGTGGTCAGAGGGCCCGGTGGCACCAGTGTTCGGCAGCCTCGCCTCTGTCAGTGCGCGCTCCAGGGTGGCTGTGGCTACAATGTAGCTGCCATCACCAGTGTGTGAATGTGTGGATGACTGGATATGTAAAGCGCTTTGGGGTCCTTAGGGACTAGTAAAGCGCTATATAAATACAGGCCATTTACCATTTATTCTCTTTATTAAAGGTTCATAAGGTGGCTATTAACCAATCAGTGCTTCAAAAACAGATTTTTTGGGCGGGACACGGGAAAATAAAGATGTTAGAAGAGGATCGATGTGCACTTAGTGAGGCTTCCTGACTCAGCTGCAGCTGTCCGACTTCCATGTTGGAAGTGTTACAGTTCCAGCGGAATGGTCAGCAAATCCATGTGTACAAATGACAGGCAGCCTGGTTCATGAATGGGTGTATCAGGCTGTTTAAAGATCACCTACACCTAAAACCGCTGTGTTTCATCATCCCCCAAAATCAATTTCAGCTGGAAAACTGCTGCCGTGTTTCTCCTCTCTCTATCTTTACTATTAGTTTCCACCAATCCCCACTGATCCCCCTACAGAAAAAAAGACATTTACATTTTAATGTAAAAAATTACATTAAAAATGCAGAAAACAACAATAATCTGCACTTAAAATCTTCCACTATTAATCTGGAAATTTAAACAACAACTATACAATAATTGTGCACCGGTGTTTTCCATAGATGCGGATTCTGTTAATTCTGCTGCCGGGTGGAGTCAAAGACAGTGACACTGTCACAGGATGTGCTCACCAGGATGCCAATGAGACAGGAAGTGCCGGGCTAACTGGTTAAACTTTTAAAAATATAAGTGAGGGGACAGTCCATTAGTAAACCGATTAAACCTCCACATATACTGTATGTAAAAGTCTGTGTGTGGGGAAAAACCGAGCATGGACATGTTTCTGTCTGTTCTTTCCTCTCCATTATCTCACTTCACAAATCCTCAGATATTTTGTCCTGTTTCCTCAAAAAAGCAGATTCAGCATCACCAAAAGCTCTGCAAACTAATCTAATTTAGCCCAATATTTAAGAAAAAAAATCACCTGGTGCAAATTTACAGCTCCTTTAAGAGGTGAAGACTTGAAGAGGTTCTCAATGAGAGTGATGAGTTTAATTTTCCCAAGAAGGGGATACGGATGGAAATGAACGTGCACACGGGGAAAAAATGGCACATACTGTCACCATCCATAGAGCACCATCAAAACAATATTCCAAGAATGTCCACAAGGAATAAACTACCTCTGTCTCTCTCTCTCACACAGACACACACACACACACACAATGATTCCCAAAGACCCATTTTAATGCGACTGGCAGCTGATTTAAGGCCCAGCCCTGAACCCTGGCAGCTGGTGAGACGAGGGATGTTGGGAGCGCTGTGTTTACTCGGGGTGTACTGTGGCAGCCTCGTTTCCCTCTAAAGTGTTTGTTTGTTTCTGTTTGTCGTGGCTCTGCTCCTCCTCGCAGCCTCGCCTTTTCGTCTCATTGACTCCCCGTCCTGATGTGTGGGTGCAGAGTCCATTAGACTGAAGGTCTGGGGGAGGTTAGGGGTGATGTGTCATTAGTGCTCTCTGCATTGCACCCATGGCTCACTACTTTGCAGCCACATTATCTCACACTGCCCACCTCATGCACCATACGGGATTGCTCACTGAAGGAAATAATCATTTGATGGTAGAACGCCACATTCTCCAACACCAAATAACACAAAATGGATCAAGTTTGTCGGAAATTATCTCCCATACGGCCAGTTTCACTCAGAACAATTAGAAACAGATCCTACCCACACAACTGTGACTCAATTGTTGGCAACTTTTTCACAAATGCCTCTTTTTCAGAAGCACTATCAAACACGCACAATAATAAAGGATCCAGGAAAATCCTGTTAGCGAGCACAGCGGCATCAGCAAACCCTTCAACATTCATTCGTCTTAGTTTGACTTCATCTTTTTCTTCTAATATCCTCGCACCACTAGTTTAGCAAGCACTTGGTTTTTGAGTTTTTACATCAATAAGGGCACAACAAAGGCAGGCAGATTTACACCCACAAAACAGAAAAATGTGGACGAAACAGGTCGTCAGGAGAGATCCGGATTGGGAATTTAGACGACTGGATTACAAAACTGTTGAGTGGAAAACGACTTCACCAGTTGGGGTCATTTTATGTAGCTTATTTAGCAGCAGTTAGTCTAGGTAAATAATAAAATTAGCAACACAAGTTACGTGTTATTTTCTTCTGAATAAGTGGGAGAAAATGGATGGATGGATGCAAACAGTGCTGGCATGATCAGGCCTCCAAGCGTCCAGTGAAACTGAAGATAACAGGTCATGTGGATGGGTAATAACCAGTTTGCAGTTTTGTCACTAACAGAGATGGGTGTAAACTGATGACTTACTTCAAGAAATAAGTAATGTAAGGAATTACTATTGCAAAAACAGCGATTAGATTATTGTTACTTCCCCGTAAGCACGCTGCGTTACGGCGCTATAAACCGTCGTGGTTTTGTTTGTGAGAGTGTCTCATGACAATGACGTAAGCGCTGCACACGTCTGTGGCAGCGGCAGACGTGTGCAGATCAACATGGATAACATGGAGTGCAGGGGAGAGTACGACCAGGCAGCGTTTAAAGCGTGGACGTATTTATATTTATTTAAAATATATTTAAAAGTGACGAAAACATTAGCGTGCGCTGTTCACTCTGCGTTGGAAGAAACGTCTTTCTACAGCAAAAAATTAAACTTCAAATCTGAGCACCGAGCGCGCTGCCACGGGAATGTGACATTCACAGGGACACCCCCGGATCCTCCCACTGACATGACCGCTGTGGGCAAACCTCCACCCGCCCCACTCCTGCTGAACAGGTGACAACAGATTTAAGAGCGACAGGACTCAGAGCTGCTGAATCTTTGATTTTATTTATTTTTTGCTGTGTTTTACTTGCATCTATTTGAAAGAGTGTAAACACAAAACATTATTTTATTTTATATACTGGAATATGTAGGAAATAGGTTTAAATGTTAAACACATTTCTTCCAGTCACAGACTGTTGCATTTAATTTAATTTTTGCTTGATGCAATGTGCATAAAGATAAAAGATTAAAACCAATCATTTAAAAAGAGGCTTTCCATTTGATTCAGTTTTATGTGATGGATTATGCATAAAATAGCATTGGGCTGAAAGGTTTATTGCTTTATTACGTTTTCAGGTTGTGCATCATGTTTTTGAAAAGTAACTAAGTGACTAATTACTTTTGGAAATAAGTAATCAGTAAACAGGTATACTTTTTTGGAGAAGTAATCAGTATCTAATTATTTTTTTCAAGTAACTTGACCAACACTGGTCACCGACACCACCACTGCACTGTATCCTGATCCTTTACGTGTCATTTCACCATTTTCAGTGTAGATTCAGAACGTTTGATTTGATTTGTGTCTTAAACAGGAACATAATCTGCTTTAAAGTCGAGATTCTTGATAATTAATCTTCAAACGCAGCTTAAACTTCTGAATACAAATCACTAAAAATGTACAAATTTAAATAAGCGCCACACATTATGTTTTAACTGTCAGGATCAGACTGCACAATGTTTCTGTGTCTGAGTAACTTTCTCTGAGGCTGGACTTGGACAGGACAAAACCTACCTGTGAGTGATAGACTGTGACCGCTACGGAGAAAATCAAAAGTCATTAAATTAATAGCTTTATGTAAATAAAATCGCTCAGAAATAAGCCTTCATATTTACATTCTGATCCAAGTTCGCAGCACAGGGAGGGAGAGAGGAATGCAGACTCCAAATCTCCAAATCACAGCAAAGTGTTTTACAAGACGGGACTTTGTGTTCCCGTCCTTCTCCCTGGCTCACATCGCTGCTGTCATCTTCTTAGTGTGAAACTGAAGGGCATTTTCATCGCCACGTTCCTCATAATCCTGCTGATAAGCAGAAGGAGAATTGATTTCAAACCTTACGTCAGCCCATTTTACTTAGTATGCAAAGCCTGAAACTGTCCACTGGGCTTCTGCTGCCTGCTCTGTCTGAAGATCAGCAGAATATTTAAGAAGGCATGCTGTGTCTGTTTTGTGGCCCAGACAGCTGGGTTTGTGCTCGCTACTACACCGGTATATTTCATTAAAACTGTAACAGAGACAATCAGCCCGGGTCAGAGGACAAACTGTTGTATGCATGAGTCTGAAGAAGATATGGCTGCAAGGAACAATATAGCATTTTTAATGCAGCATTAAAAGCTTTGCAGCGGTAGTTGAATAATAAAAGATGAAACGATTGGCGAGAAACGTGGCCGCCTGCCAGCCTTAATGCTACGTTTTATATGCTGTTCTAACACAGAAAGAGGCAGTCGTTACGCTGTTAGAGCAGCACTGTGTGACAAACGCATTAAAGTTTATCTTCATTATCAAAGTGACTGAGCCTAAGAGTGGCAGGGATTTTCACAAGGCATTTAAACGGAAACTAATACACAGTTCATTCCAACCAGTTTGTTTTACTGGTGAACTTGAAAGACTGACTGATGGAACCACAGGCAACGGCCCTCCTCACCATAAACCTTACCAACGTATCGCCATATCCTTAGCATCCCATCCCACAAAAACGCCATCATTCAGCCCAGATAATCCTCCAATGAGTGTCTGCTATTGTTTGTGTGTCATTAACTATGTCTGTATGTATTGTTTTGTTCCACCCAGCTGTTCATCCATCTGTTGGGACCAAGACATCATGTGCACGCCTGTAGAGTGGCTCACAATTTCCCTCCAACATCCACCGCAGCTTTGACGATGAAGCGATGGCTGTTCATTACCTCTTCATCCCACTCCAGTCAATCATTCCTCATTTCTCAAATCATTTGTAAAAAATGACCTGACTATGTGTTGGGTCTACAAAACAGGAAGAAGAAGAAAACTTCCAGTTTTAGATAGTTTGTTTCTGCAGTTTCTCAAAGAAAACATGTTAAAAAAAAAATTCAGTATCCCAGCGTTCCGATCTCTTTTTCCTTTCTCGTTCCCTTTCAGTATCGTAGGCCACACTGAGCCATACACAAAGCTGTGCTGTAAAGGTTTCTGCATAGACATCCTGAAGAAACTGTCCCGCACCATAAAGTTCTCCTACGACCTCTACCTGGTCACCAACGGCAAGCACGGCAAGCTGGTTCGAGGAATCTGGAACGGGATGATCGGAGAGGTATGAGCAAAAGCAGCTAGTTTAGTTTTGTTTCAAGATACAAAATCTTTTTTCCCCCTCTTTTATAAAAAAACAAGAAACAAAATCTACATCATAAAAATCCAGGTCTGAATGTTTCAGAAACTGAAACTTGATCTACTGGGATTTTTAAACAAAACCATCTTTAGGGTTTACAGAGAGTAAACTATCCCACAGGACTGGAGTTATACGAGATGAGGCCTGACTGCTTGATAGGAAGGTAACAGGAACTCAAATAACTACTCATTACAACCACGGTGTGTAGAAAAGCCTTCCTAAAGGCCATGCTGCCCACCTGCCGGGCAGGGTGACAACAATATCCATAAAAAACACTGAAATTATCCAACCAGGTTGTTCCGCACAACCAATTCAGGGTCACAGTAAGCCAAGGTGAGAGGCAGGGTACACCCTGGACAGGCCACCAGTCTATCGCAAGGACATGCACAGAGACAGACAACCACTCAAATTTGCATTCGCATCTACGTCTAGCAATTAACCAACATGCATGTCCTCAGACTGTGGATGTCAGAGTACCCGGAGTGAACCAACGCAGGCATAAAGAGAGCTTGATAAAAGTCACCCAGAAAACACGTCTGAAACTGAAAGCACAGTGAAACTAGAAGTCGGATTGTTCGTTTTGATGCTGAGTGTCAGGCAACAATAAATAAGAATAAAAACCCTCAAGAAGACAAAAGTCTGGTCTCTGATTGAAAATGTGTATGACAAGGTCGACTGGGTCAACACAAAAAGGAGGCGCAAGTGTCCTTGTGAATGATGTACTTTCAGATTCCTCTGACCGGCCCTTCTCCTGAGTTGTTGCAGGATATTAGTAGGACCCCCCCCCCCCCCCACACACACACACACCCTTTTTTATCAAAAACAGGAAGGCTATTGTGCTCAATGAGGCATCGACCTCCGCAGGAGAGCTAATGGCTTGCATGAGTGTCTGGACTGTAAATCTACCGGCTCTCCATCAGCATGATAAACAGTGGTGTTATATAGAAACAAAAAAAGGAGGGTTGCAAAGTCACAGTGGAATCTGAACTGCACTGCTGTGGTTCAAACATCAGAAAAAAATAGCATCAGCGTTTTTCAGCCAGACCATCCAGAGCCTGCAGTCTTCAGTCACTTGTTCCATTTCCAGCTTCTAACATTTGGTAAGTGTGACTTTATGTAATAGGTATTATACTATATGCTCCAATACATTACGATGGATTAGAGATGGATTAGATGGCAAATCATGTGTTACAATGCACTGGAGGAAAAAAAAAGGCAGGATAACACTGGCAGTTGCTTTTGAGCTGCGTCCATCTGGCTGCTAGCTGAGCTCTGGAAGAAGCAGGAAGTATATCACCCTCAGGGGCAGAGGCCCAGTGTGTCGACTTCACTGATAAATGAGATTTATCTCAAACATCAGCAGAGGATGTCCTGTATTATGTAGCTACAAAGACTTTGATTTATGATCACATCATACAAACATCTGCTATCTGTTTGTACCTACATCCAACCCCAACCACCCAAAAAAAATCCAATAAAAAACATAAAATCGAGACTCTTCTTCTGCCACAGGTGTTCTACAAACGGGCCGACATGGCCATCGGTTCACTGACCATAAATGAAGAGCGCTCAGAGATTATTGACTTCTCGGTGCCGTTTGTGGAGACAGGGATCAGCGTGATGGTGGCTCGGAGTAATGGGACGGTCTCTCCTTCTGCTTTTTTAGGTGAGGAATGTTTCCTAGAAGCATTTTAACTAACATCAAAGCATCACTGTGCAAAAGGCCGGAAAACACGCGAAAATAAAGAAACTCATATCTCGACCTTTTTAGGCTGACATGCAATATGTGAGGCATCACAACTGCTTTCATTTAAAGTCACTTTATCGTTATATAAAAATGCAAAAATAAAACATTACAAGGTTTTGGTTTCTCAGTCAGGAGCTGCTGCAGTTTCACAGGAAACCTTTTGAAACTTTTCTACCCATTTTATTGATGTTTGCAATAATTACCTTTGTACTGGGTAAAATGATTTCACTCGGCTGGGGATATTTCAAGTCTCTTTGAAGTGGGGCCGTGCGAGGTTTGGATCCACGGTCAGTGGACCTGTGGCAGATGGCAGCACCACCAACCGACACACTGTAGTAATGTTATTAGTCACAGCTTCACTGAAGAAAAGCGTAAAGTAACAGAACTTCAAATGATATCAATAAAGTATACCATCTATGTGTTTTGCAAATATTGACACATTACGAATTATCAGTTTATTGTAGTGTGACCTCGTGGTCTACAGACGTAAAGTACCTGAACATCTATAAAACACTCATATTTGCATATATCTGCAAACATGTGCACTCGATTGGCTGTGCTCTCTGTCCCCGCAGAACCCTACAGTCCAGCCGTGTGGGTGATGATGTTCGTCATGTGTCTCACAGTTGTGGCCATCACAGTCTTTGTCTTTGAATACTGCAGTCCAGTTGGGTATAACCGCAGCCTGGTCAGTGCCAAAGGTGAGTCTCCTAACCCGGTCCAGTCCATCAGCGCCTCAGCCCTCGAACAATTAACCAAACAGAAACTTCATGCAAGTATTACAAGGACACAGATACCTGCTAATTGGGGCTAAAGATCTATTAAAACAGTGCAATTTTCCTCCAATTTCCTCCAAGACTTTGACCCGACACTCGTTGCGAGGCAGCTTGTTTTACGCTGCGTGTTGTGTACCTCAAGTCGAGTGTTTTGACCGATGCACAAAACATTATATTGATAGAGATACGTTGTAATGGCCGCTATGATCTTCGTGGGTCTTCGTTAGATGGTGCCTTGCAGGGAAAAGCCTGTTCTAACGTTTGAGTCTAAGGTTTATTTTGAGCACCTGACGGTTCTTTTTACTTCTCATCAATGAACTCTCTCCACACTCTTTTACGTGATTATTGTGTACGTAGCAGAGGAGGTTTGATGTGTCTGAGGTGGATTGGTTTGCTGCATAATTTGCATACTTTTCATAACCGAAGCACGTCCCTGCCACAGTGGTAGCCCCTCGTTCAGGAATGAGCTACTCAATCTGTTTTGGCCGGTCCTTCTGTGGTGGCTACTGCAAACCGTCATCTAAAGCAATGAAAAGATATTGCAGTAATTGGTGTGTTTTGCCATTAAATATAATTAAAAGGTTTTGTAAACTCATGAGATGAATAATGATTTAATCCGGCTAAAAGCCTCAGACTCTTAGTTGTCAAGGACTCATTCCTTCTTTAAGGTGAATGTTTGCCAGAGGATAGAAAAAAAATCATCTTTTGTTTAAATTCAATGATATATTGGTAGCAACATTTACCAAATACTGTGTTGGGTACCGTAATGAGCTTTTCTCTAATGGAAAATTAACCTGCATTTAGGGCTCAGTGAGGGTCATTTTGGACTTTGGTTATTTGTATCCATGAAAATCTTCTTAAAATCTTTGCACCCACAAAACCATTTTACATTTTTATTTTTTCTGAATTCGCAAACATTCTCGGAAAGTTTAAAGTGGAATTTAATCCATGCAGAAAATATTGATCAAGATATACATTTTCCATTTTAAACTAGCAAACAAACTTTTTTCCAGTATGCAGCAGCAAAATACCATTTTAATGTAATTTTAAAAACTGATTTAAAACATGGCAGACCTGACTTGTTAAAGGTTTCATATCCAATCCTGTTTACAGTGGCCACATTGGATCGATGCCTGGTAGATTGAGACGCTGCAGTTTAATTTCAGAGCCATGTGGGTCTATGAAGTATTCTATAATGGATGAAGGACATATGGGTTAAACCCATTTAATCTTTATTACAGCAGTCTTTACTTTTATATATTCTATAAAGTACGACATATATGACGTCACAAAGGTAACAATATAAACAATAAAACAATAACAATAAATAATAAAACACCAATCATGTTCTTTTTGACATGTAACTTGAGATTTACCCAACTGGTGTCTTTGTGACCATCAGCACATTCAGTTACATATTATTGCTGCATAAGTCAGTTTGATTTAGACTGAAATACTACACCAATAACTCAAGACCAGTCAGTAATATTTGGGTAATAAAGAGTTAAATGAAAGCTGACATAGGCAAACTTGGACAACGTTCTTTTGTATATACTTATCTAATCAAATACCAGTTGCAGCCGGTGTGTTCTCAAATTGCAAAGAGTCACATCACAGATGGCGCAAACTGACTGACATAATCCACACACACATCTTCACCAGTCCATCTCAGAGTGACTGCAGTCGATCTAAATTGTACAGTAACTGTTTGGAGAGTGGTTGCCTCCCACCAGCCAACCTGTGCAATCACCAAACTACTAGGCAACTACCAATTTTCAAGGATGTTGCCTTCCTATTTCTAGTTTACTGTGATTGAGCCATTAGGGGAAAAACTCAATTATCATCAGAAGTGAAAGTCTGAACAATAAGTATAACTATGTTTGTTCATCCCTAAAGTTTTCTCTATCACTAATATGTTACCAAAAAACACGTCAAGATATTAATTAACAAATAAATATTTTAAACGTGTTAGATTTCACAGATACTTGGGTCATCGTCTTGGCCGGTACTAAATGCCCCCTCTTTACTTCATCCTTTCTAGATCCCGGAGGTCCCACCTTTACCATCGGGAAGTCTGTGTGGCTGCTGTGGGGAATTGTCTTCAATAACTCTGTCCCTGTTGAGAATCCAAAGGGCACCACTAGCAAGATCATGGTCCTGGTCTGGGCTTTCTTTGCCGTCATCTTCCTGGCTTCCTACACAGCCAACCTGGCAGCCTTCATGATCCAGGAGCAGTACATCGACACAGTGTCCGGACTGAGTGACAAAAAGGTACAGACCTCTGTCATTGACCGTCCTGAGCGTGTTGCTGTGTTTAATGTACAGCTTAGGAAAGTGCTCTATTTTAGGAGTGCAAACAACATGTGGCAGAGCTATGAAGTGTAAACATCCAGAAATGCCAATGTCATAGCTGTGACTTTCCACTTTCCCTGCAAAACACTAAAGGGTTCACACAGTAAGTGGGGAAATTGAATTACACAGCCAGACTCTTTGGAAGGTGATGTCAACGGAAAGCCTGTGAAACATAATACACAAGTGGATTTTCTGGGTAGACGGCGATTATATTTTTCTGGTATTATCTTATGCATATTTGTCTGGCCCGGGGATGTGTTTTATAGGAATATTGACGAGGAAATCCATGTTAAACCATCAGCACAAAAAATGATTTGCAGACTTTTTGCTTGCAGGCAACTGAAGGGATTAAAGAGGCATTTGAGGAAAAGACCAAGCAGTCCGCCGCTCATTACGAGTCTAGCAAAGTCGTTTACAATTCCAGTTTCATCATACATTAACTCTGCAATGCAGCGAAGGAAACAGAATCAGTCTGACAGTGAGCCCATAGATTATTAAAGGGAATTCTGCATGGCAGCATGGTGGGAAGTGAGCGCTCAACTGCTGTTGGTCCAGCTGTGCCGAACCCCTTAGGTTAAGTAAATGTAAATGAGGTACAAGAAGACACCACAGAACGTGACCTTGTATCAGAGGAGAGTGATAGAGACAAGCTCAGCTACTTTCAAGGCACTGCAGTGTTAAGGGAGATGATTACCTCGTTTGTCCAGAAAAGGCACTTCACTTACACAACAACTTTTTGCAAGTCGGAAGTTGGTAACACGTCGCTACCCCGAACTTCTTTTGGCACTAACCTTTAAAGTAGGGGTGTAATAATTCTCCATAACCACAGTTCATGCCATGCTTTTTCTTCAGAGTTGATGGTGAAAAATATTCATTATTCTGATGGCTTTCTGCAAAATCTTCATCCAGGTGGATTCAGGGAGGTTGGTCAGATACTCCTGATAAACAGAAATACTGTGTCGTTTATTTGTTCATTTTTGACTTTTGGATAATGTGCCAGATGTTCAGAAGTTCATGTCTGATGGCTTGAATTGTAAAGATCAACAGGTATCAGATCAGCACCTACTGACCAATCAGTTCTTGAGACAATAGCGTCACCCTGGAAGATCCCTGGGACCTCTGTGTGGACACCAGGAGGGTCTAAAGATTCTTATTTGCAGCTTTAGTCCTTTACATTTCTTCTGTTGGCTGCAAATAATTTCACAACAATTTTATTGTTTATGCTCCTTAATATAAAACCCTAAAGCAGGACGTCCATTTGTACCTGCGGACCTTATCAAATTTCCACGCTGTCTAAGCCAGGCATGTCCAACACATTTTACACCGTGAACTACATACGGCCCACTCCCCTGAAGCTCCCGTCTGTCAGTGTAAAGGAGTTCAACTACACTTGCAATTTCAACAGAACGTCTCAGTTTTTCTCCAAGGTAAATAAATGTTGCTTCAGTAAATGAAAGAAATCTATCAGCGTGACTCTTTGGGCTTAAACTGTAAGAAATAAATGTGTAAAATTACAGAAAAACATCGGTTAGCTCACAGCCTAGCACTGTTTTTTTTTGGTTTTTTTTACTGTAGATCCAAACGTTTTTATAGCAGATGGGAAATTTTCAGTCATTTAAATGTTTTTCTATTACTTAATTACTTCAGTGTACCAAGAATGACCATGTGGGAAGTCTTTATTAGCGAAAAAACCTCTAGTGGGCCAAAATGCTTTTCTGTTGCTGGGCAGAATCTGGCCCCTTGGGTCGTATGTTTGACATCCTTGGGTGGATTTTGTTGATCATTCTGCAGATGAAAAAAATGAAAACTAAAAATCTTCCGCACATCTAAAATTTAATAAAATAAAATAATTAATTGGTGCCTTAATGACAGAGCGTTAATACTAGCATTAATAGTTCAGCCCTTTTCATCTTGGCTTCAGATAGGCGATACTACACTACTGCACACTGACTTTCAGTCACTCATACAGGCGGTTTTTCTGTAGCAGCTGTGTTGGTTTCAGTCTGTATAGTCAGTGTAGCCTCTTATTTTTAAGATAATATAGTTTCATGTTCCTTTGGGAAGTCTTATTTGTGGTCAGATGATGCCAATGACATCTATTTCATGAGAACATGATTGAAAGCCCTGGGTTGATTTATTGAGTTGATAACCACCTTTGTGTGACTGCTTACCCTGATTGCCAGTGTTGGAGTAAGTGAGGTGAAATGATATCCTGGGTATGTTGTACTTGCTTCGTACTACAGGGCCCCGACTGACCATTAATAACGCTGATCCTGGGCTGATGTCAGCAGCCTGTGCTGCAGCTGATGTGATTTCCTCCAGAAGTGTTAGCTTCTGCCATGCAGACTGCAGCAAATGTCATTTCTCTGTTTTCTCATATTATCTGTCACATTATCAGATTTTCACTGTAATATAATTAGACAGTCATAGTAGAATTTGAAAAAACAAATCACAATGATTATATTATTATGAATCCTAGAGAAAATTAAAAAACAGATAACGGGACTGGTTAAATTAATAACTTTGTTTTTTGAGCAACGAGGTGACGAAATGCATAACTGTACAAACAAATATAATTTGTTTACATATCAATCTCTGTGCATTTTATCACAATATTGATATTTCATTTCTAAATATGAAGACGGGATACGTTACGGGCGGAGACTGCACTGGTGTTCCTCATAATGCCAACACTGTAACCTGTACTCTGCCACTTCGGTTGCTCTGACGACTTGTGTTTAATGTCAGTCTGTTCACGAGCACTCTGTCTTTCTGACATGCAGAAATTTTATACAAAGTAACCGCATGTTCAGCTTGTAATCAGACACAATCAGCTCCAACAGAACAGCCTACAAGAGCCACATCTAGAAGCTAAACACCACAATACGGGAGCCACCAACCAGCATTGTGGGGCTTAGTTGTATTGTTTAGTTGTATTCAATTTAGAAAGACTTCCTTCAATGAAAAAACAAAACAAAACAAACAAACAAAAAAACCTTCGGCATGCTGTGAATTATTTTGTCTGAAAACAGACAATATTGGATCCAAAGATCAAGTTTTTTTTAATGGAAATTGTAATCATCACATTTCAGTTTTTCCTTGAGCCTTCTTGTTCTTATTTCTCTTTCACATGAGGAGAAGTGCTTCCTCATAAAACATCAGAGTGATTGAATAATCTATGTCTATATGCCATCGTCTCTCCTGAGACACTTATTCGATCAACGGCATTATTTTTGTCATTAAAAATTGTTATTCTACTTCCAGTTTCAAAAGCCGCAGGAGCAGTATCCTCCATTCCGCTTTGGTACCGTCCCAAATGGCAGCACAGAGCGCAACATAAGGAGTAACTATCCCGAGATGCATGCCCACATGGTCAAATACAACCAGAAGGGAGTGGAGGATGCCCTTAACAGCCTCAAAACAGGGTAAGTGTCTGCCAGGAATCGTAAAAAGTCTCCTCACAGCAGACGTGTGACTGAAAGAAGAGCCAGACAATTACACGATGTCCATTTGAGTAAAAATCCTTTTCTTTACCCTGCTAGGAAACTGGATGCTTTTATCTATGACGCTGCTGTGTTGAATTACATGGCTGGCAAAGATGAAGGCTGTAAGCTGGTGACAATTGGCAGTGGCAAAGTGTTTGCTACCACTGGTTATGGCATTGCACTCCAGAAGGATTCACGCTGGAAACGACCCATCGACCTGGCCCTGCTCCAGTTCCTGGCTGATGGTAAATTCTTCATTTAATAGATTGCTTTAATATTTGTATTTGCAGTATCCCCATAAAGCTGAATAAGAAAAAATTCTAATGATTGAAAGCAAAACCTATACTGTTGTAATAAAAGGGCCACACAATATTATTACAGTAAAATGTATCTGAATGAGAGAATGAAAGATCATAAAAGCAATAAAGAAACTTTCATGAGATAAGATCAAATGTGATTCATTAGGTCCTTAGGCAAATTATTGCAAAGCCTCGGGCAAAATCCCCATAACCTTTGGCAGAATATGCAGTAGGTAAACATTTGGATAATAAAGCACACTGTCAGACTTATCACTGCTCAGATCAGCAGCAAAGGCACACGATTTAGGCAGGAAGATTTTTATTCTAGAGGGAAGAAGAGGAAGACAACAGCTGTCGTAAACATAAAGATCTCACAGTTTTTGTGGAGGCAGTTTAGGAAGCAAACAAGTGACTGAGCCAACACTGTTGGTGTTGCCAAAAAATGTTTTCAGATGATCCGGATGGTGGTTTATGTTTCTTTTGATTTGTAGCTTTATTTTTACTGATATCGCTGCTAACATGTTTGCTAGAGCCAGCGATGTGAAAGCTTTCTTTGCAATAATAGCCATAAGGCTGGGCGATGGTCTCCATCAGTGGATCATCGTATCGTCCCCCTGAGAAATCACAAATAACCAATGGCATCGGTGCAGGACATACAGGGGCTGGGGGTTAAAGTTCACTTGTTAAGGTAGCACTTTCCACCCTCTGTAATGCATACTGTACTGATCGAACAAAACAAGCAGAGCACTACAGCTCCCGGTGACAGAGAAATACACACACCAGAGAGCACTTCCCCTATCCAACATTACGAGAGACGCTGCAGCTGCAGCAGTTGGAGAGAGTCATTTATACAGCACAAAAAAAAAGCA
The DNA here is from genome assembly GCF_057382185.1 of Mchenga conophoros. Classification (NCBI taxonomy): domain Eukaryota; kingdom Metazoa; phylum Chordata; class Actinopteri; order Cichliformes; family Cichlidae; genus Mchenga; species Mchenga conophoros. The sequence goes on from NC_140529.1 coordinate 37,042,770, forward strand.
TGATTTAGACACTGTAATTAGTGAGAATAAGTTGAAAGTTATCATTTGATCAGTTGCCTGGATCTTTTTTGTAATTAATTAATTACTTAATTATTTAAGGTCGTTCTGAGTCCTCCAGTGTTTGGGAAAAATCTCACCTGGTTCTCCTCTAGTGTCCGCCATGACCTCTGCATACATACGTAGTATGTAGTAGAGGCTGTTAAGCTCTAATTTAAAAATGAAACCATCCTTGCGTTTTCTCTCATTTTGAGATGCACCAGTGCAGCCATTCCACACATGCACATTTATTCCAAAGGAAGCAGAAATACGTGCAAGGACTTGTGTGTGCATGCATGCGTGCACCAAGACAAGTCCAAGTCGCAGTTGTCAGTAACATGTGGAGAAATCGCATAACATAGCAAGACGGATATGTTGTCTGCATCTGCACAAACCTAAATGACTATAATAAAGGTGATCCTGAAACTGAAAAGAAATGCTACCTTGGTCTTGTTTTCTGCTTAGTTCAATATGAACTTTGCATGAATTAAATTCACAGAGGTGCATTTCCTTCTTGCAGCCAGGTAAATGTTACCCATGCTCCCACCTGGTCTGTGGGGCTGCAGTTTGAGACCCCTTGTTTTAGACAAACAACCGCTGTCTGCCCCGGATTTTTCAATTTGCAAAAAAAAACAACTTTACTCCGTTTTATCTGGGGTACTGATTATCTGAAAGAATTTCATTATCCCATGTGAATGATGTTCAAAGGAGATTGGAGGGTGTTCTATTACTCCCTAAAAATACTGCTAGTGTTATGCAAATAGAGCTTAAGCCTGTATTCTGTGCTCCTCGCTCACAGGTGACACACAAAAGCTGCAGACCGTCTGGCTCACTGGCATCTGCCGTAATGAAAAGAAAGAAGTCATGAGCAGTAAGCTGGACATTGACAATATGGCGGGGGTCTTCTACATGCTGCTTGTTGCCATGGGCCTGAGCCTGCTGGTCTTTGCTTGGGAACATCTCCTCTACTGGAAACTACGACATTCAGTCCACAAATCAGAGCGCTTGGACTTCCTCCTAGCTATCAGCAGAGTAAGTACCCAAGTGGTTTATGTTACTTTCATCAGCCACGTAGCTTTAAGTGCATTCATGTGCTGTCAGTAAAATCTAAAAAACTATCTATAATAATAATAATAATAATAATAATAATAATAATAATAATAAGTTCCCAACAAGGAAAATTCACCCAAACAGATTCAGTGCTCATGTTTACGCAAACTAACGGCACAAAAATTCACAATTGTAAAAAAATGCTGTATCCTTTGTGAGGTCTCCTTCAAAGTAGAGCATTAAAAGACATCGGAAATCCAGTAGGTGAGTAACACAACCACAATAGTTCAAGGGTAGCAAAAGAAAGACTGTAAAATACAGTGAGCTTAAAGCAACGAAGGGACTTCAGGGATACTGGAATAAAGTGGCAGTCGTGCTGCTGGTGAAACTGAATCTAAATTGCCCCATTTAAAAAAAATAAACTTCATCTGTGTGTCTAGTGTAGTCAAAAATGAGATTAAGTATTCCAAAGAGATATGCAATGTGGATGTAAAATATAGCTGATGGGATAAAAGTGGAAAAACTAATATGGTAAGTGCACGATCAGCAAATCGCTCATTTATATTCCTGAGATGAATCTGTCCAAACAACATTTCAATCACAGCAACACGCACATAAACCATCAAAACAATAACGACTCTCCTTCTGCAGTTACAGCTTTCTGTCATTTTTTTCCACTTTACTAGGTCAGCATGTCAATAAAATCTCTCTTTTTTTTTATCCCACTCAGTTGATGAAATTGCCGGTCATTCTGGTATCTAATGAAGTTTACACATATTAATATTAACTTTCCACCTCTCCGCAGGGCATCTACAGCTGCTTCAATGGGGTAGAGTCCGCTGACCACAACGGGAGCATACAGAGTCCAGACGTCACTTCTAACTATACACAAGCCAATATGCTAAAGATGCTTAAAACAGCCAAGGACATGGTGTCCTCTGCAAGAGTGGAGAACTCTTTGGATAATGCCACCAAAACAATAGAGAACTGGAGCAGGCGGGGGGCCGACAATGTGCGAGCTGCCCTGCCACCCAGAGTTACCACCACAGACATGACTCACGGACGCCTGCCCTACATCTCAAGCATCACAGACAACCATTCTCCGTACCCTCAGAGGGCCATTACACCCACCTTTCCCATTCATTATGGGGATTCTTCATCCCAAACCCTCCTGGATAAGCCCCGGGTGGTAACTCGACCAACCCCACTCCGGTACACGCTGCCCGCCCGCAGCAGTCAGCACATCTTAGAGAGGACTCTGCCCATCTCCAGTCTCAGCAGCCCTCACATCGCCATAAGGGATCCTTCTCCTGCCGGACCGTCAAACCCCCATCCCAGCAGCAGGCTGTATGTGGAGAACCAAGCCCGTCACCCCATCTCTCCTTTTGCCACTTACAGGGACTTCCAGATGCCAGATATCTACATGGAACACAGAGCACCCCTGAGGAGGAAGTTCAGCTACCCCCCTGACTGTGTGAGTCGCAGGAGGAGGTCCCATAGCTATGTGTTTGATGCTGCAGACCCGAGAGTAAGAGGTGATTACGATGGACCTCAAACCTGCCTCGCCGAGCTGAGAGCAAATCACCTCCTAAGTAACCACGCCTCCAATGCAGCTGCCATGCCTTGCACCGCAGGACACTACCCTAGTGGCAGCACCAGCTGCAACTCCTGCATGAAGTCCTACCTGGAACCCGACATGGACGACATACCACTCCTCGGAAAGGACAAGCTGAACCGCCGAGCCTCATTCCTCAAAGCCACATGGGGCAATGACAGGATCCATCAGGTAGATGAAACAAAGCCTTCGACATCCACATCTCCCCCGACCAGAGGAGACATGCCTGACCTGTTTCCACGGGTGGTAGTGGCTAACCCCAAACCCCACAAGCTATATGGCAGTCTGGGGCACAACCTGTCCTGCTACCCTTTGGCTGCTGAGCCAGCCTACTTGGACCCAGCCCACATGGGCTCCTACCCCTACAAGCAAAAGCTCAAGTACTCCGAGTCCACCCGGCTGCCCTCTTACAGGGAAGCCATTCTGCAGAACGCAGCCGCCCTGCGCCGTTCTTCCTCCACAGTGGTGCACAGACACTATTCCACCTACCTGAACTCGTACACAGACTTACCCGTGTACGTGGGGCCACTGGCTCAGGGACCGTCCCAGTTCTACAACAGTTCCAAGGACATGTGCCACTTGTTTCCCTGTACAAGCCACTGCCCAGACAATGCAGCAATGCTGCCTCGTATGAGTGACAGGCAGATGGTTTACCACAACAATATGTTTGGGGCCTACGATGGCACAGGAAACAGGGAAGACCCAGGCTCTGGGCCTAGAGACCGGAGGCAGGTGTTGGTTGCGCGAAGAGTCAACAGTCCCTATGTGCCAAAGCCCTGGGGTAGGGTTTCAAGCCTGGAGTCTGAGGTCTGAACCACCATCCTTAACAGTCCTCCATTAGGCTCTGTGACTGAGCCCCAAGGAATGCCTGGAGGTTCTCCCCTCAGCCTCTGGTTAAAGCAAAAATAAAACTCTACACCAACAGTGTATTTGAGAGCATTGACTCTCAATTATCAGTGCAATAATATCTTGGGCAGTGATATGTAAAAGGAGAAGACACTCAAAAACAAGTTACTGCTGGGACTTTATAAGCCAAACTGAAATACAAATTTTAAAAAAGGCAATGTTGAAAAGTATTTAATACATAAGAATTTAACCCGTTGATTGTTATTTAAACGATTTTTAAATGCTGTGTTGCTATGTGAACGAATACTGGGAGACAATATACTGTAGCCTCTCGATCTGATTACAACTTGTGATTTTCTGCTCTCATTTCCTACAAATTCACTTCAGTTTCCCACCATTTCGATTGAGTGATAAATTATCGATATAATTTTGTGATCAAACCACTGACATGTCTTCCGTAAATTTCTTAGTCCATGACCTTGGGCGCACCGTTGTTCTGAGACTTTCTGCTCCACTGGTCATTAATGTAATTTGACTGAGATTTTAAAAAGGGAAAACCATATAAAGTATCATGTATTTCCATTGTCACACTACCCTTTAATAAAGAACAAGGCCATCAAGGGTCTTTTGGGATCATCCTCTGTCCTCTTCATCTGTGTCCTCTCTTATTCAAAGGACATATAAAGAAAGTGGTTCTCTCATTTAAACTTGAGTTGCATTATGCACACAGTCCATCAAATCATACAGAAAGAATAAATACAGTATAGTGGAACCATTTTTCAGTGAAGTAGCCTAGGGTCTGCTATTCCACAGATCACTTATAATCTACAGACATTTAAACAAGACTTGGTCAAATCAAACAAGCGGTTTTTCCTAAATGACCCTGAAGATCAGTACATATGGTAACTAATACAGAAAGACAAGCAAATTATTTCACCTGGGAAAAGAAAAGAGAGGGATGTTTATCCATTTACAACAACAAAATCTGTATTTTTATGTTGTCACTGAAAAGTCTGAATTCCCAAAGGAGCAACAGAGGGTTCAAAGAGTTGCAGAGCTTAAGAAATATCTTTCTGTAAGCCGAATCTCATATTTTCTAATGTTCAGTCAATGTTTTAGTAGATAAAACAACTGATTCACATTCACATATCAGTCAACATTGTTGTTATTATTGTTCAAATGATAAAATCCCTACAAAAAATATTGCTGTACAAGAGGTACAGCCCTGACAACTGCCCAAAGCAGAGTTAACTTCACTTCCATACCTGTCCTGACTTGATCTTAGATGTGTTTAAATATTAACTGCAGGCTCAAAAACCATGGCGTTTTGGTTTCAGCTACAGTAACATGTAAAAAGATGTAAAATGAGAAAGTTGCAAACAACAGAATATCCCTTCACACAGCTCACAGCATCCGTCTGGGTAACAAACCATAAGATCAACACTCATTCACACAACAGTCGTGTGCAAACAGCTCAGTCAGGGTGCTGCTGTTGTATCTGGCTGCCAATCTCTAAACACAGAGAGCTGCCCCTGCAGCCGCAGAGAAAGGCCGCACTCGAAATAAAATGAAAAGCAAAGGCAGTATAAAAATCAGAAGCACTGTAAGTAAGAGGGAAATGAGGCGTTTGAGCTGAGATGGTAAATATTACCACATTTTTAAAAAACGAGAGTAGGAATTTGTCTGCGGAGATGTCAATCCAAATAATCCATTGGTTGATTAGGACAGATCTATGTCTATGCTAACATTTAATGGGTTAATTCACCAATATTTAATCATAAGCTGCACATCTCCACAAACTGTCATGAAATTTGGCCTGGTAGCTTTTCCTGCGAACTGACACAACAAAAAATAACCCGACTGATGGCTCAAATAACCTGTGTTCACACTCCATGTTGTTCACAAAGCACCAACTGCATGTGCCAAGCAAAAAACAAAGGGAAATGACTGCAGCTCAGCCAGCAGAATAAAGTTTACAAAGAGTTAAAACAAACACCGCACACAGCAGTATGAACGCTCAAAGCTTCAGCCAACAGATACCAGAACAATCAGCCAGGAGCAGATCTGCAGAGAGCAACGAAAACAGCCAGCAGCGTCAGCAGGCGCACTTCAGAACAGCAATTAAACAGAGTCCCGGCAGAAACTCACCTGTTAGCAGAGGCAGTAAACATTTATCGTGCCGAAGGTTCCCATACTCAAAGCAGCAATGAATATTTCTGATATTTACATGCCTAAAGCCAAATTACAGCATGTAACCATCACCGGCTTATCCAGAAGCAAAATAACACAGAAGACAGGCAAACTGTGTCCCATGTTCAATGCTACACATTCTCCATGTGATTCTGCTAAAGAAGTCAGAATGTGTCTTTATTTAACCTCCTAGGACCTGGCGTCCACATATGTGGACATCACATTTTGGGTTATTTAGACCAAAATACTCAATTTTGCTCTACAAGGGCCTGATATCCACTTACGAGGACATTATGCTGCTACTGTTCTATCGAAATTTTAATCAAATATCCTCATAAGTGGTTCTCATTTTTCTCAGAAACAAAAATTAGGCAAAATTTTTTTTAGTAATTCTTTGTTTTTACATTCATCAGGTCCCAATCAGCCCAAATATCAAAGAGAAATTAAAAATACAAGTCGTGGAAGAGTTCGGGTCTTAGGAGGTTAAGATTTGATCTGTGTGTTTGTGTCTATGAGGCATTTGTTTTCATTAAATAACAACTCTGAGAAGTATGGAACTAAGACACAAATGGACATTTACAGTAAACATGATAGCCGGCCTGACCTGGCTGATGTTCATCTGGGTGTCAGCTGTCAGTCTTCTCTTCCACCCTGCACAGACAGGAAGTAAAAGAATTGCAAATAAAGAAAATAAAAATGATGAGAAAAGAAATAAAAAAAATGCCGGGTTGAAAATAAATACATGAGATCTGGTCCATAACACTTCTCCGTCCTCAAGCTCAGAACTTACTATGCATTAGCAGCAGGCATCATGTATAAGAAACAGTAATCCAATAAAAATACTGTAAACAGGTAAAACGGCAGTATTAGAACAAAAGCAAAAAGGTAAAATGAAACAAACAAACAAAACAAAAACAGGAAGCTGGCATCTTGTTTATGTTAACATGTTCTGAACTTCATTAATATTATTTGACTTCATATGTGACTTGAAAGCGGAGAAATTAGAAGCTCTTTAAACTAAGAACAGGCAGTAAAGACTCTCACACTGAGCTGAAATTAAAGTAGTGCAAATACATTATTACTGTATGTATTTATGGACCAGTCTTTCCTTATTTCAGTGACAGATACAACCCCAGCAAATTTCTATTGGATGAACTTCTTTCTTTATTATTTATAGGGTGAGCATATTTTGACTTCCAAAAAAGAGGACACTTGGCCCAATCATGAAGAACTTTAATAATACTGTTTGTTTATAAAAACATTTTTAACATATTTAAACGATGCCTTCTCCGTGTGGTTAATGAATGGCGAAATTCAAATGTCATATAGGCTTTTACAAGTCAACAAGCACAAAACGTTGGCCACCCTATTATTTATTTATTTATTGGAAGAAATCATTTAGCCTGACTGTTAGCTAGCAAGCTCGGCTCTTAGAGCTAATCAATTACGCTAGCCGAGATCACCTGTGCCCGACAGAGTTACACTGACCGCTGGAGGACTACTGTCACGTGAAAATTACAAACAACACAACGTTTAACAGCAGAAATAATCTCATATTTAAAGGATTTATAAGAGTTTAACACAGACGAACGTACCGAAGCAAACAGGAGGAGAAACCGCGGTCCAAGTCTGGAGACACCAGCAGAGGGCGCTGCTCCTACTGATAGAAAACAGTGAAAACTACGTTAAAAATCCAAAATTATTTAATATATTATTAGTAAAAAATAAATAAATAAAATATTTAATAGTTAATAGAATCGGGCTTGAATATATGGCAGTGAATAAACCCATTTAGGGGTCATCTACCTCCATCTCACCCTATCCTATACTCTGTCACGCCCATCATGTCCACTCTCCCTCCTCTGCGCATGTCCAAACCACACCTGTGTATCCCGAGCTGCCTCTCTGCTCCACTTATTTCTCACTCAACACCTCCAGCTCAGCCTCCTGGCTTTTTTCAGTTTAAACCATGCACCATCACAGGTCTCACTACCATCTAATAAACCTTCCCTTTCACTCTCGCTGCTTTGCTTCTGTCACAAATCACCCTGACTCTCATCTCCACCCACTCCACCCCGTCTGTATGCTCTTCTTCACCTCCCTTGTGCGCTGGCGTGTTTGTGGATGGTTGACCACAGGTATTTAAACTCATCCACCTTCACCACTTGCCCTCCTTGCATGTTCACCTTTCCACCTGTCTTCCTCTCATTCACACACGTATTCTGTCTCACTTCGACTGACTTTCATTCCTCTTCTCTCCAGTGCATACCTCCACCTATCCAGGCTCCCCTCCACCTGCTCCCTACTCTTGCTACAGAACACAGTGTTGTCTGTGAACAGCAGAGGTGGGACCAAGTCATTGTTTTGCAAGTCTCAAGTAAGTCTCAAGTCTTTATCCTCAAGTCTCAAGTCAAGTCTCAAGTAATGTCAGGCAAGTCAGAGTCGAGTCTCAAGTAATGTCAGGCAAGTCAGAGTCGAGTCTCAAGTCACTGGTGTAAAAGTCCGAGTCAAGTCACAAGTCTGAAACTTTGAATTTCAAGTCCTTTCGAGTCTTTAAAAAAAACAAACGAAAAAATAATGTTGCAGTTATATGCTAAATGTAAATATTAGACCATGTAATTTTTAAATCTGTGTTTTTCTCAACACATGACAAAATAGTGAACTTAGAAAATATACACAAATTGTGAAATTGCACCTCTTTAAAATGCAGCTCAATTAAACCTAGCTCCTAGAATAATTTTCACCGACAGTTCTGAGATAAGCTGCATGTTATTCTTGGATGCGGTTGTAGGACCAGCTTTAAAATCGCATGACAAAAATATCATACACATTAAAAAAAAACTGTATCACCAACGTAGCCTGGACAACATTTGCTAGTTAGATGAAGTCAGCTATCTCATTGTAGCATATTTATATGCATATTTATAATCATACGCTTCTTGGAGTGAGTGCACACACTCATGAAGTTTAGTAACTTCAGGTCACTGCAACAAGCCCAGGTACAGTTTACCGACGGATGGGTGCAGGACCTTGAAATGCACCGTGTAGAAAGTAAAGACCATCGTACGTATCATAAGTTTACCAGTCTCACAAATTGTCGTCATAAATACACATTCCTTAACCGTTTATTAATAGGACCTTTGAGCTCAACGGTAATTAATTAGTAGTGGAAATAATTTCTGGTACCCATCACAGAAATGTAGCAGTGACAACAATATTGTATGCTGTAATCGTACTGGACAATTAGTGATACAAAAAACCTGTTTTATCCTGTGAATAAAAGTATATGTTTTTGTCAATGTGCCATAATAACAGAAGCGAAACGCAATATTGTGTCAGGACAATTCACTATTTATGCACAATAAATAAAGGAGCATAGCGCCACAATTTCTGTTCTTGCTTGTAACCTATATCACCAATTATGTTATGAAAATGACGTATTAACTACTAAAAAACACTGACCTTCGTGTAAATGCTTGGAGCAGACTAACCTGTGAGCTGGAGTGTTCTGGGACGTTATATTTGATCTTTGAATGGCTGCAATCCAGGCCATCCAGTCGCGTCTTTGTTACTTCAGAAACATGGCTCGAACAATTTCTCTTCAACGACATAATCCGATAACAACCGATCTCTTTACCCGTCGGCTTCCCGTGGCTGTCATGCGACCGGCTATTGCAGTTAATAATACAACAGCTTCTTGACATTTTTGTGTTTCTTTTTATCGCTGTATAACTGATTTTAATTGAAAGCCTGCGTGCGCTAGTACCGCTTGCCACGAGTTCCCAGAATCCTTTGCGGTTCTACCCGTGAATGACGTCACATTTTCAATCTCTATATAATATGCGTGTTAAATTTTATATTTGGGGTAAAATATCAAGTCTTTTCAAGTAAACCGGTTCAAGTCCAATTCAAGTCCCAAGTCATTGGTGTAAAAGTCCAAGTCAAGTCACAAGTCTTAGAACATTTTTTCAAGTCAAGTCTAAAGTCATAAAATTAATGACTCGAGTCTGACTCGAGTCCAAGTCATGTGACTCGAGTCCACACCTCTGGTGAACAGCATAGTCAATTTAGACTCCTGCCTGAGTAAAAAGTATTAATTTATAAGTGGAATCAAGTAGCTAAATTAACCTTTGCTCTATAAGTCTGAACAATAAAGTATTTTATAATTTTCTTCTTGTTTTGCTTTTATTCATTTTGTAGTAACAAGCATACAAGAGATACAGAGAACACAAAAAATTGTTTTACTGCTTTCTCCTATGTCTTGTAACAATTTTATTTGACTATAAGGTTTAAGCATATTCTTGATATTTTTTCTTCTTTCTCCTTTTATGTCACAACTTGTTGAAAACAGATCTATAAAAGCAGAGCACCCAATAAAATGAGATTGTTACTGAGGTATATTATACAGCTGGTATAATATAAAAGCATAAAATTATTTTAATGAACAGATGACTGAGTCCAGTCATCTGTTCATAGAAAGCCAGTTAGACACAAATATATTCATCCATGGGAATATTACCAATGGAGTGAAGTGAACACAAAGGGAAAGGGGGGGTCGGACCTCTTATATTGAAAAAAGAAATTGTTCTAAATGTAGTTTCTGATTTGTCAGACACACATATGTGAATTATTGGTTTAAAAAGTGTTAGTCAAAATCAAACACTGAGTAATGCAAATCTGAGTTTTACTACATGTGACACAGAGCAAAATGCACAAATAAATGTTTCTGGAATGTCTCTATTTCCTTTTGATGGAGGAACTGGACATCAGCTGTGTATTAAATTTCATTTTTCTGCTTATGCTTCGCTTTGAAAAAGCATTAGTTTGAAAAATCACCTTATTTCGCACCAGCTGACAGCATCACATATATCCTGTATCAGCTTATTTCAGCTTTAATTGAAGCGATGTTTACACTGAGTGTTCACAGCCAAGAGTCCTATGTTTTTCAGGATGTATCATCCATCAAATGGACATATCAGAGATATACTGTGCATCAGTTACTGCAAATCTTTCCAACTTTTCACAAGAATTTGAAATAAAGTTGGATGGGCCAGGGCACTGTCTGTCTGCGGGGAGAGCTGCCGCACTGTGTGGGGCATTAAAACAAAATTTTCCAAATCTGCAGGAAAATACTCCAAAAAAGAAGTTTGATTTGCTGGCAAACACACTTTAAAAGCCTTCAGACAAACTTTATTTCAGTGTTTACACCAATTGCTGCGCGGGGCTGAAAGCCACACTCAGTTCTTAATCCTATCCAAACACAAGCTTTATCACAAAGCCAAACATAAAAGCCTAACACTACACTATGTCCCACTGAGTGTCTTTCTGATACTGTTTGAAATATTACAGCTCACAGTGCTTGATTTAACATATGTGCCACGTCAGCACATTGTAAACGAGTCCGCTGGCCCTAATCGCTCTGATTTACTCAAACGTAGAAAGAAAGAGTCAAAGCCATGAGTGCAGTCTGTGGCCCATATTGATGCAAAATTCATATCTCTGCGTCTCATGCCTCGGGCTGTCGTGTGTTTTCATCTTGGCTCCAAGACAAACAGCGATATAATGGTGCAGCGATGAGGCGTTTATGTATTCTGCACCGCTCTCTGAGACCTGCGGAATTGATGTGAGGGCTGGCTGATTGCAGTGCAGTTGATAAATGATTCTACACATGCACGTAAAATATGACCAGCAATTCGCTTTGTCCAGAATATCCACTCACGTGCGCTGTAGCAGTCCTGACCCGCGAGCCACTGAAGATGGTGAAAACTATTTTAAAACAGCAACGCTGTTTTCAGAGTTACCACACTGGAAGATAACACTATCATCATCACTGATTACTCACATTAGCAGTCAAGTGTGAAACATTTACACAAGTGACAAGAATACATTATATTAATAAATACAATCATATAGTTAACATGACAAAAACAGTTTCACTGCAAGCTTGTCAAATGAAAAAGACTTGAAATGAGTTATGCTAAAAAAAACAAACACTAAACAACAAAAACCTGTGTTTGAACTAAATATCTGTGCTGAAACAAAGACTCAGGTGTTCAGGCCACAAAATAATCATCCACATACATTATTCATGGACTTTGACATAATTCAGCACAGTGTGTGCCGTGTTCCACTTCAACTGTCCAATGTGTGACCCTTATCAGTATGGCCCTCTGCTGCCCATACTCCACAGTCCAGAGAATGTATGTTAGATTCATTTATGTTGGATTAACGAGTAATTCTAAATTGACAGTAGGGGTGGGGGAAAAAAATCGATACTGTGTAGTATCTGATATTTTGTTTGCTAATAATGTATCGATACAGGGACAGCAGAAATCGATATTTTGTTACAAAAAAGGACTTCAGAGCATGTTGATCCTTTTTCTGAGCAAGAATCCTGACATTCCTTCACTGTCCAAATGTGTTTAACTTTTTTTATGGCAGCAATAAACATGACAGTTTACTTATTTTAATTTAAGACATGTTTTATTTTAATTAAGTTTAAAACTTTTTTATTTAATGTAAAATTATATTTTGTTTTAATTTACTTTCAAATTCTTCAGTTGCTGAATGGGCTGCATAGTTTTCATAAATTGCATAGTTCAGAATAGCTATAATTGTACCAGATGGTTGCATTCAGTTAAGTTGGACTAGACTGTAATAAAAACCGTTCAGTTTGTCAACAATAAAACTGAAATGAGAGAAAGACTGAGTGTGAGACTTTGATATTAGATAAAATGAATATTGATAAAGTTTACCTTTATGTACAAAATCTGAATATCGCAAAATATTTTTAAATTTTGCAATAATATCGTATCATGAGTTAAATATTGTGATAATATCGTATCGTGGGATGTATGGTGATTCCCACCTCTAATTGACAGTAGGTCTAAATTTGCAGTAGCCCTGCAAAAGACTGGCATCACACCTGTGGTCTACCCTGCCATTCATTCTGCGACAGCGGCAATGGGCTCGAGTCCTTCGTTTACAAAGGTGGTACACATCACACATGGATTTCAGGACCAAAGGTGTCATGATCTGAGTGTCTGGTGTTTTTCGGTATGGGTCCTGTGGTTTCCTGTGTTCGCCCAGCAGAGGGGCTTTTAAGGCCAGCTCAGTCCTCCAGTCTTTGACAGTCTATCAGCTACCTCACAGTGGTAACTACGCCTCTCGTGTCTCTTGCCTCGTACTTACCCTTGTCTCTTTGTGTCCTCAGTTCTCTCGCCTCTGATTAGGCTCACCTGCAGTGCAATCTCCTGGCCACTATTGATAAAATTCACCAAGCCTGCTTACAAACTCATTCCTGGAGAAGGCAACCACTCACCTGCCGGCCCTCCTTCCCAACATCACTCCTGGATTTCCTTTCAAACACCCCGCCATTCAGGCAGACGCTCACTCCGCCACCCTCCCTGAAGCCTCTCGCACATTTTCCAGAGGATGAATCCCTGTCCCAAAGGTGAGATCAGACCTCTCATCGAGTGAAACCGCTAAATGTCAACTGCTTCTCCACAGAATCCAATAAAGTCGCCGTTCTCTGATAATCTTCCAGCAGCTTCTAAATCAGGTGCATTTCAGCTCAAAGACAGCAAGCCGATTAAGCGCACTGATTAATTCACAGCCTTTAATTGTGCATAATTAGAGAAGAATTAAAGAGAATTAATTTGTGTGCTCTGGGCCTGTTTATCCTCTGAAAATCTTTGAGCAGAAAATTCTGTTTATTCGTGGTTCCTAGAGTTCCCTGCAGAGTGCACCAGGCTTTCTGAATTTTCAGTGAGTAATCAGTCTGCAGAGCCACAGAAATCATTCACAGTAATGAAAACTAGTGTTCACAGTACAGAAATAAAAGAAATGGGATTTTAAGGAGGTAACAGTTAGATCAATTACACGTAGAAACGACAATCTTTGAGAGCAATCGATCTGTGGCTCTGGAGCAGAAGAGAACTGTGTCAGAACTTCACCTGACAGACAGGCAGCCTCGTGTTGTGTGATTAGGACGTGGAGTATAGTAATAAGCTGCAGGATCCCCTGATTTCTATTCCTCATTTTCAGCAGATATCCCCATAATGTTTCCTGCGTATCCAAAGAAAAGCTTTGATTATATTTTAAAGTGGTTTCTGGGTTAAACGCTCTGCATAGCTGCGTCTCAGCATGCCGTGCTCACTAATGGGAGCTGTTCGCTGATATCACTGACTGATGAGTGCTTTTCACTGTGGCTCGGTATCATATAGAAACATGACTTCTGATTGGACAAAGTCAGATTAATGCCATAAGCACTTAATAAGTGTGAGAATCAAGTCTCGGCTGAATAAACTCATTCGGTGGAACTTTAATGTAAATCTCTACAGGCACGTATTTGAACTGGCCAGCATTCATTCAGCTGAGCCGGTAATTACTGAGTAATTCTGTGATCTGTGCTTTAATTGGTGACAAATTCATTGCCTCTCACTCCCATTTAAAATGTATGAACTCATAGAAGGTGGGTGTACAAGGATGAGCCATGCAAGACCATTTATTTCCCAATTTTTATCACATAAATACTGGACAAGATTACATCTAGTGTCAGGGGATTGTTTATGAATACGATTTCACTCTTGATTCCCTCTGCATATTGGAAATATTGAAATTAGACAGTCACAGGTACATCTGAGCTGCTGATGTGCATCCACAGTGAGAGAAAAGTTGACTAAAGGCCTCAGGCACTGTGCTGATGTCCTATCACAGAGCAATTAATTTCACACTGTGACTCCATTTGGTTATTTGCATGAAGGATGAACCAAATAAAGGTGCAAAATTATAATTGTTTTCATTTAAACCATTGAATAAATAACAAAATGCATGTAATGCAGACTCCGACGGCATGACAGGCAAAGACATCTATGTATTGAAATAATAAATGTATCTTAGGTTTGCATGCTAACCAGCTAGCTCTGTCCTCTTTTATAGATATAATGAGTCACTGAAGCGTCCCGTCTGCCTGCAATCCAACAGAGGGAAAGGATCGCTCTGAGAATAGTCTACACTCTTGATCAAAGTCTTTCCAGAAGCAAGTCCACTTGGCTGCTATATCAGCAACACCTCAACGCAGTTAAGGCCAAACCTCATTAACCCAAACAGTCTAGCCTAGCAGATAGGCTTCGCTGTAATTTTAATGGTCGCCAGACAGAAAAATTAGAGGATTAAAAACAACAACAATAAAGTTTTAGAGCTTTTAGAAAAATGACCTATTATAAGGTTTAAAACGAAGAAAAATATGTTTCCTTTGTGGCCCAGAGGCCAATCACAATCTCTGCTCATCCCACCACAGCACTGAATAAGTGCCAGGCCAGCCGACCTCGTGGACACTTTAAACCAGAAACAAGCGGATATGTTGAAGCTGTGCTGGACCTCGGCTTCACCCATGTTAGTGAAACATCGCACTCATTGGGAAGCTGTTGGTGGCAGAGCCGGGACGATCTAGCATTCTGTTTTAGGCTCTTTGAGTTCTACGTCCCGTCATGTCTCTTATGATGACAGAAAGAATGAAAAGCAGAAGCTAACGATCACTCGAGAACAGGATTAACACGAGTCTCTAGCGTGGACTTTCTGTTGCTCCGTTTCCTTGTAGGTCAGTTACGTTCGCCCTTCATCTCGTGAAGCACGGTGTCTTTTGGCAGTGGAGCGTGTGACTGAGCTGAAGCTCTCAATGAGACGGGTTTCAACCCAAACCACAATAGTTTCTGAATTCTAACCAAAAATCAAAATAGTTTAGTTGGTTAAATGTAAAAGTATGAAAAAGCAGTGAAAATCAAATAAAGCAGCAACTGAAAAAAAATGCAGATTCAATCACAACAGACAAAGGGCCAAACAAGGTCTTGGCTGATAATCCTGAGACTAATGCTGCCAGTACCGATCCGGTCAGGCACAGCGGCGGTCAGGAGGCACGACGGAGGAGCAGACAGCAGGAGGAGCAACCTGAGGTGCTATCCCTCAGCTTGAATTAGCACAAAGAACAAACAAGGATTTGTCACAATGAAAGAGAGGAGGAAGTAACGAAGGCCATAACGGTTAAAACTTATTGAGAGATCAGATCAGATCTGATGGTGCGCAATGACCAAATGAGTTCTGCTGGGACACAAACGGCACTTTAACAAGCTCACGAGACACCAGAGCCGAGAAGACGGCAAAGAAAAAGTCACTTTTTAGTTTCTAGTTTTGCATCCGTAAAGGAAAAGAGTCCACAACAAGGTAGAGAATGTCGGTCACACTGTTTCGGTTCTGCTTTGCTTGTTTCTACTGCATCTACTTTACCCTTCACGGTTTTCCTCCCAGACCCTTCTGATCAACCCACAGACAATGTGTTAGTGATGTGTTTAATCAAACCACCTGGATGTGTAAGAGCTGGAAGATGGCCAGGCTTCTCACACTCACACACACACACACACACACACACACACACACGACCCATCCAGGCCCTTCTCATTAGCTTAGCCGTGATGTGTGGACCCGAGCTGACCAGCTGAGCCAGTTTCTGCAGAGACCTCAGGCCTGCTGTTTGTTTGATGAATCCTTGAACTCCCCTTCCACTGCAGGCATGACAGCTCTGTGAATGGAAACACAAAGCCACAGAGCATGGGGGGGTGGACAAAATAACAGAAACGGTACATAAAAAAAAGATATCTGAGCTTTTATCTAACCACATCACACCTCCCAAGGTATCAATGCGGGGAAGTCAGATGTGTCACCTTTAAAAGATGCCTGGTAATCGTCACCTTTTAATATGAAAGTATTCAAAGAGAAATGATGCAACTGAGCTCCAAGGTGCAAACAGTCGGTGCTGCACTGCAGGTGTATCAGTCAAACACAGGATGACTTAACTGTGGAAACAAACTCCCTCGTGCATGGGTCATGAAAGACTAATACTAATAAAGCTTAGGTAAGAAATATGAATTTGTAAAAATCCAAAAATGTTAATAAAGATTAGAATGAGAGCAAACGCTGCAAAAAGTCTGCAAAGCTCAGGAAAGTGAAGTCCCTGCGGGAGTGTCTGAAACCTGCTTTCTCTGTAACAGGATCTCATAGATAACGGCCCCCAGCTGCCCGGCTGTCAGTAAACACCTTACTGATTAGTTCATGAGTTCAAATTTAATTTAATAGAACATGATGATTGTGTTTTAAATTGAGGTCTTTATTACAATAAAAAGGATAAGATGATGGGTGTTTTAAGGTGAGCATGCTCCACACTGTTCCTACACTCCGTCATCACAAGATCGTGACAGTGAAAACATTCACAGCTTCACAACAGTCTTAAGATATGTTCTGATCTCAATAAATGTGTTTATACTGCACGCTGAAATCACGCAAACCATATTAACCCTCTGAGGTCTAATTCACCATCGAAATGACCCAAACCCTGACCCTAACATTAACTCTGACAATCTGTGATTTTGACAAACAGAGAACAAAGGAAATAATAATTCCAGCATGAGAAAATTTCCTTTTTTGGTTTTTAAAGGCAGTTTTGGTCACGTCTCCAAGATACAGGCTCGGGGTCGGGTTCGGTTTTTCCCCTATGATGACTTGGTGGTTAATTTCACATTACCATATTTATTACTTTTCTTAATTACCTTACTGATGGATTACGTGACACGTGACTGACAGACTTTGACAGCCATCAGGAAGGAGCTGTGATAATGGAGTGGAGTCACTTCATCAGGATACACTCCATAAACATTATTAACTGTGTGCTTCCCAGGGGACGAAGCCAGGGTGAGCTGCTGACATGAGGTCAGAGTGTGCAGTAAATCAGGCTAATGGACGCACAAAATATGCAACGGTGCAGAAAGGTATGGATCAAAGGAATGGCGTTCGCTCACTGATCAGTATTTCAGAGCTTTTTATTCAACATTAGGATCATCACAGGGCAAAAATACAACTGTTTTTGTCTCTTATCGTACACAAAGTGCTCTCTATGTTCATATGCATTCTTATTATTAAACCTGCAGGCGTCAGAAATCTAAATAAAAACTGCCAGAATCTGTAAATAGAGCCGTCGTCTGCAGCTCTCCCCTCAGAGAAAACATGAGCATATGCACCAACACAGCTCTTTTATTGGTTTCACATGGGATTCAAACCCCACCCTGCAGGTGAAAAAGCCCTCAAACGGCCAAAGTCTCCTGTCATCAGGTTCATTTTCGTAAGTCTTAAAGAACAGAGCCCAAAGGAGGCGTGGGAGACTAGTTAGCTCTGTCTGTAATGGTTCACAGAAATCAAATGCATGGCAGCAAACTTCATAGTCCAAAATCTTAACCTTAACTGGCACGTTTGGAGTCATGTACAGGTTTCCACTCATCTCAGCGAACAGCATTAACAAGCTCCAGGCAAAGGGCAAAGTTTAAAGAACAATCAAAAAGGTCAAACGGGAGGAGAGTCGATAGAGACATGTGGAGAGTAAGAAAACAGCTGAACTGGAATCAAAAGAAATCAGGAGGCATACAGTGTAGGAACTGCAAGGGAAAAAAACAAAGCAATCCAGCAAAAGCACAAAGAGAAGCGGGGGAGTGTAAATGCTGGGGTGAGGGGTTGTCTTATTGCTAGTGGTGTTGCAGAAAACCAGAGGGAACAAACAGGGGAAGTAAAGGAATGAATGAGAAGCTGGGATTGCAAAATGAAACAGGAGGTGGAAGAACAGAAACCCAAAATACATACAAGTATATTTACAATTGACTGAAATGTCACTATGAATGTGTTTTTGTTGTTCTATCTGACTGAAAGTAGTCGTATGATGCTCCACCTGCAATCTGTAAACGAACATTAACAATGGAGTGCACTTTTACCTTAACATGAGTGAAACATGACGAATTATTCAAGCATTTATCAAAACAAAACAGTTTTGAATGATGTCCTCATGTCCTCATGTCATTTACTAATGTGGTCATGCCACAATCAACTAACTCTGTTTCTGTCTGCAGAGGATGGATCCGTAAGCCCGTCAGGGACGCGCTATTACCAGCCTCTGGTTGTTTGGCCTGCGGGCGTCAGTCTGCCTGGGTCTTTTATTTGTGGCAGATGCCTTGGCATCTGTACCCAGGCCAGGAGCACTGGAGCAGATTGGTGGCCGTGATGGTGCCTGTTTTTCATCATTCGTTAGCCAAGGCCTGCAGATAAGCCATCGTCCCACAGGGGCCTTCCTCTGAAGCGTACTCTCAGGAAAAGATGGTGGGCCACATGTGAGGGTCTGTGGTGCCAAGACAGAAGGCGAATGAGATGATGGACACAGAAACATTGTCACTCTCAGACAGTGCTGGTATGCATGCTGAGATTAGATTATGTAATCTGTTCGATGGGGCTCTTATCTCGTGTGGAATAGTTTTTCTTCATCAACATCCAGTTATAAATGAAGCGTATGACCGTGTTCCATAAGGAAGCTGCGCCCCTGTTTTATCTCTGCTCAGTTCTCTTTGTCACTCTGGTTTTCTGGTGCCGTCAGAATCACCTCAATAATAGTTTCCTCATCACTGTTTTTGTCCAACGATCTATCTGCCTGCTTTCTGCGAGCCAAGCACTCCCTGACTTTGTCTTTTATTTCATTGTAATTCTGACGCTTTGCCTTTCAGGCCTGCACTCTTTCAGGCTGTGCGAGGATCTCATCTGAAGCCTGCATCCGTCTCCTTCACCACCATCACCACACCACGGCGACTCTGAGATGACTGTCACTGTCGCCTACCTCCACCTGCTGCTCTGCTCTGTGATTTCATGCTCAGGCATAAAAATCTACTCCAACGTTCTCCTTATTACTACTCAGTGGTTTTGGAGGCACTGAATTGTGCGATACTCAGAACAGCAGATCAAAAGAGTCCTTGTGTGTTTGCATGTATGCTCAATCAAAATGTTATGTATGTAATGTAACAAAAAAATAATTTCCCCCAGGGATCAATAAAGCATTCTGATGCTGATTTTATTTTATGAATATAGTAGTGAATATATAACAAGCTTGAGCTGAGCTGTGTTTAACTGCCGACTAAGCTAATGAGACTTCCTGATAGCGTAGCACAACATCCTCTTGATAGAATAGATCTTTATTGTAACTGTTACAAGAACAATGAAACACAGTTTCTCTCTGTTAGCAGCGTGTAGACTTTTACATTAAAATTCCTTCAGAATAAGAGGGAAAAAAGAGAAACCAAAAAAATAGACTTAAAGTTAAAGAGGTGCCTACACTGAGAGTGTATGTAATAACATAAGTATCTACACATATGTGCAAGTTACAGTTATATGTGCTGTATAAAGGAGCAGGTGCAATATGAGGAGCTAGTGATCGGTGGTAGCGCACAATGAATAGGAGGTAGGGCTACAGGTAGGCTGGTTGCTATTATGATAAATACGGTTTATAAATACAGTGAAAATGTCCATAAATGTTAACAGCACAGTGAAGGGTGGAGGTGGGGGTGGAGGCATGTTTGACAGCCTGTGGGTAGAAACTTTTATTGAGGCTGTTTGTCTTTGACCTGATCGACCTGCAGCGTTTACCAGAGAGAAAAGTGAGTGTCCAGGGTGCGAGGGTGATGATGATACTTCTGCCAGTATATGTCTCTGAGGGGGGTCTGCCGCCCTCACCACCCGCTGCACTTTTCTCTTGTCCTCCACAGTACAGCAGTCAAACCACATATGATCCATTTTGGCTCCAAAGAAACAAGATGGCAGCGACCAAACTGTCAAAATTCAGGTTTCAGAGGGAGACGGAGGTAATAATGCTGCTCTCTGGAGCTGTAGCACCAGAATGTAAATTTCAAGGAGTAAACATTTTTCTTTTGGCAATACTACTAATGTTTGTTGGGAGTGTCATGAAGACACTCAAAAATAAATTTCCTCTGGTTGGAAACTATTTTGTGCAATTTTCTTGCATTTAGTTCAACATTTACAGTTTTGAGAGACAGTGTTGGTCAAGTTACTTGAAAAAAGTAATCAGTAACTAATTACTGATTACTTCCCCAAAAAGTAATCCCGTTACTTTACTGATTACTTATTTTCAAAAGTAATTAATTACTTAGTTACTTAGTTACTTTTTAAAAACACGATTTACAACCTGAATAGGTGATAAAGCGATAGATCTTTCAGCCCAATTCTACTTTTTCTGCATAATCCATCATACAAAATGTAATCAAATGGAAAAGTCTCTTTTTTTTAACTTGTTTTATTAGTTTTAATCTTTTAACTTTATGCATCAAGCAAACATTTAATTATATGCAACATTCTCTGACTGGAAGAAATTAGTTTAACATTTAAACCTATTTTCTGCACATTCCAGCTCATAAAATAAAATATTTTGTGTGTTTACACTCAGTCTTTCAAACAGATGTAACGCGTTACTGCTAACACGTTACTTGTAACACGTTACTGCCCATCTCTGTTGAGAGATATCTCTGAAATCCCTGTGACTAGAAAAATGTGTAAAAAAAAACCCCCCAAAACAAAACAAAAATGATGTTCAGTTTCTTTGCAGTTTGTTGCACTTTATGTAGTTACTATGAACTGAATGCATTCATATTATTAAAATTTGGGATATAATGGTTGTATTAATGTATAGCAACTAGAAATGCTCTAAAAATGTCACTACAGCAGGTAAAAATGTAAAGATAAGATCTAGAGGACTTGGTTCTACAAATGGGAAAAAAAGGAAGTGAAATGGCTCTCCTCTGGATTCAACCATCTTTTATATACAGTCTATAGCAGCCAACCATACTGAAAGCTTTGCTGACCTTACACTTCGTTTTCTTACTGTGTGACCGCTACTGTTAAAACCTGAAAATCTCCCAAAGCCATAAGTCAACACAAGTTATTAGGACACGTTATTTGGACGGTCGACGTATTAAGGTATAAAATATTCATGCATTTCATTTCCTCACCGCTTACTGGATGTGGAGACCCTCCACTGCACCTCCAGGTCGGAAGAAGCCGCCCCATCATCCTGTGCAGCTGCTGCCGCGCAGCCATGAAAACAGGTAGGAAGAAAAATGAAACTGATTTATTTTTAGAAAAGCTTTAATATTCAGTTTACTGATGTTCCGCATTACTGTGAATCACATCTCACATTCTTTTTACCCAAGCTTTTAATGCTTGTGCTTGTTTGTTATGCATTTTTATCTTTAATGTGTCGTCTCTGCTCTTTGAATAATAGCTTGCACCTCGAGGACAAACTGGTACTAGCTGACCTTTAAGCCCTGGTACGTGACACGTGTACCCTTGAAAATGTGATCGCACTCAGCCCCGCGTGCCTTTCCTCTGTGGTCTACCATTGATCATTCACTTTCTCCAGCCACATTTTGCCATCTGGCTCAGGCTTTCAGACCAGTCACCTGCTGTTTACAAGTGCATCTTTGCACTGTGAAGGTGGCGATGATGCCATCAGCTCGATGATTCAAACAGAATCTGCTAAAGATGCTGTTTAATAATCAATTTCTTTGTGATCTGTTTAAAAAATACCACATGTATCTGCCAATGAGGCAGCTTTGCTACCTTGTGACACTGATGAGCTTTTATTCTCCTTTAAAGTGGCATGCCATTAATTATGCCACAGTCTGATCAATTAACAGTGAAGATGCAGCGAATTGAGACCGGTTACAAACATGATTGATTTTAATGTCCTTGGCTAGTTTTCCTCCCTCCTCCTTTTTAGTCATATTCACTAACATCATGGCATCTATTTGCTCTGCAGCATCAAGTTTATACAGTCAGTAGTCGGTTTGAGAGGGACTCCACAGCGAAAGGAGCCAGTGGAGATGGTTTGAGCGACAGACCAAGACGTATGTCAGGCACGTCGAACTGGGATGAGGCTTCAGCACAGACTCAGGCCACGTCCACACTTATACGTTTTCGTTTGAAACGCATCTTTTTCTCTCCGCTTTGGCTCAAGGAAAACGCAGCTTTTTGAAAATGCTCTCCAAAGCGGATATATTTGAAAACGCCATTTTCAGTGTGGACAGCGAACCCGGAGCCTTTTCGAAAATGATGACACATTTTAGTCATGTGACCAGACTAGCTTTTCTTCAAATTCTTTAATTCTCACTCGCTTTTGTAACTTTGTACTTTTGTGTTACTCGCAGCAACAACTCCACCTCATTGTTAGTCCATTTAAAAAACTCGGTGCTTTTCCTCGACATTTGACGCGACGTTTCAAAGAGCCGGAAAGGAAATAAACGGCAGAAAGAAATGAGGCAGGTCGAATCGTCTTGCGTTTCACGCATGCGCTGGACTGGCACGTAAGCGTTTTCGGCCGTTTCAATGTCAACGCACAACTCTGTGAAAACGACTGAAAACGATAGTGTGGACGCGGAGCGTTTTCAGTCGAAAACGCCGTTTTCAAATTTATCCGGGCTAGTGTGGACGTAGTCTGAGGGCTCGAAGCTAGAAGAGGTGGCCGGGATGACCCTAGGCTTGTCTTTTCTGCTCAGACTGCTGCCTGTGATACGTATGGATGGATGCATGGAGTCAGTGGTGTATGAAAACTATATTTTTCTTTTTGTTGCATCTGAACAGCCTCCAGACACGTGAAGGTGTATAACTGTGTACACACACGTCATCTTACTGCCCTCCTGAGTCTTGTGCTCGTCCATAAAGTGACTCCATAAATGGATTCTCAGGCCTTCCACTCTTTGAATAAATCGCCTCACACTTCATAAACTTTCCCAGAGTGAGGCCAGGGTAGGTGTTGGAGAGCTGAGGATGGACAGAAATGAGGAGACCGAGTTCAACAGATGAGAAAGAAGAGTGTCCGAACAGACATTTATGTGGTGGTTAATATTGTAGTTATACTACAACATAAAAGAGACATTTAAAAATCATTTGGAAATGATTACAGGGTTTTGATTGAATTAGAAGGTCCTGCCAACTGGTCCAGAAACCAGCAGCTCATCTTCTTACTGGTTTTAGCAGATGGCATCACAGCACCTCGGTTCTGGCTTCCCTCCGCTGCTTTCCTGTAGGTTTTAAAATTGATTTTTCAGAGTCACTTTTAAAGCACGCTTGGGTCTTGTGCCAAGGAGCACGTCATATTAATTTGGAGACCATTCAAAGTATTTCATAGACGAAAGTCTAAAAGTGCTGCTGGAACAACTTCCTTTGAGCCACTTCCTAAAACATGTTTTTACAGACTGTCCTCTTTTATATTTATATTCTGATCATCATCTTTGTCATCACTTGCTGTTATTTGTTTATCAGTACTTATTGTTTATTGTTTTGTATTTCACACTGTTTTCAAATTTTAGGTCTGTTTGAACTTTGTTTGTGTCTAAACCACAACCAGTGCATCCAACACATCGATGTGGTAACCATAAAGTTCCTTCCACCATGAAGTTTTTCCACAGCGTGTCTTTTATCCTGTCTTCCTTCTCTCGCCCATGGCAGATGGCTCCGCCCCTCCCTGAGCCTGGTTCTGCTGGAGGTTTCTTCCTGTTAAAAGGGAGTTTTTCCTTCCCACGGTCACTCATAGGGGGTCATATGATTGTTGGGTTTTTCTCTGTATGTATTATTGAAGGGTCTACCTCACAATATAAAGCTCCTTGAGGCGACTGTTGTTGTGATTTGGCGCTGTATAAATAAAACTGAATTGAATTGAATAAGTACCTGTTTTTCGTGGGGTACACTTTTGACACCTCGCCCATATAGGCTTTCTTTTTTAGCTAAAAGTGACTTTAAATGAAAACAGCTCACTTTGGAGCCTCAAGGAATCGCAGCTTTTGGAATTTTCCTTCATTCCTTTTCTGCTTGTGTGTTTTCTCTGAGCCAATAATGAGACTTTGACTTCATTAAATTTCTTCCTTTCAGCCTCAGTTCACTGTGCACATGTGACGCATTCACATGAAAATTGTTTTCCTGACTTCGGTTGGACGCTTGTTGGTTTTTGAATTTATTTGTGTCGCTAAAGTTGAATAATAGATTGCTCAATCACGAATTAAACTAAGCACAGAAGTCATGGAATTATACCCTCCGCTAAACTGCCAACGCTAATTGGATGAAAAGTCAGTGGGCTGTGAAAAGGACTTTGTTTGTACTGAGGTTTCCGTATGTGAGCCGAGTGTTAATATGGTCTGCAGAGAATAAATTATTAGTTAAATATAGTCGCTAAAATGACTGATAACTTGATGGCACTGGATTCTTTGGAATCTCAGTTGGATTTTCGTAGTACTGTGTGAGGTTAACGAAGGATCTTCAAACAAACAGCAGCAAGAAAAGCCTGACTGTCGAGTGCCGGACACAATGCCGAATACACCGCCCGCCTGCATAAGCTCTAAATCGTGGGCGGGGTTGGTGATCAGTAGAGAGGATATTGGCTTTTTTTGAACATATCAGCTGATCAATATCACCTGTCACATGCTTCCTCTCATCATGTGCTGATGTCTTTG
This sequence comes from Mchenga conophoros, assembly GCF_057382185.1. NCBI lineage: Eukaryota > Metazoa > Chordata > Actinopteri > Cichliformes > Cichlidae > Mchenga > Mchenga conophoros. The sequence goes on from NC_140529.1 coordinate 37,067,880, forward strand.
GTAATGACTAGTTCAAGGGCAATGGGAGTGCTTTAATGGGGTCCTCCCTACCTCCTCCATTTGATTTCCCGTGTCTATGAGAGAGACATGAAAGAAGGACGGGGCGGATCATTAAAGAGAGCTATTTCCTTTTTGGTAATAAGACAGAGCCAAGGTCAAGTTAAAAAAAAAAGAAAATCCTGTTTCCATTTCACTCGTTTGCCTTTTCTTCATTTTCAGGAACATTGTTGAGACTGTTTGTATGCACACTGAGAAGTCTGTAAGTAATCAAGGTAAAATCAATACAAGCTTAATGTCCCTCGAAGAAAGTCTAATATCAACATGCTCGTCCGCTTCCTCACAGCCTCCGCCTCAGTTTTTAAAGGATCGCTCTGCAGAAAGTGAATCTACCAATCGCTGAACATGCATGAATGATATGACACGTTTCTTCTATCTGCAAAAGACTGACAAGGGCAGTGATGACATGAAAGGTGAGGCTAAACAAACAGTCCTGGTTTGGTGCTCATATCAGACAGGATGGTGAAAGATAACCGCTTTGCCTCTTTGTCAAAGACAGATCTGCTCTTCAAACTTTAAACTTTCTGCAGTGATGCTGGTCCCAGACAACTGTGGCTCCCTCTTTCACCAGTCATCCTAAATCCCCTTCTTGTCACACATTAGTTTCCTTTCTGTCCATTCCTCTCAGCTTGGCTTTGTCCCTTTAATCAATCCAAGTTTCCCAAAGTTACCCAAATGCCCAAGTGTCCTTACAGGCAGCCTAAATTACCTTGTCAGTCCAGTGCCCCTTGTGGAAAGCTTAGGTTTCCTTTCTATCATTCTAAAAAGTCCTGCTCCAAATCCCCCGACCTCCCAAAGATCTGTTCTAATCAATCAAATATCCCACTGATCAACCTAAATCGCCCCCAAAGCCCCATAATCAGTGCTAATCATTGTTGGTCTGAATGCTCAAGCTCATTTCAAATCAGTCTAAGTAACCGTGTGACCAGCCTGGCTGCCACTAAAATCAATGCAGATGCACATGAGGTAAGCACTGTTAATGGATCCAGATGTGTTTGCAGTTTAGCCAGCTGCCGCTTTGATCAATAGAAAAAAACCCTTGTGATGAGCCCAGCCACCACTCTTCATGCATTCATCGTGTTAGTCCTAAAAGTTCGAAGTCTAAGATTTAAGTGGGTAAATAATCTAAAAGAATCATTTTCTACTTAGTCCACACACTCATGTGGTCAAACAAAGTGCTCATGTGCTTAAACCTGCAATCTGTAGTCAGTCCAGTTTGTTTAAATGCAGACTCCAGGGGGCCTATCCCAGGACAAGAGGACAGGTCGGCGGTTTGTAGCAGGGCCAATGCAGAGAGACAGGCAAGCCATCACACTCTGTGGGCAATATAGAATCACCAATGGTTAACCAAAACAAATAAGTGCATGTCTTTGGACTGTGGGAGGAAACAGTAGTAGTAAAATCCACAAGCAATCTATAAGTCCATTTAAATCCCCTCCTGATAAAGTCAAGACCGTATTTCCCTCTCGCTCTTACAGAATCACCACTCACACACTACAGTCAAACTGACAGATCCCAGATGTGTCTGCATGTATCTGTGTGACTTTGTGGCAGTGTGACTGTTTGTGTTTGCTGAAAAAGCTCATTCAAGCTCAGCAAATCTTCCCTTGATAAACAAAGCGGAACGTGAACCAACAACAGTCATTTCAGCAGATATCCATCAGCCGCTTTGTGTCAACATCATAAAGTACCCGCAACATCTCAAAACCATCTCCAAGGCCAGAAAATGTAGTTAAAGTACTTATGTCATAAAGCATATTCTCAGCTTCCTCTGCCTCCAGACAAAGTCATCCATCAGCAGGGCTTGATCCATGAATTGTTTTCTACTTCCGAGTTAATGAGGCCGCAGTCTGGCAACAAGGAATCGACTCATCCTGATGCTCGCCGATGGATTTCACCATCACACACATTACAGATGGTTGACTCCTGATCATTTTTGTTATTGATTTTTTTCTTTTTTACAAGGCCAAATGCGGTGCAGCCAAGGCACAGGAAAAATGACCGCATAAATCCGTTGTGATTCATGCAGGACGAAGTATTTGGTCTGCTTCAAACAGCCAGCGAGGTTCCTTCAGACAGTTTCAGGCAAAGCTGCTTCAAAAAGTAGATTCAGACTAAAAACGACACGGCAGGTTTATAATTGATATTTCTGATTACTTTACTTTACTACTACATTACTTTAATATTTCCCTTCACCACAAAAGCAACATCATTTCCTAATTTTCCCTGGAAATCAGCAAAATTTGCAACCATAGGCTAAAAGACATAGGTACAGTCATGTCACCCAATCGTTTGTGGCCATCTTGGATTTTTAAAGCTCGACATGAAAAGTGAGGGGGGAGTATCCAATACAGCCACACCTTAAATCAGGGGTCCCCAATCCCAGTCCACGAGGGCCGGTGTCCCTGCAGGTTTTAGATCTCACCCTGGGTCAACACACCTGCATCACATGATTAGCTCATTTCCAGGCCTCTGGAGAACTTCAAGACATGTTGAGAAGGTCATTTATCCATTTAAATCAGCTGTGATGGATCAAGGACACGTCTAAAACCTGCAGGGACACCGGCCCTCGTGGACTGGGATTGGGGACCCCTGCCTTAAATCATACCCTTCTTTATCATTTATTTCATTCTAAATGGGACCAAAATGTTTTCTTCCTGTTAAAAGGGAGTTTTTCCTTTCCACTGTCGCCAAAGCACTTGCTCATATGGGCTCATCCAACATGTTCTTACCCCCAAAGTGTAACATATGTGCTATGTGACAAATTGTCAGTATGTTACGCTTTTGGCCACCCAACACTTTCCTATTTTATGCGTTCGGAAACAGGAGGAAACATGAGAACCGTTTGGACTGAATCTACACACGTACATTTATTTTACGTTCTCATTATGAAAAGCACAAATCTAACACAATTAAGGTTGTGGTTAAGGTTAGGATTAAGGTTAGGGTTCGAATACACGGCTGGAATGCGTGTTACCGCCGGGAGCGTCATTCTATTGGATTCCATCCACAATCGGGCGTATCATAGGGACGTGGAAGGTTACCTTTTGCATTTCCATGGGACACCTCGGGACGTGACAAATCGTTGGTATGTTACGTGTCGGGAATGAGAATGCTCTGGGTCATCTGATTGTTGTGGTTTTATTTATAATATTGCATTTGTTGCATAAAATAAAACAGTATAAAAGAACAAGCACGGCTTTTTTGTGTCGTTTATCTCTGGACTACTGTGTGATCTTGTTTCTAAGAAGAAAACAGTTTCCCCTGCTTACATTTGCATAAAACATTTAAATGGTTTCTCCTTTATCATGCTTGCTGTAAAATTCACCCCAAACGGCCAACCTTCTTCTCCAAGGGCAAACATTAATCTTCTTCCTCACACAGAAAAGAAAAGCATACATTTATGCTGTACATCACATGCTTCACATTACTGTGTGCAACAAAAGAAACAATAAAATACAAAAAAGCAACAACAGCAAAAAGAAAAAACACATAAAAAGACGCCCACACATCAAACCAGAGATGAATAGTTTGCACGAGAGAGGTAAGGAGTTGTAGGTTTATGGCCACTCTTCTCTGAAGTGGAAATTTCCCCAGAGGAAATCAGCGAGAAAGTAGAAACCATTTATGTGTTCAGTCCTCCCTATTGCAAAGAAATTATCCCGTACAAACCCCCACATCTCTGAGAGCTCAGGTACCCTGACCTTCACCACACACTACCTGTAAAGCCTTTCAATTTGCAGCCCATTTTGTGCTGGATATAAAAGTGGAGCGAGCTCAAGCATCGGAGAATGATATGAGCCATGATGTTCTGGGGAAAAACAAACTGTCACAGGCAAAAGAGAGCCCACACCCTCAAAACCCAATCCCACCCTGCACTTCACTGGTAAGAGGGCATCCATGAGTGTAAAGCATAAAACAGTAAATAAATCTAGCTCCTTTCATTTAAAGTGAAACACAGAGCAAATTGTTTCCTCATTTACTTGTAGAAAGTTTGCACACAGCCAGTGTCACGGACCCGGTTCCGGGGACTCGGGGTTCGTGAACAGTGTGGACCTTTATTGTTATTAGTGTATTGGATGTATGTTTACTGCACTGTGTTCTTGTGTTCAATGCTGGTGTGTGTATGTGTGTGAGGCTGGAGGATGAAGGACAGCCACCTGCAGGCCTGATGGGTGTGGCCCTGCCAGCTGCTGGTCACGCCTAGCTTACCACACACCTGCTTCTGATCAGGATCGTCGGGGGAGCTACTTAACAGAGCGATGGAGCTTCCTCCGGCGCAGGATCGTTGAGTTAGACTCCATGTCAGTGTTTCTAGTGTTGTTAAAGTGTATGCCTGCCGGAGTTGGTGCCATAACGGCTGTGTCTGTGTTTTTTCCTCAGGAGAGTGGAACACAGGACTGCAAGACACACGGGGTGTGTGAAGGCACAGGGGCAGAGAGCACGGGATACCAGCACTTGGGAGAAGACACGTCACGGGAGTCGAGGGAGCACTTTTGGAGATTCAATGTGTGGTGTACCATTACCTCACTGTAAATAAACCCACTGTTCATTCCATTAAGTCCAGCGTTTGGGTCCTATTTCCCCATCTCCCCACGATCTGCCAGCCAGACCGTGACAGCCAGGCTCTTACTGCAACTCCACAGATTACCTGCTGATCTGTTATGCTTTACAATAATAATCTGAGAAAACAACACATTATTTCCAAACATAGAGATTTTTTCACTTTGTGCTGTTTGGCTGTGGAGCCCCCGAGGCGTAAATTGTTCTCTGGATGTTGTTTAATTAGAGTGTCGCATTTAATCGGCGTCGAAACTGGAAACAAATTAAAACATTTTAAATAAATTTGTTTTTGTAAACAGAGTTTGTAGATATGTCCGTGCAGGAGCTTGCAAAGTTTGTTTTAGTGGTACAAAGTAGCTATTTGGAGGAAAACTTTTACATTATTTATATTAAAATGTTATATTACATCGCTGGTTTGCCTCTTGCAGTACAGTGCAATTGCCTCCCCATGCCACCACACCATCATAGGCTGTATATAAAAGATGGCAGTAAGAACTCTGAAATGTTCTGTTAGTGGGATTTTTATTTTAATTTTTTAAGCCAGACGTGGAGGATGTCCCCCTAAATTATCAGCTAATGCTAGTTAGCCCGTCAGAGAATGATATTAGAAGTTACAGACAAAAACGAGAAGACAGACTTGTTTCATTCGTCCAGATCACCGAACAGCTAACCAGATTTTTTTGACAGATAATTGTGAGAAACTTCTCCAAATATCACCAACAGCTGACAGCCAGCTGCACCCACCTGCCCGTCAAATCCACCTTTTAAAATGTGTTGGTTTCAGCAGGAAAACAGAGCTTTTATTTTGTAAGCAAACAGTTTCCATTTCTGGTTTGAGTTCCTCTGCTCATTGGTTATTTGGTGATGGTGTTTACAGGCAAGCTGACATCTTCCATACAAACCAATCAGCTGCTGTCATGATAATGAAAGGAAGGTTTTTGGTGCAGCATCCAGTTAAACTGATTTCACTCACCAACCAGCTGGTGGCCTTACTGGCTGATATCTTTAACTGCAAGTGGTTCACAAGCCAACCTTTAAAGCCGGTTGGAGCGGGCACGCTCTGTTTTGCAACTATTTTTAAATCCTGGAAGGTCTGCAACCACATAAACTAGCGCAATAATTTTTTTTGCATATGAAACCGGAGGAGTTGTACTTACATCTTATGCCATCAGCTTGTCCTCGGTCACAGTTTCCTTCCATGTACAGCTTTGCAAAAACTGCATAAAAAGCACTTGCAGCAACAAAAACATAATATTCCAGAAACACGCTTTGCCGATCCCATCAGCTGTTTGTAACACTTCCTACTTTGGAATAGACGTCAGCGCGAACTTTTGCATGTCCGCCATTACCTGCCCGAAACCGGAAGTGACGTCATTTTAGCGGAAATGTAGGTTTTTTTTTACCATCAGGGCCTCATGAGCCTATACTGGTGTTTTTAAAAGTTATCTTTGACTCTATGCATTTCTGAATAGTTTCTGGGATGCTTAGGACTCATATTGCACTGCTGGAAATAGTTTATTTTGATGCATATGCTGTTGGGTTTTTTTTGCAAATTTGCATTATAATATTTATTTTCATTTTTCCTGCAGTATATAAAAATTGGTGTATTTCAAAAATAAAACTATGAAGACACTCAAAATAAATTTCCTGTGGTGGGAAACTATTTTGTGCAACTTTTTTGTATTTACAGTTTTGAGGGATAAGCCTCTTAACTCATTCACTGCCAGCCATTGGCAGTGAATGAGTTAAACCCATTGACTCATTCACTGCAATTGACGGGTATAGACGTCAATGGCAGTGAATGAGTTAAATTTCTCTAGCTAGAAATATATGTTAAAAAAACAAAAACGACTTTTTTGTAGTTTATTGCACTTTTTTGCAATTTATGTAATTACTATGCACTTAATGCATACATATTATTATAATTTAGGCTGTAATGGTTGTATTGATGTATAGCAACTTGGCACTACAGCATGTAAAAATACAATATAAGCTCTGGCGGACTTGGTTCTATGGTAGGTCTTAAAGGGTTAAGGTACCCATTAAATGCAGCCATGTAGCATCTGTTCTTCCTGGGGTCAGTGATCTTTACACTTTCACATATACACATAGGAACTATACACACATGCACATAACACAACAGCTCCTTACAACACAAATTCTGCCCTAGATCAGGGTAAACAAAAATCGTTATTATCCTGACGTGCACGTGTTCTGTTAAATATACTTCCCCATCAGTCGGATGGAACTTCTGCACAAGTACCGCAGCACTTAGTGTTGTGTCGACAACTTAAAGTTCAGTAATGGGTTCGGTTAACACTGAGTCCCAGCGATGATCCGATAGAGGAAGACACTGCAGCCAGTGTTTCTGTTTACCTCTCAGAGTGGTCAGCAGACAGATAAGGGAAGCAGACAGCTCAATGAGCAAAACAATAAGCACTCAAACAGCAATTTCCCTCAGCAGAATGAGGAGGGAGAGACTGAAAGAGCGAGGGTCTTTTTATCAGCAAACAGAGCTGGGTGTTTAATCTCCATCTTGTGGGGCTGACACTTAAATAGATCTCTGGTGTCGGTGTGTGCATTTGTTTGTTTGTGTGTGTGTGCGTCCTCTGACAAAAGCAGCCGAGTGTGTCCTGACACTTTGCCCTCTGCTGCACCTTCGGTCCCACAGGTCTTTCTTTCTACACAAATTCCTTCCCTCCTCGCTCGCCCTCTTGACTCTTTCCCCACTAACTCGGATTTTATTCATTATTAATTTTTTGCAGAGGAAGTAGAAACATTTGAAAGTCACTGCAGACGAGGTCAGAGGTTTTCTTTATATCGCGTCACAGCTCCGCAGAGCACAAAACTCTGAGGATTTTTACTTTTTAGAGAACGCAAAGATAATTCTCCTGAGTCCTGCTCGCTCCCTGCAACCCAGGAGTTATCTGCAGTTACCAAGCAGGCTAACAAGGAGGGGTCACATTAAAATAGCAATAGAATGACTAATTTTAACAGTTTCTGCATGGGCACTCTGAGGAAAGGCATATACTCAGCTTTCTAACAGTATATTAGAGGATCTGAGTTAAGAGCAAATGTACCGTGCAGCTTTGATCTACTCAAGAGATGATTTGCAAACTCAAACATCCATATCTGAATGTTCTTGGTATAAATTAGTTGTTTTCTTACTCAGTGCCGATAGTTTTCCTTCATTTATTTTTCAGGGACAATGAACATTAATCAACAGTAAACTGCAAATGTTCTAATTCCCCCCCGCTTGGCCAGATGTTGAAACATTAAAACAACAATAAAGCTGGGGCGTTTTTATTAGTACACAAGAAAGCAAACCAAAACAGGAGTGCAAGCATGAACGAGTACAACGTGTGCAACTGATGCAGGACATTATCAAGCAGACAATTAGCGCCGCAGACAACAACGAACGCCGTTACATCACCAACAATCCAGAAGGCACAGACACCAACAAACAGAGGCAACAAACAATAGCAGGAAGGTGAGCAAGCAGAGCGAAGGTTTGACGGTGTGAACGCTTCCTTTTAAATGCAAACGAACACCAATCTGCCACAACAGTCAAATAACCGGATTAAGATCATGTAGGCCGTCCTCATGTTCAAAAACACATCATATGAACACACAGTCACACGGTGTTGTTGCCACGGTTACAGCCTCTGTGCTGTGTTGCGTTAATGAAGAGGCGAGCCCACCGTTGCTCACTTTGCCAGCTGATCAGAGTTTATTCTCACAAGAACTGTTTTAAACTTCACATTATTTTAGTGCAGCATCTTGTAATTGTGTTGAATCTTTGAACGCGTTAAAATAGAATAAAAACAACAACAGAGAAAAAAGAGACAAACAAACAAAGCGAAAGGAAAACAAAGCAATAATAATTATAAATTACTTACATGTTCAAACAGGAGACTGAGCTTATTTAATCCCTTTTATTTAGTAACTAATAGTCTACACCAGGGGTGGGCAATCTCAGTCCACGAGGGCCGGTGTCCCTGCAGGGTTTAGATGTGTCCTTGAACCAACACAGCTGATTTAAATGGCTAAATTAGCTCCTCAACATGTCTTGAAGTTCTCCAGAGGCCTGTAATGAACTAATCATGTGATTCAGGTGTGTTGACCCAAGGTGAGATCTAAAACCTGCAGGACACCGGCCCTCGTGGACTGAGATTGCCCACCCCTGGTCTACACCCTTGTCTTCTTGTTTATGGCCTGCCCATCAGAAATTCTTCAGTACATTTACATGTTACATGTATTGTTTTTATTTATTTATTTTCAGGTTTCAAATAATGAGGTCACTGTCTGTACAGGTAATCTCTGCATCACTCTCATACAGTTTTTTCTACTATTGGCTCTTCAGTACGTTGCAGAGAGGGGATATCCCTAATATGGTCATCCTAAGTACTCAGCTCTGGCTGTGAAGCCCCACCCACCTCCCGTTCAAGCCTTCTGTGAGCGGCAGCCAATCTGATGCAAGTATGTTTAATGGGAGGCCTTAAATGGCTCGTTTCACACACAGTGAGATAAATAAAGATCATTTAGAGCTATGAATCACGAAGGCGACCCAGCCGGGGGTGATCAGGCCCCGACTTGTGCACCAGTAGCTACCCACGGATCAGCCCTCTTGATCCACAGCCACCGTGTGGCTTTCTCTGCCGCTTCACTCACAGCCTGGATGGCCCTCTTCTTGGCTGCCCAGCCGGCCGAGGACTTTGCAGAGTGATCATCCTGCAAAGCCCCTACAGCCCACTTCTATGGGCTCATAGAAAGTCTTTCAGCCCATTCCCCTGCACTCCTGTTTCTATTCTAAGAATAGAAACAGAATAAAGTAAAAGGGTTTGCCATTAACATTAAACAACAGCTATTTATCAAGATATTCAAATAACAGGTAGATTAATCCTTTTCTTAAATAATATAAAGTACAACAAAATTCATGAGGTCATCCTGAGATTTAATGCCTTATTTAAATTCCAACACATTCCATAATTGCTTTTTTTCTTTCTTTTTTTTTTTTTACTTCATCAGTTTCTAAACTGAGTGTAATGAAACAGCGTAAAAGTGGCGCTTCAGCCTGGTAAACAGGGAGCTGGAGGGATGTGAGGCGCTGGAGTGTCACACAGGTACGGACAGATGGCCCTCTGTGTGCTGATGAATGTTTCAGCACATTAAATCTGGTCATTTACTCTAATGACTTGACTTCTTGTTCCTCGGCGCTCCCTCTTTGACTCTTTGATGAAGCCGCGGATTCTTCTGTTCGCTTGCAGATGCTTTGTTTGCTTCATTCATCAGTGTCCAAGATCCAGGAAACTTTTTCTGACTGGCCGCCAGCATCGCGCCATCTGTCTCCACCTGTCCAATAACTGGAGGTGCGGCATGAGAAATGGACTTCAGGCGCCTAAGCTCATCTGCAAGAGAACCAGATGAAGGCGCAAGGTGCAGGCTAATAGCTGCAAATTATAATAGAGCAACAGCTACAAATATGTGTTGAATTATGCAGCGATGCACTGGGCTAATCTGTCATTAATATGCCATCCTGACCTTTGCTGGTGTTTGTGACTTTCACTGTGAATAAATGATAAATGATACCAGAAAAAGAAAGACTGTTTCGTGATAAGTATTTCTTTGAACAGCTGTTGTAAGCCACAGAAGTTTGTGCCCCGCTGAGCATCTGCCTTTGCAAATTGATTACCCAGGGGAAGCCCAGACCTGCCCTCCCTCCTCCACAAACTAACCACAGCTGCTGCTTTGATTAAAAGCTGGATGGAAGTGCCTGAATGCAACTTCCCGCTCATAAAAGTCAGACTGCAAAGTGGGATCGGTATTATCTGAAGAGGACGGAGACAAGGTGCCTCTGTGGTAGAAGAATGCTGAAGCTTCCTGTTTGGGTTTTGGAGCAGAGGGTCATGTGATCAGGTATCAGCTAATGTTAGCGACATCCACAGACTGTTGTGCAGAAACACAAACACCTACACAGACTCATAGATATGTTTTTAACAATTAACTACAGAGCGGATGACTGGGCTGTCATATAGAAACACTAAAAAGTGTTTCAAATGGCCATAAACGCGGTCTGGAGGTCGAGTACGGACACTTTGGAGACCACTTGAAGACATTTGGCAAGTTAAATATAAAAGTTGTGAAAATATTCACCCTGTATGGTTTTTAAGTTTTTGTACCAGGTTATAAAAATGTTTATTTCTGCCGTAAACTTCACTCACTTTGGAAGTTTAAAGTGGCCATTAGACGTGCAGTTAGTGTCCTGTCACCTCGCCACACATCCATCTACACAGATGGAAGAGCAGATGAAAGACCGCCGCACAAAACAGTGCAGACATCCTCTCTACATCAGGACATATAGCTGGTTATCAGTTCTCCAACTTAACCAGCGTTTCCCGTGGTTAACTTAGCAAACTGGGTTCACATTAGAGGGACGGCCCAGCAGCCTCTGACCAATCAGATTTATGGATATCTGTGAGGCGTACAGGAAGCGCTGGTCTTCTGCATCTTAGATAAGATAAAAATGTTCCATGAGAAAAATATGAAGAGGTTGAAAAAAAAGAATACAGTCTTAGAGCAGCTGCTGCAGAAAATTAAAGACTAGACTAGAAAATATGGTGAAGCAAATCTTCCCTTTGGCTTCACTGTACGGTGTCTCGTGTTTGTCCTCTGGTACAGTGTCCGGCACCCGTCTAATGATTCCTGCCGTGACTTGTTACCTCATCAATTCACTGCCCATGAAGCAGATCTTTTTCTGCTGAAAAGCAATCACTGGAGAAGATGAAGCTTGTTGGTCAATGAAGACGGAAAGTTCCACAGGAAATTGGCCTCTTGTTCATCCAGCCGTCACCAAATTACATCTTCATGGACCAATGAGGAGGAGGTCTGCTTCCAATATCTAATTACCCCAGTCGTGTTTAACAGGAAGGAGAACTGACCTTTGACTCTTTTTATAACATTTCAGGTCATCGATCTTATCGACTCCACGGCGTCAGTCACCCTCCTGAGCAGCGCTGGGGTCATCTGGTTAACTTGAGGGTAAAAATAGCAAAAGAGGCGCTCCTAAAGGAGAAAACGCCTCTTACATGCAACCAACTTCCCCAATATTCAGCCAAACAAATTTAAACCAAAGAGCCTTAGTCTAATCAGGGGTTAGAAAATCCTCCCAAGCAAATCAAACGACTAATATGTAATTCTAATCTACACTGACCTTGTGTTGATTAAAATAAGAAAATAATTTCAGTCTAGTTGTGATTTTGTGCAGAGGGAAAAACTCTGATTAAGTGCACAGACTACATGCCACGAGTGTAATCACGATGATGAATACATATTCATATGTCTTTATTATGCGTTGTGTGTGCATCACAGTGCAGAGTCGTCACAGTGCTACGCAGGGACAGGGACTGAAATGTAACACAATCAATCGAATAACTGTGTTTGCATGCATGCAGTCAGAACGGTGAGGTCTGAGGTTAAGGAGATTTAAAAGGACAGTAATGATTACTTCATAAGGTCAGAGACAAGAGACGATCATCTGCAAGACCGAATATACGAGGTTCACCTCAAGCGCTTGATTTGGAGCAGGACATGATGCACCTGAGTGCGTGTACACTGCAGATTTGGGATCATTAATGATGACTTTGTCTGCAAAAAAAACAACATTTAAAAATAGGGTTAACACGATTAACAGAAAACGCTCGTGTAGATTTCAACGAGGTGGAATTAAAACCTAGAAATAAAGTGGATCTACATCTAATGAATACAGAAATGTGGGATACTTCAAAATAAAAGCATGAATAACAGTCATAAATAGAACCAAAGTGAAGGTTGTGGAGGAGTCGTGCACGATCTGCAGGATCAGCTTTATTCTGGGAACAGGATGAGAGAGCTGATCTCACTGTCAGGGTCACACTCATGAAGTAACCAACATGTTCCTTTGTTATGAAACTGTGTTTGGTCTCTGCCTGCTCGGTTTGACATGTGAAGTTTATGTTAAAATCTTTTCCCCACACCAACCATCACTCCCACCTTTGAAGCGTCATTCTCTTTGCATGTGCTTTTCTCTGTTTGCATTTTTACTTGTTGCATTTTAAACATTTGAAGCTTTTTCCCATATATGCTTGTGCTTTTCCCTTGTACAGTATGTGTTTTGTCCTTAGGGACCACATTATATCGCTGACTCTGGGAAGCCTTTTGCTTATCTGCTGGTGAAAGCTGTGTTTTGTGCTTGTGTACCACTCCGCTGTATTCTGTGCCGCTCTGATTCATCTATTTTCTGTTGCTTATCTGGAGCCTGCGCTCGCGGCAGAAGGGTAAGTAAGGTAGTCCCTCTTCGGGAATCCCGAACAGTTACCGAGCCGAATGAGATGTATAATCTCTCCAGCATATTGTAGGTCTGCCTCAAAGTTTCTGTCCAGTTAAGCGCGTGCAGAAAACCTCCAAAGGTGCCCCAAACAACCTTGACCGGCTCCTCTTATTGCAAAGACTCGTGGGCTTGTCTCCAAACTCCTATCTGTAAGTGTGATACTCTGATTAGTGGCACATTTTGTGACTAACAGCAGAAAGTAGTTTACGACGTACCGCATTACAACAATACTGAGCAGATAATGGCTGAAGTCACCTCAAGTGCATTTAAAGAAAGTTTGCTGTACAATCTTTCACCTGTGAACATGTGTCTGATAGAAAATGAGTGCACCTGCTCTCACTACCAAGACTTTTGCTGAAACCAAAACTGTAGTTCCTCTAATGACCACATGGGGGTGACTTCAGAGGTGGATCAATCCTGGCAGACTCGCATGTTAAGGCAGAAATCAACATGTTCGCAGCCTGTTTTTGTGTAGCTCACATAATTTTTTAAGGTTTCGAGATGTAAGCTGATGATTTCTGCACGTGAGCGGTAATCTGAGTAGTGTCACCGTGCTGCTGCTTGAAGTCTAGTGTTTTATTTGCATGCATCATGTGACCTCCTGTGCAGACTTCTTTTCTTTTCACCTGGCCGGCTCGTGTGTTTCAGAGGCGGAGCTTCCTCCAGCGTTCCTGCTCCTACTGGAAACAATCGCTTACCTGCTACTTAAAGTTCCCCCGCCGTGCACTGGTGGTGCTTCTTGTTGTTTTCCTTGTGTTTGTGTATTTGCTCGTGGATCCTGTTCTTCTCGTGTGCAGATGCCTCCCTCATGTCTGAAACCTGCGGAGAAAAATAAAAACAAAACTCTGCATTTTTGCATTTTTGCCTGCTAATTCAGTCAGAACTGCAGTAAATGTGTTAAACTTTTATTCTGGTGGTTGCAGTTGAGTCCAGATGTGGTTCAAGTCATTAGGGTTTGCTAATAATTAGCAGGTATTCATGCAGCACACCAAGCTGGCCCTCCACTGTCTCTGTGGTGGAAGCAGCTAAAGCTTAATAAAAATGAAAATAATGCAGATCCACTAATAACTAATGTGATGTCAGAGTGGCTACGTCTGTCTCTTATAGTAACAGATTTTGGGCAGATCTGTTCAATCCGTGCATCAGAAAGTTGAACAATGTTATTTTATTGCAATTAAGAACTAATAATGTGAAAGATTTCATGCACTTACATGAAAGTAGCACAAAGGGATCGTTTGTGCAGCAAGTCATAAATCAAGTGACGTTATTCTTCTCCACACGCAGACGGCCTGCTGTGACTAAAAATGATGCCAGCGTGTCATAAATTATGACATCCAGTGAGACGAGAGCACTGGGTTTTGATGGCTGCGTAGGAGGGCGGCTACATTTCACTCCTTACAAAACACAGACAGATAAATAACATCATATTGATCCAGTGTAATTCCTGGAATGTCAAAGACGCTGAGCAAAGGAGATGGAAGTATGGGAGGATGAGGAGAGGAGGAGAGGAAGGAGGGAGACGGGAGGCAAGCAAGCAGAAGTAAAGAGTAATTTTGGATGAGTGGAAAAAATAAACTAATGGCCAATAAAAATGAGACGCCCGCTCCTCTGCTCTCCCGGAAAAACTTTTTTGTGCTGCTTTATGTGATGCAATAAAAAGGACAGCTGAGAGCAGCGAGCAGGAATGGCCGTTTTATCAGCTGGAAATGAGTCTGTTTCTCTCAGCCCCAAAGACTCATATTAGTTTTATTCTTGTCACGGTGAACTTCCCTGAAGCTTCCTGCCACATTTTCCCGTGTGCTCGTTTAGCCGGTTTGCTCAGATTTACACACTCATTCTGCTTCCTCAGAGCTCCAGGACTCTCTTGCACAACCTGCAAGGTTATTTCATGTAGTGCGTGGAGACGAACAGTCAGAGAGGCGCTAATAGACGCTGATAGAGTCACTCCTTGTGCATGCAAACTGGAATTTACATATATAATAAAATGAATGGAAGGCTGTAATGAGCCATGCACAGTGTTGGGAAGGTTACTTTTAAAATGTATTCCATTACAGAATACAGAATACATGCCCCAAAATGTATCCTGTAACGTATTCCGTTACGTTACTCAATGACAGTAACATATTCTGAATACTTTGGATTACTTAATATATTATCATGCTTTTTACAACAACGTGAATGTACTATTGCTGTGTGATTTATTATTATTACTGAAGGTCCGCGACTCTGAACTGTAGTAAAGGGACCTCTGACTAATACGGCTGGGTCCCTGTCGGCTCGTAGCTGAAAAATAGCTTTACTTTGTTGTGTGGGTCAACTTTTCTTGCGAGAGACAGAGAGAGGCGTTGAAAGGCTCCAACGGAACTTATTGTTTCGGAGGAAAACACGAACACGGTGTACAGTCGAGTCTTAATAGCTTACTTACAACTGGGCTCGTCAGGCACTCTTCTTGGCTGCAGTGGTTATTATTATATTTACATGCTTCCAGCTCCCGTTTTTCCTCGATGACAACTCGTACCTTTCCACTCCCCTTTTTCTCCCTCCTCGCGCTCACAGACCCATAACGTGTATGGCAGTCCATTCTCCCTGCAACACAGACTACACTGCCCATGATGCTACAGTCTTGTAGCATTCTGCCTGTTAGCTTAGCACAACAACAACGAAAAGGCGCTCTCTCACCCAGGAAACACACAGTCGCAGAGAGAGAGAGAGCGTCGCCCTGTAACCATGGCAACCGTAACGCTGCCTGGAACAACAGAACGTAGCTGTCAAACAAACCCAAACAGTCCTGACCCGCGACAATATGAAACAGGAAAGTACTGCAGTGTAATCCATTTATTTCAACAAACTGTATTCTGAATACCACCTTTTTAAACGGTAACTGTAACGGAATACAGTTACTCATATTTTGTATTTTAAATACGTAACGGCGGTACATGTATTCCGTTACTCCCCAACACTGGCCATGCATTCACATGCAAAAATAAAATAAGATTATCTACAACTTCCAGTAAAAGCAAAATTCATTCATTAAAATTAAGACCGACCTTCAGGAAGCAGGAAATGCCAACATCTACATCAGGAAGCTTCATGTGCTGCTATAGCTAAAAGAAAACAGTATCCCCAGTCTCAGTTAGGACACATCTGTGGCTGTTTTAGCTCAACATAGATTTGGAAGTATGAGTTCAGAATCAGGCACTCATCACAGACCGGTCAGCAACCGGCACAAGGCAAAAATGTGTAAAACAAGGCAACTAAAAATGAAATAAATGTAAACTAAACTGGGTCACAAACATAACACAAGGAACTAAGAGACACAGGGTTGACACAGGGGCCAGAAACAGAAAGGAAACAGACTGGGTAGACAAGGAGGAAACTCAGGGAGGCGAACATGGGAACAACTAAGGGACATGGAGGGAACAAAGACATGACTAGGGAACATATAAGTAAACTCAAACCTAAATCATTTTAATAAAGCAAAGAATCATGAATCCCAAACGTAAACTCAAAAAGCTGGGTCACAGACCCACAACCACGACACACACAGTGTCACAAAAGACACTAATTTGTCTGCAGACACACACGAACGAGGCCTTAAGAGTAAAAGCACACCTTACAGCTGCAACCAACACATTTCAGAAGGCACAGCTTTTACTTTGAAGGGGAAAGGTCTCTGTTTCCGCACATTTCCCAGCTACGGCAAAATCACAGCTGTTTTTGGTGCAGCTCTGTGTACTTGTGACCAGTTTCACCAAGCGACACCAAGCATCCTCGCAGCCGGTGTAGGAATACACTTGGTTTTGTTTTACAACCAATAGTTGCCAGATGTTTGCAAACCCGTCTGTGGACCTGTGTGATCGTGACCTCTCAGTCCCACTTTAAGGCGCTTACAGCCTTCGCTGCTTCGTCTTCTTATCTAAAATTGAATTCAAATGTAAACATGAAAACATATCTCAAACTCTCAAACGCTTGTTTGTGTCAAAGCTCAGCACTGAAGCTTGGATGCTGCTTCCGCAAATGATTCCATGATGGAGGACCTGGAGGAAGAATTATTATTTACCTGCAGGTCCGACTGCATATGCATGAACGAAGGATTTGTGCAAGCGGAAACCCTGACGCTGGGATCATCGCAGATGCTCTTCAGCCTCATTTCCAATCCAAGAGGCAATGATGAAAAAACACTAACAGTGATAACTGCTTCTACTACAACATTAGAAAATCCATAAGCCTACTAATGTGGATCACACAGGCTGCATTTACATTTATTCAAGGTTGCTCTCTCCATAATCAGAGCTGTAAACACTCGTAGTGCTAAACAGCGTTCAGCTGGCATGAGCACAGTGAGTGGACAGACTCACAATCTACTGCAAGGGCACAGGGTTAACAAACAGATCCTTCATTACAGCCAAAACAATCTTCTTCTCCTACACAATTAGCGCCAAAGCTCCCAGCGGAGGCTCGACAGCGCTGTGCTGCCGTCTGTCTGCTCCCCGCTCCGTCCAGGATGACGAACACTCGTGCACAGTAGTTTCTTCCCTGTGTTTCTGCTGCTGTGTAGCCTCAAAACACCAGGCAGACGCGCTTCCAGAGCCAGCAGCTAACAAACCGAGCTGCTCCCGAGGGCCCGGGGATGCAAACCGTCTCCAAACACGAGGACAGAAACAATAGATTCAGTTTGTCAGAACTTCTCAAAGCACTGGATACCACTTCATCACAGAAAACTTTTCTGTATCAGTCCTATTCTTACATATATATACTGTTTTTAACACACGTTTATGTAGTAATTTATAAACAATAATCTTTATCGTCACTTTAGGTATCTACAGATTTTTTTGTCTTTTCTCATAGATAAATATTTTTTTATGAAAAGAGCAAAACATACAAACAGCTAGACTCCACTGAGAAGAAAAATAATGGAGCAAACCTGCAGATGAAGGGAAGAGATGGTGACAGGACCTTCCTGAAGTCTAGAAGCAGGTTGCAGACTTTGCTTGTAATCACACCGTGAAGGAACAATGATGGAGGGGCTGAAAGGCAGTGTGGCAGAGCACGAAGCATTTACAGAGCAGGAGCTCAGAGCTCATCGGACTGGAGAAGGTGAAGAAAAGGAATGGAGATCATCCTTACTGAAGTTAAGTAGCTTTATTATAACACAAACCTGGAAAGCCCACATTTGGTTAAGGACACTTCTGCTGCTCGGTGTTCAGACTGGGAGGTGAGGGTGAAGGAAGCTGCTGGCTTCCTCGTATCCATCTTCGCTTTTAGCCACACCAATATTGTTTAAACAAAGGAGCAATTTGCACATTATCCTCATGACAACCGAACAGCTCTCGATTCATCGTCGTGTTCAATTTGCACGACTACTTTGAGCCAAGTGGAGACGCCTCTCGACAGCCCGGTCCTCTGGGCAGAGTTTCCTGCATGTGTGATGCTCACATGCCTGCGAGAGAACGGATGAGGAACACAAACAAGACGAGCATTAATGTGCTCATCCATAACGTGCTGGGCAAATATCCCATAATTACTGCACAGACCGGGGTCCAGTCATACATTAGCATTGATCATTACAGCATGAAGCTACCTGGTTGAAGCAGCTGATGATACCAATCACAGCCTTAATGAATCCCACTTAGCACCAGTGGATGTTTGTCCCACAGTGATCGCTCTCCCAGTAAATTAGAGGCTCACATCTGTCACATTCCTGCAGATCAGCAGTTTAACCACCGGGAGCTGTCACGGTTCGATGAGAGGCACCGTGTGTTTCACAGGTTTTCCTTCACTCGGTTTAAACTGAAAGGAAATAATTTGTTTGTCTTTTGTTCTTTTGCCAAATGACTTTGGTCAGTTAGCGGAGCGATGAGCCATTCCAAGCAGCCCTAATGACCGTCCTCCTCCGGCTATTAGCAGAACAATACAGTGGATTTAGAGCTTGTGGTGGGCGAGCAGATGTGGAATAAAATTTCAGGCGTTATTATTATTATTATTGTTATTATTATTATTGTTATATGTTTGTAACAACCTGTGCTTTTGGCTCCAAAGGAGAATCACTTCCCAAAGAGTCCGGTGTTTAGAGGCTGCTACAACGACCGCTATGGCTCATTTACTTCATGATAACTGCTTAGAGCAGAATTTGTTTTTATCCATTCACGTTGAATGTCACGTGTGTGCTAACACAGCTGCTAACTGTTTGCTAGGCTTCACCTCTGTGCTGTCGTTGCCTTTTATTACAATTATTATTTTTAAAAATGGTGACAGCTAAAGCAGTAAAATCAAGGCTTCAAATCAAACAGGATTTCACCAATTATTTTTTCTTATACAGTCTGTGGTGCCTCTGATACTTCACCTGCACTGTGTGGATTATTTAAAGTGTAGACTTGAAAAGTTGACTGCCCCCTAGTGTCTAAATGTGCATTACAACAAAGAAAAAAGAGTAAATGGCTGTTACAGAGACATCTGTGGTTCACGGTAACACTTTGAATCATTCATATTATTTAGTAGCTTTACTAAAAACAACAACATTTCTCCGTGTGGAGCAAAATTTAAATATCACGCGATCAGTTATTATCTTCACTCCGTGTCACAAATTAAAAAGGACGAGGATCCAAACTCTGAAAGTGTTAACCCAGGTTAAAAACTACAGTGCAAACATGTGAACGAGCCAAAAATCCAAAAACAAGTAAAAGGCTTAATTACCACGACAGCTACAAACAACTGGCATGCAACAAAAACCAACGATAAAACCAGTGATTTCAAAATAAAACTGAAAATTTATTTTATTTTGAAATCATTTGAGTCTCTTTGTGCAACTTTAAAACTTCGGTAAAGCAGACACTATGATATAAAAACTCAGTTCATCCATCAGGTGTCCTTTATTATTTACTATTGTTGCGCTAACATGTTTGAATCAGAATCAGAATACTTTATTGATCCCTAAGGGAAATTATTTTGGTTACAGTGCTCCAGTATAAACAGTAACAAAGACAGACAATACACTAAGTAAGAAATAGACACAATATGTACATTACTTATATACATATAAGTCACTTATTGATAAATAGCTGAATAAGAGGAGAGCGTGTGCAAAAAGGGTGTAGCTATTGCAGTATACAGTATGCTAAGTGGATGAGGCAGGAATGATGTCCTGTGACGTTCAGTGGTGCTTTTTGGTAATCTCAGTCTCTCACTGAACGTGCTCCTGTGTCGTGGAGTGGGTGGGAGGCATTATCCAACATTGTCTTTATTTTGGACAACATCCGCTTCTCCGACACCACCTTAAGGGAGTCCAGCTCCATCCCCACAACATTACTGGCCTTACAGATCAGTTTATGGAGTCTGTTGGCATCAGCGACCCTCAGCCTGCTCCCCCAGCATGCAACGGCATAGAGGATCGCACTGGCCACAACAGACCCGAAGAAAATCCTGAACATTGTCCAAGGAGTCTAACAGTTTTTGCTGCTGGCCTCACTTTGCAGCCTGCGATCAAATCCTGATTCATTATAGTGAATACATCTGTATAGTGACAGTCCGGTCTTTGTATCTTGTTCTATTAATGACTAACCTCGTATTGTGGATGGATTATCTCAGTTGTTCTGACTGAAGTTTGGTCCGTTTACAGCATCCTGCCATGCGATTGCATTTGTCTCTAACCATCAGGAACCTTCATGTTAACTTTTATCGAGTGGAAAAAAGTTAGTGTTCATCCTCCAGCTTCACTGTTTATATTATGCTAACATAGCTGTTAGCTAGCCACCACGTAGCACATCATTATATACCAGCTAGTCCAACTTCAGTAACCCTTAGTAAAGGGACCTCTGACTAATACGTCGGGTTCGTGTCAGGCTAGTAGCTGAAAACTAGCTTTACTTTGTTGTGTGGGTCAAGTTTGCTAGCGAGAGACAGAGAGAGGCGTTGAAAGGCTGCTCCAACGGAACTTATTGTTTCGGAGGAAAACACGAACACAGTGTCCAGTCGAGTCTTAATAGCTTACTTAGAAACTGGGCTTGTCAGGCACTCTTCTTGGCTGCAGTGGTTATTATTATATTTACATGCTTCCAGCTCCCGTTTCTGCTCGATGACAACTTGTAGTTTTCCACTCTCCTTTATCTCCCTCCCTCGCTCACAGACACATAACGGGTATGGCAGTCCATTCTCCCTGCAGCACGGACTACACTGCCCATGAGGCTACATTCTTTAGGGCTATGCCTGTAGCATTCTGGCTATTAGCTTAGCACAACAACAACAACAAAAAGGCGGTCTCTCACCCAGGAAACACGCAGAGAGAGAGCGTCACCCTGTAACCATGGCAACCGTACCGCTGGAACAACAGAACATAGCTGTCAAACAAAACCCAAACAGTCCTGACCCCACAATATGAAACAGGAAAGTACCGCCGTGTAATCCATTTATTTCAACAAAGTAACTGTATTCTGAATACCACCTTTTTAAACGGTAACTGTAACAGAATACAGTTACTCATAATTTGTATTTTAAATACGTAACGGCGGTACATGTATTCCGTTACTTCCCAACACTGGTCTTCATTTATGTTGGAAGTGATAGCAGAGCTGTATGTTTGAATTTTTCATAAATCTCTCAGTCAGAACATGCTACATCATGTTCAGGTGGAAATTAGCGAGCTAACTTCCTGCTAGCTTCAGACTCCTAGCTTCATAAATCCTGCATCCAGAAGATGCAGGTAATGATCTCTGTCGGGATTTTTGTTTATACTCTGACAGTGCTGGGAAAATGTTCCCACACTTCCCGACTAATCTGCCCACCTTCCGGTGCTATTCTCTCCCTTTTTAATTGGTGACCAAAGACGGCGTCCAACACCAATTAGGAGTCAGTATGAACAAGGGGAGTTAAAAAAGCTCAGGTTGAATCCAGAAGTCGTCCAACCTGCAGCTGAGCTCCAACGTTCTCACGGCCATGAAAGGAAAAAGAGTCTCATATATGTCAAGACGCATTAACGGAGATTTAACCACGCTGTTCCCTGCGTCCCTCAGAGGGGGGAGACGATTCGCCCGTGAGAGAAACAAGGTAGCCAGAGGAGAAGGACAAGTGTAAATCTGAGGAGACTTTCAGAGGCAGGAGACAGGGGGACAAATATAGTGTCATGTGTCCGTAAATACCAGCAATAAAACCAGACAAATCCTTTGGACCTTGGAGAGCTTTCATGCAAACAGGCTCCGGCTGGGTAGGGCAGCGCTGTTTATCATGAACTTGTGGATCGTTGCAGTGTGGCAAACTGTTTGGATGGGATATTAAAAGCCATATTTCACTTTCTTCCCCTGGTTTTGGCCACTATCCAGCAGGTGAGGGAGTTCAAGCCTCCCGGTTCACTCATTGATCAACACAAATAAGGCAACGGCACTGCTTTTAAAGGCTCTGATACAGGAAACAAAATTCCTTTCCTGAAATGAGAGTTAATACCTCACATTTCATCATCGTACTTCAAGTTTGCAAGCTGTCAGTCTGATTGTGATTTCAGAGGTGGGCTATGCAGTGGCATAAAGCTACAAATCAGCCTGTAAACGCGATTTATGGTCCAGTGTACTCTTTTATTTGGAGCTGAGGAGCGTCTGATGTGGAAAGCTGAGTCACTGCATCGTAGTACAACGATTGGTAATAAACAGATGAATAAAGCACAGCTGACATTTGTTAATGATAAGTGAGATCTTTAGATTTCTGCACAAGTTCATTGGATCAGCGGGATGTTGGCTGAGGAAGCAGAGCAGGTCGTTAACTAATCGAAAGGTTGGTGGTTCGATCCCTGTTTCAAAGTATCATCGGACATAATAACGAACCTTGAGTTACTCCTGATATGTTCATCGTAGTGTGAATGGGTCTCTCACAGAGGACGAGACGAGGGAAGTAAAACTAAAGCACAGGAAACCAGAAACTATCAAAATAAAAGTGGAACTAACTCAGAGATACAGACTAAGACAAACGAAAAGTTAAACACGGAGACAAGACTGACCTCACAAAAACGACAGAGAAACAACGAAGAGAACTAATGAACTAGAAAAACAAAAATAACAGAACTAGACTAAAAAACAAAAACCCAGAAAAAAATTACAGAACTCAAAAACCCCACAACCCGGGAACTCTGATGGTTTACGTTTCCTAAAAATATGAAAAAAGATTTCATTTCTATCTTGAATATTTAATTTGTTCGCAGATGTCAAACTGTATCTGTTCTTTGAATTCTTGTGTTTTAATAATGATGCAAATAGATTAATACTCACTTTTAATTATTACATAAACTTAGGGTAAAAAACTAGGTTTACAAGAAATCATCACAGTTTTATTAAAAGTGGCCAAAAATGGAAAGTTGTCATCAGAGTGGGCGGAGCAATCCAAATATCGGTAGTATTGTTGCTAATGCTGACTGATACTAGCGCAATAGGATCGCTATATGTTTTATCTTCTAAGTTTACTATGCAGATCGGTGATTCTGATACCTCAGCTGCTTGTGTTAGCTGTCAGGTCTCTTTCACGTACAGCCTACAGCACATTCAAACAGCAGACAGATTCATTTACAGTCCAGGTCTCCAGAAATAAACTATTTCAGAAGACATGAAAATCTGACGTTCTGTTGTGTTAACTAATTATTGTGGAAAGTAGAAATCACAGTGGTGGTGATGATGATTGGTCGGTGCTGGTATCAGCAGTAATGGCGCTGTGCTCACTTGGTATCAGATCGATAACTACAGGCCTCCACACCACAGGGGTGTGTGTCTGTACTGAGCAGAGGCTCAGAAACTATTCAACAAACTAAGCTTTGAGAGATTTTTGCAGACAGTGAAGTTAACGTAAGAAACTTTGGAAATATTTGAAAGCCTGGATCTTCTTGTTTGCGTCATCGTTTAGCAGCCAAAGTTCTCGGTCGGCATCTTCGGCTGACTTTTCCTCATTTGTTCAATAGACCAGCAAAAAATAAAAATGGTGTAAATAGGCGTGACCTTTACCCTTTCTTCTTTTTAAAGATGCTTTTGTTTTATACCTCTCTGAATCTAAATATCATAATCACAGAGCTGACCATTGGGTTAATTCTCACACTCGTCAGCGTATCCTGATTAAACATCCTCGCTGACAAGTCATTTGGGTGAGAACAAAATTGGAGGCTGAGGCTGGCATTAGCGGACCGAAGTCTTAGAGAGATGATGGCGGGGCGGGATGGGTGAGATGAGAAACAAAGCACCTGGAGACTAATTAGATATGACATCCAAAGCCTGCTATCAATTTGTACCCTGCGCACACGAGCCCGGCCAGGACCGACCTCGACCAAGGGCGAGGCGGCGAGGTGAGAAAAGGAGAAGGAAGAAAAGCTCATTGAAGTGTAGAAGAGGAGGGACATTAATTACAGAGCAGCTCTACTCGGCTTTTTATGGGAAGTTAACTCTCCAAACTGAGGCAAAGCATGTTCAACATGGACTTTGAAAATAACAAAAGTAGTGCTGACATTATTAATTGATTAATCAGCAAGTCTGAGAGCTGATCGATCATCTTTTCAAACACTATTTGATCTGTGCCTAAATGTTTAGATTATCAAAAAATGTATACTCTTGTGTTTCGCATTTTGATTGTGTCATTAATCAGCCGTTTTTCAGCAGATCATTAACATTTTGTCTCCTTCTTCTTCTGTGGTGTCTGATACCCACAGGGGGCAAATTAAAGGCCTGAGGTCGTTCGCTGTGGGAGCTGCTGCTGTTGTCCTGGCACACTCTGTCTTTGTCTTCAGGAGGAAGTGTGTGCTTTGCAGCCCAGTTCAAATGTAAAGGCACTACTTTTCACTTTTTAGCCAAATCTCAGCGTTGTTCGGACACGAGGCGAAGTCATCTCTAAGTTTCTGTCTCAACTTTTATCTGAAAACTTTAAATCTGTTTAAATCGAGAATAAAAAGTAGACCAACGATTTACAGCACCTGTCACACCACTCCTCTGAATTCCTCTGTTCACATTAATAAAATTGTGCATTCGGCTGAAAATGAGGCATATTATATATTTCTAAAGTGCTGACAATTTCATCCACACTTTTGTGACTTCAGGACTTGAAGATTGTAACTCATCCCTGAACATCGGCCTGACTCACCTGCAGATGCTTCAAACCTCTGCAGACTTTCTAACAAGGACGAAGTGCAGCACTTCACTCCAGTGCTGAGCCTCTCTCCGCTGGCAGCGAGTACGACCCAGAATTCAACATCAAATTTTGCTTTTTACTTATCAGTTTCTAAACTGTGGCACTCCCGTCTGTATTTCACATTTTTGTCTGTATATTATCTAAAATCTCTTATTCTGGCTAACCACCAGCTACTGATGTGCCTGGAGCTGTGCTGAAGAAGACACGCTGAACACTTTCCAAACTTTCCCAAGACACCAATTTTATCTTCACCCATGAGCTGGCACTTGCCTTCATTTCATTACCAGGGGATCGGTGTTGGCTTAATAACATCAGGCCTGAAATGTGCCCCTTTAACCCAAATCAAGGCAGCGCTGGGGCACGATACAGTCCATCTACTTTCCTAACAACATTTGGGATGGCATTCTCAGGAGGCTCCACTTATCTTCTGCGTGTGCATATCAGTCATTAGTTCAGCCTAAAATAGTCTGCAGGGGCCACATTAAAGAGAAATCGTTGGAAATGTAGCCTGAAGTTAACCTCAGGGAGTGAAAAGTCTCTGCAGAATCAGAGCGGCTGTTCCTCAACTGTTAGAGGTAGCTGGAGTCACGCTACCCATAACGCACCACATCTCATGGTTGAATAATGGTCCCGGATGTTTGTACACACAGTGAGGTGCGTTTTTTGTAATGGCCAGCAGGGGGCGACTCCCCTGACAGGTAAAAGAATTCCTAATTGTCGGCAGGACGATCAGAAAATGAGCCCACTTCTCGTTTAGTTAAAGACGTGATTAAACACACTCCTTGTCTTGAAATGTTCAATTATGGTCTCATGAAGAGCAAAGTAAAAGTCAGATTCAGTTTACTGTTATTGCAATGAAGGCAGCAAAACAACAGAATCACTGTGGGACCCACTGACGTGCAAAACTTAAAAATTAGTACAAAACGCAAATCATTTATATGATTGCACATAAAAATAAATATATAGAAAGATAAGAAAACTATAAAACACAGTTTAGACGTGCAGTTAATGATCATATCATTAAAGTTTTGCGAGATCTCGCAAAAGTCCGTCTTAATTTTTTTTTCTCCCATGTCCCCTGCGGGGCTCCGTACAATCTCCCTTTGAAAGGGTTTTTTTGATGAGCAGGTCTGCAACTCCCAGTAAGTTTCCATCTTCAAAGCAACTCTAAATAAGGACAAGATAAAAAGATAATAATATAATAGATAATAAATAAATACTTTTCTGTAGCGTAATTTTATTGTTTGTCTGTTACTTTTTCACTGTAGTGTAGTATGCATGGCTGTGGGGGAAGTCTTTATCAGCAGCCAAAGGTCTAAAATGTTAAAAGTCCAAAATCTATGCCCTCCTGCATGTTTTCTAAAATCCAGTATTCCAGGTTGGAGTCTTTGCTGGGCCGGTTCTGCCCCCACGGGCCTTATGTTTGACACCCATGACCTGGAGGTTGAGTGTCTTGCACAGTCAAACTCTGGGCGACGGGCTAATTACTGCACCGGGTCACCAAATGCTAAAAAATTCAATGCATTTACCTGTTTATACTCTAGTGACTCTCAGCATCAGGTGCTTCCATAGACAGTGAGTCAAAGTCCAGACACCTCTGTGTGATTCCTGTGACGCCTCTGGGATGAGATCATGTCACAAAGCATGCACACTGGACACAGCAGATATCAAAGTTTGCATTAATAAATATTCAGAAGTAAAACAGAGCAGCAGAGAGGCACACGGACGTGAGTCCCTGCTCCTCCAGTGTTTCCTGTCACATCACGGAGTGTGATGGAGCTAAACTGTGGAATTTCTCTAGTGACTGCGGCGCTAACCCAGAGAAACACGCTCATTCCCAACAAACCCAAATCAGAATGTGCGCACACGTGCACTTCTGGCCACAATTCAGGATGCAGCGGCGACAGATGGCTCCAGATGAAGGCGGCTGGGCAGGGTACAGTATGTCATCAATTCATTTGGACTGTGTCCTGAATCCCAAATGATGCTCCTGTACAATTTCAAAGACGCAGCAACAGATTGGAGCTGTGAGGGAGGAAAAAAGAGTTTAATTGGGAGCGCTAACATGCAAATTCCTTGTAGCATCAAAGGCAGCCGCAGTTATTACAAACCTGTCTTTTCAGAGAATCTGTCAGGTATTACTGAGCGAATCAATCCAGACTTTGAGGAAGAAGTTCAATCTGACCCTGCAGCCAGAGGCGCAGCGATGATCTGTGAATAGACGCTTTTAACCTAACTGAACTTCATGACGACCAAATGAAAAGGTAATCAGCAGACACACAGAGTTTGTCTCCACTACGCTCTGCTGTCCTTGTGAGTTTTGTGATTAAGATTGCGAATCAGTCCGTGCCCTGTCAGCCGAGGCAGACGCGACCCGAGGCCATGGATTTGCAGCGTGGAGCAGATCGGTCACCGGGGGACTGCTGGAAAGTCTAAACTTGTACGACCGATACGCCGCAGAACATCTTAATCTTCTCTGAGAGCGGCGAGACGCCGGCATAAGCTGCATGATCTCGGGAATCTTCTCGGCTCAGTCGAGCATCCGGGCACACTCATGCATAAATCCACGTCTTAATACACAAACAAACTGTCTGGGTAAACTGGGTCACTGCACCAGTGGAACTACGACGACATGAGGTGAAGAACAGCAAAGCATGAATGAAGATTTGAGACAGCCGATGGCCCGGCTTTCGGGACAACGAATCAGGGCGTGTTTATGAAAAAGCAGGGGGGTTACAGAGTAGGCGTGGCCAAGAACACGCCACAGTTCAGATCGCCTCTGCTAAAAACTGCTCGGCTGTAGCTGCGACATCCTCTCTCACCACCACATGATCCTCGAAAAGAACTTTTATGTTTACGGTTGATGACTGACAGGCTGTCAACAGCAGACGTGCTGCCTGGAAAAGCCCGAGAAGATAAAACTGATATCAGAGAATATCAGACGACCCTTTTTTGAGCAAGCACTTGGTGAAGGTGGGAAGGAAAAACCTCCCTTTTAACAGGAAGAAACATTTGGTAGAACCAGGCTCAGGGAGGGGCGGGGCCATCTGCTGTGACCCAGCTTTAGTCTGTTTCTGCCACTTTTTAGTTTTATTTATTGTCTATTTTATTTCTGTGTTTCATATTTTACTGTTTATTGTTTTGTTTAATATGTTTTGTATGTTATTGCTCTCTTTTTACTAGAATGGGCCATGCTCCTCTTTTTTAAAGTGCTCTATAAATGCAGCGGGATTGGAACGTGGCCCACTTCTGTTAGAAGAAGCAGTGAGAGGTATGAGAGGGCATATCCACACTGTCATAAATCCAGCTGTTATGTAATGCGACACAAGCAGCCGTGTACATGACTGTGTGTTCGACGTCAGTGTGAAACTCGAGGGTTTTTTCCGTCAGCGCCGTGGCCTCGTGTCAAACCCGCCCGCTGTCCCACTGCGGCTGTTTCAGCATCATTGCTCTGCAGGGTTTAAGCTCCTGTCACTTTCACCATTTTGTATTCTGATGGCGAGTCCTAATGAGGATTATGGAGGTGACTCCGTGACCCCTCCCCAACCCCGCCGTCCACCCACATCAATCCTAACTTTGTCAATTAATCCTCGGCGGGCCGGCCCCTCCTGGAAAGAAGGGCAGTCGCTCACAATGCAGAAGTATCTCTGACCTTAGATTTACAGAGGAAACTGCCAGAAACAGCTGCTCAGGCAGGAACATGATACGCTTACATGATTCTGATGTTTTTTAAAGACTTTGTATGAGGTAAACTTATTTGAAATACATCTATACGGGAACATTAAGTAGGATTTGGGAATGAGTCTTCAGACTGAAAGGATCGGAAGAGGCTCACCGATCATTCTCACTGCAGGTTGAGCAGATTTATCGTGACATTTCTGCTGAAGCGAATGATCCATAAGTATTTAGTATTTAGTATTTATTTATTTATTGTCATTGTCAAGAACAATGAAATTGCGTTTGGGGCTTCCATACAACCCAAAAAAAAGAAGAAAATAATAAATACCCCTTAAAACCCAAGTGTACATATTTAACCCAGTGTGACTCCAATGCAATAAGACAATCCTTAGCAATAATGTTCGTAGAAATTCAGACAAAGACCTGAGAAACATGACAAAATACAACAATGCAACCCATTCAATATTATTGTACTGTGAGATATGATATCAGATATGATAGTTATCTATTTAAGAAAGAGGGGGGGGGGGCAGGAGGGGGAAGAGAATAAAGATATGATGCACCAATGCAGACCAGTTCATTGCTATTAAGAAGTTGGATATGGTTATTGTCCGTGAGAGGGGGGCAGAGAGTTCAGGAGCCTCACAGCCTGTGGATACAGGCTGTTGGCCAGTCTGGATGTTCTGGCCTGTATAGACCTGTACCTTCTCCCTGAGGGCAGCAGATGGAAAAGGTGGCGCGCAGGGTGATGTTGGTCCCGCAGGATACTGTGCACCCTCCTCAGACAGCGAGTGGGGAAGATATTACTGATCTCTGGCAGACTTGTTCCAATAATTCTGCCAGCTTCTTTCACCACCCGCTGGAGTGCTTGCTGATCGGCCTTGGTGCAGCTGGGGAACCACACTAGAAATCCATACGTCAGAACGCTGCTGATGGCACAGTTGTAGAAGTTCAACATCAGAGATCTGGGAATGTGTGCGCTCCGCAGTCTCCTCAGGTAGTAGAGGCGCTGTTGGGCCTTCCGTACAACTGAGGTGATATGGTTGCCCCAGGACAGGTCCTCGGTCACAGTTACCCCCAAGAATTTAAAACTGCTCACCCTCTCCACCGCCTCACTGCCAATGAAGAGAGGCAGATGGTTATTATGACCCTTCTTCTGGAAATCTACAATGATCTCCTTGGTCTTTTTGGTGTTTAAGACCAAGTTATTGTCGTGGCACCATGACTCTAGTTGTTGCACCTCTGTCCTATAGTTTGTCTCATCATTGTTGGATATAAGTCCGAGCACTGTAGTGTCATCTGCAAACTTAACAATGAGATTGGACGCGCAGGAGGAAATACAGTCATGGGTGAAGAGAGTGTATAGCAGAGGGCTCAGGACACACCCCTGAGGGGCACCGGTGTTGACCACAAGGGTGGAAGAGGTGTTCTTACCCACTCTGACACTCTGTCTACGGTTAGTGAGGAAGTCCACAATCCAGTTGCACAGAGAGGAGTTGAGTCCCAGTTGGTGGAGTTTGGGACGGAGTTTGTATGGCCGGATGGTATTAAAAGCCGAGCTGTAGTCTACAAAGAGGAGCCGTGCATAGGTGTTCCTGTGTTCCAAGTGCTTCAGTAATGTGTGCAGCACTGTGGCGATCGCATCCTCGGTTGACCGGTTCTCCCTGTATGCAAACTGGTACGAGTCCAGGGATGGTGGAAAAGCAGCTCTGATGTGTTTAATGACCAGTCTCTCCAGGCATTTGGCGGGAATGGGGGTGAGTGCCACAGGTCTGAAATCGTTCAGACATGTGACATTTGACTGTTTTGGATGGGAACGATGGTTGCTGCTTTGAAACAGGATGGTACCAGTGAACAGGACAGCGAGGTGTTATATATAGAGGTGAAGACGTCCGCCAGGTCCGCAGCACAGTCTTTTAGCACCCGGCCCAGCACTCCATCCGGTCCGGCCGCCTTCCTGGTGTTAATGCTCCGGAACACACGCCTCAGCTCATGAGTGCTCAGGACCGGAGCAGGGTCGGTTGTATCGTTGTTTGATACTCACAGAAACATATTTATTCATCCATCTGTACCACTGTTCACAGCCCAGGTCACAAACCTCTGGATCCCCTCCACCTCCAGATTTTCCAGGAAAGCACCGATGCTTCCCGAACCAGGCGAGAGACACGATCCCTCAGGTGTGTCCTGAAGTCTGATCCCAGTGAGACAAAAGACGTCCCATATGTCTGAACCACACATACACTGTATATTAAAGATGGACATGGCTTCTGGGTCTCAAAGGTGAAACTAATGAGGAAGCACGTTAGCAGGAGGTGACTCCCAGTGGGTGATCCTGTGGGAAAATGATCCTCTCATGCTGTGATGTGTGACTTCAGCAAACACTCTCCGGATGAGTTTGTGGTCAAACTTTCATTGTCTTATATCTTATTCGTTTATTTTAAATACTGCGTGCTCCTCCGTGACTACGCCTCACTCTGAGGGAGAGTGGCCCTTTGGAAAAATCCAATCACTAGCTGCCAAAAAGACTCAGACTCAGCCGCTGTGCCGGTAAACCCTGTCAGTCCACATCAGCTGATAGATCAGCTGATGCCCTGCCACTCATCCTTAGATATTCTCATATAGTGTGTACAATTTATTTTACAAATACCATTTAAACTAGAGTAAAACTAGTAAAACACTGGATCATTTTTTTAAAATTTGGAAACAAATTGTTGCAGCAACTGAGCTGAGCGTGCAACACCGTCAATATCTGGGCACCACTTTCAATCGCCCGGTGGGAGGCGACCTGTCTCCAACCTCAGAGCGACTGCAGTCGCTCTCAGACAGTCTGGCTGGTGTGGAAGTCACTGACTGTGGTTCTGAGCACTGGCTTTAAACGATGCAGTGTTAGGACATTAATTATTATCTTGGAGTTTATGTAGAATTTTACAGTAAACCACATGAACTGTTGAAGATTTGCCCTGTTTTTATGTCATGTAACATGGACACAGCAGCTGGAAAATGACCTTTTCATGACTCCAGAGGACAGTAATGTATTAGAGGCATTTGAATAAAAAGCTGAATGTGAAGTAGGAAACAGGGAGGTTGGTAAAAAAAACCCTAAATTTAAATTTCTAGCAGCATTGTTTTTTTTTCACAATCCAATTATCTGAAAGCTCCTTTCACATTATATTAAAGACACAATCCTCCCCACAGCTTTGTGCTCCTAATAGCTGATTTTTGTGGTTCGACACACAATTTCGAGGAAAACACTGTGAATGATGATTAGCAGTCACCTCTGCTGCCCCCAGGAGGGCAGCTAAATATTTAATAATTAACTCTGTTAACCTTCCCGTGGGTTTTCCACCGGTGTGGCGCCGATTTCACCCCCATGAACGCGCCGAGTCGTGGACGAGAATTTTAACGAGCTGATTCATGACAGAAACAAACCTGGATGTGCAGAACGTCCCGTGTACGCAGCGGCAGCTTTGATGGTGTGATTTTATGGGTGATTAACAGAAATGACATCCCTCCTGTTAACAGTAATAACAACTCTTGTGCATTAAGTGCATTTTCGCCCTGATTAATTCGAGATTTATAAGCACACAGGGGCCAAATGTTTTTCTTGGCCACTTTTAAGTGTCACCATAAATTGTCGATCCATGCAGGGAAGCACATAAAGTGTTTCCAAGACAGGCGAGGAGAAGCGGCTTCTGTTTTCTTATTTTAATTTTTTATGAAAAAGGAAAAGAACAACACTGCTGCACTAATTATGAGCCCCCACCACCTCCGCCACTATTAAGGGCTTCACTTTGGTACAGTGGGAGGATGCGGTGAAGTGTCATCCATCTTTATATACAGACTTTGATTAGCAGACAGGCGCCTAGAATAACTAGGCTGTCCTCCCTCAGACGAGCAGATTATTATGGCCTACACTCGCCTTTTCAAAGTTAAGCAATCGTTAGCGGCGAGCATGGAACATATCTGCTGCTGTCCTCGGCTTTACAGGAAGCCTGGAAAACTGTTTCACATGCATTTAGACCCAAAGTCAAACAGTTTACAGCTCGACTGATACGCAGCAGGATTTTTAAACGTCTGATATTCTAATATGAGCAATAACTTGCTTTTTTTCCTCTTTCAGACACAGGAAACATCAACATAAATATGTATTAAATGCAGTTATTTGTCTACTCCAGGGTTGGGCAACTCCAGGCCGCGAGTGCCGGTGTCCTGTAGGTTTTAGATCTCACCCTGGGTCAACACACCTGAATCACATGATTAGTTCATTACTGGAGAACATTAAGACATGTTGAGGAGGTAATTTAGCCTTTTAAATCAAATGTGTTGGATCAAGGGCACATCTAAAACCTGCAGGACAAACCATCCTACTTTAGCGAAACGTCCCACTGTAAGTCGTTTATGCACATTTCTGCTGTCACACAGTAATTCCAGCACAAACTTAAGTAGGTATGACAGTTTGCCACTTAACTTTGCCCGTTAAACTATGCTTGTAGGTCACATTCACAAAGGCAGGACGGTTTGCCACTTAATTTCGTGACGTGCGCATGCGCAGAAACAACGGGTAGGATGGATTCCCAGAATCAAGGCTGCTCAAAGTAGCAGAGTGACCTCTGGTGGACAACCTATGCCACGCCACCACACATAAGACTGAAGGGTGTTTCTTCAGGACTGGTAGATTTGGTGCCTGAAACAAAACCAAATGAGTGAATGGGAACACATGTTTCAGTGCCAGATGCTCATATTAAACATGGCCAGAGCTTCAAGTAATGACGTCAGTGCATGTAGACGTAATCCCTGCGAGCCAGTGGTCAGCAGACTGCTCCAAATGCTCAGAGAGGTGTTTATACTTTTTGAATGTGTAAATCATTGTGAGTGGATATCCCTAATATGGACATTAAGCCCCACCCCTTGCTCTTTAAACCTCCAGTTTATGAAGGACAGCCAATCAGGAGAAAGATGGTTTAAAAGAGGAGTGGTAAAAACAAGAGCACCAGTAACCTCTATGTAAAACGTGTAGTAGTTGCCACGTCTGGCTTCACAGAGTTAAAACCATGATTTTTAAGGCAGAAGACACATTTCAGCTGAGTTAAAACCTCAACATTTGTTTTTGAGATGCTTCATAGATAGCAGAAGCAGCAGTTTGCAGGTACATATGTATGTGACATATGCAGGGATGTAATTCAGTGAGTCTGGCATGTAGCGCACATCGCAGCATCGCCCGGTGATGGATGACGAGGCTTCAGACAGCTTGGAGGGGTGAAGCAGAGTCTTATCTCTCACATCAGACTCACAGCTTGCCTGGAAAACACACCATCTCTGTGTCATCCCACTGACAGAGACTAATGCTGCTCTTTCTTCTCATGCAAATTCACAAAATGTGCAAAGAGAGAAGACACAAACTGCGGCCTCTGCAGGGGTTAAGGGATGTTTGATTGCAACATGATTGCCTTCAAGTCTTCATGAGCCAGTTATGTAAAATAAAAACTACTGTGCAACAATCCCTCCCAGTCTATCACTGGCCTTGAGAAGTTAGTTTAGTTTGAACTATATGAATAGTTCAGTGAGTGTTATGCCATGAAACCACGAAGAAGCTAAAATGTTGCGCCTCTTAATCGCACCTTTTTGAAGCCAAAGATTTCCATAAAATTACTGCTGTTTGCTGCCAGCTTGGTTTTTCTGTCACAGTGGGAGGAAAATGCCTCAGACACTATTTAATCAGAATCAGAATCAGAATACTTTATTGATCCCTGGGGGAAATTATTTTTTGTTACAGTGCTCCATTTTAAACCAACATTAAGACAAGACAGACAATACGCTAACTAAGAATAGTACAATATATACATATATATACATACATACATACATAAGTCACTTATAAATAAATATTTGGAAAAGAAACATGTGTAGTTGTAGCAGCAAACAGTGTGTTAAGTGGATGCGTTGTACAGGGAGCCACAGGCAGGAATGATTTCCTGTGTCGTTCAGTGGTGCATCATGGGTAATCTCAGTCTCTCACTGAACGAGCTCCTGTGACTGACCAACATGTCATGGAGTGGGTGGGAGGTGTTATCCAACATTGTCTTTATCTTGGACAGCATCCGCCTCTCCGACACCACCTTGAGGGAGTCCAGCTCCATCCCCACAACATTGCTGGCCTTACGGATCAGTTTATTAAGTCTGTTGGCATCTGCGACCCTCAGCCTGCTCCCCCAGCATGCAACAGCATAGAGGATCGCACTGGCCACAACAGACTCATAGAAAATCCTCAGCATTTTCTGGATGAAGCAGCAATCCAAGCTCCACTTAAACTCTACAATGGCATAAAAACTGTCCAGTTTATATTTTTGGAAAAGTTGCAAAGAATTTAGGACGTTAGCATATCTGCAACATTTTAGAGGCAATTTAGCACAGATGGGATATTCAGTCTCAGCCAAGACTGGATGAAGCCAGGCGGCACCTTATCCGCCCTGATGGTAGTTTTACTCTTTGTTTTACTACTCAGCAAATCTGACAAAAGACCCTGAACACAGCCTCAAGCCAGCTGCTTTATTTGGAAGACGAGAAGGAAGAGTTGGATGTCCTTTTCTGGACTGAGGTGTTTAGACAGAGTAACCTGCAGCGTGTGCTGATTAAATAAATGAATGTGCGAGTCCACACTAAAGCTGGGTAGAAGCTAATGCGAGTCCTTAAAATAATCAGTTAATTTTACATTTTTAGGGATTAGTATGTGTATATAAAACACCATCAGACATCTTTACTTACGTCACATGCACAGACTGTATATAAGAGATGAATGTATCCACTGTGACATCACCTACTGGTTTGCTCAGGCTTCAGTTCTGAAGCTTCAGCATGCTGAACAAGTGCAGTGCACAGATACCTGCTCAGTAACATCCAAACTTCTTGGATGTTACTTTAGCCCAACTAACCTCACAGAAACCAGATTATTTGTCAGATGTAATTTAAAAGTGCTTGAAAACCAACAGCACCGACATGGTCCAGAGCTCCAGTTCAGGGACTAATTAGCTGAGGTGAAGCGTAGCAGACAGTGGCCATGTTGGAATTCAAACAGACCACGCCCCTAATAATGCAAATAATTGTCCTTTAATCAAATTCAAACAGGAGAATTATGCTAAAGATCTCAGAGGAACGAATAAACGTGTTGATTTCTACTGTGGAGTTTGACATTTAAACATGGGAGTCTATGGCAGCTGCACATACACAGTGGCTTTACCATTGCTGATTGGGTACAAAGCATCTTGACCTCTCAGGTTACCTGTGCTAAGCTTCCTTAGTGTTCCCAGTATTACAACCAAGCACGACAAAGCAGCTTTAAGTTGACCCTAAATTCCTAAAACCTTCAGCTCATCAACTTCATTGTTTTCTGCATCTTTCCATTAAATTTACCGCCATGCTTTTATGAAGCACCTTGAATTGCCAAGTGTGTGAGTGGTGCATCACTCAAGTCACATCACTTGAGCCTATAGCAATCAGAGTGCAGAGGAAGTGGAGCGAGAAGGGCTTGTGTATTAGCATGTGTCAAATACTGTGTGTAGGGGAGACCGGGGATAGTTGTAACGTGGGTCAGTTGTAACACTTCCAATTTCTCCAATCAGGGCTAAGTTTCAAATGATGTGACTCATCCTGTGCATGCCCAACTCAGTTCTGCTATCACATGTGAAAAATCAGCACATTTTGTCAAACACAGACAATTTAACATGAAAAAAAGTAATTTGTATGCCAAAAAGTAAGTTTTTCTACTTTATTTCAATTTCTAATAGCATTATCTGCTTTGCAGTTAAACTCATCAAACCTAAATTATGTTATTTGTATGTCTATGGGGATATATTCTGTGTAGGTCTTTAGTGCTAATGTTTTAGCCGTTGGCTGTAATGTTAGCTAGTTCATGGCTATAGGAGTCTGGGTCAGTTGTAACAGCAACAGTCTGGGTCAGTTGTAACAGCAACAGTCTGGGTTAGTTGTAACAATAATGCAGATGTTACAACTTGCCACACTATTACTTTAACTTATATTAAACAAGTTTGTGAACGACATCAGCAGAGAGAGGTTCACTGGTCACTTTTGTATATGTGGTTAATGCCATTGGCAACACAATTCCTCCACTGTTTGTGTTCCCACACATACATTATGCAGACCACTGTGTCAGAGATGGACCAGTAGGAAGTACTGGTAGTGGAAATAAGTCAGGATGGGTGCAAGAAACAGATTTCCTCATCTTTCTGAAGCACTTTGCAAACCACACCAAGGTAAGCCATGATAAAAAGTAATGGAATTGTGATGCTGGTGAACAACTACATTTTTTCAGCTTCATTGTTATGTTTAAAATTGGTGCAAGAGTTGTAGGTTATAATGCCCACTGAGCCAATGAGGCCAAACTCAAGGAAGACCAACCAAAATTAATGAAATATTCAGTTGCAGAAAATTCCATAATTTGTCTTTTTTGGGGGGTTGGAATATGTTCAAAAGCTAGATTTCTGCATTCTGTCACACACACACACACACACACACACACACACACACACACACACACAGAGCTACATAAATGGCTCTAAGTGCATTCATGTGTTGAATAAACAAAGATTACATGTTAATGTTTTGTTAGTACCCTTATTTCATTGTGTTACATTTCACCCCAGGATATGTTACAACTAACCCAGACTATGGGGTTAATTGTAACATTTCACTCTTTGTGTTTGAGGCCATACCATGCAATGGGTAATTGTGCTGCAGAGAAAATAGCTGCACTATTTAATAGCAGAGACATGTAAATACTTTGCATTACATTTTGAATCCACTACCTTAAAAGAGCTCCAATTTACAGACAGAAATGTCAAAAATGTTACAACTATCCCCGGTCTCCCCTACATACGTGCAGACCTGGAATATATCCGCCTTATGTGACAGTCGAGTGTGGAACATACAGCCCAAAGTGCTCCAGCAATGCTGCAAAAGCAGTAACAGAAAGAGCATCGAGCTGTTGTTAGCTAATGTTTGAGCACATCACAGTGAGTTCTGGGCTTCCAAATAACTGGCAGGTTCTGTTTGAACCCTTCAAATAAAGTGACGGAGTTCACAAAGAAAGAGGCTGCAGAATGCTTTTCCAGGTTAAACTTTAGAAGAAAATACCCTAAAATCCCTAAGAAAACTGAGTTCCTGCCAAAACACGGGCCGTTTGCTTTTTTTCCCCCAGACGGTGGGACAGTGAAAGAGTATATGAGCAGCATATGGCAGCTCTGTCTCAGCGCCCTTTAACCGCTGAGGCTGGGTACACACGGGCCGGCAGCGCTGCCATCAGCGTCTGCAAACAGGCAGGAAGTGAAAGAAGCTGGGAACGTGAAGAGAAACACCTCACTCATCACCATCAAGCTGAAATATCTCACATCTTTAAAGCCACGGACGCTTTCTTGAAGTGATGGTGTAATGTAAGAAAAACAGACTGTATTTAAAGATGGACGTAGTCATCATGACATCACCCATTGGTTTACGGCTCCTCATTTTGAACTCTTAGCATTAGCATTTCGGCTGATGTCGTGTTTAGCTAGCTTGGTTAGCAGGCTGTATCCACTGACTGTATGGATAGATCACTAATTATGAGTGCAGCATAGAAACCAGAGACTATAGAAAGTGAACGATTTCCCACGACTTCAAACAACTACGGGTGCTGGTGACGAGAAGTGGGTGGGGCCAGAGACAAACATTTGTAAACCTACCAATAAGAGTGAAGAACACCCATGACTGATATATTACCTGGTAGTAAATGAACAAGTCAGCCAGAGCCTGGATAGTGACCGTGTGTACGCAGCTTTAGAGATAGGACAAGGAGCTCAGTTATTCAGAATTTATTCGTCCAAATCGGAGCCGGTTCAGTGTCTGACTAGGATGCTTCCTGGACACCACCTCAGTGAGGTGTTTGGGGTCCAGGACACCCTGGGAGGCTTATATCTTTTTGTTGGCTTGGGAATACCTCTGTGATATAATCCCCTGGAACAGTTTAGAAAAGCAGCGATGGATGATGGACTTATTAAAGGTGTATCTTTTTAAAGGTGTAATTTCGATGATTGATAGTGTCTGGTCTGTGATCCTGCAGCTGCCTAATACAAGATGATTTTCTCCTGCAGGCCGGGAGTTTCAAATAACAATATCTGGACAAGAGGGTGGTTGCATTTCTGCGCTGTATGGATGCACAGCAAAAACATAGATATCTGTTATTTGACAGATAATTACATGAAGATTCTCCAAAAAGCTCCAATAATTCCAGGTCAATGCCTCAGATTAGTGGCTCTGTCTGTACCCACCAGTGTTACGGTAAGACAAACATATCTTTGAAGGTTAACAGCAGCTGCAGAGACTGAATCTGTTCTCACTATCAGACCGTAAACATTTTTACTTCTCCAGAAGTGAGTCAGTCCCCTCGGACTCCTATGAAGAAATGCTTGTTTTTGTTTTACGTTACAGCAGGTAACTAAAACATTCTGCAGTTAATATTCAAGAATTTAAATAATAAGCACTCGGACCATATTTATCCACTCAAGCTGAACCAGCTGTTTCTCCACGTACTCCGCCATGCACAGTCAACTTCAAAGTGTCATCAGCAGCACATAAAATATACGAACTTTAAAGAGTGGAGTTAATGTGCTTCTGGTTGAACTGCCAAACCTGCCCAGATTAAATATGTAATATGTAGCAGGAGCACGGCTATGATGTATCACTGCTGCCATCTGGTTACACTATAAATCTGCAGGCAGGAGATCACCTGGAGGGCTACAGAACAGGGTGGAGTCGTGTGTGAGTGTTTGTAAATGACAGCGAGGCTTCGCTGAGCGCCGTGTCATGGACCGAGTCTGTTAAGCAGACAGGTGTCAGAGTGTCCAGCTCCAGCAAAGAGCTTTCTCGGTGAAGCGGCGAGCTGACAGCAGAGAGCAGTGAGATGCTCGTTGACCCAACAGCTGCCTGAGACGCCATCCTGCAGACCTGTCATCCTGCAGAGACTCCCGGGTGACGAGCTCGTTTTACATCAAGGAGAAATTCTTATTCTTGGAAAAGGAAGAGATGTTAGCTGCACAGATTTCTGCAAAGCTGTTTATTCATTTTTACCTCGTTTTCTCATTTAGCACTGAATTCCTGGAGGTGCCGCGCTGTAGCGCTCGGTGGATGAGGGTTAGACCAATGTGGGGCTGAAACTGAAACTAACACTAAAGTATCAACACACGCATCCACATCTAACTGCCAAAAATCCAAGCATGCAGGGAGTTGGGTTTCCCTGATGGTAAAAAATAAAAGCATCAGACCACAGTGGCAGCTTGTAAGGTGGACTGATGGGACCCTTAACCATATAAAAACAAATAAGAGCCACTGAATGAAATTCCAGCTGGATTTTGAATGGAAAAGTGATCCGATGTAGGTTTAAGCCTGAACACAAAGCGGTGAATGCTCACACGTGTGTGGCTGCTGAATGTAAAAATCATGTTAAAGTTCATCTGCACGCCGTGTGTGAGGATTATTAATCATGCACTGACACGCTGCCACAGAATATTCAACTACAGCGCCGCCCTTTGTGGCATCGTGTGGCCACGCCCCCCCCAAACAGTTTCTATAATACAAACCATTCAAGCTGTGCCGTTTGAGAATATAGTTAAACCAATAAAAACGGACTTTACTGTCCTTTCTACAGTTTAAAGAAGAGGAACACTAAATCCTCATTCACTGCTCTGCAGCCAGAACTCTGAAATAAACGCAATGATAAAAATGCTTCAGTTTTTGAGAATGACGCCTGAAAGTGTTGATCTAGTTTTTAGAAATGATGAAAAGGTTTTATAATATTATCTATCTGACCTTTGACCTTCTCTCTGACTTTGTTGACTTTCCCAGTATCAGCTAATCAGTAGTGCTGCAAAGAAAATAATCAAGCAAATATTTTTCATTTTCTTTCACTGCAGTTCTGCTTTTCGGGCTCTGTACGCTGCGTTTAATGTTTCATGTCCCTGTAACCACGGTGTCAGCAGGTGGGGTCAGACCACCTGTGACCTCCACCTGATCCACAAAGCGCTGACGCCCGACAGAACCTCCTGATGGCGTGGTACTCCTCCACATGGAGAGACGCCTCCTGCGCACCTCCTACAGTAGGTGAAGTGTTTCGGGCATGTCCCCCTTGCAGAGCTGAGGAGGTGGGTGGGGAGAGGCAGGTATGAGCGCTGTTTCCTCCTGTTACTTTATCATCATCAAGCCAAAGTCATCAACGCTTTAATCTTTTCAGGAGATTTGACCCCATTTAAATACTCACCATGTCTGTGTCCCAGTGGCCACTGAAATGAAAATCATTTAGATACATTTTTAAAATAAGTGCCCCAAAAAACTGCCATTACCACGATGGCACTTAGTTCAACGTGGCTGTAATTTAAGAGGTAGAGTAGCATGTTTACCGATTGGAAGGCTTAGGATTAGATAAAAGGAGAGCAGCGAGAGTGAAAGGAAAGGACCTGTGATGTATGGTTGGGTCTGACACGGACATCGGGCAGGAGGAGGAGCTGAAGATGTTCAGATGTTCAATGGGAGTGAGCGGAAATGAGTCAAATTAGAGGCTGAGATGGTGTGAGCTGAGGAGGGAGACTGGATATACTGGACAGAGGAGGATGAAGATGGAGCTGAGAGGCAGGATGATGCAGAGGAGGAGGATGCTGGGACAGGAAGAGATGGAGGCAGATGATCTGCTGTGGCAAATCCTAAAGGGAGCAGCTGAATGAAGAAGAGTATAATTATTATTATACTGACTGCTGTTGTAAAAGGATTTCCCACATTTGGGATGAGCAAATATCTCATGTTAAAACCGAAGTGAATCTCTTGCCCATGAGGTCACTCGTGGCTGCA
This sequence comes from Mchenga conophoros, assembly GCF_057382185.1. NCBI lineage: Eukaryota > Metazoa > Chordata > Actinopteri > Cichliformes > Cichlidae > Mchenga > Mchenga conophoros. The sequence continues at coordinate 37,109,569 of NC_140529.1, forward strand.
GAAACACTCCCTCCCTCCTGTCTGGACGCTCGGTTTGAGGACGCAGCTCCTCACACAGTTATGCAGATGCTGTTAAAGTTTAAAGAGCGCCTCCCGTCAGCGCAGACAGACAACCCGCTCTGTCCTGCATGACGATCAGGCTGTCAGAGCAGCTCAGTCAGGGCTTGGCCAGCATCCCTAAAATGCTGTGACCCTCATCTCTCTCCAAGACTTCTGCTAAGCCCCGTTTGTGCTAATGAACCTCACAGCAGCGAGGCACGAGGGAGGGGAGCGAAAAAAGGACATTTAAAAAAAGGGAGCATCTGTCTGGAATTAAAAGAAAACCATCTGTCATTACAAGATGAGACTGCACCTGGCTGGGATTGAGCTCCAAACGGGCTAAAACCTCAGGCAGTTAAATTCAGACGTGAGCGATGATGAAACAAAAGGAGTTTGTAGATGGGGGCAGATTTCTACTTTTAGTACCAACAGTCCAAAATCAAACCCCTGGCTCTGCTCTGGTGCGTTCATGTCTTACCCAGCAATGACTGTGTTTGCTCCCATCGTCTGAAATGACTTCTATTAGTGAGGCAAGGTGAACTAAAGCTTTCAGCCATGCTGGCTGTACCACACGGCTGCAGACAGAAGAAACATGTGACCTGTTAATGAGCGGCGAGTGGCTTGAAACGGCACGCGGCGACTGATTTCCCTCCACAGCGGCCACAGCGCCCTGCCCGCTGCTGCCGACACTTAATAAGAGCTGCTGATAGAGTCATAATCGCCTCCACCGCCGGGGCTCACCTGAGGGGCCAAGCAGGGCTCGCCGAGGCACCTGACCCAGCCTCAGTAAATAAATCTAGTAATAAAGCTGTAGGCCAGAATAGATGCGACTGCAGATGGCACTGTGTGTGTGTGTGTGTGTGTGTGTGTGTGTGTCCGTCCTCACAAGGACAAATCTGGTCAGATTTCCACGACTATCAAAAGAGCTCAGCAAAGACACAGAGGGAATTTAACTGCAGAGAAATAATATCTGACAGAGCAAGAAAGAAGAACGTCATAGAAGCGATGACGTAAACGTGCACGGAGGGAGATGATCGGCCTGCTGTGTCTCCTCCAGCATATCTGAAAGATTTCAAAGATGAGGTGAATGTCTGGATTCATAATCTGAGTTTGAATCTTCACAATCGGCAGCGTCCTCGTGGAAAAATCCTCTGATAGAGAAACCTGGTCATTCGGTCTCTTCAGGTTGTCAGATGACCTCAGTTTGCTGAAGCTGACCGACAGAAGCAACCCCAGATCATAATGTGATGGTAGGAGCGATGCATGCTGGGTGCTGCCCGTCCTCCAATGGCACAAAACGAGTAAATCTGGACTCAACGGAGCAGGTGAGCCTTTTTTTCGTTGCTCCAGAGTCCAGTCTTCATGCAAACTGAAGCCTCTGTGGTGTTTTTTGTGGTGCACAGGTGTGCGCAAAGCCGTGAGTTCAGATTTTTTTAGATTTGATTGAACTAAACCTTTAAATGAACATTTTTTCACTGCTTTGCTTCCAGGTTTGAACTGCGTTGGACAGTTTTAACCTCATCCTAGTTTCCCTTTCTCCTTATTGTTTCCACTGGAGGCCAATAATGCAGCAAAAACAGAACATCTTTCACACGACCACAGGATGCCACAAGTGTTCCAGTGTAGTTGTTGAAGAGATGAGAAGATAATCGTTAATCAGTTAGCACTAAATAACCCAGAGCCAGCCGAACAATATTAATAACTGCAGTAATCATGCAGTGGAAGCACATATTTGCTTATGTAAGAAAGCTTCTTTTGGGCCACTCGGTGTAAATAAGATATCATAAATAATACGTTGATGTAAAGGTTTAATTTTTACATTTTAAAGTCTCATCAAATAAACCTTATTCGCTTACAGGCTGACCTTCACTCAGCAACACTGAGGTTTGTGCCAAACGAGACACATCGAAGAAAGATGCCGGCATGATGGGAATGTGATAGCGTGGATCGGATCCATACAGACATTGGTAATGATCGCTGGTCCCAAACTAACACGAGCTTGTTTGGCTGTTACCTGTGCAGCATCACAACAGAAAAGTGTTTTTCAGGGAACTTTTAACCCTTTGATTCTCTGGGAAACATGATGTCTGCGTGAGATTTAAAGGTGATCCTTAAATGAAGCATAATCGTCAAAGTCATCGTGAAACTAAAAGGAAAAAGTCCAGAAATCCCCAAACGTGTTCAGGACTTTGAATCAGTCCATTCTTACAGAGCGAATGTTAAAGCTCTCTATTACCTTTGACTACCAACTAGATTTTGGCTTTATGTCATTATAGTTTTCTTAATATTAAGAGAAAATATGTCTGGCACAAGATTTTCAGTGAGAACAATCAGGTTCATGTGTGAGAACAAAGTCCTGCAAAGACACGTGTTTGTTCTCTGGAGTTTGTTAAAGTTCAGGAGAGAAAAACATACTCGGCAGGTCTAATAAAAGACTGTAGTGCATTAAAATAAACCATTTCAAGCACGGTAACGGGTCACGTCCCAAATTGGTGGAACTTTTACAAACATTTTCACTGTGACAGGTCAGCTTCTTACCCAGCAGCCTTCAAAAATCCAAACGTTTCCGAGTTAATTCCAGCTGCCTGAAGCCAAAATAATATTTTTAATTCGTATTTCTTTAAAAAATAAATGAATAAATAAATAAAAATCTTGTATGTGTAAAATTGAAAAGCGTGGCACTTTTACTAACATGATACTTTAACGTTAATTCAAAGTGAAATGAGACAAAACTGTTTTTAAAGGATGTAGAAAATGAATCAAAATCGTGTTTTTAATGAGAGACGGGAGTTTAATTCTGCAGATTATCTGACGCTTCAGCGGAGAAGAGAGCAGGTTCGAGGTTTTTGATTAGTTCTGATGAAGCCAGCAGTTAAAAAATATCTCCAATCACCCCAGGTGATCAAATATTTGCAGGCGTGAGGCAGCCAGTACGTGCGCTCTCTTCACACCGCCGTGCTGAATAAACCATGCAGCAATTAAAAACGCTGTGAATTAATTAAGTTTGCATTTCCAATTAAAGCTCTGCCCCCAAACATGCAGGCACATCCCACATACATAAAAGGACAGAGGGTAAATTAAATTACACCGGAGCAGCGCTGCTGGGATTGGAATTCAGAGGGGGAGGCTTGCTTCGATAATAAAAACAGCCATCTCGAGTATCAATAAAAAAAAAAAAAAAAATGGCGGCATGCTTCAGGGAAGATCGAGGTGAAGAGGGCTGGAAAAAAAAGGAGATGCCAATTACCTGCAGAGCAGATACAAATACTGCCAACGGTGAGTGTGTGGAAGTATGAATGAACGTGGTATGAGACTGATTCATGCATCCAATTCCAGAGAATGACTCTTAGAGTCGGGAGAATGTGTCATGTTTTTGCACTTTTAGGAGCCTGACAGGGCGGCACAGCGATGCGGTCGCCGTCGTCCACAGCAGGAAGGTTTGAATCCAGTCGAGGCCTCTCTGCGTAGAGTTTGCATGTTCTTCACGTGCCTGCGGGATCTCTCAGGGTTACCCGGCTTCCTCCCACGGTCCAAAGACATGCACGGGGTGTACTGGTGACTCTAAAGTGGCCCTTGGTATGAAAGCGTGTTTGTAATTTATGTGTTGGCCATGAGACAGACTGATGGCCCCGCCTCTCACCCTGTAACGACTGAGACAGATTCCAGCAACCCTGAGTTAGAAAAGCAGAAGAAAATGTATGTATGGCTGATTCTGTGAACGGGACAAACTCTTGTAATTAGATTGACTCTTACAGGAGGATTTGATCATTTTGGAGAATCGGTTATGGTTTAGTAGTTTTTGCTACTCTGCTGGTTAAAATGCTTTAATCGCTTCTAAGATTTTCCACTGTTTTAGAGTCGAGTCAAAAGACACCACGTTGGCAATCTGTTACCTGGTTTCCTCAAACACGCCGGTGGATGAAACCTCTGAACACCATCTCAGGAAAATCTTCCACCCTGGCTGTCTTCTCCTTGCTCAGTCTTCAATATGAAATAAATAAAGACCTGTAATAAAGAAATGTAAACAATAGAAAACATCTGGCCTATCACGGTGCTGTTTGTGCTGTGTTAGCTTGGTTTACTCTAAAATGTCCTGCAGCGGCTCCTCTTATTTGGTTTGAATTTTCAGCGATGGTGCCGTTCCAGTTTTTAGTTTTGGCAGAAATGCATGAAACCGGTTCTGGACTGGTGTCCTGTCGGTGGGCCACCTCAACACCGACAGGAGCTACTCCACCTGTGACGCCTACGTCATGAAGCTCCCGGCACACAGTTTTTGTGCTGATGTTAATGCCAGAGGTTGTTTGCAGTTGGTCCCTTTCATGCATTCAGTGCCCCCCTCTGTAACCCTCTGAGGTTTTTCACTCTGTGGCTGAGTTGCTGTGGTTCCTAAACACTTCCACTGTGATATAATCCACTCACAGCTGATCGTGGAATATCTCTGAGACAAGAGGCTGCACAAACTGACATGATGCAATGATGGTATTCGCTCACATGACGTAACCGCGGGCTGTATAAAAGGTGGACGCAGTAGAAGCAGAACGCAGATGTAATGTCTGCTCCTATAGAAGGTCTGTGGAAACCTTTCATGAGTTTATGAGCTCAGGCATCGTATTCGGATCAACTTTGCACATTTTCGTCATTCTAAATGTAAGAAAGCCAGAGATTTCAGTCCGATCCGTCCCTCGTCATCAAAACCCCGAGAAAAATATGATTTTTCTTTTCCATTAACAAACAAATGGAAATCAGTTTCCAAGTTTTTATCACAAATTGAGAAACACAACAGAGCTGATGCTGTAGCACAAAAGAGAAAGTTATCTTGAGCCACTTTGTTCATGTGGTCATGCAGCGTATCTCAGCGGTTAATAGAATATGACGGTACAATAGAGACCAGATTAGTTTGAGCCCTAAATGTTTGACAAAAGGCTGAAGTCACCGAGGGTTAGGAAAGCAGAGTTTTCCTTCAAGGCTGATGCACTTCAGATGAATATAAATCATTTATTTCATTTATTTAACTTTTTTGTGAGTCATAAAAACCAAATAATTAAAAAAAAACAGAAAAAGAAAAGAAACAGAATATCAATTAAAGCAGAAACATTACAGCCAGATCTCTGTAAACAAACACAAGATGTAAACTTATGGAAGAAAAACAAAGAAATGAAACACAAAGAAAAGGAAAACATGCAAGTTTCTTTTTGGCAAACACAGATTGTCATTTTTAAAGAAAAGGATTAATGCTGATGATGTCGGGCACGCTGCTCTTCAGATGATAAGAAGGAAGTTTAGGGCTGTTCTTTAAAAAAAGGCACGTTTCATAACTGATCTGCTCGCACAAACACACACGTTGAGTCTGGCTTCAGGTGAAGTATCAAACATCTTTTCAGGGTTCACGTGTTCGTATCATTCGCTTCACTTCAGGTCATTGCAAACATGTAAATGGCTTCTAAACATCACCGCTCCTCCCTCAACCCAGACCGAAGCTGGCGGGCGTCACACCAGTGGGACCCACCGCCGATATTTGCAGTCAATTTGATTATTGGCGACGGATCTTGTTAAAGACGGGCGCGTCCTGCTGACGCCACAGACGCCGTCACCCCTGTAACCTTCAGCAGTGCTGGACTGACGCTGCAGTGCCTTAAAAACACTCGAGTCGCAGCACATTACCTTTCAATTTAAACTGCATTACAGCGGTTGATGAAAAAGCTGCGGCGCCTTTGGAACCACTGCTCAACCCGCTGAACCCTCCCAACACCCTCAAACTGCGTTTGCATGTAAATTGACCACAACTGTTAATTCTTCTACAGGCTGAGAACAACAGCAACAATTAAAACCCGGAAGAAAATACTTTCCCACAGTCTCGTGTAATCATCCTGTACACGCTGCATATACTGTAGGACGTTTTAACTGTGCTTTGGACTAAAAGTGTGGATGTCTTTGCTGGGTCAGCTGACCTGTCCGTTCTTCCTTTGACAGACAGATGCTCAGTTTAACCATAAACATAACCTGGATCTTTATTCTGAGATGTAAACAAAAACAATGTGAGACAATGTAGGAATGTTATGAAGTCCACAGACAAAAAAAGCTGTTTTTACACAGTAAAGGTGCAGAAAATCCTTGTAAACCAAAACTATTTCCCCACTGGAAATACTTCCAGACCATCTGATGTTCAATCAGGCTGACTGGGACTTTTACATACTTCAGCTTCAAACCAAATAAAAGCTCCATTTACCTCACATGTTACCATCACCAGAAAGCAGTAGAAATCTGTACTTGTCCTCATTTTCCATTTGTTCCAAACACTCTGAGGTGTGGAGCCTCAGACACTAATAATCTGAAATTAAAATCCACGGGAGAATTTCACAGCCGCACGCATCCGGGCGGAGATAACCTTTAGGTGGTTTTTATTAAACTTGACCTATGACTCTTTATATGCGGTTTTAATGCTGATCTGAATCCACTGAAATTACATTTATTTAAATAATTATTTATTTTATCCAAACAACTGGGCAAAGACTTCGAGAAGGACTTTGGTGTTACCCAGTCACGATTTAAGCATCTCAAAGTCAAAGCCTTACATAAAGGGAAGTAGTGCTAACCTAGAGTAAACCTAGAGTTTATTATTAGACTGGCAAGTCCTCTACATCCGACAGAGGGGCTGAAGCAGCAGATGGAAAGGGCTGCCTCCGTGAGCCCATAACCCCGTTAAGTGGTAGAAAATGGACGGATGCAACCAAACTACATCAGCCAAGCAGGAATCTGTATCTCTGTTATAAAGCAACACACCTCCCAGCTCTACTTTCTTGCGCTTCTTAAATGCTGAATTTTGTCTTTGGTGGTTGCAAACAGTCACAAAATCATATTCAACAAAAAGAACAAAAGAACTCCTAACAGCTCCAACACACTAAAGCAAAAATAGAAAAGCGACTGAAGATCGGTGAAGGATTGCAAATAATCCCAGACTGATTCATAAACAGTCTGAGTCGGTCTGCACTGATGTGTCTCTACGCAGCAGGTACTTCACTCAGCTGGTGGCATTCTGGTTACGTTGTTACATAAAAACAAAGGTTGCTTATATTAACGTGCAGTTAAGTTGCCGTCCTGCAGCAACTACGTTGCTATCTGATGAGGGACTTCTGTTCTGTTCTAGATGCCAGACTGAATGTAAAATGCCAACTTGACCCTGTTCAATGGCACACTGTCTTGCTGCCTTTTTATTTCCATTTGTCCATTTATTTCCAGAGCTGTTTGTCTCCAAAGGCTGAAAGTTCATTGCCCATGATTGCATTCATCTTTGCCGCGTTGTGATCTCAACTGTTTTCCTTAAAGCAGCGTTTTGTTCACCGTGCTTCGCTTTGCGGCTGAACCTGTCATATGTCAAAGTTACTCTATGCTGTGACAGCTCAGCTCACAGTTCAGGTAAATTTAATTTGGGATCTGCCCGCTTTGTACTGCTGCTAGTTTCTCACTCTGTGGTCACCACGCTGCTGGAGGTCACTGCTGCTTGGGTCTCTGAGCACCACCTACATTTGCCTGCAAACCTGTGTGCGACACTATAAGTCGAGCATGAAGGTTTTTCTGGTTGTTGTTAGTCTGCACTGAAGTATTTCCAGATGATTTCCACTGTAATGTGAAAATCACACAGACAGAATCGTGCAACGGGTCAAAGATGGAAGTGTAAGGGCGATAATGAAGTTGGAAGAAGCTGCCAAGTGTCAGTGAAGTTACCATTGGTGTACAGTACAGCGTGCACTTTATGAAGCTGTGCAGTTGGCTCCCATCGCTTTTGGCCGCGGATGCCTTCGTCACAGCCAGAGCTGAAGCACTGTAGATCTCCATTATCCTGTCAGGTGCAGCTGTGTGATGGATACAGCTCGAGGCTGACAGAGTCATGAATGGGTGCTGAGGAGTAGAAGACGGGAAGACATGCCCTGTGTGTGAACTACAGGCGCGAGTGTCAGGTGATAAACAGAGATGGAGCTCCTCCTGGAAGCCTATCTGTCAGTGGATCTGTCACGGACGGAGCTTCATTGTTCACCAGGGGGAGGCGAGGAGATTGGAGGCAGCCGCCGCTGAGGAATGGATGCACGTCAGACATGAAAGAGTGATCGTCCCCGATCCCTTCGTTTTTCTTCTTCTGTTGGTCCCAGTTCCAATCTCATTATCAAGTTTTGCAACAGAGCACAAGTCTGAATGTGACAGGCTCTTTTTCATGTCTGCTCTTCCGCTTGCTTTAATATATTTTTACTGGAACATTCTGCCCTCAAGGTCCGTCGGATCTTTTCTATAGTTTGGAATATGAATGAGGCAAACTTTAAGAGCAACCCACAGAGCTGTTAAGCAGCACGGCATGTTAAGTAGCATGTTAGAGTACTCAGATTACCAATGAGAGCATATGTTGCTGCAGATCAAAAACAGCACATTGTTGTTGAGCCAGTGTGATGACAGAGCAGACGTCCTTCACACTGTGGAATAATTCATATTCTTGTGTATCAGGGTGATGCTACGTGTCAGCTGCTACTTCAGAAGCACCATTACTGCTGAAGAGGTAGACTGAATAAAACCAACCTGCTCTGCGATAGAGTCACAGCTAAATCCCCAGTAGTCTACAAATCCTCCAGATAACAACATGATCGAGCTAACTGCAAAGGAAAAACTCATTTTTCCACGTTGTAGCATTCAGAACTACTTGGTTGCCCGTAATGTTGTTGTTGTAATGTGAGTCACACCACCCGACTCTAACGCTTGCTTTAAATGAAGCGTTTGCTGGAAGAACGCTCTCCAGTGATGGTTGCGTTGACAATTTTGTCCGATACTTGGACAGCAATCCTGGCGGGTGATAAATAAGGGTTAAACATCTTTCTCTTCTTTTGAGGCTTAAAAAGCCACAAAAAGCCTGTCGGATACATTTTTAAAAAGTGCAAAACTTTGTGAAAAACTCAAACTGTCTGGTGTTTATTGACAAAAAACCCTATTAATAAATTCCCTTTAACTCTCATGCACTGCTCCAGCTTTACTTTTGTGGAACATGAAACATGTGACATTTGGTCCCTTTTGACCAGGACATGTCCTTCAACGCACATATTAAACAAATATGTAAGATTGCTTTCTTCCATTTGTGCAACATCTCTAAAGTTAGAAATATCCTGTCTCAGAGTGACGCTGAAAAACTAGTTCATGCATTTATTACTTCCAGGCTGGACGACTGTAATGAACTGTAAAAAAAAATCCTGCTCCTCACATACAAGCTCTTAAATAATCAGGCCCCATCTTATCTTAATGACCTTGTAGGACCATATCACCCTATTAGAGCACTTCGCTCTCGCTCTGCAGGCCTACTTGTTGTTCCTAGAGTATTTAAAAGTAGAATGGGAGGCAGAGCCTTCAGTTTTCAGGCCCCTCTTCTGTGGAACCAGCTTCCAGTTTGGATTCAGGAGACAGACACTATCTCTACTTTCAAGATTAGGCTTCAAACTTTCCTTTTTGCTAAAGCATATAGTTAGGGCTGGACCAGGTGACCCTGAATCCTCCCTTTGTTATGCTGCAATAGACGTAGGCTGCCGGGGGATTCCCATGATGCATTGAGTTTTTCCTTTCCAGTCACCTTTCTCACTCACTATGTATTAACAGACCTCTCTGCATTGAATCATATCTGTTATTAACCTCTGTCTCTCTTCCACAGCATGTCTTTATCCTGTCTTCCTTCTCTCACCCCAACCGGTCGCAGCAGATGGCCCCGCCCCTCCCTGAGCCTGGTTCTGCTGGAGGTTTCTTCCTGTTAAAAGGGAGTTTTTCCTTCCCACTGTTGCCAAAGTGCTTGCTCATAGGGGGTCATATGATTGTTGGGTTTTTCTCTGTATCTGCTGTACAATATAAAGCGCCTTGAGGCAACTTTTATTGTGATTTGCCGCTATATAAACAAAACTGAATTGAATTTTCAAAAAATATTTGATAAATTACTCTTAATTACATTTAATTGACCCAACAAACGTTCAAAAAAAGGGCACACTGCCCAACCAGCAGCAATAAGGCTTCCTGTACGGGAACCACAAACTGAAACACAGATACGAGTTCTCAGTTCTTGGTGTCAGTCAGGATGATGTTGGCTGTGACAAACATGAGGCTGAAGGCAGCCCACAGCAAAACGAACCACACCCAGAAGCTGTGGCGGAAGGGTGACCGGTGCTTGTTGATGGCATCTCTGCCCATCACAGGCTCCAGGTGGCGCCTGGCGTAAAAGACAAGGAAGGCTGGGACAATGTACTGGATCCCTGTACCGGCATAGGACCCTGTGATTCCCACCAAGGATTCCAAGTTGTGTGTACAGAAGGCAACCACGATGGGGGGCACGAGTGTAATGAGGGGAAATACCACTCGGTCCACCACCCACGGGTAGGTACCTCCGTCTCGGTGGAACAGGGTCTTCCAGTTGTTTCGAAGCGTGACGGCGATGATGGGGAAGTTGGTGCTGATGGTGAAGACGGGGAACAAGCCGAGGAAGTAGCGCAGCACCGGGATGTCTAAGACGTCGCAGTTGTCTGTGAAGTTCAGGGTGTACATGTCGTAGAGCAGCGAGCTATCGAAGCAGAAGATGGCGGTGAACGAGAGGAGCACGTAGAAGCCGAGGATGAGGATGTAGTCGAAAAGCACCAGCGAGCCGACGCGCTTCTTGTTAGAGATGGGCGTCACCAGGGACGGCAGTGAGTGTTGGCACATGAAGGAGTAGACGCACACCCCGAACAGGTTGGGGACCCCAGACAAGGAGGCGACAGGTGGGTGTCCCGCGCCGTGGTCTTTACCGATGCGAATTACTGCCAAGATGATCATCATGGTGAAAGCTGGAGGGACAAAAACAAAACAGGAAATAGATTTTAAAAACCCACTGATGGCAGAAAAGCTATAATATTATTGTACATTTGACCATCCTGGTAGAAAGGAGAACTATTCTGCTCATTTTCAGCTCCACTTTATTTTTCTTGAGTAGCTATGAAAGAAGTTAAAGTTCAAAACAAGCCTGCTTTCTTCCAACTGACTGCACCCCACAAACAGAGGATTTAAATCAGCAGGCCAGTGGGGCGTCAGCACCGTGTGCCTCAAATGACCCCCAAAGACCAATGGGTGATTCCTCGGCAACCTCCAGTCAGTAGGGAAAGATGTGTATTCCTCAACCAGTTGGTGAGTGCTTGTTGAGTTTGCGGACTGAAATCTGTTGCCGAGAGGATCCTCCACCAAAAACCTCCCTGTGTTTGCTTTGGCTGCTAACAGATATCTGAGGTTCCCACAGTTTACACGAAAGACCCTGACGAGCAAACACTTGCCAACTAACCACCGAACAGTAGCGCACCATATGGCATTTTTGAAAAGGCCCAGCTTTTATTTTGACAGTGAACAGTCTCCATTTCCAGTTTGCATAACACTTTTCACAGTTTTACTGCTTTTACTAAGAAGGCCTAGTTGGCAAATTCAATTAAGTTCAGTTTTATTTATACACACCGCCAAATGACAACAACAGTTGCCTTAAGGCGCTTTATAGTGTAAGGTAAAAACCCTACAATAATACAAAGAAAACAGAAAATCTCAACAATCATATGACCCACGTATGAGCAAGTGCTTTGGCAACAGCAGTAAGGAAAAACTTCCATTTAACAGGAAGAAACCTCCAGCACAGGGGTCCCCAACGCCAGGCCTCAAGGGCCTGCAGCGTTAGATGTGTCCTTGAACCAACAGCTGATTCAAATGGCTAAATTTCCTCCTCAACATGTCGTGAAGTTCTCCAGAGGTCTGCTAATGAACTCATCATTTGATTCAGGTGTGCAGACCCAGTGTGAGATCTAAAACCTGCAGGACATCGGCCCTCGAGACCTGGAGTCGGAGACCCCTGCTCTAGCAGAACAAGGCTCAGGGAGGGATGGCCGCCTGCCTTGACTGATTTGGGTGGGGGTGGATAGGGGTTGGTGGGTGGGTTGGTTGACACACAAATATTTGCAGACAAGTTGGAGTCCTCAATGCAACTTGCGGGTGACTGTAGACATCTGCAAAGAACTTAATCATAGGGAGGTTTTCAGTAGTACCCATATAACTCTGTGCAACTAAGTAGTAACAGGAAGCACTTGGCAACAGGAAAATACCCGTTTTCCCTTAGTGATCGGTGGTTACTATGGGGTGCTTGACCGGTCTCTATGGTTGTGTGACTGCAGCCTCAGCGTGGTGGCTGACAGGAGTAAAAGGGAAATGTTGACCATTACACTAAATGAATCATTTCTCTGGGTTTAAATACAGAAATGTAAGTCAAATGAATCAAATAAGCATCTTACATCTATATTAGAAACTATATAGCTCTTGCAGATTATATTTTTTGAAGATGTTTAACTTCAAACTTCTGCAAACTATTACAGTAAATGTACTTTTTACACATTTTCAATTAAGCTATTTTAAAGATATCATGATCTGGTCATCTGGCCTTCAGTGTTGCGCAACTGCAGCTCAAAAAAAATCTAATTTAGTTAAATATCAGTAACATCACTCTAACATTAGTTACTAACATCCACAGGGTTAAATCTTGTAATCTTCCAAGTGTTATCAAAGGTATTTAGATTGAATCTTGTGTTTGTGAGTGCAGGACTGCGTTAGTGTGAGGGAGCTGAACTTCCTGTACATTATTTATCAACTTTACAAATAACAAATAAAAGAGATGATAAATAGTAAAGAGGGAGGGTTTAAGCCAGCGTTTTTCTGATGGTCTCACTTGATTTTAATGTTCTTGTAAAACAGCAAAGTGTACCCAATAAGTATTATTTTGGTTTAAATCCAGGCTTTACAGCGTCAGTTTAATTCAACTTTTTTAAATGAAGTATTTGGTGCATATAATCCACTCAACTCCAAACTGGTTATCAGATTATTATTATTATATAAAAATAAAATATAAACATGAAAATATCAGAAATAATTGTCTCTCCACCTTTTTTGTGCTTTTATTTTGAATTAAACTGGGCTTCCAAAACACGCCATACATAAAGTTGAAGGTGCATTTGACTGATTTCTATAGTTATAGAGTGAATTCTCTCAAAAGATCAACGAGGTGAAAACCTGATATGGTGACCACATTGTAGTCCGGTCTCAGTTCTCTCAGAGTTTAACCTCATGTGGATAAAGATGGCAGTGCTGAACTGCCTTCCAGCTGTTTGTTCCAGAAACATCAGGCGTAAAAAACAAACCAGCGGTCGTTTCACGGCCCAGTATAAAACCGTCCTGCGGTTCCCACTGCAGCTCCAATTGATTTCAGGAGGCGCATCGTTGGCAGCTGTGTCTAAAGGAGACTCCTGAGAGCCGCATGCAGTCCTGTTACAGGCTAACGGTCATGTGGCCCAGCAAGCCATCTCTCCTCTCACACACACACACACACACACACACACACACACACACACACACACTCAATCAACCCGTGACACCAGGAGTTAGTCATAGCCCAGGCCAGGAGCCAGCTCCTCAGCTTTCATTATCAGCTGTCCTTTAAACACTTGGTGACATTTAGGAAGTGTCACTCGGACCATTATATGCCTCATATCTGCAGTAAAATAATTCTATACCTTAAACTCTGACATCACTCTATAAGACTGAGACTCACGCTGTCTTTGATGGGAATATCTAACATCTGCAGACCAAACTGTAGGGATGCAATATGCCACAAGGCAAGCTTTGTTCATCTACACTGTACAAGAGGCAAAATAACTGCTGACCAAAGAAGAACCAGGAAAAAAAGCTCATTTTGCCTTTGTTTTAGTGTTTCAGTGTTTCAGTGTGGATGTAGAGCTTTACAAAAGAGTAATCTGATCTCTGAAAAAGAATATTCACTTTTATTCACTTGCTTAAATTTACCTGCATGGATAACGAACGAAATCAGCACTGATTTCAGTATAACTTGGTATATATTTTATATCGTGCACAATTTTAAAAAAGGCAACGACACGACACTGCAAGCTCATAAGGTACCGACTCATCTATCACAAAGCAGCGACACTTTAAAGCGCGCCGTCCTTTATCGTCTGTTTTACTCAGAAAGTGAAGATCATTTAACAGAGAAACATGGCGCTCATCAGAAGTGTTTTTACTGAGGTCATACGTCAAAGGAGAAGTGAGCTAATTTTGTCATAGACCTCGATTCAAACAGACTTCTTTGCAGAACCAGAAAGGTCGCCCCCTACTGGCCACGTCAAAAGAAAGCAACTCCATTAGACCCAGAAGCTGTGTCCATCGTTTAGCTTTCTCCAAAACTCGGGCCATTGTCTCCAGAGGCTAAACTCATGGGATTATAACTGATGGGCCGCCTGATTGAACACTTGCTGAAAATGTAGCCGTGTCAGGAAAACACAACACAGCTACATTTCGCACCCTTGTTTCACGCTTGCCTTGAATTTCACATGTAAGCACAAACTCTGTAAAACCTGTTTCACGACTGTTCAATATTGAATGCATCTTTGGCTTAGGCCCAATGTAATCTGTGGCTCCGGGGAAAGCTCTGCGACTCCCCGCTACAACCTCAACCCTCTTACACAGAGATGTCAAACGAATGGGCAACACACCAGCTTTCAAGGACGATGACACGCAAAAAAGTCCCTTAATTTATCTGTGCTGTATAGATACTCTTTCTGAATTGCTCCTCTTCCTACAAAACATCTGCAATGTGTGAAAGAGTCATTGCCAAAACCATCTGTCTGCCCCCTTTGCTCCGCCTGTCTTCTTTCTCCTTCAAACTCTCATCTTTTTCCGCCTTTCTGTCTGCACGAAGCTATGTGTGACACACTGTAATGTGTGGTCACATTATGTGATTTAATTTTTGTACATTGTATAAGCTTTTAGGTGTAGTTTTGTTAAGGAAGGGCCTTAATCTTGTGATTTTTGTTGGAGATCCAACATGTGGTGTGATCCCTAGTTACGCCACAAGGGGGCACTTCCGCCCCAGTGAGATGGTTTAGGGTGACGCTACTGCTCGTCTTCAGATCTGGCAGAAGCGAGAGAGGAAACACACTACCTGTCGTCCATCTCATAATTTATCTGTTTTTTTCAGGTTAGTAAGTAATAAGGCCACACATGTGGTCCACATAATTTACATGCCAAATAAGGGTAAAACCTGACCAGCAGTTTGTTTTGCTGGGATCTGTATTTGTCTGTTTTGCTCATTGAAATGTGTTACGATCGAGAGTAGGAGCTAGCTTAGCTCGCCACATCCTAGAGTAGCTGGTAGCTTTGTTGTTTTCTAAACTTAAGGTACCCTCTTGTAACAAAAGTACACCACGGCTCCTGTATATTTGAGTTAATGTGTTCGCAGAGACAGTTTGATATGTTGTCACTGTTATTGTCTAAAGTTAGTGTAATAACCTATAATAATTCTGATCGCTCTGCAATGTTGATGTGGAGATTTCCACTACACAGATACGCCATTAGTATATGGTACAGTACTGGAATGTTTGCTTTATCAAACGATGTGTGAAAAAAAGTGTGATTTATAGCTCTCAGTAACAAACAACAGAGATGACTGTTTAGATTTTTGTTTATACTATTATTATACTATTTTAGTTTATTCTGATTTTGGGCTTTGGGAATGTGAGACAGAGATGTTAAGAAGTTTTTGCAACCTGTTGTGAACACATGAATGTGTTTAAATTCAGATCTGGCAGAAGCGAGAGAGGAAACACACTACCTGTCGTCCATCTCATAATTTATCTGTTTTTTTCAGAACCAGACATAATCTGTCAGCCGCCCTCTTGCTTGGGGTGTGTTACATATGTGTGAAATAGCTGGCAACTAAACCCGTCTGCCTGCGGTACACCAGGGAGACGAAGGTGCAGGGGAAGAGAAAGAAGGCTTTTCTCCATCTTTCTCCAACACTCACAGGCTGCACAGGAAGGAAACTAGCACGGGGCTTTTAATTAAGAGTGCCTCAGGGTGGTTGGGCACGGTTACATTACCTAAAGCACCTTTTTCCAAGTCTGGCCAAGATTAAGATGCTGCAGGAGAGCCTGCAAGGACAACGGGGCTGGTTGTACTGGGAAGCTCCCAGTCAAATCTTATTGAAGCTTAAAAATGAAATATAACTCCAAATGCTTTTAAATTGAAAAGAATCGATTGGAAAACATTTCTTTGGCCCACAATTAGAACGTTTTTATGCTGATCAGAGACAAAGCACTCATTTATCCCACTAAAGTCACAGGAACCAACTCATTATAATTCAAAGTAACTGAAAGTCAATCAGATGGTAGAGAGGAGCTGAGCACTAGATTGAAGCCTTTCATAATGTGCTCATTTGTCACCGGCCCTCGCCTGCATAATGCTACACGAGGTGGGCAAATCACGTCCGGCCGTGACAATTTTATCGCGCTCATTGCACCTATAAGCCATGAATCTCAATGCTGGAGTACTGTACAGCTGTAAAATGAAAGCATATTAGCTTTGATCACCTTAACTGAGTGTAGAAGTTTATTTACATAGTAAATTCAGTAAGGCCTCATAATTCTCTGGACTGACGTAAGAGACGAGCATAAGGGGCATTCATTACTCCTTAAAAGGCATTATTCAGTGACAAATTACAGAGAGCCGGGTAGTGCGTACACACGACTCTGCGTTAATCTAAACTCATCACGTCTTCTTGTAGCCATTAATGCTCCTGTCTTCTTCTGTGGTTTTTATTTGCTCACCGGAAACATTTCACACATAAATCTCAAATGATTTCAGGAGAATTAGACCCAAAGATAATTTTACCAAGTATGTGAGCGAGTAAAGGCGTAGATGTTTAAACTAAACAGTATTATTTTAGTGCTCTATTGTAGTCTTAGCCAATTCTAAAACCTAAAAATGCCAAACCAGTTAACTGACCTGTAAATTAGGTGTCACAAACATCGATGTAGTCCTCACTTGCTAGTATACACAACAGGAAATGCTGTGCGCCCTGCTGAAATGACTCCTTTTGGTTTAGGTGATGGATTGAGTGTGCAAAAGGCACTGGAGCTGTTAATGCTACTATTCGCACGTTGATGCAATCTGACATCTCATGGACTTCATCATAGGAGTGACTAATGTCTGATCTGACGGTATACTTGCATATCTACCAGTCATCAGCCATCTTTGGCCTGTGGGAGCTTATTTGGGCAGTTATACTGAAATCACAGGTTATAAATGTTTGAAATTAAACTTTCACAATCACCTTCATGGACTGGATTTCAGTGCCACGTCTGTGCAGTGCACATGTGGAAGCGTGAAAACAACACCCATCTTTCAAAGCCCCTGCACAACATACCATCACAGACAGGATGAGCCATTACCCCTGCACCTACCCGTCGAGATAAGCTAATTCAATGCGCCTTCACATAGACACACTGAGCCCAACCAATACTCTCCACCGCACTTGACGTGCGACAACAGGAGCTGAGTAAATTGAGCAGCCACGTATCCCAATCCCCACGACTAGGCCCGTCAATCTCTTTGAGCCAGTGATTTATATTACCTGGATGGGAACGCCATTGACCTTGTGAGGAATGCTTCAACTTAACGACCCTCCAGAGCAAGCTCGTACGGCTGTGTTGTCTCTAGTAGCAAACATAGCAGACGCGGTTAGAGCCAAGGCTGGCAGACTCTCTCAATGCTCCAAGAAGTCATCGACTGCCTTGAGAGAAAGACTCCCAGATGCTATCGGAGAAGAGATGGGAATCCTGGACTCAATCAATGAGGAGAAAATGGTAGAAGGTGAGAGGTGATCAATCTCATGTGCAGTGGTGCACAGGAAAGCTGAAAGTTGGGAGGCCCTGCTCTTTGAATGGAACAACGCGAGTACTTAAGTGTGAGCAATTCACTGATGACTGCAGGAAGGTCAAGGACTTCTGCGCTGTGCTTTGATGCTTAAAAAAGCAGCCGTGCTGAAGAGGAAATGCTGCGCGCTCGAATGTAACACGAGGTTCTGGTGATGCTGCTTGTTTTCTTGTCACGTTGGCCAATTTAAGCATCCCCCCCTGGCAGTTTTAACGCACAGCAATCTTGCCATCCCTAATTAAGAGAGGTACTCCTTGAGCACTCTTGGATAATCTCTGCAGTAATTAGTAGCTCCGGCTCTTTGCCCAGGTCTCACCAGGGTTTCAGGAATTCTCACTGTGCCGAGCCTCCATCACGTCAAGCCTATCAGGAACAGAGGTAGCGAGCTGCTGGGGCTGTTGAATTACTCGTATTTGTTGGGTGATAAGTGGCTTCCTCGCCTCCTAACGTGCTCTGTGATGTTGGATAGGGCTTTCTGTATACATGGCACAAAGCAGCGCAGCAGTTGGCTGCACCGTTTAGCACCCCATGCTGCAGCTGAGGTTCACAGACACGAGCCAGCCAAACCTCTGTTTCACTGATTTAAATGCTTTGATAAAGATGCAAAATTTCATTTTATTTATATAGCAACAACTCGCAACATCAGTCGCCTCAAGGTGCTTTATAAAAAGGAAACAAACAATGTAAAGAAGTGGTTTATTCTTCATTTAAAAAAAGGTTAGGACTAAAAAAATAACATTTCTCTGGCTCATTCTACTTTCTCAAAAGAAATTATTAGATTTTTATACTTATTCTATACTATGACTTAAATATGTTGATTTTAAATGACTGTGATGCTTTTTTAAATTGTCCGTGTCTAAAGTAACTTATAAAATAGACTGTCAGGACTTTCCCAGTAAAACGGTTTCCAGGGGAAGAACTACGAATAAATGTTAAACATCACGAGTTTAACATGCAGTCATGTGTCATCTTCGAAACAACTCTGGTGCATCAATAAAGTGATAAAACGGCAATCAGAGGAAGTCCGTCTGCTATCAGTTTGCAACTGAAAGGGGCCAAACTGGTAATGACATGCGAACTGTGATAGCACAGCAATTAGCTGTGACACATCAGGGAAAATCTGCATGAACAGATATTAACTCGCATTAAGAGCCCAGCCAATTGTCAGGGTTTTGAAAAAACAAAAGCACAGCTCCTGTAGGACAGCAATCAACCACAAAATGAAAAAGGTGCTCAGATTATTAATAAACAGAATAAAACCAGTTCAGTCGAGTTGCAAAAAGACATCGCAGAGTGCGAAAAATTCAGCAAAGTTTTATCTCCTAGCTCAACACAAACTCAATGTTTGGGAAAAATCCATGGTGGATTTTATACTGACGTTTAGCTGCTACGTTGGATATGAAGCACTTAATACAGTGTAACTAATGAAGCCCCTCTTACCAAACAGGAATTTGAGCATCAGGGGAAGAGCACAGTCAAACTGTCATCAGATTCATGGAAGGATCTCTCCTCTGGAAAATGTTAGCTAATGCAAGTATCCATGTTAATATATGAAAAATATAGACAAGGTCTGTTAATTGACCCTCAATGCTGGTCTATAAACTCCACGAAGCATTTTCATGTTATTTTACCAGCTAATGTTACAAACTAACCATCACCAGATTCCTGCAGTGTAGCTAGGTTACAGCTACCTGCTTGCTAACATTGTACATCCTGCTATTAGCTGCTTTGTCATGTCCAACCCAACTTTCTGTAAGTATACAGTATATATACTGGTTTCCCAGTTGTTACCCAGCAGTGAGTGCGTGCAGTGGACAGTGTCAGCCGTTTACATTTTAATCAATGTTTTTAAAAAAGCCTACAAAACATAATTCTAATATTACGCCTAATTAAGGTCAAATGTCAAATAAATGACGACCACAATGCTAAGTTGATTAAGCATTAACGATTTTTTAAACAAATGGCTGAAACTGCAGCATTACATTTTAATCACTTTAATCAAATCTTTCTGTGTAATGACACCGCCTCTGAGGTAAACAAAGACCTGAGGTCAGTGTCTCTAATTAAAAGCTTAGCTAGTGGATACAGTTGTATTGGATCGTGATTCCTGAACCACCTCAAAACCATCTCTGCAGAAAATCAAAGTGGCCATCACACAAAGGAACATCAGTGCTAAGCAGCGAAGCCAAGCAGGCAGTAAAAACACTGAAAGTGGTCGTGATCATGTAAATGTTTAGACGCAAAAAAAGAAAAGGTTCTTTGCTCCTGACAGCACAAATGTCACTGAAAGCCAGAACAGGACTGATGCTCATCAGCTGGTCTTGAAATGTAATTTTTCAGGACCTCTGAACTGTGATTCTGGCTGCTGCTCACTTCATTAAGACCGGCTCATAATTCACCCCTCGCTCTGAATGAGCAGAACCTTTCCAGTCAACAAGCCACCAGAGTCCCCCTGACCTTCAAAAACAATATCTCAATCCCATGGCCATTTAAAATGGCAGTGGGCAGCTGTGAGCATCCCTGCGGGGAGTTTCTTGGCTCTTTACATTATGTTGTTGTAAACTAAGAACATTAGATGGATGGAGAGACCTGCGGCTCGCTGAAACTTACAGCATTTGACTTACAGCAAAAGCTATTTATGAAAGATGAACTCAGGACAAAATCTTAAAGATTTAAAGTGTTTTAAATGAATTACACTGAAATCAAAAAGTACTATTTTACTGGACAAACTAAAGTCACTCCATCGCAGCCATATCCTGCTGCCAGCCAGTCAAGCTAGAGTGTAAATCTATGTTTTCATTTTTCCCAATAATGGGAGATGGGAGTTTCCTGATCGAGGACTGTTTCAGCCACAAACATCGAGTACAAATGTTTAAAGGCTTTCCTGCTAAGTAAGTCTGATGGCTGTTTTTAGGAGCCCTGAGATCCACATGGCACCGACCTACTGATAAACTCAGACAGCAGCCCCTCTACACATCTATCCACACGTCTCAGGAGAGATGGCTGGCAGTAATGAATACTTATTTACTGAGCGGACAGGCTGTTAACTTTTTCCCTTTGTCTCATATGACTCAATAACAATTAGAGAAGCTGTGTACTCCTGTAAGTGTTTGGAAAGTGTCCTTCTGGAGCACCAGTAATGATCCACTCTGCTGACAGCGGGCAGGAAGAGGCCGGCTGCAACAGGTTACAGCAATGTCTGCCTTTACCTTATATTTATTAAGATTAATGTGGAAAAAAACAACAAAAATAAGGTGAAGACACTCCAACTACATCTAACTGCAGCTACAACGCATCGTGTATACATAACACTGAATATTCATATACAAGCTGTACACTGTGGTTCCTTCTCTGTCTCCTTGTCCTTCACCAACATGTGAGGTACTTCTGCTGTGAGACACGTTATCGCAGAGATGCAGATGGCCCTGATGACGTCCTTTATTAGTCACTATAAAGCATTAATTTAGATTTATATGGCACCGCTGCAAACAAGGTGACTAAATGACTGCAGCTAGGAATTCTGGGTTGTATAAAAGGTGTCGCGCTGACCCAGGCTAATGGCGACTCTGCTGAATATCCCAGCATGTCACCGACAGCCGAGCAGCAGGCAGGTACACCATCACTCATGTTTGGTGTAAAAATCGGGGCTCTCTGGACAACGAGGTGACTACAGTTGAGTGGCAACAACTGTGACAAGGCCGGAGCCGAGGGTGGCGGGCGGGGCACCGACGCACCGGCCAGCTGCTACCCCTGACATCAAACGCACCCCGTCCTCGCTCAGGGCAGCACATGTGACTGCAGGTGCATCCGGGGACTGGTGAGTAATGGTCAGGAGGGGAGGCAGGGTCTCCTGTCTCATGTGGTCAGTGTCAGCGCCTTCAAATAAAGCGGATACCAACACCCAGGGACACAATATAAAAAACAACTACACAACATACATTTTCCAGATGGTAGAATTACAAAATATGGGGCTACGAGTACGAGCGCCCCAGCTCGCAAACAAGCTTCTTATCGTTCATTTGTTCATATTCTGCATGCAGCCTATTTGCTCCAGCACATTGACTCGTCCTCAAGACGCAGCTCATGCAGAAATACTCCAACAAGCAATCTAAAACTCAGACTGTCTTTACACACTGGGAAGGCTGCTTGCTGCTCTGCACCAAAAACAAAGATGCACAACTGGACAGAGCAAAGAAAAGGATCCAGGCTGATAATAAGGATCGATGGTGTGATGGATAAAGTAGGCCGCGACGAGGGCCAAGACATCTGTGCACAGGTCAGCACTTGGACTCGGAGTGTTACAGAAGGTTATTAAGTCCTCATTTTAACGTGTAACAAAGTGGAAACTGCTGGATGTAAAACAGGACGTGAAAGTCGACACGAAACACAAAAATGTTTTGAAACAGCGCCAACGCTTTAGCTGTCGTCTCTCGTAAAGAGGTCGACTTGCTTCTGGATTGTTGTGGAGCGCTTTTATGTCCGAGAACAGTACTGACCTTTACAGACACTGACTGAATGTGTGCTGTTTGTGTAGTTGACTAAATGTATGCCACTGACAGAGCTGCTTGGTGTGAATGTCACTACAGGAGAAGTGTTAATTGATCATAGAAGATAATTTCCAGACAAAAGGAAAGACTGGGAATTTTGATATGCTTCACTAGTTAAATGTGCTGCAGGACTGTATATGTTCAGCTGATAACCGGCCTCTTCCCCCAGTGTATCCGTCTGTTTATAGCTTTGAAGGGTTTTTAACTTTTAGCAGGTCGTATATTTATCCCATACTGGTAATATGGGCAGCTGAGAGGCCCGTGCAGCTATATTTAACTACTAACTACTACATTTTTATCCCTCTAAGAGCCGGTCAATGACATGATCACTTTACTAGTGAATAATTAATTCACTCTAATGTTCAGTAATCAGCTAGCCTGATCTATTTCAGCTGCTTCAGCCCAGCAAGGTGACGCAGAAATTCATCCACAGGACGAGAGACTCACTGGAGACGCAGCTGATTTTGATGCTCACGTTCAGAGAGAATTATTTAATAGTTAGTTTAATAAGCACGTCTGCTTCTCTTCTCTGCCAAAATTCGACCTAAAGTACAGCAGACCAAGAACAAAATAAGTACGACAAGTTTATCTTTGGCTTTTATCAACAACTTCAACGTAATTTTGATGGTTTACCCCCGCCCTACAAGAAAAACAGGCTGGTTTTTCTTTTTTAACGATTTGCTGTTCCAGTATCTTCGCTTGTCCACTGGAGCCGTTTTAAATCATTATCCCGTGTTGTTTGGAGCCCTGCAAAAGTGACACGACCAATCAATTGCAGAGCCAGGGGACGCTGAGACGAGGAAGAGGGAAGGATGCAGCTAAAACCCGCGTGTTATTTAGTCAGACGATGGACAGAGCGCGAACGCTGTTGTGTCTGCGTGCGTTTACGTGAGCGAGCGTGCGGCCGTACGGGGGCGGCGGGACTGCCGTGATTCAGTGGTGTTGTGATTTTAACAGTGGACCCAGGACGGGCGGTTTATTTTCATCCGTCACCATGTGAGTGACGGTCCAATCAAGCTTGGGACGGGCTGTCAAGCCTGTCAGGCTGAGGAATGAGAGGAGATGGGAGTCAAAGACACAGAGCAGGACCAAACCATGATGGACGGACCTTAAACGCAGCAGCCACACAGGCAGGTGAAGGCAGGAGGGAGGGATGAAAGAAACTCTGAGGGAGACGCCGATAAAATGGAAATATGCGTGTGTGGAAAAAGAGGCTGCAGAAATGGAGAGGTCACAGAAAGCGAGGGGAGAAAATAGTGAAAAGAAAAACAGCACGTTACGAGGGAATACTGCAGGAATGTTTTCTTACCAATCCATCGCATGAGTGAGGTGAGAATCTGGAGATACTTTGTCTTCTGGGCGTTGAAGAAGGTGAACGGGCCCAACAAAACAGTGAACACGCTCTGTGGGAACAGCAAATGGGAAAGCACATTTAGCTAGCTGAAGAAGGCACATTAATTAATGAAGAAGTGCTTTACATTTCTTAATTAGGTCAGAAATCAATCACAGTCATGTAAAAGCTGCCTTTGAGTGCTTCACTGTGAACCATAAGAGATGAAAAATACAGAGAATGTAGACAGAAGCACTTTTTATTAACCTCCAAAATTGGGAAAATCGCCACAGAAAAACCACCAATGCAAACTAAAACGGTCCATTACAGTAAAATTGCTCAATAAAAATAAATATGTCAGAGGAAAAAATGAAATGACTCAGAAAAGTAACAAAAGCTCAATAAACTAGAAAAAATACATCAATAAGGAAAGTGTTTTTATAAAAAAATACAATTGTTCTAATGAAAGTGTCCAATATATTGTGCAGAGTAACACAAACAGTGCAGGATCCTGAAACTAAACCAAGAGATTAACAGCAAAGTCACGTTTCCTGCGTTACATGAATAATAACCTGTCAGTCAATCTGTTAAATGAAAGAAAACTTCCAACGTGACGTTCTGCTCGTCTGTATTACTGGATCGGACTGTGAAGCTACTGTAAAGTATCTCTTGTGTTCTTACACTGGGCCACAGTTCACCTTCTGTCTGATATAGGTCGTTTTAGCCCCTCCCCCTTTAATCAACAATATTCTGATCGGCTGTCACTCATCAACATGTTTGGGCTTCTCTGCTCACAGGAATTACCTGCGCATACACTGACCCCGTTATTTGAAACTGTGGCCACCATTATAACGAGACATGTCAGGGGTTTCTTGTGTATGAAAAGCAAAAATACACTTTTAATTTTCAAATGACCAAAAAGAACTATCTCCCCATTTTAAGCCAGAAAAATATCTCATATAACAACAGACAGGAACGAAAACACAAAACTGGAAAAACACTTTCTGGCTTCAGCATCGCAGCTTTTCCCAACTCCTGAGTTGGACTGATCCTGCAGACTTTAGCCAGCAACTCTTTTTTTGTCTTGCAGTTGCGACACTGACATGCAATTCTGAAACGCTATCGAAGACGCAACGTTCCTCAAGTGCTGTCAAAATCCCATCAGCGCTCTCAAAGATGGGTGAAAAGATGAAGAGGTGGCCCAATCCATAGTACAACAAAAATTTCAAATCCTCCCAGGCCACAGCTCTGATAGCCTATCAGATACTTTCTTTATCAAGAGCTGCAATCAGACGCAGCTCAGCTACTGTAGCTCCATTCCCATCAGCTCCCATCACTCCCTCTCCCCCACGCCTGCAAACGTATTCCCTTCATCCGTCTCTTCCATATCCCCGCTCTCTGACACTCTCAGGTCTGACTGCACAGTTTGAGTGGCATGTGATCTCCGAGGCAGTCGCTTGTGTGCTTTTTCATCTGAAGAGCAGCCTGCAGGCTTTCAAAGAGAGGACCTCGCCCTCCCATCAAACGCATGAGGACAGACACACACTGACACACACCTCTGCAAGAGCGCAGGATTTCAGCCCAGCAATGGAGGTGCACAAACAGGCTGCTTAACACCTTCCAAAGTACTTGAAAAATAAAAAGAATGAGGCGAATTTAGCACTTTTAAAATTTTGATGAAGAAAACACCGAGTGCCACCAGTGTATCCCTGAACGAGGACTTCAATGGCACAAAATCAAATAATACCAGAGTTTGTATAAAAGGGTGGGTGGATGGTAACACAAAGGTGCTTTTATAATGTTTGAAGACATCGATGGAACTGCTACAAATGGGTTTCTCGTTTTTTCTTTTTAAATTTTCAGACCTTTACTGTCCCCGAACGATGGGTAATAATGACTTCAGTGCTATTCTTTTACAGCAACACAAGTTTATATTAGTTTTTTCTCCACACGTATAAAAAGTCTCAGGAACTATGTGATGTATTTGTTCAGACACTGAGAATGAATACAACAACGTGGCCTGTCCACATCCTATTGATCCAAATGTACTAAAACTGGCTGCAGTCCAGGAGCACCTGCAGTCCTCAACGGAGTGAACGAAGCTGAAACACTTTACATCTGCCGCTAAACATAAAAAACTCAGTTTATTTTAGTTTTCACAAATTTAACATGACTGCGTGTGCAATTTTGTAAAAACAATGTTAGCATCCTGGTAATGCATGCTAACTGGTTGGTTAAAGACTCATCACTCCCTTGATGGTAACTGTTTCCAACTACAGACGCGAGCAGGATGGTTAAATCAAACATAAGGAGTGTGAGTCTTCTTTGGGAGCTTCAGCATCCCTAAAACCTTTTCTAACACTAAAAGCTGATGAAAGAAGGCAAACAGTTATGGACCTCCTGTGTTGACCCCCTCCATCAAAAACACAATAAAATGAAAACACACTTTGTATATTTAACCCTCTTAAGGCAGGCGTTGCCGATTTGCAACAGTTAAAAACTAACAACCTGATTACCCCACATACATATTTTATGAGGTTTTTTTTACTCAGAAGTGGAACTTGGTGGTTGAAAGGTTCCCCACGAGACCTTCAGCCGGTGTATCAAACTCATTTTACATCATAAAAGGAGTTTGAGTAAAAAGGCAGTGTAAAGAACTTTAACCATAAATTTAATCCCTGAGATATTTTAATATAAGGAAAAGAAGCAATTTCAGCAGCACATGTTGGTTTTTCTACACGATCAAGAAATGATGCTGTAGTAATGAAAGTGTGTCAGCGCGACTCTTCATCCGGAAACTGTAAGAAATTTAAATTGAAATAATGTGTAAAATGACAAACAAAAGTTCTGGTAGCTCATCGTCCCGAGTGTCCTATAAGAATAAAATGAAAGGTTTTTCAATTTGTTTTAATTTGTTTTGGGGTTTTTTGTTCCACTGTGAAGCTACTGTAAACATACATTTCTATAGTAGATAGTGGGAAAACAGAAACTTTGTGTTATTTTATTGTTTATCTGTTATTTACACTGGGATAGTATGAATGACCACTGGTTTGGTCTTCAGGAGAAAACCTGCGAAGCTGATGAAAATACAGTTGGAAACTTATAAAATACACCTAAAAGTTGCACCTTAAGTGGCTGTAAGCGACTGCAGCTTTCAACCAGGTGTCGTCAGGTGGTGTCCAAATATCATCAGGCATTTCGACCCTGCACCAAAACGCCCTCAGGTCGGCAGTGATGACCAGTCACATACCTGAGCCACTTGCGGAGGTGTTTGTTTACTTGCCTCTCGATACCGATCATTTATGTCCTACTTCACATTTTCCAAAGCAGCTCAGTGGCCCAGGTTGGAGCCTTTGGCAGGCCGATTCTGGCCCCCGGGCCTTAATTTTGACACCCCAGCCTTACAGAGTTTTTCCAAAGTTGAAATCAATGAATGAGGAAACAAAGGAGCAATTTTAGACACAATAAGAGCTCAAAAGATGTTAAAAAGGACAGCTGGGCTATCTGTGAGTTTGACAGAAAACCCCCCCAACAGCTTTTAATCCTGCTGAATAATGATGATGCCTATGTCTCTATATATTAAAGTATTACCAGCTGTCCCCTTGGCAAAGTGCAGTCTAAGCTCGGGCTGAGCCAAAGCATAAATCTGCAACAGCCATTGGAGGTAATGAATGAACCATTATGAAGAGAGATGTGTCTGAAGAAGAAAGTGAAATTAATGGCAGCCGGCTGACAGAAAGCTGTATTTCAGCCCTGAAGCATGGTCGGCCGCTCTCCTGTTCCTTTATTTTCTGTCTAAAGATCACTTTGCAAACTACAGAATGACAATGTGAGGTCTAATTTCAGACTGAATTCATCTACGGTGTGTTTGTCGCGCTGGACGACAAAGGCTGGTTCGTATCTATCTTAATCTTTTTCTTTGGATTTTGTGGTGCCAATGATGAAACTGTGCTTAGCCTAGTTTGCATATTAATAGGCACAAAGTTCACCAATCATGTGTGCAATCTGTACAAAATATACCAGCATGATTAATTATAAGTGAATTTGCATGGGCTTAATATTCTTCTATGATTTTTAATTGAAAGTGTAAACGTAACGTTTCTGTTAAAGAGGTTCTTTGATTGTAACACTTGGGTTCAGATACAATAAAACTTCATCCAGGCATAAAAAAGTATTCATCTACAAATCCTCTATATTATGTGTTTGGCTGATTGCATCCATCTAGTCAACTAACTCTGATTAAGTTTGATTTATTTCGATTATTTATTCCTCAGATGTCTTTGAGCCTGAAGAATCCTGTAGCACTGAAGTGCCTCCAAACCAAATTCAAATAAGAATTTTAGAAGCTGCATGATTGCAAACAAACTCCGTGGGAAGTGTAATCGGACAGTTTGGCCAGGACGTCATGAAGCTCCATCATTAACATAAAATCATGCATAATAATAATAATGGATTGGATTTATATAGCGCTTTTCAAGGCACCCAAAGCGCTTTACAATGCCACTATTCATTCACTCTCACATTCACACACTGGTGGAGGCAGCTACGGTTGTAGCCACAGCTGCCCTGGGGCAGACTGACAGAAGCGAGGCTGCCATATCGCGCCATCGGCCCCTCTGGCCAACACCAGTAGGCAAGTAGGGTAAAGTGTCTTGCCCAAGGACACAACGACCAGGACAGAGAGCCCGGGGATCGAACAGGCGACCTTCCGGTTACAGATGCGCTTCCCAACCTAACTTTCCAGACAAGATGTATTGAGAGAATACACCCAGAAATCAGTGAAACAGGTGATGATGCCTTCATAGGATCAACAAAGAAAATACTAGACATGTACGGTGGCAATGGCCAACATTTGTTAGTATAACATCGATTATTTTCAAAGCTAAATAAATTTCACATTGTACTGAGAAGAGACGATGGGTGTCACAATAGTTCATTAAGGTGCATTTCACCAAGTCATGTGATTATTTTCCCACACAAAACAGACCAATCAATCACCGCCTGCTTCAGTCAGAGGACCTGGTCACAGAGAGTTGTGAAGAATAGGGGTCGTTTTAAAGAAGACCGCCCCCTATTAGGGCTCTAAAACTTTAAACATTGATGTCTAAAAAAATGCCAAACCTTCCAAATATAAATGCTGCGCTTGAAATCATCACCAGACCTTTAACCTGCTTATTTTATAACAAAATAAGTAAGAGTAGCCTTGTACCTGTAGAAAAACAGCTGTTCTCATTGGTCAGTGTCTAGTCCTGTACTATCTGATCTTAGATTTATAACTTGAATATTTTTGGTAAAGAGATAAAACAGAAAGTGTGTCAGCGTCCAAAAATGTGTAATGTACTCCCTCAGGTGAGAATCTATATCTGTCTTAGTGATGACAACATCTGAACGTGACCTCCTTCAAGGCAGTTCAGATGTGCAGCATCAGTTACCGTGGCGATCGAGCCAGGTACAAGCAGAGCCACCTTTGTGACTCTGGCTTTAGGCAAAACGTGTCTTCATAACCCATTAATTTCACTTTGCAGTGCATCCCTCGAATGTGGCACAGATTCAGGTAATATCCCTGAGGCTTGTCTGTTGTTGTCTGCGTGCGACTCTCAGCAGTTTTTGGACTGATCGTGAATCAAGACTGCACCTCCAACAGCCTGAGGACACCGGACTCCACTCAACTGGGCCTCAGCTACAAGAGTACTACAAGAAAACGTCCAAAAATGAAGAACTGCAACACATCTTTACTGGGGTTTCCATCAGCTCAGCAACAGACACAATAACGCGGCAGCTAAGGTTTGGACTTGCATCTGTATTTTGATATTTGGTGGTTTTTATCCCACACTGACCATAACCTTCAAAACATTGGTCCGAATTTATGTTCATCTGCGAGGAAGCGAGAAGAAAAAGAAAGAATGAGTGCATAACTGGACAAAAATGACGAACCTACGTCGACACAATAACAAGCTCTTGATTCTGGCAGATTTGAGATCAGGAAACAGAAGACTGGAAAGATGACAGGATGTCAGGTAGCGAGAGAGCATGGGAATGGAGCAGGAGAAAAGTGAGTGGGCGAGGAATCAGATGCCATGTGTTTGTGAGTGAGTCAGACCCACAGAGCTGGCATGACCCACCCAAAAGGAGAAAAACTGGTAGGGTCACACTTCACAATTGCACTTTAAATAACACCAATCCAACCATGCACTTTATCAGTTTACCTGTAACATTAGCAAATATGTCTGAGCAGACCTTCCTCTTTTATGAATGGACTTCATGACATTGATGCCATTTGATTTTCAGTCCGTTTTAAAGCGCCCACATGTCACACAGAGATACTCCGAGCTCTCCTAACTGCTCTGGCTTTTCTGGCATTTTTTAAGAAAACTGAAACATTGATGTTTCTAATGAAAAGCTAAACAGCAGCTCACAGGCCCTGACCTTCTGCTACTCAAACAAACAAGTTAAAATGATTCATTCAGTGATTTACACAGGAGAAACTTAACATCAGAGTGCTTTACAAGGCCGATACACAGCACATTACTCAAAAGAATTAAAAAGCGACACATTACTGAAAGACTGAAATTAAGGTAACACAAGAAGAACTAAAAACACACAAAAAAGAAACAAAAAAGAAAGGTGAGAGCAGCTCAAGCACAAACTACAAAGCCAACCTGGTGTATGAACATAATGCAAATTCATGTTGACAGAAACTTGTCCTTAGTGACAGCCTCACAAGCTTGTACACTCAGGTTCTCTGATGCCACACATATTGTGTTGTTTGTTTGGTGTTTACTGTCATTACAAACAGTGATCAAAATGTTCCAGGAAGAGAAATGAAAATAAACAATCTTAAAGCTTTTAAATGTTTTCATTACAAAGTCATCTCGTCATGCACGCGCCAGCAGACTCACTCTGCTCGACCCGAAGAATAACGAAACAAAAAACAGCATTCTCCATGTTCGCAGGCCTTACCGACCATCGACCATCGAATGACCGGGTCACTTTGAAACAGAACTTGATGTTTGCTCTCTGTGCAGGTTCTGGATTTGTGATGAAGCTGTCAAACAAGAGTTTGTCCAAATTTAAATCAGGTAAGGTTTAGATTTCATCCATTCATTCCCCAAACGTCTGGATGACACCTTGTACAGCGGCTCAGAAACTCTGATCAGGTAAACTTCATGCTCAGAGCAGAGACAATTTTCTTGTTTGGTCGTGTCAAAAAGCAAAGTGCACATAAAACTGGTGCTGAGAATGAACCGAGGAGCTGCTGCACTACAGATCGCGCGAACAGGTGTGGGATTAGAGCTCTGGGTAGCTCCCCAACTGGGTCTAGAGAGTATTTTAAATTCAGGGAATTTAAAATAGAAAGTAGCTCGTCCACAGAAGGACTGGTAGCTCCCCTTACGATAAGGGTTCAGATCGCGCTAACAGGTGTGAAATGTGTGTGTTTAGTTAGTTTGTTTGTTTTAATCAATTTTAAATCATGCTTTTTATTTGTTTTTGTTTCTAATGTCTCTGTAAAGCACTTTGAATCACCTTGTTGTTGAATTGTGCTATACAAATAAATTTGCCTTGCCTTGCCTTACACCAACACGTTTTCCACTTCAGCACCTTATTAGTGCTGGGCGATATGAAAAAATATTTATCGCGATATGAATTATTTTATATCACGATAACGATATATATCACGATATACCACCTGACCTGTGGTCATCTGGAAAGTACGCAGTCTGTAAACAGCGAGCGCAGAGGGTGGAGTCTTTGTTAGTGACATGGATGGTTACGCTCATGTAGGGCTGCTTATCTCTGCTCATCCATAGGTCAGTCGTCAAGGCATAATGCACGACACTGCAAAGATCCTTCTCTACTTTGGCCCGGCATGCGTCATATAAGCGAGGCAACTCGACTTTACTGAAGTGCTTACGACCGGGCATAATGTACCTCGGATCAAGCTGTCCTTCTCAACTTTTCCCAACTTGCTCCCGTCGTTCCACAAGTTGGTTTAGCTCGGATTTTCTAGATTCTTGAGTATTCTTTTTCTTGGACCTTCTGTAGGTCATAGAAGAGGTTTGTTGTGTTGCCATCGGGTGCACGAATAGTTTTATAGCATAGCTTGCAAATGGGCGTCTTCTGCTCCGTGTTGGTGCTGTTGAACCCAAAATGTAACCAAATCACAGACATACTCCCTCTTTTCGGTAAAAGTGCTTCTTCTTGGGCTGCTTGTGTAGCTGTGTCTGCCTGTTGCATGTCCGGGTTACCGTAAAGCATGTCGCAAATCCGGGTGCATGTAAAGCAGCACCATGTCGCAAAACCACAAGACGGAGTTTCTTTGCGAAAAATATCATTTTTTTATACTTTATTTTCTCTTGCATAAAATTAAGAGTATGTATAGTGAGAAGACAACACTAATATATTTGCCACAGGCTATTTAACCTTTTAAGACCTACCATAGAACCAAGTCCGCCAGAGCTTATCTTTATATTTTTACATGCTGTGGAGCCATTTCAAGTTGCTATACATCAATACAACCGTTATAGCCCAAATTTTAATAATATGTATGCATTAAGTCCATAGTAACTACATAAATTGCAAAAAAGTGCAATAAACTACAAAAAAAATGAAAATCGTTCTCTTTTTTTTTTTTACATATATTTCTACTTAGAGAAATGTAAGAGGCTTATCCCTCAAAACTGTAAATACAAAAAAGTTGCACAAAATAGTTTCCAAACACGTGAAATTTATTTTGAGTGTCTTCATAGTTTTATTTTTGAGATACACTAATTTTTATATACTGCAGGAATAATGAAAATAAATATTATAGTGCAAATTTGCAAAAAAAAAACAAAAACAAAAAAAAAACAGCATGTGCATCAAAACAAACTATTTCCAACAGTGTAATTTGAGTTCTAAGCATCCCAGAAATGATACAGACAAGCATGAAGTCAAACATGACTTTTAAAAACACCAGTACAGGCTTATAAGGCCCTGATGGTAAAAAAAACCCTACATTTCCGCAAAAATGACGTCACTTCCGGTTTCAGGCAGGTAATGGCAGACATGCGATAGTTCGCGGTGACCTATATTCCAAATAGGAAGTGTTATGAACAGCTGATCGGATCGGCAAAGCGTGTTTCTGGAATATTATGTTGTTGTTGCTGCAAGTGCTTTTTATGCAATTTTTGCAAAGCTATATGTGGAAGGAAACCAGGACCTGGGACAAGCTGATGGCATAAGATGTAAGTACAACTCCTCATATGCAAAACAAATTATTGCGCTAGCTTATGTGGTTGCAGTTCTACAGAGGTTTAAAAATAGTTATGCAAAACGGAGCGTGCCTGCTCTGACCGGTGTTATAGGGTTAATGATATATTTTATGTCATAATTTATAAAATTAGGTTAGAAACGATAGAAGACAAATGACACGATAGACACTTTTCTATCGTCCACACGATATATATCGCCCAGCACTACACCTTATATAGCAGATAAAACCGAAGCTGCACACTGAAGTCATCACTCATTTTCCTCTGATTGTGTTCTCTCCAAACAGCAGTAACTGCTTTCAGATCAGACCGAACAGCCTCGGTGTCGTTGGAGTGAACATGGCCTGCTTTAGCTGGAAATGCCCACCAGAAAAAACAAAACTGCCAAACAGCAACAGATTAATATTACCAGGATTTCATAATGCAGACAGATTGAATGACACTTGCTTCCAATGCATTTATTCATTTAATACTCTGGAATATTATGTTGTTGTTGCTGCAAGTGCTTTTTATGCAATTTTTGCTCTTGCAATTTCATCCGGCTCCTGTTCGTAGGGCCGGTCTACAGATTCTGACGGTGTTTTTGCTTTCTCGCCACAGAAACTGCTTACATTTCACGCTCACTTTAATAAAATGTCGCAATAAACAAAAACAAATGCTGTCAGGAGAAAAGTGGCACGAATCAATTTAGTCTGGACGCTCACCTCACCCTTCCCACACCCCTGCGTTCCCTCCTTTTTGGCAGGCCGATGGGCTTTGCTCCTCCGCAGCAGCACACCCGTCAACTGTGAGCGATTCAGGTTTGACGACGAAGACGTTCTTAAAAATCGTCCATTTCTCCTCCTCAGCACGACACTCTCAGCCACCTAGGCTGGCTGCAATCACACACTTCAGTGAAATGCAGTAAACAGCAAGTCTGAGATGAGAAACTGCAAAGGTGACCAAAGCGACGACTGACACAAACACCGAGATCGGTCCCATTATGTCTCAGTGGAGAATACTGAGTGACGGTGCATGACTAAACACTCAGGAAAAACTGTTCAACAACCTGAACGCACAAATGTGGGGTCGAAGCAACTGTAATGGTAAAAATTTGGGGGGGGGGGGCTATTTTATTTCTGTTTTTGCTGTATTATAACTCCTGTTTCAGTGCTGGATTCTCATTTAAGCAAGGCCAAAGGACAGTGTATGTACAAGGATGAGCCAGATGTTCACTCAGTTTATCACATCTTTTTTGTGTCTGTATGATGTCAAAGAGAGGGGATATGCCTAATATGGTCATGTTTTTGTGTTTGGGGGGCAGCTTGTTTCAGACAGAGGATGAACTGATGAGGTGGAATAAGAAGGAGATGAAGACTGAGAAGATGATGAAGGAGAAGTAGTAGTAGTAGTAGCAATAGCAGCAGTTGGAATGAGCACATTTTACAATAAAACTTTCTCGTGCGATTAGTTACATGAAAATGATTTTCATTGTTGGATTAAGTGAAGATCCAAATTCTCTTTTTCTTATTCACATTCAGAGAATCACACACGTTCACTGATGCAGCACTTATGTAAACAAGGTGGAAAGTGGGTATGTAAATGATACTGAGTACGCAAAAAAGTTATTAAGAGAATTTAAAGTCATGGATTATAAAATCTGACATGCTTTTTTATTAGAAAACAATTTACCAAGGAAGCTTGGTAGCTGATTAAACAGATTACCAGAAAGACGCCTGTTGTTGAAGTTTTCCTTTAAATATTTTTTTTTTTTACCAGCGAGTCACTATTTTTTCTGCAGTTTGGACTTCATCAGATCAAGCTGTAAGAAAAGTGAATTTGTGTGGTCCCTGCACTGTGAATGAGGCACTGTTTTTTTTATAAGAATTAAAAAATGATTGTGATGAACCTTTAATAGTCCTTTTATAGTGAGGTGTTTTGCTTTTGTGTTTTTCTCTCCCCACAATCAATATTTAATTTTCACAGTAAATAGTCTAAATTTTTTTAGCCATCTTTTGATGATATAATCAGATTTATAGCATCCGCTGACACTGAGCATGCTCAGTCAGACCACCTCACAGCTCGTCTTGTCCGCTTTCAAAACACCAGCAGCGAAACAGCAGCTCCGCTTAAAGCTTTTTTAGCAGGACTTCACTAACCAACAGGTGGAGTTATGGGTACTACATCATCCATCAGACTCGCACTGTGATGCAAACATACATCAACAACACGCATGTTGCCATTCCTCATCCTTGTACCAAGGTAAACCACAGGGATCAGAGGGAGCTACAGCCTGATGCCTCCTGTTTTCTCAAAACTTTTTGCATGGCAGTCTCTGTCAGATAACAGAACGCTTGCAAATCTGATCCAGGAAGAAAGTCTCACTTAAAAAATAAATAAATAACTAAAACAGGAGCATACCAGCCGCCTTGTACTTTATGATACTGACCATGTGACCACAGCAGCTGTGATGGACTCTGACCGGAGGTGTGCGTTGCACATCGTCCCCCTTCTCTGTTCTTTCTGTTCAACAAAGTACGAAACTTTTAAAAGTGAAAAAACCCACTTTTGATGCACTTTGTGTTGTGCCACGAAACAAAGTTATAATTTGGAAGGAGGAGATTAACGGGGCTTAGATATGGTGAATGATCTCGGTAATGGCGAAAACCCGCCACCAACTGGCAAACCAGACGATAGCTGTCAATCACTTTGTTTTGGATTTGTGTGGCTGACAGAGCGCAGGGACTATGAAAAGGCATTTAATTGGCGGTAGATTGCGTAACTCTGAGCTCAAGAGCCGTTCCACTGGTCTCTTTTAATCACCGCATATGTGAGCGCCTCTCCTGAGCCACGTGTCTTCATCCATCACAGTTGGGCCATAAGTCAACCCCTGACCGTCCACCCCATTTAATCAGCCAAACACTCGTGGCACAGATGTCCTTAAGCGCTCTGATGTCACTGTGGCTGAATTCATACCCAGAAGAGCCACACGACTGCTTTGTTCACGACTGCCACGCCGTCGGGGATTGGGTAACTGCAGATATTGCGTGATAAATAATATTGGCGGGCACCTCGTCATACTCAAAGCGGGTCAGGGGGAAAATACCCCGATGACTAGCAGTGATCACCTCAGGGAGAAAGTCCAGCAGTGAAAATCCTAAGTGCCCTGATGGTCCAGCCTGGGCACTCATAATCCCCCCCCCACCCACGCGCGCGCGCGCACACACACAATCAGAGGAAGAAGGATTATGATTCTCTGCCCCCAGAGTCCCGAGCTCCCAGGCCATTTGTGTCTGATGTTAATCTTTGTTCTGAACAGATTTCAAACAGAAAGCGCCGGTACCGAACGTCACCACTCATCCACACTTTTATTATTTTTGTTTAGTTGTTGCTTTTTAAACCAGGGATGCAAACACAAAGTTAAAAAACACCCACGTGAGGAACACCTGTGCTAAGGTCAAACCTTTACTTACTTTCTATAATTTGTAGATTCAGACAACCCTTAAAGTGACGACGTGAGCGTATGTAAAAGTAATCCTGCTGCTGCTCTGAAAACTGAGTTTTCTATGCTGTCAAAGTGAGCTTGAATAAAACGGACAGAGACAGAACAGCAGCAGAGTATGGTATCGAGTTATCACACCTGAAAACGTGGGTTTCCACGCCGCCCACCCACCCAGCAGGTTCACAAGAAGCTCCAGTGTCCACCTTTAAAAATCAGGTGTTCCTGTTTCCAGTTGCAGCTAGTTGTGCTCTGTGCAGTCGCACGCTGCTGCTGACAGGGGAAAGATGTTAGTGTTGTTTCTGCATGAAACTCAAGTTTATCGTCCTCTCAAACATCCCCACCTGCTTTTGATTGATTGAGCCATTCCCTCTCAGTTTCTTTGCCTCTACCCACACACAGCTGCCCTGATTAATGAAAGCAAAGTGAACGTCTTAAGTGATTGATTAATCATTGTCATGTGTTGGGCAAAGCCAGACAGGCCCATCTCATCTCATTATTATGAGGTTTATGATGACCTCAATCAACATGTAATGCATACCAATGCATATACTTTTTGATGTATGCACATATGTTAAGGTGAGGCAGCATTACACACTGCGCTGTGATCTATTTCATCAATCTGACTGCAGAGTTAAAAGAACAATGAATATTATACTGTAATTAATGCCTGCTGCACGGAGACTCTAGCACTAACTAACACAAATATCTGTATTTTTTCCACACTAAGACTAACTTTATCTTTAAAGGAATATAGGACAGATTTATATTTATTCCCATCTGTAAACAAGATCCCCTTGCTCTTATTTTGAAAGTTTGACAGCTAACCAGCTTGCTGCTGTTTTGGTGGTCCTCGGAAATCATTCAGCAGCCTCCCAAGAGACTCTTCAGTTATCCTGCAGTTAATTTTGACTCAATTGTTGTGATCTGCAGCTGGAAATCGTAGTCTTTGTTCTGTTTCTGCTGTGAGCTATGGGTCACGCACTTGGAGCAGGTGAAGAAAGGACATCTGCAGCTGCAGTTTGAGTTCATTCATAGGATGAGGACATTTCTTGAGAGGCAGCTGACTGTTGCTCCATTATTTACAGTCTCCTATCTCCATCAGTCTGGCCCACACGGTGGCTTTGTAACACGTGAAAACGCTAAAATGATTTTCATGATGTGATGATGCCAGCACTTGTCTTCTAAACACAAATGGAAATGTAAGAGAAATAAGTTGTCTGAATCAAGATGTAAAATAATGTCAGTGTTTAGTTTTAAAAACATCTTTTTTGCTATGATCTGTAAATTATCACGTACGTCTAATAGCAGCAGACTCCATGAATTTGGAGGATTGTTCAAACTGTACTTATGGTCTCTTAACACATCTTACGTCTCTGTTTTTGTCCCACTGAGAGCAAAAACAACTAGCACCTCCTTCCTTTATAAGGAAGGAGGTGCTAGTTACTCTGAACAAGTTTGTCTCATTCCTAGATACCTGCCTTAAGAAATGCATGAAATATTATTCTTTGGTTCATATTTTTAAAGTGTAACACTTGAAATGCCAGCTTGAATTAATTACAAGATGCATTTCACAACAAACACAGTTAAATAGCTGCAATGCAGACAACTCAACAGTGTTTGAAATAGAGCTGAGCTGCTTCCTCTGCAAAACTGCAATTATTTAAGACCTCAACAACTGCAAGCATCATTTAACTTTAATTAAGACCTTGAGTTGAGACCTTGAACGTTTAAATTTAAGAGTTTTTTTCCAACCCTCTGACAGAAATTAAGACATTGCTCACATTCACTGTGCGAATGAAGCAGTTTTCTTTCCGTTATGGCTGACTGAAATTAATCAGCAATAAAAAAACGATTCAATTATTCAACATATGTTTAAATAGCTCGACATGCTTTGTATGTTCATGACATGAATGAAAGCAAAGAAAGAAAGATTGTTGTTTCCCGGCGATATTTAACCTTAATGATGCACGAGAGAGTAAACCACTCCGTGACTGAATGATGCTGGAAACACCACTATGACTGCATCTTACATACAGACCACAAAGAAAAATGTATCATTGCTACGATTCTGACATGTATGATATAAGACGTGAGGATACCCCGACAGCAGGGAGTAGAAATGGCCTGAAATAGTCCATAAAAGCCCAAAACATACATGCAAATCCTCGTGATAGCAAAAACAAGGATTTGCTGAATATACGGGCAGCGAGGAGGAGGAGAGGCAAGTAAGACAAAGAGTGTTAGAACATGATTATGGTGGAAGTGGTCGAGGGAGAAACAGAAAATACAGATGGAGCATGAAAGAAAGCACTTTATAAGAGTGTTCGTTCAGCACCATTAATCACCTGAAAACATCCCCATCAAGCAAACCTAACTGACATTTATACGCATGTTTCATCACATTAAACTCAACGTGCTTTACATACAAAACAGTGGATAACATGAGAAAATGGATAAAACGGACACTCAATCAAAAAATAAATGCACAAATAAATAAATGAAGCTGACCTGATACAGCGTGTTTACACAGACATACGTTTGTATTGCTTAACCCATTATTATACACCATCTTCTTTCTTTTTAACACAAATGAAGTGACAACGAAAGGATTCATTTAAAATCAGATTCCCTTAAAAATCACAGACTGTATATAAAAGATGTAAGCATGTAGCCCATTAAGTGCTAACAGGTCATAACGGGGTTCATGATTTTATGCATCCTTTAACTATTTGACATCATGATTTTCACACAACTAGCTTGTTGTCATAGCACTGCAGCCATGACCAAATGAGCCACGCCCATCAACCATCGCCGCCTGCTGAGCTCAAACCATGAGCACACTTGTTAACCAAACTAAACTTTGAGGAGTCAAATTGCATACATGTGTGTGAAAGTATGGACCGCTTCTAACAATTACACTGAGAGGAACTGGATGTACATTAGAGAACTAGAGTTTATTATCATTATTAATATTATTATCATTATGAGAATAACTGCCTGTGTTGAGCCTGAGAGAGTAGATAAACCTTGTAAATTCAACACACACACACACACACACACACACACACACACACACACACACACACACACACACACACACACAGGAATGAAATGGGTTCAAATTCTGCAGGAAAACATTCCCAAAGTAGACAAGTAACACTTTCTGTCAATCTAAACATAAATATTATTTTAAAAAAGCAACGTTGTGCTAATTCCTCATTCTGTGTGTTCATATTTGTGTTTTGTTAGAGAGGATTTTTTTTTTAAAAGTGCTTTTTTACTGAAAGCAGAAGCCTCTCCATTTGTCTCATGTGACTGTCTCCATCAGCCCCGGATGCTCCTTTCACCCCTCTGAGTCTTTGGGCCACCATTTGGCTTCATATATTTAACTAGACATTCTGCACCAACACAGAGAGTATTGTTGAATATCGAAATATATCATTGTGTCTTTCTCTGAACGCGTTTTACAAAAGCAGGCTTCAGGAAGTCAGTGAACAGACCTCTGTCAGGGGAAGTAGGAATGTGTCTGCTATGATTAATGAACCTAGAACATCGAATATTGTGTATCAATAAGATTACAGTGAAGAAAGGAACTACTTAACACATCTATGCTCCTCAGTAAAGGTCTTTTTTAATGCTGCTTTGCTTAGACTGTGTTACTTTGTGTTGCAGAACATGTTGTCCGCTTATGCTAATCGAGGCCTTGCCTCAAGAAGGAGCGACTTGGCCGAGGTTAGATTTGGAGTCACGTCTTCAAAATCACTCAAACAGGAACATGAAAAACGAGGAAACATTATTTTGATGTTCTTAAAAATCCCACAAGCAACTCCAGATTTCCAGATATCCGTCAGAATCCAGGAGTCAGTTCATGCATGATGTAGAGGGGATTTACAGCCTCAGACTGCTGGTTAGAGACACGCCCTGGAGACCGCCGTGCATATACAATTAAAGACAGGACGACAAGGCGGCGGAGAAGTGAGGACAGAGACAAGGAGAATGGCTGATGCCGTTTCCTGCGACAGCACTGCAGAGCGGGTCATTATATTTTAAAGAGTACGTGAATATGCAGCTCAAGATAAAGTTCAGGAGCAAAAACAAACAGTGCCTGGTTTGGGATGTGATTCTGACCGTGGAGAGAGGGTAACGCCGTCTCAAGTTTGGATGATATCGCCCAACAAAAAAGTGGGAAGATTAACTATGTGGCATTCAAGTTCAGACCGCAGAGCCAACCTGATGGAACACTGTAGAGCAGAGACACCTTTATTTCACTGCAGTGCTCCGAAATCACACAGATCTCATCACTGTCAAACAACGACTGTTGCAATATGCAAGCGCAGTAAACGAGCTGGCTGGACCGTTTGTGGCAGAACTCGTGTGTAAAAGTTAATCACACATCGGTCATCTGCAGAGTGATTTAGAAGGTGATTAGGATGTTCCACTTCCACGATTTCAATAACAACAAAAGGTCTTTCGACAGACAGCGTTTACCTTCGGGTAATGGGGTCACATTTTCCTTGCATTCCACTTACAAACTTATAATGAAAACTAAACAAAGACAAAAACAAACGCTCCCATTAACACGGAGCATCTCTGAGGCTGTACGTCAGAAAGTGATTATAGCAGTTCCCCAACATTACACATCTGGCCAATCACCAAGTAGTAAATGTTAGATTGTTGGTTTCAATTAGAAAAAAATCATAACATCAGTTATGACATTAGAAAAATGTAGAAGGAGAGAGTTACGGGTGTTGCACAACCATCCAGCAAGCACTTCTATTGGAATATGCTGCCATCTTT
The DNA here is from genome assembly GCF_057382185.1 of Mchenga conophoros. NCBI lineage: Eukaryota > Metazoa > Chordata > Actinopteri > Cichliformes > Cichlidae > Mchenga > Mchenga conophoros. The sequence continues at coordinate 37,150,807 of NC_140529.1, forward strand.
GGCCTTATTATTACTGTAGAGCCAAAGACATGTTTCTTAAATGCCTCCAGTCATCATAAAGATGGCTTAAATTGCTCAGAAGTGTCAACTGAGTACAGAGATAAAAACCATAAAACGGAGCCATCTGAAAACAGAATCAATCTACAAGCAGAATAAATCAGAACAAACAACAGCAACGGGAAACAGAAAACAAACACTTTCCAGCAGTAAAACGAACATGAATGAAGAATAATTAGTGTAGAAAGTTTTTAGCCTTCAAGACTTCACACAGTTTTATCATCAGTAGTGCTTGTTCCAGTCTACAACCTCTGTGATCTCTGCTTATGCTACAGGCACAGAAAACAGTGGTTTGAGATTGCAGTACAAATCAATGTGACTATATGCAGTGCACTCAATCTTACTGCCTTTGAAACAGGTGCTTTAACCAGGTCTGCAACCACTTGCAGCCTGTCTTAAGTCCATAAAGATGTCAATAAAACAGCAGCACGATGAAGTCAGTCTGCTGTGAGTCAATCTGGCAATTAAAATGCACCCTGTTTGTCATCAGTCTGTTCAGAGTCAAGCCAGGACCATCATCATGATTTTTTGGAGATAGGGTTCCTGCTGTGTGATCAAAATAGGGCTGCCACGATACTAGTCACGATTACGTCGACGACTGATTTAATAGTCGACGCGTCGTTTGAAGCTTTGTAAGATCACAAAGGACGCAGGAATAAGTAGCAGGATTTAAGAGTGTAATAACGGACTGAAACAGAAGATGGCAGCACAGCATGTACAAGGATGCCAGCTGCCGTTAAACCCCGAAGAAGAAGAAGCTGTGTCCCAGAATTCATAGCGCGGCCCAGCTCAGTTTCCAACAATGGCGGCAGCTGGTTAGTTTTAATGTTACTCTTATTATTCTTTCTGGGTCACAAAATAAACGTTTAACATATTTTCAGGGAGAATGTAGCTGTGTAAACCTCAAATATCTGCTCAGTTTATCAAGACACCACATATTTTCCAAAGCGCTCCAACGTTTTCGGAGACGTCTGTTACCCACTAGCTCGATAGCGAGCCGGGGGCTAGGCTCACTAGCACCGTGAGAACACCGGACTCCTGGCAAATCGTTTTCAAACCCACCGCCGTCTTTCGCTACTCAGGTTAAACATGATATATGAGTCACTTAGATAACTTAAAAATGTTATTGTTTGGCTTTTTTAGTATTTTATTTGTTCCTGAGTAAATCGGTTTGGCTGAGATTAAAGTTATAGTTTTTACACAGCTGAATAAACGTGAAGCAGACAGCTGATTATCAGAAGTGTGAGATGCTGGAGAATTTACTCCGGTGTCCTGTTATATTTTAGATAGCAAGGAGTTTATTAAACTTCACCAAAACAATCTGCAAATTTCATTAAAATTTAATAAACTCTCATCTTGTCTTTATTTTTAGTTAGCACAGACCTTAAACACTTAAAGCTGTAAGCTAATGATAGTTATATAAGAGCAGATGCTGCTGGTGCAATAAGCTGTAGTTTTACGTCCAATGGATGATGATCTGATTAGTTGACTAATCGCAAAAATAATCGGTGACTAGTCGACTATCAAAATAATCGTTTGTGGCAGCCCTAGATCAAAATGTGGTCACTACAAATACTTGCAATCATTTGGTTAATGTGGAAAAAATGAAATGCAATTACCAGATAACCCCAACCAAGAACAGCAAAGTGATGGAGTTGGTGCATGTCCCAGAGCAGGACAAACTTATTTATATTTGTTTTTTGTGAAAATTTGATCAGTTCACTTGTTCTAAACCCAGTTATTTAAATGCTAAGATTTAAGGTATGAGTCAAGCAGGTAAAAAGACTAGAATTGCTGCTGAAATATAACACAAAGGACGCCAGCAAGATGAGTTTCTTCTGGAAAAACTGTGTTGGGGAGTCATCTTTGCACTTTAGGAGTGCTTTCTTCTGGATTATTTTTGGAGGCAACGAGTTGGTTTACTTGACAAAATATTTCAGTTACCCAGGACACAGTTTCTGCCCATCCGTGGGATGATGAGAAGTGGCGAGGAGCAGAAAAAAAATAAAAATAAAAGATGCATTTACAGCAAATACTTTTGGCAGCAGCCAAAGAAGTAATATTGCTAGTTTAAAAAATCCTCCACTCTCAGTATATGGAAGTCAGCAGTTACAGGAAAACACACAACGGACAAGATAACTTTTCAGCTGAGTGTGGAAAATATGCAATTCAAAGAGTGATGTTATCCTGGTTAGAAGTGATGAGAGAGATCGAGCTCGTCATAGATGGGAAACTTTCACGTCGTATCGATTTACAAGATTGGGCGAGTTAATGGTGAAAGAACAGATAACTGTGTCTGTGCAAGTCAGCGTTTGGTTATGATGCCGATACGATTCTTGGTGTGTGAGATCGAATTTTTCTGGTGCAGGATTTGAGTTTTTATTCGTTTGTTTTCTCGCTTTGCTTTTTGTGCAGTAGAGCTCAAGGAGAAAATGGAGGTTATTGGAATATGTCTCTGATATTTTAATAGTCTGCTCTCAGCATTGTCATTTCCAACCATCAATCCACGAGAGGAAGGAAGCAGAGCAGAGACACAAGGAGACGACACTGAATGGGCTTCATCCAAAGTTTAAATTAGGCAAAGGTTTTAATTCTTCTAGAAAAAGCTTCAAACTTTTAATCACTCCTCATTAATGCGATGGGGAAAAAGCTCAGAAAAGCAACAGCAAGTGTAAATAATTTTATAATCTCGCTGGCACCACTTTCCTTTATGAACACTCATCTGTCATTACAGAAATATTAACATTTCACACATCAGGCAGTGTTGGAAATAACTCTGAGGAATAATTGCTCTTTTGTCCCATAATACTCCTTTCTACCGTCAAACCTGTTTGTATTCAAAAACATCAGGTCATTCAGTGTGAAAGAAAAGAAAATTACAGTAAAGAGTGACGTGTGTGCATTTGCTACAGACTTTTACGGCTTTGAAGAAGTTGCTGTTTTGGAGACATTTTCCTAATTAAAACCTACAAAATGCAAAACGGCCTCTCAAGAAAGACGCCGTTAAACACCTACCAAGGTAAAAATAACAAGCAGCAGGGCACAGTGAAGATTTATGATGGGCTTGAGACATATCTGGGGGGACATGAGAAATGATTATTTGCTGCTGGTTTATTAGGACGATGACCATTTCACTCCTGCCATCACGAGTATTGGAAAAATGAGAGCAAAGAGAAGGATTCAGAAGCAGGGATAAAACAAGTTGCCTCCAATATGATAGACAGATGAAAACAATCAGAATAAATGAAAAAAATAAAGCCTTACGTGGATTTTTCTTAATTGAAAAAGACAATTGCTCAATGTTTTATTTAGTGAAGGGCATTATGGGTCAGTGGACAGCATTTAAACAGATGCTAGAGAGATGCACCGTGACCCAACTACCCAATCAATTCAGGACACTGGAATGAACTGCAGTCTTCAGTACACGAGCGCCCAAAAGAAGCAGCAGGACACGTAATGAGCTCAAGGTTATACCGGGTCTCAGTGTAGACAGCTATTGTTAACCTGTCTGCATTTTAATTGCAGCCAAGTACTCCTGTATGTTTGATGTAAATCACATTCATTTGCCTTCAGATCCCTCTGAAACGTCCTTGTACCAGATAACCGGCTTTGCACTCTTCGCATTCTGCATGTTGATTTCCTTCCACTTCACATGGAATACAGCTCGATGAAGCAGTAAGAGAAAAAACAAAGTATATACAGAGGTTCTCATGTGATGTCACGCACACTTTGCCCAACAATACAGCTCCTATGTATATTCCTGACTGGCTGGCAATGGTTGCTGGAAGTTGGTGGGTAAAAACTTTGCTAGACCAAAGAAAAAAAAAGGCCTACTGATCGCTTTGGGTGCAACTAGATTCCCTCAGTTGCCTGTAGTTGTTTTTCTAGCTTTGTGATAGTAAAACTTGAAGTTATGATGCAAACCAGAGACGGACAAGGTTCACCTTCAAAGTAAACGTTGTCCCTCGGCGCTGAAGCAAACACGCGAACAGGTTCTTTTTCTACAGCTCAGAGGGAAGTTGGGCAATGTTTGTAGAGAAGTCAGTTTTTACTATTCAAACTGCAACTAGCTATATGGTAGCAACCAAAGCAATCACAAGTTCCAACATTTTCCCCGAGCAACCAGAGCCGCCCATCAACCTCCACCAACCACTGGCAACCAGCTGGGGAATACTCATTTGTCTCTTAACAACTGATGGTTGTGGACGAGTCTCTAGGTCTGTGCAACTTTATTTAATTCACTTCACTTCAGTGAAATTTTATTTCCATTGTGCCAAAGTACTTGCTTTAATGCTCTATATATCAGAGGATAAAGACCCTACGATAAAACAGGACCAAAAAAACAAAATCTGACGACCTATCAGCAAACACTTGGTGACAGCGGCAAGGAGAAACAGTTTTAACAGGAAGAAACCTCAAGCAGAACCATGTTCAAGAAGTGGCAGCTATCTACTGTGACCTGCTGAGGGTACTTGATTGTGCATTGTTACCAAGACTGTAATAGTTTCAAAATGGTTAGTGGTCACATGATTAACATCACACGGTTAGTGGTCACATGATTAACATCACACGGTTAGTGGTCACATGATTAACATCACACGGTTAGTGGTCATGTGCCTATAAAAGCTCAGAAGAAACAATTGCACCACATGGGGACATCATATATGACTAATTTTTTCCTTTTATGCATTTATTTTCCATCCATCTGCAAATATTCACCATTTACTGCTCTAATAAGAAACAAGAATCAAACTGCAACATTTTGTTGAACCACTTGATATTGTTGTGATTTTACGACACATTCCATCCTTGCTTAAACCTAAACTTGTGACTTTTTTGCATTTACTGAAACAAATGATGCTGATTCTGGGAGGACAGTCTCATCAGGTGCCCCACCCTCACAATGCCCTTGAACATGCTACTGCTTAATAAAGGCATGATGCATGAGTGTACAGTACATTATCTCTCCTAAACAACTCCCCATTATTAATCATTCTGTTTATCAGCCTACACGAAAATGGCCTGAATAACTATCTGAACCTAATTTTTAAAACTTTAAAAAGGTCCATCAGTTATTCCTCAGTGACCTCTACGTCTCCTTGATAACTGCTCCCTCCTCTCCAGTCTCCACCATTTAAACAGCACCATGCTTTCCCCCCTCCCCGCTCTGATACGGCTTCCTGCTGTTGCATGGAGTGGACTCCCCCCCCGTGGATCGTAGCTCCAACACTTCATCCCGCTGCGATAATCCCCATTAAACCATCTGCACTGTCGTTTCCCCGCTGCTCCGGCCCTGACTGGGATAGCCACTGCCATTACATACAGCATATATCTGCACTGTACAAATCAAACATGACTGCTTCAGTCATGTGCAGCAGATCAGCAGGATGGAAACTGCTCTTAAATACTAGGCTCCAATATAGAAATGACATGAGCTGTCAAACTTCAAGGATAAGGAAAAATGAGCTCAGACACTGTAAAAAACATCCGCTTTTCATCAAGTTCAAGTACACACTATGTGTCATTTAGAGGTTTATGTAGGGTGAGTTCACAGGGATCAGAACCAGCCCACTGAAAAATGTAAACAAGAGCTAAAACTGGGAACTGGGAGCTTCTAAACTCTAAGCTTTGCAGACTTCTTACAAAGCCTCCATCTCACACAGAGTAAATAAGCAATAGATGAACAAATAAAATGAATATTCACAGTTAGTCTTCCACTGAATAACAGAGGTTTTTGATTTTTTATTGCACGTTCACCGTTAAATTATTTAAAACATTTTTGGTGAATTCATAGAAAATATCCTCTCTCTTTTTTTAATCACAGGAGAAAGTGTGAGTAATACTTTTTCTGTAATTTTAGGGATTTATTTCTCAGAGGAGGCACGCCGACGGCTTGCTTTGATTTACTACAGCACCATTTTCTGTAATGGCATTAAACTGAATGAATGTGGAAAAACTGAGACGCATTATTTTTCTTAAGACATCTCAGGGTGTTCATCATCACTTTGTTAAAGTGAACTTTTTAAAAAATACATTTAAAACTTCTTTATGCTAAAAGAAAAAGGTAATTTCAGTGGTCTGGCCCACATTAGATCAAACTGAGGTGTTTAAAACGAGCTGCTTTTAATGCAGCATTCGACTTCATGTAAAACTTGTTTTCAGTGTCGGGATAATTAACTGCCGCTAAAACAGTTCAACAGAGCAAAGAAAACCAACAGTCAGATGATTACACAAGCTTTAAACAAACCAACAAACTGTGGCACACAAATGTTTTTAGAAGAGAACAAATGCATAAAAGCTAAAAACATCCCCCAAACCGTGCACAACAATCTGTCTACAGAACTGCAGCCCAATAATAAACTGACGACAACTAATGTCTGAATGAAGTGATTTAGATTGTCAGGATCGCATGAGCCTGTTTACACGCACTCAGTTATCCCACTACTTTTTCACATCCTGCTGTTTTGCCAGACGTACCGAATAAACGTATAAAAAGTACACAGGTCCAAATTTCGTTTTAATTAAAGTCAAACCTTTGCTCACCACTTTGAAGGACAACTACAAAGAATGGTATACAGAACTGTGTAGAAAAACCTCAGGTCTGCAGAGACTCCAGGCTGCTCTAATGGTTTTCTGTATGACTTTATCAGGATCTCACATTATCACAGATCTGGACTTTGGATCATTGCAGAACCTTCATTCTTTTCTTTTTCAATAATTCAGTGGGAGGTTTGCTGCTGTGCTTGGGATCATTGTCCTATTGATGACCCAGGTTGGGCCGAGATTTAACGTTAACATTTCACTGTAGAATACTTTGGAGTTCATCAATGGGCACAAGGTGCCCAAACCACCATCCCTCCACAATCATGTTGACAGTCGGTTTGAGATGTTTGCGCTGATATGGTGTATTTGGTTTTCTCCAAACACAGTGCTGTGCACAATGGACAAACATCTCCTCTTTTGTCTAATGTTCAAAAGACATCGTTTCAGACGTTTTTTGGTTAGCTGCAAACATTAGGTGTGCTGCTATATTCTTTGTAGAGAGCCACTCAAGCCATCTTTGGTATTCATTTCATCTGAACAAGCCCTAAAAAGAACAGTCAGTGATGACTGTCAGCCTCCCTCTGTTTTTATTACCACTGTTTAGGGCTGTTCGATATAATTATACATATCGGATGACGATATAAAAACGTCTGTCGTTTCATTTTACGCTATCGTTTGTTTCGTGGTGTCGCAAAATAAACTGTTTACGGCAATATTTGTTCATGGTTTTGATGTCACTGTAGTGGCTGTATTAGTTTCTTAAAGTTCTCTCTTTCTCTTATATGTAATATAACCACACTATGGATGGACAACCACCTGTTTTTATGCGTTGTCGTTAGCAACAACGACGGTAACACCATCGCGTGTCCGCTTGTTTATGTTCCACATAAACCTTTCACAGTAAAGCTCAAGATCCTGTTGAGGCTTTTCAAAATAAACTGATTCAGAGTATTTACGGATGAGAATTAAAGAAAAGAGCCTCCTGGTGCTAAAAAATAGACCTTAGACTCAAACGTTAGAACAGGCTTTTCCCCGCAGCACGCCGTGTAATAAATACAAAGAAAACGGCGCCGTTACAACTTATGCCTACAGATGTATCGTTTCATGCATCGGTTAAAACACTCAACTCAGGTACATGACGCGTAGCTGGTAACACTTCCTGCAAGTCGAGCTGCCCGAGATTCACAGAATTTACAGAAAATGTTACATTTTTGTGATTTATATCGTTATCGGGACGATAGAGGTCTTATATCGGGATATGAGATTTTGGTCATATCGCACAGCCCTACTTGGATGTTAAACTTCACTGTTACACCTGGTAGAGCAGAATGCTGATCATTTTATTACAGATGAAAGAATTTAGACAGTTTGTAACTCTCAGTGATGGCGCAGTGTTCGTTTGACCCGGAAGCAGCTAATGACGTCATACTTCCAGACCGGATAGTCAGGTGTCCCCCACTGCATAGAGTCCTTTAGTGCATCAGAGAGCAACAGGGAAAAGAATGAAACTTTTTTTGGGGTTTTTTTTAATGACGTTATTCCAAGTTATTCCCACACATAAGATACTGTTGTTGGTTATATTTGTTTCCAGTAGTTTGTTGGCATTGTCACCATTTTCTGTAGTTTGTACTACCAAAACCAACCAGTTTTTCCTTTGATTAACAGCATTATTATTTAATTTCAGATTTGTGCTTTGAACAATTATGAAAACAAGATCACTGGAATAAAACCAATTTAGCTTTTTTCACTACACTTCTTGCTACAGTGCATTTCCACCTCTCCGTGAAAGCTCACACTCATTCACAGTTCAGTGCAGCTCGATTAGATTGAGATTACTAATAGAGAGCCTGTCATTAACTGTATCTATGCAGACAAAGTAAAACTCACCAAGTTTGAATATGAAGAATATAATTTCTCTAAAAGCAATAATTAAGAGTCATATGATAAACCAGTGCTGTCCTTTATTTCACTTGAAGTGGATTCACAATTAATTCTAAATAAAATAGAGACGGGTGTGGAGCAGCTGACTTTATTTTTTTGTGAATAATTGCGTGATAGAAAAAGCAGCCATGGCTTCAAGGCAGGATGAAGGAAACATCTTGTTTCAGAGAGAAGATGAACTGAGGGGCTAGACCAAGGCCATGTATAAGAGAGGGATTATTTTGAAGTGTGAATCATGCAAAGCTCTCTAGTAAAAGTTACGCATAAATGGCTTGTTTCAGGCCGTAACAGGCTAAAGTACTGCAGTAACAACAAGGTGCGCGGCCTTCAAGGGGAACAGCACTCAAGGTCACTGAAACTCCTCTTAGAATAAATCTTTATTAGTCAGTTAATTAATCAATCAGGTCTGTATTGAGGAAAGTGGCAGGTTGGGTCATTTCTGAAGCTGTGGGGGACAGGCGAGTTAAAATTAACTTTATTTCAACACATGAAACTGTGCGTGGCTTAATAGTCACGCAGTGTAATTGAAATATCTGCATGACGATAAGCCGTGAACAATGCAGCGCAAGCATAAACTGCCTCTGAGCTCATATACGGCATCGATTTTCCATCACTTCCCACATACTGGGAGAACAATAAATCAGCCATTTAAAATGTACTGGCCGTCCAGCAGGGTGGGGTGTACCAACCACTGCTTGGCTAGTCAGTGTGACACAGACCCTGTGGTGAAATTCAAAAAGAAAACTTATCTGGGGACAATCAAGGACAGAGAAGTTTAATCGAGGTCTCGGGAATCTCTGCTGGAGCTCAAGCAAAAAGCCAGAAACACCCGGCTCTTTCACGGCCGCTTAATCTTTTCAATCAAAGCTGTGTAAAGGGCCAGGATCAACACTGTGATCAACTCTGTTATGCAATGGCCTCTATCGTCTCCCCTTCACACCCTGGAGCCAACAAATACTGCCAGGAAGGGGAAAAAGAAAATAACGCATTCAGCCATCCATTTATCCATTTGGGTGGTGAACATGAGAATCAATCAGCAGGAGAGCAGATCTCAGTCAACAGATCTTTGTAAGAGCTTTCAGAAGTTGAAGATCACGTCACACCCACAGCTGACAGTGCTGATGCACGAAGCCGATGCTGATTAAAGATGTGACCTGATGAATTATCAACCCGGCTGCTTTTAGGCCTTATTATTGTGAAGTAATTATTCTGTCTCTTTGTGAATTCTTCATTAAAATGAGAGGTTAATGCACAATAAAATATTCACATCACACTTAAGTGGCTTGTGGCTGAGTGAAACTAAATATGACAATGCAAGATCACAGGCAGCGTGCGGCTAATTTAACTCGGTGCACTCGACAAACATCACCCATCATCTCCCTGTGGGGAGAAGAGGCGTCGGTGTCAAGCCTGTCACTCTGTTTGGGTGACTGACAGATGGTTGGAGAGCAGGCCTAAGGTGAGGCGCTAAAAACAAACCATAGGGCCTGAAACTCCAGGGGGGAAGAAAGAAAGGAACTCTGAATCAAACAGGTTAAATTCTGACCCGTTTGATCACAAATGCTGCCAAAGCTCAAAAACCCGGATCAAAACAGGTGTCATCCTTAATGTTTTTCTCATCCCTGCTCATCTCTACAGCGCTGCTGCTAAAGGTCTAATCATCTGCACGGGGACAGCTGCTGTCAAACCTAAAGATAACCCACAATCTGTTGTCCGCTGCGAACAAAGCACCCCGAGTGCTGCAGACTGTCCGTCTGGGGGAAAAAAATCTGCCAAAACTGCTCAACAGATTCACACATAAAAATCTAACAATGCAGCGCCGGGCAGACGAGACGCGGCCAAACAAACCGAACAAAGTGAAGTGACGTTAGAAGCCCAGCTGCTAAACTGGTCTCAAAGATAAGATGGAGTAAAGTCTATTAATCAAACGGTAAAATTACACATCCAATATTCAGATTCCTGTTTAAGGTAATCTGAATATTACTTAATGTAACTCCCTTTTAAATAATTCAAATGTCTTTATTCTCCTGACATGGCATTATAATAACCTTCGACTTTGTGTTCATCGACAACGAGCGTCCCACTGCTGATGTGCTAACAATGGAAGCCTTAAAACGTGGACACGGTTTAGTAGTCTAGAAGGGTGTTAACAAACACACATGTCAGAAAGCATTGTCCTTTTAGCAGACAATGTTTGTCAAATTTCCAGGAGGGACATGATTAGAAATGCGTATATCAGAGGGACAGCTCAGGCAGGGATGGACAGTGCAGAGGGAGAGCTGATATATTGGGCAAAGGATGGTGAAGCTGGAGCTGCCAGGCATGGATGTGGTGGAGGAAGGAAAGCAGGTGGTTGGTGTGACAGAAGATGACAGAGATAGGGTGAGATGGAGGCCGATGATAGGCTGTGGCAAGCAGCCAAAAAAAAGAAAAAAATGAAGATTTGTTAAACTTGAGTTTAAATCCAAAATCAAAACGAGCACACTTATAACTGTGCAAAGCACTCATTACATTCTCAGGTTAAATGTGACCATGAAAGGAGAATAAACACATTATAAATGTTATTTAACAGAAAGTACCTTGGAGTTAGTTGGTTTTGTTTTCAT